>NC_140932.1:36404493-37604493 GCF_014529385.1 Adiantum capillus-veneris
ATCACACCTTTAACATTTCAATTTCCATCCTGTTTTGATATATCCACCCAACCTTGTAAGAAGCTGCTATAAGCCGCTAAGCTACTTGTGTTTAAGAAAAAAAAAGAAAAAAAGTTTGATTTTCTTTTTCTTGTTTTGCAATGGCAAACATTTCCTTCTCAACCTTCACGAGTAAGGTGGGAGAAGATGCTTTGGATTTCTTAGATAATAGCACGTGTCGTCTCTGGAAGGGATGACGATGCTTCACATCTACGTATTTTTCCACTGTTAATGAAAGTGGAAGCAAGATCATGGTACAACACCTTGGTGCAAGACACCAAGGAGAGGTGGGACCTGCTAAGAGCAGCATTTCCAAAGCTCTTTGGAGAAGGCACCACATCAAAAAAATTGTGGCAATTGCTGATGGAGTTGAAGCAAGGAGGTGTGGATGAATATGTAGTATATGAATCGAAGTTGGTGGACCTATGGGGACGATGGGTTGAATCACCGAGGGAGGGCGAAGGGGCACCCAATTCCTAAAGAAAGACCGATTTATGGCTGGTTTATGGCCAATTCTTAAAGATAAGGTCAAGGGAAGGTTTCCTGCTACATATGAGGTAGCAGTTGAAGTAGCTCGCCTTAAAGATAAGAAATTGCGTCTACAAGCCAGGACTACCGAGGAAGAGGAACTGGGTAGGTCCTGATCACACCTAGACGTACCTGTAGCAGCCGTCCAGAGGAATCAGTCACAGGAACCGTTCAACAAGACCTGCTCAATCGTAACACCAACCAGTTAGAGAATCTTTCTATACATTTGGTGCAGCAATGGCATGCACTTTCCAGAAATCCAGAGCAAGGGAAACGAAGACAAAATCAGGATTAACACTGTTACAAATGTTGAGAGGACAGCCATGGCATGTACTATTGTCCTCATCCAAGAAGGCAGAACTTCAATAGAGGGGTAAGACATAATCAAATTTCTCCGCCAAGTGCGAGGCCACGACCACCCAGGAAACCACAGCCAATTCCACCTATCCAAATCCTTCGACCACCCGTACAACCGCCACCATCACCACAACCTCTCATTCCACCCCTACCTCCACCACCATCTAGAAACCAAGCAGTAAGTGTCATCAATCTTGAAACTAAAGGAAAGGCAAAGGTAGAAGAGCGTGTCAAAGAGGACAAAGGAAAAGGAAAAGTAGAAGAAGTAGATTCCATGGGAGTGAAGCGTGCTAGACATGAAGAGGCCTCTCAAAGGGAGGAAAAGATGAAAGGAAAAGGGGAATCTAGCAAGCATGCATCTAAGCCTCGCCGGAAGATCGATATCGTGGATTTTTCATTGGGCAAGTATGCTAAACCATATGACCTAGCTTAAGATGTTTTGATGCAGGGTCCAAAAATAACCTGGCCCCAATTACTCCATCTTGCACCAAGGATGAGGAGACAATCGACGAAGATAGTAAGTACTAGAAAGTCGAGACCAACGATAGATGGGGCTATCTCTAGGAGGAATCTAGACGACATCCTACCTATCATCGATGCCCACATAAAGAGGCAACACATCTCAAAAATCTACATAGATGGTGGCGCACATATATGCGTCATGAGTGAAAAAATGATGCACCATCCAGGCCCAGAAGTAAGTAGGCCGGCACCCAGCCGAGCTAAAATGGCAAATAACGTCAAAGTGAAGTGCGTAAGGATTGTGAATGAAGTCAAGGTGAAGGAATTCAACCCAGAAGTGGAGGTAGAAATTTTTTTCATGCCACACAAAGGGGAGGGCTACCCTATCATTCTCAAAAAGCCATGGCTCATGGCTATGGAGGCTAAGCAGGACTAGAGTACCGAGATGATCTAGATGAAGGATACTAAGGGAAATCCCATATTCTATGACATGAAGACTGGGAAGCAACGCAACATGATCTTGGAGGCATCGGAAGATGAATTTACCAGTGACTCTTTGACCACCTCAAAAGAAGAGACGACAACAACTGAAGAGAGCGACAATAGCATCGAAGTGATGGGTGTCCTCCCTATAGATCCAAAGAGATTGACAAAGTTTGAAGCACCACAAAAGAACCAAGAGGGACCATCAGGTACACAACCCTTGGTGGACACAAGTAAGCTACATCGGATGCTCTCCAGTGAGTCAACTAGTGAAGAGAGAGAAGAGTACATCTCTATGCTGAGTAACTTCACCACGCTTTTTATTGATGGTTATGACAAGATCATAGGCATCACAGTGGTAGCACCGCATAAAACTCAAGGAAGAAAGTAAGCCTATAGTGAAAAAGCTCAAAAGACTTGGGGTAATTCAGCAAGAGGCATTGCTCAAAGAGGTAAGGAATTTGCTACAGGTAGGTTTCATTTACCCCGTCGAAGACTCAAAGTGGGTCTCTCCAGTGGTGGTCACACCAAAGAAGAACGACTACAAACCTCTCAATGCACCAACACAGAGGGATCATTTTACCCTCCCATAACAAGATGAGATTCTCAATGAGGTAGGAGGTCATGAGCGCTACACAGCATGTGATGGCTACTCAGGCTACTTCCAGATTAGCATTGCAGAAGAAGACCACACAACCTTCATAACACCATGGGGATGTTTTGCTTACAAAGTGATGCCTTTTGGCCTCACCAACGCTTCGGCCACATTCCAATGCTATGTAACTTTTGTCTTCCAGTCATAATTTGGTAAGTCAATACGAGTTTTCATAGATGATTTCTGTATCTACAACTCTTGCTCCCTCCATTTGAGCAAGTCTATGATGGCCTGTCTAGGTTGCAAACCTTGGGTGGCCAGCTTAACATAGATATGTGTCACATTGGTGAAAGCAAGGTCACTCTTCTCGTCCATGTAATTTCAGCCAACGAATTGAGGCTGACCCAAGCAAGGTTCAAGCTTTAGTATCTTTGTCATCACTCACAACAGCTAAGAAATTGCTTTCATGCATCCTATCTACTTCTCTAGTTGTGTCATGACCCCATCAGAAAGAGGATTCACCACAGTATAGCACATGGTGCTTGCATTGATGTTTGCCACTACAAAGTTCTGCTCTTATCTATTGCCTAGACCCTTTGTAATTCTAACAATGGAAGAAGTTTTTCTGTATGTAATGCAAAACATGGATGTCTCATCTAGAATCTCTAAGTGGCTCATTAGATTACAAGAGTTTGATTACACTATGCAAGTGGAGAACTCCTTCAGAGCTAGTCTAGCAAGTATTCTTACTCATCGTCACTATGAGAAGAAGCTAAAGGTCAACACAGAAGGCAGAGGAGTAACACCAATGGTGGTAGTTCCTAAGCTAGAAGGGGCTCACTCTCTTTTCTTTGATGGAGCTTACAAAAGAACAGTGGACCACAGGTTGCAGAGCTGGCATCTCCATTTTCAATGAGCAAAAGGAAAAGGTCTTCTCTATTGGGCAGTTACTACACTCCCACTCCAACAACAAAGCAGAGTACATGGCCCTAATTCTTAGAGTAGAAGAATGTGTTTTGCAAGGGGTTCAACACATACATGTGTTTGGCAATGCCATGCTCTTGATAAAGAAAATAAATGGCACTTGGGTTTGTAAAATCAGGTGTTTCTTGGCCAATTACGCCAAGTTAAGGATCTTTTAAGAAAGTTTGAAGAAATGCATTTATTTCTTATCCCTAGGGTAGAAAATCAAGAAGCAGATTTTTTAGCCAAGGAAAGAATACAAGATGTTCCCATAGGAGCAATCAAACTGAAGTTACCCCTCTTCCAGGATAGCGATGCTATGCCTGATATCATCAACTTCTTAGATACAAGATAATGTCCTGACGGGTATACCAAGATCCAGAAATAATGGCTTGTCTGAAAGGCAACAAGATACCGCCTTATAAACAACACCTTGTATTGCAAGGGAAAAGAACAGATCCTCAGGCGAGTGCCAATCTCCAGTGAAATCATGGAGGTGATATCAATTTGCCATGATGGTGTTTGTGGCTTTGCTGTAGATATTACTGGTAGGAAGATTCTACAGGCATGATTCTCTTGGCCTAGTCTAAACAGGGATGTGCATCATTGGTGTAAAACAAGCAGAGCTTGTCAAGTACCTAGTGATTGAACACTAACCTATGAGCCACAGACTCCTATCATCTCATATGGCCCGTTTGAGAAGTGGGGAATAGATGTGATTGGTCCTTTACCAAGGGCCCAGTTGCGTAAACTGTACATTCTAGTTGGTGTAGACTACATGACCCGATGGGCGGAAGCAGCAGCCACCACACACATTACATCCCAAGAAGTGGCAAAGTTTATATTTGAGCACATATGCTGCCTCTTTCACACACCTCTAGAGATAGTATCTGATAGAGGACCAGGTTTTAGAGGCGACTTAGTGGGAGAACTAATGAAAAAGCTAGGCATCACACGCCGACACTCAACTCCGTGCTATCCACATTAGTGCAATGGTCTAGTGGAAAAGGTAAACAACATGATCTATAAAATCATCACAAACCAGGTGAATAACCACACAAGTGATTAGGATAAGCATCTCATGGCTGCTCTTTGGGCCTATCGCACAACATTTTGAACATCAATAGGTTTCACTCGTTTCCATCCTGTAAATGGGAAAGAGGCCATTCTACCCATCAAGGTGCAGATAGCCAGCTTGTGAGTCATGGGTAGCCAGTTAAAACGCCCAATTTCCCATCTCTGCAACCACTTCTTGTATCTAGAAAGGCTTTAGTTAGACAAGGAATCTGCGATCAACTACTATGCAACGCAAGTAGAACGATGCTGACTCACATTCAATCAAGGGCTTAAGGAAAAGGGTTTGAAGAAAGGCATGTTAGTATTGAGATATGACAACAAATTCCACACTAGGAAAAATAAGAAGTTTCATCCTAGATGGGAAGGCCCATTCATTGTCAAAAGGAGATACGCCGATGGTAGATACAAATTGATGGAAGCAGATGGTCGAATTCACAAGACGAGAGTCAATGGATGGAGGCTCAAAAGGTACCTCTTAAGATTTGATCCAGAGTTCATGGTAGATATTCCAGAGGAGGGAAAACCCTCCAACTCCGCTTCTAGAGAAGCTAGAGGCATGAATGCCTCTAGCCAGAAGAGGAGGGCTAATGATGGCGGCTTTCAAAATCGACTGGTGGGCGTTGGCCGGGTTTTCGAAGTGATGAATCGGTGTGGGTTGTTAACTTGCAACGATGTGCGGGCTCTAGCAAGGATGAGAACAACATTGACTAGGCAAGGCAGTAGTGTGTTTGTCGGTAGAGTGAGCATAGCTAGGAGGGAAAAGCAGACGATGAGAAAGGAAACTTCACATTACAAGGGTAAGGACCGATGTAGAATCACCTACTGTAGAGATGAGATGGTTCACGTGTAGGTGCCGAGCAAGGTGATCTGCACGTGGATAATAAGCGAGACTTCAAGAGTGATAGTATTGATATGTAGAGTGCTAGGTAGTCTTGATGCAAGGCTCAAATGATGCAAAAGTGCAAGTGTGAGAAGATTTGAACACCAAGGACGGGCATGTCGATGGCAAAGGCAAAGGGTTCCATTACTACCTACTCGAGTTTATATGACTATGAATTTGTAGAGGGCCTCATCACTATATCACACAGGCATGCTCAAATGGGATCATTGAAGGAGGAGGAAAACACGGGGCACGCCAATCGTGGACCATCAGATTCAAAATTGCCTCGAATTTACTAGTTTACTCGAATTTACAAATTTGCCCTGAATTTACTAATCGATCGACATTTACAATATCACATACTCAAATCCCCTATATTTCAACGAACCACTAGTCCCACCATGTATATATTGCTTTCTTTACCAATAATCCTCCTCCATGCATGTGTAAAGGGAAACTTGGATGCTTTGTATTATGATATGACAAAGGAGGGGCTCACTCTTGGATGCATTGTACAAATTCAACAAAGGAGGGGGCCACTAAAAGACTTTTGCAGGCATAAAAAACAGGCTTTTTGGTGAGATTTTTGGCACCCATCTCCACTCCGAATTTGGAGTGGTGGTCAAAAGAGAAAATGTGGAACAAAAGCTGAATAATCACCTCAAAAATTTTGGTGATTTTTAGAGCAACCATCGATGAGCTATGATTTTTTGAGTGGACCCCAATCTGCCCACTTTTCTCACAAAGTAACCCATAGTCTTCTCTCACCTCCTTTCCCACTTCCACACACATACACTCATTCCTCTCCATCCCTCACTCAAACCTGCAACTTTCATGGCTTACTTCATCTTCTTCACCATTTCCATCTCTCCTTACTCCATAGCTCAAAAGATTATCATCTCTACACACATATAGCTCAATTTCTCTCTCTAGAATAAAATTCATATTACCATAACCTCTTCATCCTTTCATAAAAGAGAAAAAAATCAGCAAATAACCAAACTCAAGCCCTGCAAAAGGAGGAGTTTGATCATGGAGAATTCAACTTCCCCATGGTCACAAGAACTGCACCGACAAAGTTCTTCAACCGCTTCATTCACTAGAGGAGAAGGTGGAAAATTTCATTTACATCTTGTGGTTTTCACCAAATTGTGTATATTCTCATCCTTCTCGTACTTTTTATCATTGTATAAATCATATAATGCACCTTGAGTGCATATGCCATGTAATTTTACCCCATCCTACTAACTTCAAACTACTAACACTAACTGCTAACCCTTTGTTTGTAAATTGCACCCACTCTACTCCACCGTGGAGTAAGCAACCTCACACAAAAAATCACTCACCTCTCTAGAATCTCTATTTCACCTCAATAATTCTCTTCCCTTGAGCCCACATCCATGTGACTCAAAGGACAAGAGAGACCCACCCTCATTAAAATAAAAAAAATAAAATAAATATGCATAATCTTTTATTCCTTCAAATAAACTTGATTAGGCCTAATCCTAATCGGGGCTTCTAAAACCTATAAATAGAGCCCTTCTCTCCCTTGTAAATCATCACATGATCAGACTACACCACACCATTCTCAACACATAACACACCACTCTTCAAGCCTAGTTGTGTAGAGTGTGTGCATCGTGAGTTCTCTATTCCATCATTACACATAGGTGCATGGAGAAGCTTTAAGTTAGTTATGCCATCTAGAGGAGTGTAGTGTATGCCATACTCTTCACCACACTTGTAGCCTACTCTTGTGCATAAATAAGATTTATAGTTTTGGGTGCAATTTTATGCTGCAACTATGACTCTTCTCTCCAAATTGACTTGATAAATTGGCTCATCAGGTGGTTGAAGGTATATTGTCCTTGAAGTTTGTTGTGCCATTTCATGCTTGGTGGTTTGAGGGCTTGTTGAATTGTTTGCCTAAAAGGTCAATTGTAAGAGGGTGCTTGGTGAGAGGGCTCCCGTGACCCTAAGACAATTTGTGTATTGGCAACAAGGTCAAGTTTTGTGTTGTCTCTCTATTTCTCATCAAGCTTTGTGTGCATCTAGTCTTAAAGGCTAAGACTGAGTTGCTCAAGTTGATTTGTGCTCTTTACCTCTCTCTGGCGTGGTAAATGTTTGTGTTTGGTGTGTGTGGCTATCTTGCATTCCCCTCTCTTGGTGCGTTTGAGTACAAGGAGATATCACGTGCGTCCTAGTTCGCATCTACAACTAGGTGGTGCCCCTTTTCTTGTTTGGTTTCTGGCTGTGGGTTGTTGTTGTCTCTAATTGCTTGCCCCAGCCCTAATTGAGCAGCATGGGAGCCTTGAAGGGTGTTTAGAGGCCACTCTTCTTGTTGCCTGCCTCGGACAGCCTCAACGGCTAGGGACCGCGGAAAAGTGGGGACTCGACACCACTTTGCGCCTCGATGATTGGATCACCGTGTGCCAGTTGCCAAACAGGACAAGCAGGGGGAAAAGATTGGTTATTTATGGGAGTATTTTCAAAATTTTGCCAGGCCTTGGAGGCCATTCTAAGAGGGGGTGCCCCAGCAGTTGCCATGTGGCATCAGGATGGCCCCATATCCACAAGATGGGCTTGGAGATGCACTCTATAACACTTGGGCCGTGTGGCCCATTGGAGCATAGGTGGGAGAGAGGGGAGCTTGGAGGCCCCCCCTGGCTATGGCATTCGCCCTCGGTGCTATGTGAGCACTACGCAGTGGTGCTGATGGGGTAGATGTTGGCCGATTTTAGCCAATGTCGATGGTGCACAATGCCTGTGATTGGCAGTAAAGTGGGTGGCTCGTCGGTGGCTATAACAAGTGACTTGGCAACGCCCAACGCGGCAGTTCCCACGGCCCTTGGAGGCTCGATTTTTGGAATCAAGGGGGGGGGGAGGCAATAGCGACCTTGCTAATGCCCCCCCTCCTCGGTGCATGGTTAAGGGAAATGTCCCACAGGGATGAAAAGATGGGCTAGTGTGGCCGGGAGATTAGGTGCCAAAGGGCACGGTGGGACCAAAGTGAAGAGAGGAGAGAAAATAGGAGAGAGGTGATCAAAGGGCACCCAAACCAGGTCAAGTGCAAAGGAGGAGGCCGCCATGTGTTAAAACGAGGGCAGCTGGATGGCCGAGTGAGGGCAAAGACAAAGAGGGAAGGCCAGGACCAAAAGGGAGAAAGAGGAAAGAGAAAAGAAGACAGAAGAGGTAAGTGGGAGCTGAACAAAAGTGGCCAAAAGGGCAATGCAAAGTTTGGGTAGCCCCAAAGGGGTAAAAAAAAAAAGAAAAAAAGACTAGGGGCAATAGCGACCTCGCTAATGCCCCCCCCCCCCCCCAAGTACAAAGAGAGAAAGAGAGAGCAGAGGAAAAAAGTAAAGCAATTTCCCCCTTCCAAAAGATGCCAAATCAAGGTGCCAAATGGACCAATCAAAATGTAAATTCCAAAATTAAAGGCCCCCCCTATAAAGATCAAATTTTAATCAAATTAGGGGGTTTGTTTGTGCCGTTTGAAGCCTGCAAAGCGGAGTTCTCTGATAGATCAACCCCTTTGTACTTTTTTCTTGAAAATGGCCATGGTGATGGCAGTGCAAACCAGTGTACATGCCTTTTGAAGTGCAATCAAGCCATTGTTGCCCCCTATTATTGTTGTTTCCCCTTCCTCCCTTCTCTTTCTCCTACTTTTATGTTTCCCCTCGGTGCCAGCAGTGTGGATGTGTGTGTCCCTCGGATCGACGGTGTTTTGTGTGAGAGAGTGGGATTGAGTGGTTGTGAGTGTGTGTAAGGGTGGAGATAGACCGTGGCAGTAGGTGTGCGTTGTGTGGTGAATTTGTGGAGTGTGTGAGCAGTGTAAATTGAGCAGGTGGTGGTCAGTGTAAGTTGTGTTTTTAAAAAGTGTTTTTCGAGAGGATAGGAGTGTTGTTGATAATCTGAACTATAGAGAGGCCCTTGTGTTTGTGCCAGGCGTGTTTCCCCATTCCCCCTCTCCAACGACACTCCAAGTGAGAACTTTATAGACTTATATATTGAGGGCTTTAAGAAATTCAATCAATATCTAGGTAAATTGAGCAACACAAAGAAGAATAATAAGCAAAAGAATGAAGACACAGGTAAAGCAAATCAATCTAAGACTCTCAAGGAGAGTCAGACTGCCTCACTTGGAGACAATAGTGGAAATGTGGCCAAAGAAAATATTTCAGTTATACCCTTACAGACTCAAGAAGCAGGAGATTCTAGTGGACTTGCAACCTTAACAGTTGAAACCCCCTCAATGGTAGTGGTTGTGGACTCAATATCCTTAGCTGTATCGGACTCTATTATACAGCCCAAAGAAAACGATCTTGATAAAGAAGTTGCCAAAAATTCTAAGAGTGGGCTAGATGGATTTGTTGGACTTGCACACTATTTTAAATTTGGTATACAATTTACCCAATTGATCCCAATTGAGCAATGAAACCTTGCACCAGATGGCTATAAATGCAGACAATTGTCAGATGTGTATGTGAAATATCTCTTGAAGCAATTTGCAGGGCACTCTAGGCCAGTCTCCAATGCATCATACCTGATTCCGTATAACCCAATTAAAAAAATGCCTTTACAAAAAGCTAAAGTGCATGGAGACAAGCTATCAACATACCACTATTAGATTCTAGCTGGTCAACATTCCATCATAGCGGCTAGAGCTTTTTTGTGTAACAATAGCACTAAGTATGCCCCCCGGATCGACGGTGTTTTGTGTGAGAGAGTGGGATTGAGTGGTTGTGAGTGTGTGTAAGGGTGGAGATAGACCGTGGTAGTAGGTGTGCGTTGTGTGGTGAATTTGTGGAGTGTGTGAGCAGTGTAAATTGAGCAGGTGGTGGTCAGTGTAAGTTGTGTTTTTAAAAAGTGTTTTTTGAGAGGATAGGAGTGTTGTTGATACTCTGAACTATAGAGAGGCCCTTGTGTTTGCGCCAGGCGTGTTTCCCCATTCCCCCTCTCCAACGACACTCCAAGTGAGAACTTTATAGACTTATATACTAAGGGATTTAAGAAATTCAATCAATATCTAGGTAAATTGAGCAACACAAAGAAGAATAATAAGCGAAAGAATGAAGACACAGGTAAAGCAAATCAATCTAAGACTCTCAAGGAGAGTCAGACTGCCTCACTTGGAGACAATAGTGGAAATGTGGCCAAAGAAAATATTTCAGTTATACCCTTACAGACTCAAGAAGCAGGATATTCTAGTGGACTTGCAACCTTAACAGTTGAAACCCCCTCAATGGTAGTGGTTGTGGACTCAATATCCTTAGCTGTATCGGACTCTATTATACAGCCCAAAGAAAACGATCTTGATAAAGAAGTTGCCAAAACTTCTAAGAGTGGGCTAGATGGATTTGTTGGACTTGCACACTATTTTAAATTTGGTATACAATTTACCCAATTGATCCCAGTTGAGCAATGAAACCTTGCACCAGATGGCTATAAATGCAGACAATTGTCAGATGTGTATGTGAAATATCTCTTGAAGCAATTTGCAGGGCACTCTAGGCCAGTCTCCAATGCATCAGACCTGATTCCGTATAACCCAATTACAAAAATGCCTTTACAAAAAGCTAAAGTGCATGGAGACAAGCTATCAACATACCACTATTAGATTCTAGCTGGTCAACATTCCATCATAGCGGCTAGAGCTTTTTTGTGTAACAATAGCACTAAGTATGCTTTGAGAAAAGAGTTCTACAAGTTTAGAACTGCAAGGATAGTGGTAGACGCTCCTAAAGAGTTTGCTGTTCAAATTTCCAAAATGGACAACATGGAGAGAATAACAACAATGAAACACCAGCCTTATGTGGGGGTCTTGAAGCATGGCCATAGTCAATGGCTTGCATATTCTAAACCAACAAAACCCAAGATAGGAGTTCCTATCAGTCATCCAAGTCGAGCACCTTGGGATGTAAGTTCCACTTCCCTATGCTTGTTTTTGTTACAAATATGTCTTAAAATAAAGTTAATTTTCTTTCCTTTATTTTGAAGGCCTTTGTAAATTTGGCGAACATCACGTTCAACCATATCATTTGCCAAAAAAGAATCACACTTATATTGTAGTTTTATGTTAAGATACAAATTCAAAGTTAGAATTATGATAGTTTATCTAAGTAAGTGCCTCATTTAACTTTGTATAGTTAAATAAAATACCAAATGGAATTATAGGTGCAATAGATGACATCTTATGGTCTTAGGGACATAGGATACTCTATATTATTGTTTAGATTTTCTAATTGTTTGTGAACATAGAGCATAGAGGGTTTTTCTCACTACCATAGAGGATATCCTATGGCCTTGGGGCCACATGGTCTCAATATTGAGGGTAGAGGATTTCTTACTAGCATAGAGGGTACCTTGTGGCCCTAGGTCCATAGGGTGCAAACATAGAGTATAGAGGATTTCTTACTAGCACAGAGGGCACCCTATGGTCTAAGGCCATATGGTGACAACATATAGATTAAAGGGTTTCTAACTAGCATACGAGCCACACCTTTTGCGTATGGGGACATAGAGTGCCAACATAGAGCATAGACGGGTTTCTTATTGGCATAAATAGCATTTTGTGGCCCTAAGGCAACCTACAGCCTTAGGGACATAGGGTTGGCACATAAATAAAGTCTCATATGGCTTTGAAGCGTGACTGGATCTCTTTATACATTGAGACCAGCTAGCAATTCTAACCCTATTGGCTTGAGGTCATAAAGAGACATGCTTTGTATTATCTTAAAGTCATAGATATATCTACAAAGAGTACTATATGGCCTTAAGGCCATAGGTGCAATAGATGGCATCCCGTGGTCTTATAGCCATAATATACTCTATATTATTGTTTTGACTTTTTAAGTGTGAAATATTAGTTTGAATGTTGTTTAAATTATTTGTATTTAAAACTTGATAGCATGCTACAAAACCATGACCAAGTATTTTGTTATATGTGGATTAAGGTCACCAAATTAATGACAAGAGTGTTTAATAATATTTGTCTTTATATTTTATCTTTTTTAATTGCTGTAACCAATCTATATGCTGCTTAAAAATCATATCAATTGGTTTTCTTGACACCTCATTTTTTGAGAAGCTACTTTTAGAAGCATTTGTTGAAGTTTGAAAAGCATTGATGTCATACAAATCCTCTTTCAAAGAACTATTGGAGGTTTATTCTTAAATTTTATAATAGAGAAATTAAAATAGACTCATACAATCATGATAATTTATCTAAATTAAAGGCAACTAGAGCTTAGAAATCATTAACACAATCCTAGAATACACGTATAGAATTTTGGAAACAGGATTTTCCCAAATTATCTGAAATGGTGTTTCACAGCTATCAAGCATTCTTTGACAGATTGCAGGTACTAGAGAATACTACCCAACAAGTAAGATCAAAACTAGGACTTCAAGCTAGCTACTGAGGTAACCCAGTTTGGATTTTGCAATACCAATTGTTCATGAATTTGCGATCAGGGAGATTGTACAAGAACAAAAATCCTAGCATCTTAGACCAAGGGAGCAATCACTCTACTGAAGGAAGCATGAATCAAAGACCGTTGCATCCTTTAGAACCTATTCTAGAGAAAATTTTTTCTAACACTTTGTCAGAAAGATCATATAGCCTAATGACTGAGGATTCCAACAAGGTGAACCCTAAGGGAATGGCTTCCATGGGGGAAGGTCCTTCTCAACCTGCGTCTGATGTAAAACTGCTGTATTTGAAGTTTCAATTTGAAAATGTGCTTAAGGCCCAAATCTATAAGGATGGAATGGACTGCTACTGTGTTAAGTTGGAAAATAAACCAAGCGAGTTCAGAGACCTTGTAGATGTGGATTATGATGGGGATAGATATTTTGACAGAGGGAATGATGTACCTAGTGGTTCATAACCCCTTTATCGTATATAAATGGGAGATGATTGGCACCAAGGACAAGATAGATGAAGAACTAGGTGATGAGCCACCCAAAATGGATAACCAAAATGTGGTGCTCAGATGCACCAATGAGATAGAGTGGCTTAATACAGACAATACTTACGTGGGGCTATATAAATTCAATAATGGAGAGCAAACACTCTATTTTTGAATGTGATGAACTTGGCATCAAGGAACTGACATACCACAAAAAACTGTACGTTTTCACTTACATAGAGGGGAGAAGTATTCAGGGTCATAATAGACAAGTAAGGCCAAAAGTACTCTCCTATGGATCTTAAGGATTTAGAGAGATATACATATTTTGGGGGACCACTCCACCAATACTATGTAAATCTAGAAGAGGTGAAAACCATGACTACTCACACGAGACCAAAGACTGGGCATGTAAGTCCAGTAAGAACCATAGTGGAAGAGGCTTTTGGGCATGAACCTAGAACATGACAACTGATGGGGGCTCCACAAGCTTCTCCACCACCTGTAGGACCATGCTATGAATGCGGTGGTGATCATTGGGCAAGGATTTGTCCACACAAAGGGGAATGAATCAAACTTTTTGGGTTTTGTGAAGGGTGTACAAATGACCATCTCATTCCACATTGTCCAAAAAACCATGATAACAAAGGGAAAGCAACCATGAACAAAATTGGAAAATTTGTGCTCAAGTGGATCAGAGATAGAACCAACCATTCTAATCAACGTGGTAACAAGAGCCCAAGCACATGAGGTTGCAAGGAACACCCCAGCCAGTTAAACAGAGATCAAAAATTTGTTTGTCAGAACCCCTAAGAAATCCTTGAAGGCAAAACGAGACAAGAGAAAATCCAAGAGAGAGAAAGAAAAAACGTCCTTGGAAACCAAATTATTGCAAATAGAGAAATAGTTGAGGATGGAAAGAGTCCTTAAGGAAAAAGGCAATGTAGTAAATCCATCAACAATACCTTTGGGAGTATCTGTCTTGGTGGATAAGGTCTTTGCACCCTTGGACGTCTTATGACGCTAGGTTAAAGCCTAACCAAACCCAAGAGGATAGGTGGCTTACATATCCTCATCCGGGTTATGAAAAAGAGAGGTTAAAGATGTGCAAGGAGCTCATCCAAACCGCTCAAGTGCTTATGGAACCACCAGTTCCAACTGCTCCCAAAACTGAGGTATTAATCCGTGGAAATATTCAAGAATTAAAAGATCCTGGGATCGAGAATGGAAACCAAATGGATTCTGTAAAGGAAACGCCCTTAGCTACGAGGATAATAGCCAATTCCTGAGGTGGAAGAACAATGGCCACAGGATTTGTGAGGACATATCAAAAACAAAAAAGATGGAAGTGCAACGCTTTGGTTAGCACCCATTTTCACAGAGATCCACCTCGAGCTTGAGCTCTACCCAAATGATATCCGATCACGGTATGATGATGCAAGTATGAAAATATCGAAAGACAACAAACCTCAGTCATTGGTGACTTTACCTTCATTTATTAGCAACCATGAAACCAGATTAGAGGTAAAGAAGGTACCATCTCAGTGGAAGTCTAATCCTAAGATGATGGATACCAAAACTCTTCATGAGATGATGTCATCCCCTATCTATTACACGCTAACTCTATCAGAGTTACTACAGATAAGATCTCATCTTTGGAAAGAGATTGGAAAAAATTTGGTGAAAATA
Organism: Adiantum capillus-veneris; assembly: GCF_014529385.1. NCBI lineage: Eukaryota > Viridiplantae > Streptophyta > Polypodiopsida > Polypodiales > Pteridaceae > Adiantum > Adiantum capillus-veneris. The sequence continues at coordinate 36,419,477 of NC_140932.1, forward strand.
GAGCTGGTAATTCCGCCACCCAATGCTTCCCAAAAAACACTAAAGACCCAAACCTCAAAACAAGCTAAACATGAGCCAATACCATGCCAGTGAACAAGGTAGGAGATTATTGTGAGAGTGAGGAAGCAAATACTACCGTGCCAGTGGAGTACAAAGAGGTAAAGTCGGTAGAAAAATTGGATAGTGGGGCTGGAATAGCTATAGTCACCAAGGCAATGTGGAAAAAAATGGGGGAAATATGCTCTCCAAAAGACTAGAATGAAACTTCAATTGGCAAATGGGTATTTGGAGAGACCGATTAGCATCCTTGAGAAAATGTAGTAACCTCTTGGGGAATTGCATATGAATACACATTTGCTATTATGAATTTTGATGAGAGCAACAATTTCGATATCATATTGGGCAAACCATTCATGCGTCAGCTCAAAATGATACAAGATTGAGGTTATGACTATATCTATCTAAGAAACAAGGATGTCACCACAAAAATCTGTGTCACAGATCATAGCTATAGAGATGTAGAACGAACCCCAAGAGAGGAACTAAACTCCACAACTGACCAAGAAGGGGGAATACCGGCTTGTTGGCTGCAGAACAAAGCTCACCATTGGGCATGTGAAGCTTTCGAGAGTGGTAGTTTAAAAAAGGTGGATTGCATTCGTGATAGGTCAACACAAGACGAGTAATATGTACCAGAACCTTCTCCAGAGGAGATGTTCAAACCTTTTGGATGGCAACAAATACTAGCCACTCTTGATGTGTGTGTAAATGAGGTGACCCTAACCAAACTCTGTGATGAGGAAGGATATGATATCATTCCATTTCAAATGATGAATGTTAACCTATATCCAAAATTAAAATTGGAACTCCCTCACAGGGAAGAGATTGCTGATTGCCGACGCATAGTGGATAAGATCTTAGTGAGAGACCTTGACCAAATTGATGAAGAAACTTTCCAAGACTCCACGGACAAGCTGTTAGCTCAGATCACAACATCAAACAGAAGGATTGATGGGTGATCTACTATGATTTTCCGAACCAAAATCCTTGAAGACAGCATAGATATCAGGATAAACGCAGGAAAGAACGAAACAAGACAAAGGAATACTCAATACCTCTGTTAACTGACAAAACGTAGTACTTAAGGTTAGTGGAAGCAACTGATTGCCTCAAGGACATAATATCAAAGCGGTACATGATACCTGACTCAACCAAAATAAAAATGAAAAAGAAGAACACACAAAAACCACAAACGGAGAGCATTTCCAAAAAGCAAAGAAGCTGATCAAAATTGAGCACAAAAACAAGTACAATGAATTGAAATGATATTTAAAAGAAGTTTGGACAACAGACTTGGAAACTAATAAGGAATCAAACGATGAAAATTTTGATGCATCTTCCCACTGCAAGAAGTATACCATTCAAGACAGGAAAATCGTGGTACAGAAACCCAACGAGATCCCAAAGAGCTAGGAATTTCATATGATGGGCGTGAAAAAGCCAAATTCATTAACTTGGCAGAACTAGGCAAGGAACCTAAACCGGCATACATTGCCACGAACCTTACCAAAGAAGAAGAGAAACTTCTGATAGATATACTCAGACTCTGTAAAGATATCTTTGCTTGGTCATACAAAGACCTAAAGGGGATATATCTAGAGATATGTTAGCACACAATACCCCTTAAAAGTGATGCCAAAGCACACAAACAATGTCCTTACACATACAATGAGACTTTTGCCAAGAAAATTAAGGAAGAGATAGACAAACTGAAGGATGCGGAGTATATGTACAAGATTGAACACACCAATTGGGTGTCCCCTATTGTGGTAGTACCCAAAAAGAATGGAAAATTACGTGTCTGTGTAAACCTCAAACAAGTAAATGCTGCCACCATCAGGGACAACTATCCACTACCAATAACGGATCATGTTATTGAAAGGGTAGCGGGGAAAGAGGACTATAATTTTTTGGATGGGTTGTCAGGCTACAACCAGTTGACCATCAAAGCAAAAGATCATCATAAGACAGCTTTTGCAATAGAGTGGGGTATATTTGCATACAGGGTAATCCCTTTCGGCCTGACCAATGCACCTACTACTAATGAATCATGCATTCAAAGAATATCTCAGACACTTTCTAAAGATATACATGGATGATCTTTGTGTTCATTCTCACCTAAGAAGTGATCACATAATGCAGCTAGGGAAGGTCTTCGAAAAGTGTCGAACATATCGTATTTGCTTAAACCCTAAAAAATGTGTCTTCATGGTAAGACAAGGAAAAATTCTAGGCCACATTGTGTCCAAAAGTGGGATTTCCACTGATCAAGAAAAGATACAAATAATTACCGCACTACCAAGACCATCAAAAATGAAAGAAGTGCAGGCATTTATGGGACATTGTGGGTACTATAGGCACTTCATATACATGTATGCGATCTTAGCTAAGCCATTGTATGGCCTCATTGCTAAGTTTTAACGGATAGAAGAATTTGAGTAGGATTTTCATAAATTGAAGCAGCAAACTAACTTCTGCTCCAATTTTGCAAGCCCCTGACTGGAGCAAGATCTTTCATGTTCATGTTGACGCATCAGCCTACACCATAGGATGCATATTAGCTCAACCAAGAGAGAAGAAAATGGATTTTCCCATTTGCTACTCTAGTAGGCAGCTGAATAACGTAGAGAAAAATTATATCATTATTGAGAGATAAGGTCTATGAATGATATATGTTGTCAAAAAATTTAGACACTACCTTCTTGCAAACAAGTTCTTTTTCTTTGTAGACCACCAAGCACCGTTATATCTGGTCAACAAACCTTGCAACAATGGAAGGATTGTTCACTGGTTTATACTATTGCTTGAGTTTGATTTCACAGTAGATGTAAAAAAGGGGACTACACACACACACACACACGAGCTGATCATCTGTCCGGACTGTTTTGTGTGGAAGCGCTTGAAGGTATTGACGATGATCTTCCAGATTCGTACATGTTTAACATTGAAATGATTTCAAGGTGGAGTGAAGAGGTCATCCCTCTACTCACCATTGGATCATTACAGGTGGAAAGACAACCATCAATAATCCATCAAACAAGACATCTCTAGTTGTTGCAGGATGACTGTACAATCATGATAAGGATGGGATTTTGAGACTATGTATACAGCCTGAAGAATACAAAAACTACCTCAATCAAGCTCACATACAACATATGGGGTTTCACAATGGGGAAACGTAATCCTACCTAAGGCTAAAGAGATTGGGAGTCTACTGGCAAAACATGGAACACAACGTCCATACTTATGTAAAATCATGTGATATCTGCACAAAACAAACTCTAGTAGAACATGCCACATTGTTTTGAGTGGTATAAGCACCCAAATGGAGTACTCACATAACTGAGTACTTAAGAAACAAGACCTTCCCTGAGGGATGGGGCAAGTCAAGAATGAGAACCATAGAGGAAGAGGCCAAACACTATCTACTAATTGCAAACCAACTGTATAAACGAGGAAAGGACGAACAACTACGATTGTGTGCTATGGAAAAGTGAATATTATGTTATTCTAGAACAAGCTCACTCATGTCAGACAGGGGGACATTTCTTTGCTGATAAAACAGCAAAGCTAGTACTACACTCAGGCATATGGTGGCCAACCCTATTTAGTGATGCAGAGACCTATGTCAAACGATGTGATGAATGTCAATGAACAAAACCAGCTCTACGGAGAGATGAAATACCATTAAGGCCAATGAACGGAGTACGCGCTTTTGTCGAATGGCGCATCATCGACTTTATTGGTCCCATCATACCTCTTGGATATAGGTCGCACGCACAATACATCATAGTCGCAACCAATTATATGACCAAATGGGCAGAAGCAAAGGCAACACAGAAAAATGATGCACGTACTATGTCTTGGTTCCTTTTCGAACATATCTTTACAAGATATGGTCTACCCATTGAAATAGTGAGAAATAGGGGAACACACTTTCTAAACAATGTCATTGAAAGCCTCCTTGATGAATTCATGGTGGTCCATTGCAAATCAGCACCCTATCACCCACAAGCTAATGGACAAGCTGAAAGCACCAACAAAATCTTGTGCACTGTGCTCACCAAAATAGTTAGCGACTCAAGAAATGATTGGGATCAAAAGCTACACACTGCACTATGGACTTACAGAGTAGCTTTTAAAACCTCCATCAGGACGACTCCTTTTTAACCTCGTGTTCGGCTTAATACAATTCTACCAATGGAATTCTTAATCAAAACACTACGAGTGGCAACACAACTAGGATGGATGGGGCCGCAAGCAATCAGAGAGACTACACCTTGGAGCAATTAGATGAGACCAAAAGGAGAGCAATAGCTGGGATATAGGCTCAAAAAAAACAAATGAAGGCTTTCCATGATCAATATGTGATTAGCAAGGAGTTCCAGAAAGGGGATTATGTCTTAGTGTATACCCTTAAACAATACTCCAAAAAAACTCAAAAAGCGAGGGATGGAGCCTTTTGTACTACATGATATATCACAAAGTGGTGCCATCAAACTTGCAACGTTGGCAGGATAGGAGATGCCTAATTGGATAAGTGGTTTCAGATTAAAAAAATATCTTCTTTCATTGACACCAGAAGAACTCCAAACCATACATGCAGCAACTCAACGTAGAATTCGGGCCCACGACATTCAGGAACATTCACAACAAGAATCCAAAATCAGAATACTAAAGTGAAAGGAATAGGCAGACCTTCAGAGAAATGCCCAACAAAAGAAATTGTCTCAACTCTCCTCCCATAGCATCCATTCAAACGGAGGCTACATGGCTAGGTGGCATGGATTTAAACATTATGTTGTAACTTGCCGATGGCACCACCACGCATGCATTAGTCGACATCGGAGCAAGAGCAAATGTTGTTCATTACTCCATTTTTCAAAAATTACCAAAGGAACCTCTAACGCTATGAGCGGGATAGAAACACACACAACGCCTCTATAATGACCCGACACACACTCTTGGGATGATCCACACACACTGTGGGGCACCACTCGCCTTACACAACCCACCTGGCCGAGACAGGGAACACACCGATGGAGTGAGAGGAGAGAGACTACCCATTTACCCACTCCACACAGAGAGAGACACACACACACCCAAAAAACTCAGCTCAAAAGAGGAGAATTTTTTATGTTTAGATACAATTGATCTTGGGCCAACATGAATGGTGCAAATAGCTCACACAATATGGGTAAAATATGCCAGATACAATCACAAGTTGGAGCAGAAGCTTCGCTCATAAGAGAAACTTACACAAACAAAAAGCAGAAAAATAGTGAGGAATTTGGTAAAATGGACAGTTCCATCACGTCCGTAACGGCCCAAAACCCCAGTCTACAATGTCAAAGTGCTCAAATCCAACCTCGAATAAGCAGTTTATGGCCAAAATAAGCTCCAAAAATAGCAAAAACACAGTTGTGGATGTTCCTCCTCTTCTCTCCACGTTTTTTCTAGTCTTCTCTCAGTTTTTTCAGTTTCCACACTTAGCTTTATTACTTGGGCACCCTTGGCCTTTTAGTTGACCTCAAACGATCCCGAACAGGCCAAAAAGTGGCCTCGCAGTGCATAGTTGTCACCCTGCTGCATCCATCCGCACACTTGGCACTCAACTTTTTCCAATAATGCATCCCGCCACCACATGAAGTGGCCCCAAAAGATGTTCCTCATGATGAACTTTCTGCATAATTATCACAAGGAAACACCCACGTTGTGTCCGTACTTATCCACGTGCAAGGATTGACCCCATTCGACCTCCTGACGCCACAAAGATGCCATCTGTCTTACCTCATGTCGTCGGCCCGCGGATAGCTTCCTCGAGAAGTTTTACGTGCTACCAACTCCTCATTATTATTAAAAAAACACATTGGTACTGGTGATAGTGAAAATCGACGTACTATGTACATGTTGCCCTACCTGTACACATGTGGGCCCACATAACCACCTGCCTTTGGAAAATGGGCAATTCTTCATTCGATGCACCATGCATGTGTATGTACATATTTGCAATCCCTTGCTCCAAAAAACTCCTGACATAATTTGCCCATCCCCTAGCCTGCTAGATCATTCATGATCAGCAGTAGCAAAAAGAGATATGAGACTCGCCGCATCACAAGTCTCCTCATCCCTCACCCCTAACTGGCCCATTTTCCTCAGCTTCCACTCTTTGTTCCTTGCCATCTCCAATGCATCTTCATATGTCCTAAGCTTCTTCAGCTCCACTCTCCAATGTATATTCTCCCAAAGACCAGCCAAGAACCTGTCCTTCTTCATCATGTCAGGTGGGGGTACTTGTGGTGCCAAGGCCTTGCACATTCTCTCCCATGTCAATGAGAACTTACGTATGTATGCATCTATTGGCTCACCTTCCTTTTGCACCATACCTTGTACTTCTTGCCACACTTTGTCAGAATCTTCTAACTTCACAAACTCCACTTCCAATCCATGCCTTAGATTGTCCCAACTCAATCTTCCAGGTGGATCCGCTGTACGCAACTCCTCTTCAAATGCTTTGGACCAAACTTGTACATCACTCTTCAAACAAATATGGAGAAGACGTAACATCTGTGCTCGGTCATGAATCTGATTGCTAATGCATGCAACCTCCATCTTTTCCAAAAATTCTTCCACATCTTCATCACTTCTTCCATGAAACTCCTGATAAGAGAAAGCCATGGCTCCCAAGTTTCGATGCTTTGAGGACCCCTTCGAACACACGTGCAAGAACCCAAAACTTTTGACTGACTCAATCCCTAGAGACTTCAATGGAGCTTGTCTTTTGATAAGGAAAAACACATGCACATCAAATGAGTTTTCATAGTAATCATCGGAATTACAATAGGCAAAGGGCATTCCAGTACCTCTCTTAATCTTCTTGGCCCGAACATAAAGACTATGTGCTGCTAGAAAAAAATCTTCCTGGACACATGAACATTTATCTGGATTCTTTGTGTTAAATGAAAAGGAGTGAATTGAGGTCCATTTTGATCATCCATCAAAGCCAACCATGCAGTTCCCAAGAAGGCACACCTGACTTATCCTCTAATTTTGCCAGAATTTCAGCAGCATAACAACATAAATGGCTCAAAAGACAAAAAAACCAGCCATCAGAACTTGGGAAAATTTTGGCAGAGTTTCCCCAGAAGTAGAGCAGTAAGAACCCAAAATATAGACTGTATATGTATGCATAAACTGCCAACAATAGAACCCGAGCATCAAGTAGGAATCACTAGTACATAGTCTATGGTGAGGTCAAGAAAAGTGTTCTCCAGCCACCTGTATCACCGAAAGGGTCTCACATTTGAGAATCCCCCAGCTCAATAAAAACTCACTCTCGACCCTCTCACGGAGGCTTATGCAAATCTCGTATAGTCAAGTCTCAAAAATGACTATCTTCCAGACCAAGTCTCAAAAATGGCTGGGACTGCTAGATAAAACCAAGTATGGCTCCACAAAGGCGTACATTGGCAGTTTCCACCAGTAACATACAATACTAGTGATAGCCGTTTTTCGGCTCTCCGTAATTGCCATAGTGAGTTAACCCACCCTACCAAAATCATCCAAACATTGTGGCTATCCCTACCATTTCACTGTATATAGTTGTGTGTGAGTTAGGGGACTTTTCCCATATCTTCTTAAAAACCCTCAGCTAGCTAGTCACTGGGCTAGTTGAGCCAAAAAATATAAAAATATAAAAAATATAAGTATATTATGGCCCATTTGTGTGTAAATATTTCATTGTATATAGGGCCTAAATAAAAGGATTTTTCATAATTATTTTGGTATTTATTTAAATATTTCTACCTATGGTGTGTTATTTATGCTATGTACATTGACTCACCATTACCATATTTTTTCTTACCATTTTGCATACTCTTTATTCCATATATAAATAATTTCATGCAAGCTTCTCTTATTTTTGGTGTAACTCCATCCCAACAAAAATCCAAAAAAACTAGTTTTGTTTATGTGTATATTTTTTCACTATTGTCATTTTTTCCTTCCTACATCTATTCTCTATTACTCTCATAAATTAGACCACAAAAAATATTCATCTTTTTATGGTAGACTTATAATGAGAGAGATTTATTTTGACCCCTTTATATTTTTTCCACCTATATTATTTATATTTGACATGTATATATTTTTTTAGACCCCTCAATATTTGATTTTCTTAGTTGTACTATTCACTTATATCATGATCTCAACAATATCTTCAATGATAGACCTACCAAATAAGGTCAAGGGTATGTGGAATGCATGCATGCACCATGGGGAGCTCACTCTTGGAGGTATTCAAAAGAATCATCCAAAGAAAGACCTCACAAGGACTTTGTGCAGTGGAAAAAACAGTCGGTTTTGCTGAATTTTTAAAGATCACATGCTCCCCGAATTTGAAAAGGTGATACAAACAAAAGTTGTAGCTCGTAAGCTGAACTTTCACCTCAAATTTTTTCATATTTTTTTGAGCTACGAGCTGTGAGCTATGATTTTATTGGTGGACCCGAGTTTGCCCATGCTATGCAACCACACTCCCTCTTCCACTTTATCATTTTCCTCTTTCACACACACACTCCTCCCTCTCCTTCCCACTCCCAAACCTGCAACTCCCATGTCCTAATTCACCCTCTTCACCATTGCCACATCTCTCACGCCTCCATAGCCTTCATCCTCCATTTCTACACCCTATGTGTCCCCCTTTCTCTCTACGTATATGTCCATATTACCATACCCTCTTCAGCTTTGTAAAGAACTTCAAAAAATCAACAAAAATCCAAGGTTAATCTCTGCAAATGAAGGCTTTTATCATGAATTTTCCAAGGTTTGAAGATAACATAGCTTCATCGACACGTGCAACTTCGCCATGCTGACCGCTTCTTCTTCCGGTGTTGTAAAGAGGTGAATGTCAACTTCTCCAAAGCTTCAACCTCTCTGTACAAGCTCATCCCTTCTCTAAATTTTCTCATCATATATCTCACCATTTGGTGAATGATTTTGTAAATATTTTGTAGTGAGAATTACTAACTACTAACCACTAACCTTATTGTAAAATGCACCCTCTACTAGAGTAGGCAGTCCCAAATTATTCACTCAATCCTCTCTCCTATCATCCTCAATAATTCTCTTCCCTTGAGCCCACATCCATGTGACTCAAAGGACAAGAGAGACCCACCCTCATTAAAATAAAAAAATATGCATAATCTTTTATTCCTTCAAATAAACTTGATTAGGCCTAATCCTAATCGGGGCTTCTAAAACCTATAAATAAAGCCCTTCTCTCCCTTGTAAATCATCACATGATCAGACTACACCACACCATTCTCAACACATAACACACCACTCTTCAAGCCTAGTTGTGTAGAGTGTGTGCATCGTGAGTGCTCTATTCCATCATTACACATAGGTGCATGGAGAAGCTTGAAGTTAGTTATGCCATCTAGAGGAGTGGAGTGTATGCCATACTCTTCACCACACTTGTAGCCTACTCTTGTGCATAAATAAGATTTATAGTTTTGGGTGCAATTGTATGCTGCAACTACGACTCTTCTCTCCAAATTGACTTGATAAGTTGGCTCATCAGGTGGTTGAAGTATATTGTCGTTGAAGTTTGTTGTGCCATTTCATGCTTGGTGGTTTGAGGGCTTGTTGACTTGTTTGCCTAAAAGGTCAATTGTAAGAGGGTGCTCGGTGAGAGGGCTCCCGTGACCCTAAGACAATTTGTGTATTGGCAACAAGGTCAAGTTTTGTGTTTTCTCTCTATTTCTCATCAAGTTTTGTGTGCATCTAGTCTTTAAGGCTACGACTGAGTTGCTCAAGTTGATTTGTGCGTTTGAGTACAAGGAGATATCACGTGCGTCCTAGTTCGCATCTACAACTAGGTGGTGCCTCTTTTCTTGTTTGGTTTCTGGCTGTGGGTTGTTGTTGTCTCTGATTGTGCTTGCCTTAGCCCCAATTGAGCAGCACGGGAGCCTCGAAGGGTGTTTAGAGGCCGCTCTTCTTGTTGCCCGCCCCGGACCACCTCATTAGCAGACAATGCGCTCAAACAGGTGCCAAATGATGCTCACCCATGGCAACTGCAATTGACTTCCACTTGCGAGTATATCACTCTACTCTAGGTAACTATACCTTTGTGAATGAGCTGTACCTGTATTTGTCATTATAACCTGTAACCTATAGTCTGCAATCTGTAATCTGTATTCCCGAAGCTGAAGGTACTCAAAGAAGATCCTCCGTGGGGCCCCCAAAAGAATGACCAGGATGGAAACACATACAACGCCTCTATAATGACCCAACATACACTCTTGGGATGATACACACACACACACACACACACACACACACACACACACACTATGGGACACCACTCGGCTTACACAACCCACCTGGCCGAGACAGGGAACACGCTGATGGAGTGAGAGGAGAGAGACTACCCATTTACCCACTCCACACAGAGAGAGAGACACACACACAGCCAAAAAACTCAGCTCAAAAGAGGATAATTTTTTATGTTTAGATACAATTGAGCTTGGGCCAACACCAATGGTGCAAATAGCTCACATAATATGGGTAAAATATGCCAGATATAATCACAAATTGGAGCAGAAGCTTCGCTCATAGGAGAAACTTACACAGCCAAAACAACAGAAAACTAGTGAGGAATTTGGAAAAATGGACAGCGCCATATCGTTTGAAACGGCCCAAAACCCTAGTCTACAATGTCAAAGTGCTCAAATCCGACCTCGGATAAGCAGTTTATGGCCAAAATAGGCTCCAAAAACACCAAAACACAGTTGCGGCTGTTCCTCCTCTTCTCTCCACGTTTTTTCTGGTCTTCTCTCATTTTTTTCAGTTCCCACACTTAGCTTTATTACTTGGGCACCCTTGGCCTTTTAGTTGACCTCAAATGGACCCCAAAAATGCCAAAAAGTGGCCTCGCAGTGCATAGTTGTTACCCTGCTGCATCCATCCGCACACCTGGCACTAAACTTTTTCCAATAATGCATCCTGCCGCCACGTGAAGTGGCTTAAAACTATGGTCCTCATGATGACCTTTCTGCATAATTATCACAAGAAAACACCCACGTTGTGTGCGTACTTAGCCACGTGCAAGGATTGACCCCATTCGACCTCTTGACGCCACAAAGATGCCATCTGACGCACCTGCTTACCTCATGTCTTCGGCCCGTGGATAGCTTCCTCGAGAATTTTTATGCGCTACCAACTCCTCATTATTATAGAAAAAACACATTGGTACTGATGATAGTGAAAATCGACGTACTATGTACATGTTGCCCTACCTGTACACATGTGGGCCCCACGTAACCACCTGGCTTTGGAAAATGGTCAATTCTTTATTTGATGCACCATGCATGTGTATGTACATATGCGCAAATCCTTGCTCGAAAAAACTCCTGACAACGCCAAATATAATGGGGTTCAAAGTGGCAAACAAAGGCACAATGGATAGTCTAGGACATGCGAATTTACGAATAACTGTTGATAGAACAATTTATCCTCATCAATTTCATGTGGTCAAGGATAAGGATCTTAACGACGAAATGATTCTACGAGTGCCGTGGATGCGCATGTATCAAGCCACATCAAACTGGCAGGCTAATACCTTGCAGCTCAGACAAGAGGACCAATCTTTTGCCACGTCCTTTGTCCAATGAGACTATCTATGGGAACCTCTCCAATCACCACTTGCTCTAATCCAGTGATGTTTACCAATGGAGGTTAGTAAAACATGGGTTAAAAATTCAACCAATCCGAAGGAATTATGGATACTAAAATGATAAGGCAATGCAAGACCACCCACGATGCATTCCAACCTCAACAAACCGACCAAGGCTTTTGTCAAGTAACCTAGGCCAATCCAATCTCAATATCGACAAGAAAAACAAGTCAAGTGGGTATGGAAACCAAAACAGCGTAGCTCACTGGATGCCTCGCCAATGAAGACAACATCCAAGCAATTTTAGTGGCGACCAAAACAGAGCCCGCAATCACAAAACAAGGTAAAGTCACAACTTCAAGAGGCCAATGTCAAAAAAAGAGCGCGTCTTCTACAAAGACCACGCAACTTCACCATAACCACACCATCAAAATCCATTGATCTTATTGTTCAGAACCCATCTATTGCACAAAATTTTGTTACCACATGCATATCCTTGATTCGAATTGTAGAGCCACAATATACGGCTATGCACAGACATATACTCCGTTCCCATGCACTCTGACACATGTTCGTCTGGGATGACTCACTCCAGGAAGGGGTGAAAATGTAGCAGGATCATCATTTTGTATATATTATCATCATTTCTATTTTCTTTTCTTTTCTTTTCCTTTAACAACTTTTCAGAGCCTTATAACTCTTAGCCGGCATAATCATGATCCATATTGACACCATCTAAATATTGAGTTAAGAATATGTATGTATGAGAGATTACAAAATTTTTGGCTTACTAATAATAATTATAACTAAAATTTGCTTACTAAAAAGCTAAAAACGACAAATAATCATAAAAAATGAATAAGTTGAGCCAGGAAAGTCAAAATTGACTTTTGAAAGAAAACGCCGAAACTTCAAAGCAAGGGCTTTAGACATGGCAAATGGGTGAAAGCATGTTAACATGTTGCAATTTTTGTGCTAGTTAGCACTTTCAAGTTAGCACGTCTTAAAAAAGTTGGGCGTCCGGTAAAATTTTGACATACAGTCTCAAAATTTATTGGAGGTTGTACATTTGTGTTCCTTGTTTCAAGAGAAAAATCTACATTGGCCATGCCATGTTAACGAGGAATCCAAAGCATATGTTATAGATATTGGAGATGTAGCTCATGTTATTGTACTAGTTAGCATATGTCAAAATTGTGCTAATTAGCATTGCGTGGGACATGAAAAAGTGTGACACATTAACATGATTTCACCCAAATATGAAAAGGTTTGGCACACGACAAATTTTGAGCCAACTTTTAAAGGATCAAAATTGCAGATTGAAGACCATATGTCTACCAAATATCAGAATAAAGAACGATTCAAACTACAGGTGATATGCACATCAAGATATGGTCAATGGAGGTAAGTATGAATGGGGCACTCAAGGTAGATTGGGAATATATAGCCAAATGGGGCAACATAAACTCATTTGCATTCAAAGAGCGAGAGAGAGAGAGAGAGAGAGAGAGAGAGAGAGAGAGAGAGAGAGAGAGAGAGAGAGAGAGAGAGCCAGAGAAGCACAGGGTTTTGTGCTTTGTTTCTGCCCGATACGACCACCTCGGCATCTCTTACTACATCGGATTCGACAAGTACAATCATTAACCCTACAAGAACATTTGTGTATACCCCATACTGCATCAACATTTCTGAAACAACAGATCATAGCAGATCAAAGTCAAAAAATTTGCAAATTCTCATGGCCAATGGGGGACTTCAAAACTCACCCAAAACCAAAACCACTTCATCAGCAGACCCTTGGTAACTATCAAAATTGGGCAGAGCAAAAAAAATTGCAAAAGGTGGTGGGACATGGATCATGATCCATGTTCCTCAAATCCTAAAAAAAATAAATTACAAAAGCATCCACATATGCCCAGAAACAACCTCCCCTGGCTAGAATTGCAAAATGCTTCCCAACATAGATCACGATCCATGAAACCTTCTTTACTTATTTTCTTATGAAACTGCTACGAGGAGGGGCGTAGTTTTTGTTGATAGACACGGGCGAGAATACCAACGTATTCTCCCAGAGGAAGTAGAAAGAGAAACAGGTTCAGGAGCATCAGCATATGCCCCTGAGGAACTACCGAGAGCCGCCCACACCCCAAGCAAGTCAATGAATCCATTTTCAGATGAGTATGACACTACCTCACATTCCACCCAACCGCAAGCATTCAAAAACCAAGACCAGCCAACAAATTAGCCCTCATTTTGCAGGCATGGCTTCGACAGAGTGCAACAATGGAACCAGACCGAAACCGAGATGGTTATCAAGCCGCAAGAGGGCTCAGGGATTTGCAAGAACCACCACTCTATTCAAGGTATCGGGCAAAGAGTAAGCCAAAACAACAAGGGTCAACAGAGCCTGGAGGACCACCCATGGAACGAGTTCGAAGAGAAGAACCACCTCCAGCGAGAACCGTTAGAAATTATGGCTTAGGAGCACCATTGGGAGAGGAACCAGCCTATTACAGAAGGCCTCAAGAGGTGTATCAACTGGGACGGGATGATCCAATGATGAGGTTTGTAGACCATCCAAGAATAAGACCCTCTCAAGTGCAAAAATGGGTAAACAAGAAATACACAGGAAGCAGATACCCAAGAGATCATGTAGCAGCCTTTGTGCATGTAATTAGAGCTGAAGAGGTGTTAGATTTTTCCACCCAATTTGTAGGGTTTGGACTAACCTTAGACGATGATGCTGCCACTTGGTTTGACTCTGTAGAGCGTAGAGACTTTGAGTCGATGGAGGAAGTGTTTGACGAGTTTATTGAGGAATTCTCTCAAAGAGGAATAGCTCATAATACCGTCTCACAAATCCATAAATTCAAACAAAAAGATGTAGAATCTGTACGGAAGGCAGCCCTAAGACTAAAAAGATATGTTAAGTTCTGTCCTGTTGAAGAACTGCCAACTTTGTCCAGACTTATGTTGATATTCATCCAAGGACTAAGGAATGCAGATCTCCAGAAAGACTTACATATGAAGAGGAGTACGACGTTGAATGAGTTGACCAAGGAGGCTCTGTACCTTGTGGACAATTGTGTGGTCTACAAAGAAGGGGAGTTCAAGGACCTTGATGACGATTCATCTTCACAGTGAGGCGGTCCGGGGCGGGCAACAAGAAGAGTGGCCTCTAAGCACTTTTCTAGGCTCCCGTGCTGCTCAATTGGGGCTGGGGCAAGCACAATAAGAGACAACAACAATCCACAGCCAGAAACCAAACAAGAAAAGGGGCACCAACTAGTTGTAGATGCGAACTAGGACGCACGTGATATCTCCTTGTACTCAAACGCACAAAGAGAGGGGAATGCAAGATAGCCACACACACCAAACACAAACATTCACCACGCCAGAGAGAGGTAAAGAACACAAATCAACTTGAGCAACTCAGTCGTAGCCTTAAAGACTAGATGCACACAAAGCTTGATGAGAAATAGAGAGACAACACAAAACTTGACCTTGTTTCCAATACACAAATTGTCTTAGGGTCACGGGAGCCCTCTCACCGAGCACCCTCTTACAATTGAATTTTTAGGCAAAAAATTCAACAAGCCCTCAAACCATCAAGCATGAAATAGCACAATAGACTTCAAGGCCAATATACCTTCAACCACCTGATGAGTCAACTTATCAAGTCAATTTGGAGAGAAGAGTCGTAGTTTGCAGCATACAATTGCACACAAAACTATGAATCTTATTTATGGACAAGAGTAGGCTACAAGTGTGATGCACAGTATGGTATCACTCCACTCCTCTAGATGACATAACTAACTTCAAGCTTCTGCATGCACCTATGAGTAGTGATGGAATAGAGCACTCACAATGCGCACACTCTACACAACTAGGCTTGAAGAGTGGTGTGTTATGTATTGAGAATGGTGTGGTGTAGTGTGATCATGTGTTCATTTACAAGGGAGAGAAGGGCTCTATTTATAGGTTTTAGAAGCCCCGATTAGGATAAGGAATAATCAAGTTTATTTGAAGGAATAAAAGATTATGCATATTTTTATTTTTTTTAATGAGGGTGGGTCTCTCTTGTCCTTTGAGTCACATGGATGTGGGCTCAAGGGAAGAATTATTGAGGATGAAAGGAGAGAGGGATTGAGTGAATAATTTGGGAGTGCCTACTCCAGTAGAGGGTGCATTTTACAATAAGGTTAGTGGTTAGTAGTTAGTAATTATCACTACAAAATATTTACAAAATCATTCACCAAATGGTGAGATATATGATGAGAAAAGTTAGAGAAGGGATAAGCTTCTTAAGCAAGGTTGAAGCTTGGAGAAGTTGACATTCACCTCTTTATAGCACCGGTAGAAGAAGCGGTTAGCATGGCGAAGCAGCGCGTGTCGATGAAGCTATGTTATCTTCAAACCTTGGAAAATTCATGATAAAAGCCTTCATTTGCAGAGGTTATCCTTGGATTTTTTTTGATTTTTTGAAGTTCTTTACAAAGCTGAAGAGAGTATGGTAATATGGACATATATGTAGAGAGAAAGGGGGACACATAGGGTGTAGAAATGGAGGATGAAGGCTATGGAGGTGTGAGAGATGTGGCAATGGTGAAGAGGGTGAATTACGACATGGGAGTTGCAAGTTTGGGAGTGGGAAGGAGAGGGAGGAGTGTGTGTGAAAGAGGAAAATGATAAAGCGGAAGAGGGAGTGTGGCTGCATAGCATGGGCAAACTGGGGTCCACCAATAAAATCATAGCTCACAGCTCGTAGCTCAAAAAAATATGAAAACATTTAAGGTGAAAGTTTAGCTCACGAGCTACAACTTTTGTTTGTATCACCTTTTCAAATTCGGGGAGCATGTGATCTTTAAAAATTCAGCAAAACCGACTGTTTTTTCCACTGCACAAGGTCCTTCTTTGGATGATTCTTTTGAATACCTCCAAGAGTGAGCTCCCCATGGTGCATGCATGCATGCCACATACCCTTGACCTTATTTGGTAGGTCTATAATTGAAGATATTGTTGAGATCATGATATAAGTGAATAGTACAACTAAGAAAATCAAATGTTGAGGGGTCTAAAAAAATATGTACATGTCAAATATAAATAATATAGGTGGAAAAAATATAAAGGGGTCAAAATAAATCTCTCTCATTATAAGTCTACCAGAAAAAGATGAATATTTTTTGTGGTCTAATTTATGAGAGTAATAGAGAATAGATGTAGGAAGGAAAAATCACAGTAGTGAAAAAATATACACATAAATAAAACTAGTTTTTTTGATTTTTGTTGGGATGGAGTTACACCAAAAATAAGAGAAGCTTGCATGAAATTATTTTTATATGGAATAAAGAGTATGCAAAATGGTAAGAAAAAATATGGTAATGGTGAGTCAAGATACATAGCATAAATAACATTAAAGGCTACCTTCCACTTTGAGCCTATATAAGGCCATAATGCTTAGGTTGTAATTCACTCTCTTAACTCTTATCAATCTACTTACTTTTGGTATTTTTCACTTGCGTTGTTTGCGTCAGTTTTTAGATTCACATATTAACTTAATGCTCTAAGTATGAATGCAACTAATCATTATCCACCTTAATCAAACATTATAAGTGGTATCATAGTGCTATTGTGAGGCTCATTATAATTATATTAGCATTCATTTTTGTCTTGTCTCTCTTGTTCTTCGTATCTTTGTAAACGTTAAACTCGTGTCACATTTTCTTCCTCTCTCTCTCCCAACCTAGGCTTCTTCTTGTGCTAATCCACAATCTGCTCATAATCACCAATCAGCTCGGCATCCTCACAAGCGCTAATATCAAGTCTCCAAAGTGGCCAATCTAATGACGTCCAAACCCGCTTGAGCTAGGGAAGCACGGACACAAAGCAAAAAATCATGTTGCACATTGACTTGGTTTGGTGAGAGTAGAACCTTCAAATCTGAGGTAGGAGAGGAATCAAGACCCATTTGCCCATTTGTTTTACGTAGGCCCTCCTTCCAGACTATCTCGCACGGGGGCCTTTAAATGGGATCTACGGTTGATGTGATTTGGACCATCAGATGAACATTTGTAAATTCGGAAAATTTGGTAAATTCGGAGAGAAAAGTAAATTCGGGTAGGCTTGTAAACTTGGGGTAGTCTGCACCTATGTCTTGAACCCGTGACCTCCCCACTACGATCCACGTGCACTAAAAGAACTCTTGTGCCTAGAGTCCGTAGGGTCCGCTCTATGCTTGTAAGAGCCGATCTATGCTCTATATGGCACCCTGTGGCCTGAAGGCCATAGGATCCCCTGTATGCTAGAAACCACTATGAGGATGTTTTGGCAACGTATGGCCCTAGGGCCATAGGGTGCTCTCTTCATGGCCACAGGGTTTGTTGTATACTAGGGAAAACTCTCCATGCTCTATCTTGGCATCTTATGGTAGTTGTCCTCTATGCTAATAAGAAACCACCATTGCTCTAGGTTTGTCTCCTATTGCTTTACGGCAACAAGGTGTCATCCTCCATGCCAATAATCTAAAAAAATTAAATGCTCTACTTTGACACCCTATGGCCCAGGGCCCAAGTGTGCTCTATGCTACCCTAAACCCCTCTATGCTCTACGTTGACACCCTATGGCACCAGGGCTACAAGGTGCCCTCTCTCTCTCTTGGATTTAAATTGTTTATTTGACCTTATTACCTCTCCTCCCTCTCTCTCAGTTTCCTCTCCTCTAATTGTCTCTCTTCCTCTCCTTTCTCTCTCACTCCAAATAACTATTTTTTCTCCCTCTTCTCATCTCTCCCCATTCATATAGCAGGAAATCCCTTGTGAATTTTGGGTGTGAATATCTACCGGCTTACCTGTAGCATCGTCATTCAAGCACCCCCTACCACATCTCCTCTTTGTAGGACCTCTCACACACAAAAAAAGTGTACAATACAAAGGTTAGTTCTTTACTATTTTATTGTTTGACTATTTTTTATATAGCGAGAGGTAAATAAATGTACAAAAAAAGATTGAGCTTACCTGCGAGCAGTGTCGTGAGGCACTGTCGTGTTTGGGAGAGAAGCGCAAGGAGGGAGAGAGAAGGTGGAACAGGTGGCACCATAGGATGCTGCACGTTTGAGAGAGAGGCTCAGGGAGGCGTTTGATGTCCTGAGGTGTTGCACGCTTGAGAGGTGCATGGAGGGCAGCAAAGGGCGGCTATTCATTCGGTGAAGGGAAGTGTGAGGTGCTATTTGTTTGCGAGAGGAGGCACTTCGAGGCATAGGGAGTGCACACAGCAGAGGCGGTGCAAAAGAGGCGTTTGGGAGAGGTGTAGGGAGCGTGCACGGAGGGTGTTTAGGAGAGGTGCATGGAGCGCGCAAAGAGCTTTGTTTGAGAGATCATAGTAGGGCTTCAAAAAGAAAGAGAGAGAGAGATAGAGATAAGGTTATGTTAGAAGCTGGACACACCCCACGTCATCTAACTACTCGGAGGACTATTATTTTTGTAATTATTCATTCAATGAGGAAAACCAGATTTTTCACCTTGTAAATATTGGGACTTACAGAAGTTTCCAGATTGTATCCCAGTTTTGATAGTTAGATTGAGTAGATGGTTGATTTGGAACTTTAGGGTTTGAGAAGTTGTAAGGTATATATACCACTTTTTGACCTTAATGAAGGACCTCTTGTCATTTTAAAACAAGTTTGAAGTCTGTGAGTGAGCGTACTGTATGAGAGAGAGAGTGTGAGCTTCATCTTGACGCTACGTGTGCTCCGGTGGTCGGAATCGAGTGCGGAGAAGTGGAGCGTGTTGCCCCCGACTAGAGCTACGCGCCAATACCAACATTTTGCGTGTATGGTTCGGCTTCGTGAGCTCCTTCTATGAGCTTCATCGGTTGTTTGGGTGAGCATACGTTGTCCGATTTTGCATTGCAGCATATCCACGCGTTCACATTGAGTAGAACTACACATTAAGCACTTTAGATTCCGGAAACGAAGACCTGCCGATTTCGGCCAGACATCCTACGTGTTTCTGCACTGGGTGTTTTGGGTCGTGATTTTGGTTCATAGACCTTAGGGAGAGCGGCCTATTGGTATTAGTAGGGTCTCCTTCAAGTTCTAAGGTGTTTCGAGATTGTTTGATGGGTGTTCGGCTCTAGAAAGCGTTGTAGGAAGTTTCCTCTTTTGCACTCTTGAAGGCTGTGACTTAGACAACAGATAGAGACCTCTGTAGGAATTGGTTAGAATGAGGTTGACACCTTATGCTTGCTTCCACGCGCCTGCGGGTCGAGCTTTGTCCTTAGCTGACATTACATGTTAGGTGAGTTCTCGCTGTGCTGACGTCCGTCGAGGCGTATCCGTCCAACATTGGCGCCGCTACCGGGGACGAAAACCTTAGGTAGGTGACCGAGACTAATCCTTGAGGATTGGGATTTTTGGCTTGCCAAGAGTCTCGCTTTACATTTAGATAGGATCAGAGGGTGGAGGACTCTCTAGGTCTTAGAGGGAGTCTAGGAAGTGTGTGTCTGGCCTAGATTCTTTGACTTAGGTAGACGAGGTTGACTAGGTAGTTTTAGGTAGTAGTCGATTCCTAGAGTAGGAGTTGGAGTGGTAGAAGCGGTGAGAGGAGAGCTTGAGAGTCCGGAGAGGCCAAAAAGCAACCAAAAACACCATTATCACCATTTCACACGATAGGTAGGAGTAGAGTAAGTAGGACATCATGATTCAGGATCTAGAGTATTTCATGCATGTACACTTGCTTGGTAGAATCATTACAAGTTTGTAAAAGACGCAAAAGTGTGTTTGAAAGCCTAATTGAAGTCCAAAAGTTACTGTGAGTGTTTCTGATAGATCTACAGAGCATCAGGAGCATTCCTGTCAGGAAAAAACTTTAATTTTAAGCAGGAGACATTCTACACGTAGGATCTCTACAGGTTAATCTGGGAGGAATTTTGGGATTTTGAGTTGACCAGTGTGTTCAAAAGGTAGGGTTTACCCTAATTTCAACTGGAAAGTGGAAATTTGGCCATATCTTGACAGGATAAGGTCAGATAGGCTGAAATTGTCAGATATCCTACCCAAATAGTGCCAAAAAATTATTTTGGGACCAAAACCATAAGATGGCTGCATGAGCATGTCTTGCATGATATATTGAGTGACTGAAAGGGGTTTCACCTCATTTGGGTAAGAAAATTGGGTTCAAAGCAGACTTTAGCACTTTCGACTAAAAAAGAAAAAACAACTGAAATTTGGGAGTTTTGACATCCAAAACAAAATCTAAGCATACCACTGGGTTACTGACATCAAGGGAAAGCTGTGGGACAAATCTGGGGTTAAACAGGCCAAAAAGACATCCTACGCGTAGTATGTCTTTTGAGTGATTTGGGACTCCAAACTGAATTCTGAGTATACCAAAGTGATCAGCAACGCTTGGGATTTGAGTTTGAAGCCATTCTGAAGAAATAGACATCCTACGCGTAGGATGTCTAATGCAAGAAATTGAAGCCAGACTTTGACTTTGAGCATAGTAAGGTGTTATATAGCCTAAGGAAAGCCTCCTAGTCAATTTTGGTCCAATTTGGAGTTGATTAGACTGATCAATACCATCAACAGGCCGTCGAAACAGATTTCTGACTCATTGGCCAGCTAATAGGTGTCCAAATCAAAAAGTAAAAGCAGCTGTAAGCTCAGCACAACAAGAGGGAACAACAGTGCAAAAATCCAGGCAAAACACAACAGGAGACATTCTACGCGTAGAATGTCTATTAGGGCATGTTGCAAAGAAAATTTGACCTGGCATAGACAGTGAGATTCCATTTGGCTTAAGGGTTCCAGAACTTCTTTCAGAAGTGAATTTGGACCTTGTTTGCTCATTTGACGAAGCAAAGACTGAATTCAGATTTTTCGCGTAAATTGACCAACAACGAAGGGTAGTACAGTTTGAGATTAGCAAACCTAATCCAGACCATCAGCAGTGTATAAAATACAGTAGTGGTTGAGATTAACTCTCCAGTTATACCAATCATTACTAAGATAACCTCTAGCAGATAAATACTTTGATTCGATTGTCGAAATTAAAACGCTTGTGAACAGGTATATTCAGCAACAGAGCAAGAAGTTGTGCAGAAACTGACCCATTGCCAGGTGAGTGGTTGAATTTGTGATAAATTGCATTGATAAGTTTGATGAATTTAAGATCAGGAAGATACATTTTTAGAGACCAGAAGGTGGCAGGTGACCAAGGTAGCTTAGTGTCCACAGAAGAGATTGTAACTTAGGCAAGGCTAGATTCGCTAGCACCGATTATTGAGGAAGGTAGTGATACTGACACTTCGTCAGACAAATCTTTCCTCATGATGGGTAGTCAACAGCTAGGAGGTTTCACCTATGATGGACCTATGCGAGGAGGAAGCACCTCCCAAAATCCTTTGAATGATTCCAGGCTCACGGAGATCTTCTTGGAGGGAACAAACTCGAGAGGAGCCCTAGTCTATTCAGACTATCGAGGCCGCAAGTACATTTGTATCAAAGAGAGGCCAGCTCAAAGATTGGAGATAATCCGAGTGTATGATGATGGAGATAGGTTCCGAGACGAAAAGGGGAATCACTATTTAATAGTTAGTAACCCTGAAGATTACAACAGATATGGAGAAAACGTGGCAAAAGGGAAAATGGTTTCAGAAACTCAAGAACCGCCACCAAACATTGATCGGCCCGGAGCTATATTTATGTATGATAAGAAAACAACCAGGGTTCCAACTTATAATGAGAATGTGGGAATCTACAAACATGAGAGCGAGTGGTATAGTCTCTTACTTTCTCAGCAAAGAACCATACGTAAAGGAACTAAGCAAAGACAAGGTTCTTTACTTATTTTCTTATGAAACTGCTACGGGGAGGGGCGTAGTTTTTGTTGATAGATACGGGCGAGAATACCAACGTATTCTCCCAGAGGAAGTAGAAAGAGAAACAGGTTCAGGAGCATCAACATATGCCCCTGAGGAACTACCGAGAGCCGCCCACACCCCAAGCGAGTCAATGAATCCATTTTCAGATGAGTATGACACTACCTCACATTCCACCCGACCGCAAGCATTCAAAAACCAAGACCAGCCAGCAAATCAGCCCTCATTTTGCAGGCATGGCTTCGACAGAGTGCAACAATGGAACCAGACCGAAACCGACATGGTTATCAAGCCGCACGAGGGCTCAGGGATTTTCAAGAACCACCACTCTATTCAAGGTATCAGGCAGAGAGTAAGCCAAAACAACAAGGGTCAACAGAGCCTGCAGGACCACCCATGGAACGAGTTCGAAGAGAAGAACCACCTCCAGCGAGAACCATTAGAAATTATGGCTTAGAAGCACCATTGGGAGAGGAACCAGCCTATTACAGAAGGCCTCAGGAGGTGTATCGACTGGGACGGGATGATCCAATGATGAGGTTTGTAGACCATCGAAGAATTAGACCCTCTCAAGTGCAAAAACGGGTAAACAAGAAATACACAGGAAGCAGAGACCCAAGAGATCATGTAGCAGCCTTTGTGCGTGTAATTAGAGCCGAAGAGGTGTTAGATTTTTCCACCCAATTTGCAGGGTTTGGACTAACCCTAGAGGATGATGCTGCCACTTGGTTTGACTCTGTAGAGCGTAGAGACTTTGAGTCGATGGAGGAAGTGTTTGGCGAGTTTATTGAGGAATTCTCTCAAAGAGGAATAGCTCATAATACCGTCTCACAAGTCCATAAATTCAAACAAAAAGATGGATAATCTGTACGGAAGGCAGCCCTAAGACTAAAAAGATATGTTAAGTTCTGTTCTGTTGAAGAACTGCCAACTTTGTCCAGACTTATGTTGATATTCATCCAAGAACTAAGGAATGCAGATCTCCAGAAAGACTTATACATATGAAGAGGAGTACGACGTTGAATGAGTTGACCAAGGAGGCTCTGTACCTTGTGGACAATTGTGTGGTCTACAAAGAAGGGGAGTTCAAGGACCTTGATGACGATTCATCTTCACAGTGAGGCGGTCCGGGGCGGGCAACAAGAAGAGTGGCCTCTAAGAACTTTTCTAGGCTCCCGTGCTGCTCAATTGGGGCTGGGGCAACCACAATAAGAGACAAAAACAATCCACAGCCAGAAACCAAACAAGAAAAGGGGCACCAACTAGTTGTAGATGCGAACTAGGACGCACGTGATATCTCCTTGTACTCAAACGCACAAAGAGAGGGGAATGCAAGATAGCCACACACACCAAACACAAACATTCACCACGCCAGAGAGAGGTAAAGAACACAAATCAACTTGAGCAACTCAGTCGTAGCCTTAAAGACTAGATGCACACAAAGCTTGATGAGAAATAGAGAGACAACACAAAACTTGACCTTGTTTCCAATACACAAATTGTCTTAGGGTCACGGGAGCCCTCTCACCGAGCACCCTCTTACAATTGACTTTTTAGGCAAACAATTCAACAAGCCCTCAAACCATCAAGCATGAAATAGCACAATAGACTTCAAGGCCAATATACCTTCAACCACCTGATGAGTCAACTTATCAAGTCAATTTGGAGAGAAGAGTCGTAGTTTGCAGCATACAATTGCACACAAAACTATGAATCTTATTTATGGACAAGAGTAGGCTACAAGTGTGATGCAGAGTATGGTATCACTCCACTCCTCTAGATGACATAACTAACTTCAAGCTTCTGCATGCACCTATGAGTAGTGATGGAATAGAGCACTCACAATGCGCACACTCTACACAACTAGGCTTGAGGAGTGGTGTGTTATGTGTTGAGAATGGTGTGGTGTAGTGTGATCATGTGTTCATTTACAAGGGAGAGAAGAGCTCTATTTATAGGTTTTAGAAGCCCCGATTAGGATAAGGAATAATCAAGTTTATTTGAAGGAATAAAAGATTATGCATATTTTTTTTTTTTTTTAATGAGGGTGGGTCTCTCTTGTCCTTTGAGTCACATGGATGTGGGCTCAAGGGAAGAATTATTGAGGATGAAAGGAGAGAGGGATTGAGTGAATAATTTGGGAGTGCCTACTCCAGTAGAGGGTGCATTTTACAATAAGGTTAGTGGTTAGTAGTTAGTAATTATCACTACAAAATATTTACAAAATCATTCACCAAATGGTGAGATATATGATGAGAAAATTTAGAGAAGGGATAAGCTTGTAAAGCAAGGTTGAAGCTTGGAGAAGTTGACATTCACCTCTTTATAGCACCGGTAGAAGAAGCGGTTAGCATGGCGAAGCAGCGCGTGTCGATGAAGCTATGTTATCTTCAAACCTTGGAAAATTCATGATAAAAGCCTTCATTTGCAGAGGTTATCCTTGGATTTTTTTTGATTTTTTGAAGTTCTTTACAAAGCTGAAGAGAGTATGGTAATATGGACATATATGTAGAGAGAAAGGGGGACACATAGGGTGTAGAAATGGAGGATGAAGGCTATGGAGGTGTGAGAGATGTGGCAATGGTGAAGAGGGTGAATTACAACATGGGAGTTGCAAGTTTGGGAGTGGGAAGGAGAGGGAGGAGTATGTGTGAAAGAGGAAAATGATAAAGTGGAAGAGGGAGTGTGGATGCATAGCATGGGCAAACTGGGGTCCACCAATAAAGTCATAGCTCAAAGTCATAGCTCACAGCTCGTAGCTCAAAAAAATATGAAAACATTTAAGGTGAAATTTTAGATCACGAGCTACAACTTTTGTTTGTATCACCTTTTCAAATTCGGGGAGCATGTGATCTTTAAAAATTTAGCAAAACCGATTGTTTTTTCCACTGCACAAGGTCCTTCTTTGGATGATTCTTTTGAATACCTCCAAGAGTGAGCTCCCCATGGTGCATGCATGCATGCCACGTACCCTTGACCTTATTTGGTAGGTGTATAATTGAAGATATTGTTGAGATCATGATATAAGTGAATAGTACAACTAAGAAAATCAAATATTGAGGGGTCTAAAAGAATATGTACATGTCAAATATAAATAATATAGGTGGAAAAAATATAAACGGGTCAAAATAAATCTCTTTGATTATAAGTCTACCATAAAAAGATGAATATTTTCTGTGGTCTAATTTATGAGAGTAATAGAGAATAGATGTAGGAAGGAAAAATCACAATAGTGAAAAAATATACACATAAATAAAACTAGTTTTTTTGGATTTTTGTTGGGATGGAGTTACACCAAAAATAAGAGAAGCTTGCATGAAATTATTTTTATATGGAATAAAGAGTATGCAAAATGGTAAGAAAAAATATGGTAATGGTGAGTCAAGGTTGAGAGACAGCATCATGAGTTCTGCCTCCGTGTAGCCTCTCTCCAAAGCATTCATGACCCTACTAGAAAAGTAGATGGGTCGCATCCTGGTACTGTGGGGATCTTGTTGTAATAAAACTGCACCAATTGTTTCCTTCCCAACACTAGAGCTAACAAATAATGTGTACTCCCAACAAGGAGGCATGAGTTTTGGTAGCTCTGACAAAATGACTTTAATGTTACAAAAGTACTCTTCAAGATCATTAGACCATGCGAATTCTACTTGTTGTGTCAACTTTTGCAAAGGGTGAAGTAACTTCGAGGCTAAGTGAATGAAGCGTGACATATACTTCACCTTTTGAATGAATGAGATGACCTCTTTGAGATTCTTGGGTGATGGGAGATCAATAAGAGCCTTTGCCTTTGAAGGATCCACCTCAATGCCTTTATAGGAAACCTTGTGACCAAGCAAGATCACTTCATCCTCACCTATGTGACACTTGTCGGGGTTGAGTTGACCTCCCATGTCATAGAGCTTCTTTAAACCTTCTTCTACCCTTTGTAGATGCAATGATTTTGAGCTATAAATGCAGAAATCATCAAAGAACACCCTGATTGACTTTCCAAAGAATGCTTGAAACACCATGTTCATGAAACGTTGGAAAGTTGCAGGAGCATTTATCAAGCCAAATGGCATAACTCTAAAAGCATAACAACCCCAAGGAGTGATGAAGGTTGTTTTTAACTGATCTTCCAATGCGATACCTATTTGATAGTAACCTGAGTAGCCATCACACACAGTGTACTTCTCATGACCAGCTACCTCATTTAGTATCTCATCTTGAAATGGGAGGGGAAAGTGATCTCTTTTTGTTGCCTCATTGAGTGGACGGTAATCCACACACACCCTCCACTTGCCGTTTTTCTTAGGAGTGACAACAACGGGAGAGACCCACTCTGAATTCTCTACTGGATAAATGAAACCTACTGCTAGAAGCTTTCTTACCTCCTTGAGTAAAGCCTGCTCCTTGATGACACCTAGCCTTTGTAGCTTCTGAGCCTTAGGTGTGGCGTTTGGCTTCAACTCAATTTTGTGTTGAACAACATCTACTCCACGCACATCAGTGTAGTCTTTAGCAAAAAGCCTAGGAAATTTCCTTAGCACACATTTGAACTCCTCTCATTCGTCCTTTGTAAGTCTTGTAGACAACATTCCTTCATCTTGCACATTTTGGTTCTCTTGGGAACCTACCTCTTCCAAACCTGGGCAAGAGGTCTCTTGGTTGTTTGGATTAAACCTTACCCCCATGACTTCGATGGAAGACTCCTCTTCAGTAATGCTGCCGCTACTTTCTCCTTCTGAAGTGCTACCGGTCCAGCCTTCCTCCGTGTCACTTTGAGATGATTCTTCATGGAGCTCCTCTTGGCGTTGCTCCTTCATGTCAAAGACAACCTTCTTATGATTGTCATTCCTGCAAATTAGCTTTCCACTCTCCCAATCCTGCAAAGCTCGCATTTTCATTAGCCATGGTCTCCCTAAGATAAATGGATAACCATTTCCTTTCGTAGACATAACATAAAAATCCACTGCCTTCTTAATGCCAAAGGCCTCTACAATTTTTTTTTTACAAATGCCTACACACCTAGCTTTGCTATTGTTTGCCATCTTGACTTTAATTTCAGGTGTCTCATGGATGTGCATGCCTAGTTTTTGCATGAGTCCCTCTGTCATGATGCAAATTTGTGCACCCCTATCCACTAGACCTTTCCTAACCAATCTTCCTTTGATGTAACAATCTAGCACAGGTGTAATATCCTCATTCATTTTAGCATGTGCAATTTTTACAACATGCACACTCTCTTTTACCTTTCTCCTAGTGCTAAGTGCCTTTGTTAAATCCCTTCTAGCTTGTGGGCATAATGCAAGAAACTGAGGCCATGAGATATCAGGACCCTTACCTCTCATGTCTTCCAATAGGTTGTATGGAGCCATACCATGTCCAAGAGGGAAGTCTTGGAGATTGATACGACATCGAGTCCTCTTAGCTTCCTTGGTCTCCTTTGCCTTCTTGCCTCGTCCATGGTCACTCTGTGATGTGACACCTTCTTTTTCTTTACCTTTTCCTCAGCCACGCTTAATGCCATTGGCTTCCATGTCAACCTCATTTGAGTTTGTCACCTCTACCACATGCACATTTGGGTCTGGCAAAGGTGGAACTCTATCCACTCCTTGTGGAGATGGTCTTGCTCCATTTGGCCTTTATAGAAGCCGTGGTCGCTGACTAGTTTCTTCACCTGCATTTATCACTGGGTAATTCAAGTTAGGTCTCCCTCGCTCCCCATGGGGCCAAGGACAATTATACATCCCATGTCTAGACTCTCTGCAATTCCAACATTGCAAGACTCTCCTAGGTCGTGGATCTCGCTCTTCAGACTTCTTTGCTTGTCCCTTTGGACCTACAGCTTGTGCAAGGTGAATTGACAAGCTGCTTAAAGATTCATTTAACCTCTCAATCACTTCCGTCGTTACCTCTAGAAGCTCCCTAGATGTTGATTCTTGTGACTTACCTTTGGGTCTAAGACCTTCTATTGGAACCTCCCCCCTTAAGCACTTGAGTTTCCTATATTTCTCAGCAGCCCTAGTTTCAGCTGCATCAAAGGTAGCAGGTGCACCCGCCTCAACTTTTATCTTAAGGTCAGGAAAGATTCCAACTATGAACCTCTCCTTCTTTAGGAACTCTGCACCATCACCAGGGTTAGCAACATTTCTCACCCATACAGCCCAAAGACGTAGAAATTCTTGCTTGTACAAGTAGTAGTCATCTAAGTCTTTTTTCTTATGAGAAACAATGTCTTGCCATAGTTTTTGAGTGTTTTGGGGATCAAAGAAGTATCTCTTGAAATGATTCAGAACTTTCGTGTAATTCCCTTTAACTTCCTCAGGCAAAGAGTCAAACCAAGTGCTAGCATCTTTCCTAAGGACCACCTCAAACATCTCTACACATTCTTGATCAGTTACTATCCTCTTGATACGGCAAGACATCTTGAAATTCGCTAAAAATAATTCTGCATCCTCTCCAGGCTCTCCAAAGAAAAGAGGATATCCAGACATTTGGCGTTGAGCCTACATTGAATCGGTTTCAAAGTGACAACACGTTTTTGTTTTTTTTTCTTAAAAAAATTTACACAATAATGTTTTCTAAATTGCAATCTATTCTACAACAAAATAAAAATATTCACATCAAATGACCTATGATAATCAATAAGAGGCAGGATGACAGGGTTTGGTGATGCGAGAATTTCTCCTAGTCTTTGGGCACCAAATATGAACACCATACGTTGTTGAAAATGGATTTTTCTACTAATTGCAATGTTTATTCTAATGTGTGGAGTGAAATGAAAGGGGAAAACCTCTATTCTTGGGCTACTATCCATTGTCTATGTATGACCTAATGCTTAAAGCAAAACAAAAATATAGACGTCCAAACTAAGGTCATACCTAATGAGAGGCAAAATAAAAGGATTTATTGAAGCGTTTAACTCGGTCAACCTAAGAGGACCTAAAATTCTACGCATTACTCGCTGATATTGCAACTTAGTACTAACAATTATGTGTACCTTTTGCCTTGCAATGGGAATGAAGGGATCATACAAATTCTCGTGATTCATGCAAGCTACTGAAGTTCCAGGGCGGGCAACAAGAAGAGCAACCTCTAGACACCCTTCAAGGCTCCCGTGCTGCTCAATGGGGCTGGGGCACAACACAACACAAACCAAAACAACAAACCCTCAGCCAAATCTCAACTACACAAGGGGCACCACCTAGTTTAATAGAGAACTAGGACGCAAAAGAGGAGAATCGTTAGAGCAACCCACAAACAAGCAAGGAATTTACACTAACCCTAACACCAATGGAACACTCTCACACACTAAAAGACGAGAGAGAGAGAGAGAGAGAGAGAGAGAGAGAGAGAGAGAGAGAGAGAGAGAGAGAGAGAGAGAGAGAGAGAGAGAGAGAGAGAGAGATGGTGCTCGGGCTGCTTTGAAGTGTATGGTTAATGATCAAGTAAACATAAATATATATATGTAAGAAAGAGAGAGAGAAGGGGGAAGGGGGTGCTTGTTGCACTAATGCCTTCTTACAAATCTGTCATGACCAATCAAAGTGAGATTAGTATTTGTTCAACATAGCCTGAGTAAATTACACCACAACACATCACAAGAAAAAAGCCACCCCAATCACTGTCTTAAGGCCAGGGGAGTCCTCTCCACCCTGTCGCCCTCTTACAGCATGTGGGATTTATGGCTAAATTGATAACAATACTAGGAGACAAGCTATCAAGAACTTAAATAAAACACCAAGACACTTACACATCATTATTGTCCATGACTTCACCTTGGAAGGGAGACAAGGTATCCATGCTTAGTCCAAATTCACCCTCCTTGATTCAGCAAATGTTGGGCTTACTCTAGTAGGAGAAATGATAGATTTCCTACTCTCAATTTAATGATCACTCTCTCTTACAATGGCATAGAGTTCCCTTGCTAATCACCCCTAATACAACACATACATATGCCTAATGCCAATGAGATTCCACTCAAGAGCTCCTTCTCAAGAGGTTGAGCTTGGCTTCTCAAGCCATAGCATAGTGCTCTTTCTTCTCCCCCCTTTTTGTGCTAGCTACACCCTCCTTTTATAGCAATTTTGAAGGCTAGGGTTACTCCTCTAACCATGGTTGGGTTAGATTTTAAAAAATTTATCTAATTTCTTTTGCTTGGAATTATCAAGAAGTTGGTGGGGAAAGAGAGAGGAGAGAAATGGAGGTGATAGGACTTTTCATAGTGGATTAGTGTTAGTAGAGTTAGTATTAATTTACAAATGGAATTGGATATTTACAATGGGAGTATCCATGTAGGATACAAATAAGGAAGAAAAACTCTTAAGAGGTAAGAAAAGGTGGATTTCTTACAAGGTTGATGCTCCAAGTGTCTTGAGTAGGGCCAATTTTGACGCTTGTTGATGGTCCACTAGCTTTGACGGTACATTTTTCCTCCACTCTTGACCTTCCTTGAGAGACAAGGTAATTGAAGCTGAGTAATCAACCACCATGATGCTGTCTTTTAAGAGAAGAGGCTGAATTTTGTGTGTTTTTTTTTATAGATATGGGTAATTTGGAGGAGGAAAAATGAGACTAGGTGGTCAATTCTGGAATGGAATTGTGTGTGGGAGGTATGAGTTCACCATGGTTTCTCTTATTCTTCAAGGTTGAGGAGAAGGTGAGTAGGGTGCAGAGAGGAGTGGTGAGAGAGGTAGGGATGATGAGTGGAGAAGTGTGTGTGAAAGAGGAAAATGATAAAGTGGAAGAGAGAGTGTGGCTGCATAGCATGGGAAAACTGGGGTCCACTAATAAACTCATAGCTCACAGCTCGTAGCTCAAAAAAATATGAAAAAATTTGAGGCAAAATTTCAGCCGACGAGCTGTACAACTTTTGTTTGTATCACCTTTTCAAATTCGGAGAGCAAGTGAACTTTAAAAATTCAGCAAAACCGACCGTTTTTTTCCACTACACAAGGTCCTTGTGGGGTCCTTCTTTGGATGATTCTTTTGAATACCTCCAAGAGTGAGCCCTCCATAGTGCATGTATGCATGCCACCTACCCTTGACCTTATTTGGTAGGTCTATAATTGAAGATATTGTTGAGATCATGATATAAGTGAATAGTACAACTAAGAAAATCAAATATTGAGGGGTCTAAAAAATATGTACATGTCAAATATAAATAATATAAGTGGAAAAAATATAAAGGGGTCAAAAGAAATCTCTCTCATTATGAGGCTACCATAAAAAGATAAATATTTTTGGTGTTCTAATTTTTTAGAAAAAAAACAAAATAGATGTAGGAAGGGAAAAATCACAATAGTGAAAAAATATACACATAAATAAAACTAGTTTTTTTGGATTTTTGTTGGGGTGGAGTTACACCAAATATAAGAGAAGCTTACATGAAAATATTTCTATATGAAATAAAGAGTATGAAAAATTGTGGTAATGGTGAGGCAATGTACAAAGCATAAATAACACACACCTAGGTAAAAATATTTAAATAAATACCAAAATAATTATGAAAAAATCTTTTATTTAGGCCCTATATACAAAGAAATATTTACATATGCATGGGCCATAATATACTTATATTTTTTATATTTTTTATTTTTTTGGCTCAAGTAGCCCAATGCCTAGCTAATTGAGGGTTTTTTATTTCAGTAAGGAGATATGGGAAAAGTCCCCTAACTCACACGCACCTATATACAGTGAAAGGGTGAGGGTAACCACAGTGTTTGAGTGATTTGATAGGGTGAGATAACTCACTATGGCAATTACAGAGAGCCGAAAAACGGCTATCATTAGCCCTCTCCCAGGATGATGGTATATTCATGTACCATCATAAAGAATCTTTTCAAAAGAGAGTGCTTCAGAGTCTTTGACAAGATCTTCATTGTTTGGCCCCTTGGAATTTTGGTTTGTGTTACACTCATGCTTCATGGAACAATTCTTATATGAGATAGTTGCCTTTTGCTCTGGTGGATCCTTTGGTAGAAGGCGACTCAAGTAAGGCTTCAAGCGATAGCCGTTTACCTTCCTGGAGTGCTCTTTCCCATTCAAGTCCATAAGTTGATAGTAACTTGAATTGAAAGCCTTCTTGACTATGTATGGCCCCTGCCATCTTGTTTCAAATTTGGCATCAAAACGATGATCGAGTCGATTGTCATACCTTAGCACAAGATCTCCTTCATTGATGCCTTTGTCCTTCAGTTTCTTGTCAAGCTTCTCCTTTGTCTGTGTGGCTTTCCTCTTATAGCACTTGTATGCTGCTTCTCTTTTCCACTCAAGCTCAGCTAAGGTAAGAAGTCGATCCATCCATGCTTCTTGATCATCTTGTGCTGATTTTCCATGAAGTCGCATTGTTGGAATGTTTAGTTCAATTGGCTGTAAAGCCTCTTGACCATAGACCAAGTGAAATGGTGTGAACTCCGTGGCTTCCCTATATGTGGTTCGATACGCCCACAAGGCACCATCCAAGAAGTCATCCCACAACTTTGTCTTGTTTTTCACCATCTTTCTAATGATGCCTGCAATGACACCATTAGATTTTTCTACCAAACCATTTGATTGGGGATAGTAGGGTGTACTGTGAAGATGTAGAATGCGAAGTTCTTCACAGACTTCTGTGAGCAATCCCTTTCTAAACCCTGGACCATTATCAGAAACAATCTCCAAAGGTGTGCCAAATATACAACAAATGTGAGTGTAGACGAATTTGCTCACTGTCCTCTCATTTACCTTTGCCACACTTTGTGCTTCCACCCACCTAGTCATATAGTCTACAGCCACTAGAATGTAGAATTTACCATTTTTTGTCCTAGGCAGAGGACCCATAGCATCAATGCCCCACTTTTCAAAGGGTCCATTTGCAAGCACAATTTGCCTTGGACCATAAATCAATCTTCTATTCCCATTTACCTGACAATTGTGACAACTTTTACACCAATGTTGGACATCCACATGCAGACTTGGCCAAACATACCCCGCAAGCAAAATCTTCTTCACAGTTAATTCTTGGGAAAAATGACCACCACATGCCTCTTCATGCAAAACTTTTAGAATGGCTGGAATTTCCGCGATAGTTGGTACTCTTCTGCACACTTTATCCTTCCCTCTTTGATAGAGGGAGCCTTCTAGGAAGAGATACATGCTTGCCTTCTTCATGAGTCTCCTCTTCTGAGCTTTTGTGAAGTCTGGTGGAAACTCACCCTCCAAAATGTAGCCAATGATGGGAGCCAATGACTCCAATCCCTGGTACCTCGGTTGCTTCACAGCAGCTGCCACCATGATGACCTGCACTTCTTTCTTTACACATGCAACGGCTTGTTGTGCAAGTAAATCAGCATCTTCATTTTGTTTCCTAGGAATATGATATAATTGCACCTCCTCAAATTGATTAAATAGCCTACGGATGGTATGAACTTTGGCCCTTAGTCTTTCATTTTTGCATGCCCAAATGCCTAAAATCTGCTTCACAATGAGAAGTGCATCCCCTTTTACCATGAGACGTTGTATACCATGGCCAATGCATATTTTTAAACCATGAAGTAGTGTGTCATATTCTGCTTCATTGTTGCTAGCTGAACTTGGTAGATTGAACTTCTCTTTCATGACCACCTCTCCACTTGGGTTGAGTAACACTAGCCCTCCCCCTGCTTTTCCTGTGGCTCAACGAAAATCTCCATCAAAGAACAAGGTAAAAGCATTAGGAATACTTTTTGGTGGTGGCAATGGTAGGGTCTTTACTTCAGATACCTTAATCTCCTTTTCATGCACCCTATAAGTGAGAATCCCTGCAAATTGTGTACGCACACTATCTTCTACCTTGAAAGAGTATTGAAACTCTTGCAAATCCATAATCCACTTTGAGATCCTAGTACTAAGATTCATTTGAGATGACACCCAAGGGAACAAATTTTTTGCAGTGAGAATTACAAAAGGTTTTGGTAGCAAGTAGGATCTAAACTTTCTCACCGCAAACATGAGAGAAAGCATCATGAGTTCTGCTTCTGTGTAGTCTCTCTCCAAAGCATTCATGACCCTACTAGCAAAGTAGATGGGTTGCATCCTTGTACTGTGGGGATCTTGTTGTAGCAACACAACACCAATTGTTTCCCTTCCAACACTAGAGCTAACAAAGAATGTGTACTCCCAACAACGAGGCATGAGTGTTGGTAGCTCTGACAAAATTACTTTAATGTTACAAAAATACACTTCAAGCTCATCAGACCATGCAAATTCTACTTGTTGTGTCAACTTTTGCAAAGGATGAAGCAACTCTGAGGCTAAGTGAATGAAGCGTGACATATACTTCACCTTCTGAATGAAAGATATGACCTCCTTAAGACTCTTCGGTAATGGGAGCTCAATAAGAGCCTTTGCCTTTGAAGGATCCACCTCAATGCCTTTATAGGAAACCTTGTGACCGAGCAAGATCACTTCATCCTCACCTATGTGGCACTTGTCGGGGCTGAGTTGACCTCCCATGTCGTAGAGCTTCTTTAAACCTTCTTCTACCCTTTGTAGATGCAATGATTTTGAGCTATAAATGCAGAAATCATCAATGAACACCCTAATTGACTTTCCAAAGAATGCTTGAAACACCATATTCATGAAACGTTGGAATGTTGCAGAGCATTTGTCAGACCAAATGGCATGACTCTAAAAGCATAACAACCCCAAGGAGTGATAAAGGTTGTTTTCAATTGATCTTCCAATGCGATACCTATTTGAAAGTAGCCTGAGTAGCCGTCACACATAGTGTACTTCTCATGACCAGCTACCTCATTTAGTATCTCATCCTGAAATGGGAGGGGAAAGTGATCTCTTTTTGTTGCCTCATTGAGTGGACGGTAATCCACACACACCCTCCACTTTCCGTTTTTCTTAGGAGTGACAACAACGGGAGAGACCCACTCTGAATTCTCCACTGGATAAATGAAACCTGCTGCTAGAAGCTTTCTTACCTCCTTGAGTGAAGCCTGCTCCTTGATGACTCCTAGCCTTCGTAGCTTCTGAGCCTTAGGTGTGGCGTCTGGCTTCAACTCAATTTTGTGCTGAACAGCATCTACTCCATGCACATCGGTGTAGTCTTTAGCAAAAAGCCTAGGAAATTTCCTTAGCACACATTTGAACTCCTCTGTTTCATCCTTTGTAAGTGTTGTAGATAGCATACCTTTCAGCATTCTTTCATCTTCCACTTTTTGGTTCTCTTGGGAACCTACCTCCTCCAAACCTTGACAAGAGGTCTCTTGGTTGGTTGGCTTAAACCTTACCCACATGACTTCGATGGAAGACTCCTCTTCAGTAATGCTGCCGCTACTTTCTTCTTCTGAAGTGCTATCGGTCCAACCTTCTTCCCTCTCACTTTGAGATGATTCTTCATGGAGCTCCTCTTAGCGTTGCTCCTTCATGTCAAAGACAACCTTCTTATGATTGTCGTTCTTCAAATTAGCTTTCCACTCTCCCAATCCTGCAAAGCTCTCATTTTCATTAGCCATGGTCTCCCTAGGATAAATGGGTAACCATTTCCTTTGGTAGACATGACATAGAAATCCACTGCCTTCTTACTGCCAAAGGCCTCCACAAAAACATTTTTACAAATGCCTACTTAGCTAGCCTTGCTATTGTTTGCCATCTTGACCTTAATTTCAGGTGGCTCATGGATGTGCATGCCTAGTTTTTTCATGAGTCCCTCTGTCATGATGCAAATTTGTGGACCCCCATCCACTAGACCTTTCCTAACCAATCTCCCTTTTATGTAACAATCTAGCACAGGTTTAATGTCCTCATTCATTTCAGCTTGTGCAATTTTTACAACAGGCACACTCTCTTTTACCTTTCTCCTAGTGCTAACTGCCCTTGTTAAATCCCTCCTAACTTGTGGACATAATGCAAGAAATTGAGGCCATGAAATATCAGGACCCTTACCTCTCATGTCTTCCAACAAGTTGTACGGAGCCATACCATGTCCAAGAGGGAAGTCTTGGAGGTTGATACGACGTCGAGTCCTCTTGGTTTCCTTGGTTTCCTTTGCCTTCTTGCCTTGTCCATGGTCACTCTGTGATGTGACTCCTTCTTTCTCTTTACCTTTTCCTCGGCCACGCTTAATGCCATTGGCTTCCATGTCAACCTCATTTGAATTTGTCACCTCTACCACATGCACATTTGGATCTGGCAAAGGTGGAACTCCTTCTACCCCTGGTGGAGGTGGTCTTGCTCCATTTGGCCTTTGTAGAATCCTTGGTTGTTGACCAGCTCCTTCTCCTGCATTCATCACTGGGTAATTCAAGTTAGGTCTCCCTGGCTCTCCACGGGGCCAAGGACAATTATACATCCCATGTCCAGACTCTCCGCAATTCCAACATTGCAAGACTCTCCTAGTTCGTGGCTCTCTCTCTTCTGACTTCTTTGCTTGTCCCTTTGGACCTACAGCTTGTGCAAGGTGAATTGACAGGCTGCTTAAAGATTCATTTAACTTCTCAATCACTTCAGCCGTTACCTCAGGAAGCTCCCTAGATGTTGATGCTTGTGACTTACCTTTGGGTCTAAGACCTTCTATTGGAACCTCTCCCCTTAAGCACTTGAGTTTCCTATACTTCTCAGCAGCCCTAGTTTTCGCTGCATCAAAAGTAGCAGGTGCACCCGCCTCAACTTTTACCTTAAGGTCAGGAAAGAGTCCGGCTATGAACCTCTCCTTCTTTAAAAATTCTGCACCATCACCAGGGTTAGCAACATTTCGTATCCATAGAGCCCAAAGACGTAGAAACTCTTGCTTGTACAAGTAGTAGTCATCTAAGTCTTTTTGCTTATGAGAAACAATGTCTTGCCATAGTTTTTGAGTGTTTTGGGGATCAAAGAAGTATCTCTTAAAACGATTCAAAAATTCTGTGTAATTCCCCTTAACTTCCTCAGGCAAAGAGTCAAACCAAGTACTAGCAGCTTTCCTAAGGACCACCTCACACATTTCTACACGTTCTTGATCGGTTACTATCCTCTTGATACGGCAAGACATCTTGAAATTTGCTAAAAATAATTATGCATCCTCTCCAGGCTCTCCAAAGAAAAGAGGATATCCAGACATTTGGCGTTGGCTCTCCATTGAATTGATTTCAAAGTGACGCGTTTTTGTTTTTGTTTTTTCTTTCTTTAAAAGATTTACACAATAATATTTTCTAAATTGCAATCTATTCTACAACAAAATAAAAATATTCACATCAAATGACCTATGATAATCAATAAGAGGTAGAATGACAGGGTTTGGTGATACGAGAATTTCTCCTACTCTTTGGGCACCAAACATGAATACCATACGTTGTTGAAAATGGATTTTTCTACTAATTGCAATGTTTACTCTAATGTGTGGAGTGAAATGAAAGGGAAAAACCTGTATTCCTGGGCCATTATCCATGGTCTATGCATCACCTAATTCTTAAAACAAAACAAAAATATAGACGTCCAAACTAAGGTCGTACCTAATGAGAGGCAAAATAAAAGGATTTACTAATGCGTTTATCTCTACCAACCTAAGAGGACCTAAAATTCTACGAATTACTCGCTGAAATTGAAACTTAGTACTAACAATTATGTGTACCTTTTGCCTTGCAATGGGAATGAAGGGATCATACAAATTCTCGTGATTCATGCAAGCTACTTGATTATGCTAAAGGTTGAGCCTTCACAAAACATACACAAGCCTTTCCTCCGTGGGGGCACCAATTTGAAGTGGTCCGGGGAGGGCAACAAGAAGAGCAACCTCTAGACACCCTTCAAGGCTCCCGTGCTACTCAATGGGGCTGGGGCACAACACAACACAAACCAAAACAACAAACCCCCAGCCAAATCCCAACTACATAAGGGGCACCACCTAGTTTAAGAGCGAACTAGGACGCAAAAGAGGAGAATTGTTAGAGCAACCCACAAACAAGCAAGGAATTTACACTAACCCTAACACCAATGGAACACTCTCACACACTAAAACACGAGAGAGAGAGAGAGAGAGAGAGAGAGAGAGAGAGAGAGAGAGAGAGAGAGAGAGAGAGAGAGAGAGAGAGAGAGATGGTGCTCGGGCTGCTTTGAAGTGTATGGTTAATGATCAAGCAAACATAAATATATATATGTAAGAAAGAGAGAGAAGGGGGAAGGGGGTGCTTGTTGCACTAATGCCTTCTTACAAATTTGTCATGACCAATCAAAGTGAGATTAGTATTTGTCCAACATAGCCTGAGTAAATTACACCACAACACATCACAAGAAAAAAGCCACCCCAATCACTGTCTTAAGGCCAGGGGAGTCCTCTCCACCCTGTCGCCCTCTTACAGCATGTGGGATTTATGGCTAAATTGATAACAATACCCGGAGACAAGCTATCAAGAACTTAAATAAAACACCAAGACACTTACACATCATTATTGTCCATGACTTCACGTTGGAAGGGAGACAAGGTATCCATGCTTAGTCCAAATTCACCCTCCTTGATTCAGCAAATGTTGGGCTTACTCTAGTAGGAGAAATGATAGATTTCCTACTCTCAATTTAATGATCACTCTCTCTTACAATGGCATAGAGTTACCTTGCTAATCACCCCTAATACAACACATACATATGCCTAATGCCAATGAGATTCCACTCAAGAGCTCCTTCTCAAGAGGTTGAGCTTGGCTTCTCAAGCTATAGCATAGTGCTCTTTCTTCTCCCCCCTTTTTGTGCTAGCTACACCCTCCTTTTATAGCAATTTTGAAGGCTAGGGTTACTCCTCTAACCATGTTTGGGTTAGATTTTCAAAAATTTATCTAATTTCTTTTGCT
This sequence comes from Adiantum capillus-veneris, assembly GCF_014529385.1. Lineage (NCBI taxonomy): Eukaryota > Viridiplantae > Streptophyta > Polypodiopsida > Polypodiales > Pteridaceae > Adiantum > Adiantum capillus-veneris. Next base: position 36,458,870 of record NC_140932.1, read on the forward strand.
TGGAATTATCAAGAAGTTGGTGGGGAAAGAGAGAGGAGAGAAATGGAGGTGATAGGACTTTTCATAGTGGGTTAGTGTTAGTAGAGTTAGTATTAATTTACAAATGGAATTGGATATTTACAATGGGAGTATCCATGTAGGATACAAATAAGGAATAAAAACTCTTAAGAGGTCAGAAAAGGTGGATTTCTTACAAGGTTGATGCTCCAAGTGTCTTGAGTAGGGCCAATTTTGACGCTTGTTGACGGTCCACTAGCTTTGACGGTACAATTTTTCTCGACTCTTGACCTTCCTTGAGAGACAAGGTAATTGAAGCTGAGTAATCAACCACCATGATGCTGTCTTTTAAGAGAAGAGGCTGAATTTTGTGGTTTTTTTTTGATAGATATGGGTAATTTGGAGGAGGAAAAATGAGACTAGGTGGTCAATTTTGGAATGGAATTGTGTGTGGGAGGTATGAGTTCACCATGGTTTCTCTTATTCTTCAAGGTTGAGGAGAAGGTGAGTAGGGTGCAGAGAGGAGTGGTGAGAGAGGTGGGGATGATGAGTGGAGAAGTGTGTGTGAAAGAGGAAAATGATAAAATGGAAGAGAGAGTGTGGCTGCATAGCATGGGAAAACTGGGGTCCACTAATAAAATCATAGCTCACAGCTCGTAGCTCAAAAAAATATGAAAACATTTGAGGCAAAAGTGCAGCCCACGAGCTACAACTTTTGTTTGTATCACCTTTTCAAATTCGGAGAGCAAGTGAACTTTAAAAATTCAGCAAAACCGACTGTTTTTTTCCACTGCACAAGGTCCTTGTGGGGTCCTTCTTTGGATGATTCTTTTGAATACCTCCAAGAGTGAGCCCTCCATAGTGCATGTATGCATGCCACCTACCCTTGACCTTATTTGATAGGTCTATAATTGAAGATATTGTTGAGATCATGATATAAGTGAATAGTACAACTAAGAAAATCAAATATTGAGGGGTCTAAAAAATATGTACATGTCAAATATAAATAATATAAGTGGAAAAAATATAAAGGGGTCAAAAGAAATCTCTCTCATTATGAGGCTACCATAAAAAGATAAATATTTTTGGTGTTCTAATTTTTTAGAAAAAAAACAAAATAGATGTAGGAAGGGAAAAATCACAATAGTGAAAAAATATACACATAAATAAAACTAGTTTTTTTGGATTTTTGTTGGGGTGGAGTTACACCAAATATAAGAGAAGCTTACATGAAAATATTTCTATATGGAATAAAGAGTATGAAAAATGGTAAGAAAAATTGTGGTAATGGTGAGGCAATGTACAGAGCACAAATAACACACACCTAGGTAAAAATATTTAAATAAATACCAAAATAATTATGAAAAAATCTTTTATTTAGGCCCTTTATACAAAGAAATATTTACATACGCATGGGCCATAATATACTTATATTTTTTATTTTTTTTATTTTTTTGGCTCAACTAGCCCAATGCCTAGCTAATTGAGGGTTTTTTATTTCAGTAAGGAGATATGGGAAAAGTCCCCTAACTCACACGCACCTATATACAGTGAAAGGGTGAGGGTAACCACAGTGTTTGAGTGATTTGATAGGGTGAGATAACTCACTATGGCAATTACAGGGAGCCGAAAAACGGCTATCACTACTTGATTATGCTAAAGGTTGAGCCTACACAAAACATACAAAAACCATCCTCAGTGGGGGCACCAATTTGAGGCGGTCCGGGGCGGGGAACAGAAAGAGTGGCCTCTAAGCACTTTTCTAGGCTCCCGTGCTGCTCAATTGGGGCGGGGGCAAGCAAAATCATAGACAACAACAATCCACAGCCAGAAACCAAACAAGAAAAGGGGCACCACCTAGTTGTAGATGCGAACTAGGACGCACGTGATATCTCCTTGTACTCAAACGCACAAAGAGAGGGGAATGCAAGATAGCCACACACACCAAACACAAACATTCACCACGCCAGAGAGAGGTAAAGAGCAAAAATCAACTTGAGCAACTCAGTCTTAGCCTTAAAGATTAGATGCACACAAAGCTTGATGAGAAATAGAGAGACAACACAAAACTTGACCTTGTTGCCAATACACAAATTGTCTTAGGGTCACGGGAGCCCTCTCACCGAGCACCCTCTTACAATTGACTTTTTAGGCAAACAATTCAACAAGCCCTCAAACCATCAAGCATGAAATAGCACAATAGACTTCAAGGCCAATATACCTTCAACCACCTGATGAGTCAACTTATCAAGTCAATTTGGAGAGAAGAGTCGTAGTTTGCAGCATACAATTGCACCCAAAACTATGAATCTTATTTATGGACAAGAGTAGGCTACAAGTGTGATGCAGAGTATGGTATCACTCCACTCCTCTAAATGGCATAACTAACTTCAAGCTTCTCCATGCACCTATGAGTAGTGATGGAATAGAGAACTCACAATGCGCACACTCTACACAAATAGGCTTGAAGTGTGGTGTGTTATGTGTTGAGAATGGTGTGGTGTAGTGTGACCATGTGTTCATTTACAAGGGAGAGAAGGGCTCTATTTATAGGTTTTAGAAGCCCCAATTAGGGTAAGGACTAATCAAGTTTATTTGAAGGAATAAAATATTATGCATATTTTTATTTTTTTTAATGAGGGTGGGTCTCTCTTGTCCTTTGAGTCACATGGATGTGGGCTCAAGGGAAGAATTATTGAGGATGAAAGGAGAGAGGGATTGAGTGAATAATTTGGGAGTGCCTACTCTAGTAGAGGGTGCATTTTACAATAAGGTTAGCGGTTAGTAGTTAGTAATTATCCCTACAAAATATTTACAAAATCATTCACCAAATGGTGAGATATATGATGAGAAAAGTTAGAGAAGGGATAAGCTTGTAAAGCAAGGTTGAAGCTTGGAGAAGTTGACATTCACCTCTTTACAGCACCGGTAGAAGAAGCGGTCAGCATGGCGAAGTAGCGCGTGTCGATGAAGCTATGTTATCTTCAAACCTTGGATAATTCATGATAAAAGCCTTCATTTGCAGAGGTTATCCTTGGATTTTTTCTGATTTTTTGAAGTTCTTTACAAAGCTAAAGAGAGTATGGTAATATGGACATATATGTAGAGAGAAAGGGGGACACATAGGGTGTAGAAATGGAGGATGAAGGCTATGGAGGTGTGAGAGATGTGTGCAGGTTTGGGAGTGGGAAGGAGAGGGAGGAGTGTGTGTGAAAGAGGAAAATGATAAAGTAGAAGAGGGAGTGTGGCTGCATAGCATGGGCAAGCTGGGGTCCACCAATAAAATCATAGCTCACAGCTTGTAGCTCAAAAAAATATGAAAACATTTAAGGTGAAAGTTTAGCTCACGAGCTACAACTTTTGTTTGTATCACCTTTTCAAATTCGGGGAGCATGTGATCTTTAAAAATTCAGCAAAACTGACTGGTTTTTCCACTACACAAGGTCCTTCTTTGGATGATTCTTTTGAATACCTCCAAGAGTGAGCTCCCCATGGTGCATGCATGCATGCCACATACCCTTGACCTTATTTGGTAGGTCTATAATTGAAGATATTGTTGAGATCATGATATAAGTGAATAGTACAACTAAGAAAATCAAATATTGAGGGGTCTAAAAAAATATGTACATGTCAAATATAAATAATATAGGTGGAAAAAATATAAAGGGGTCAAAATAAATCTCTCTCATTATAAGTCTACCATAAAAAGATGAATATTTTTTGTGGTCTAATTTATGAGAGCAATAGAGAATAGATGTAGGAAGGAAAAATCACAATAGTGAAAAAATATACACATAAATAAAACTAGTTTTTTTGGATTTTCGTTGGGATGGAGTTACACCAAAAATAAGAGAAGCTTTCATGAAATTTTTTTTATATGGAATAAAGAGTATGCAAAATGGTAAGAAAAAATATGGTAATGGTGAGTCAATGTACATAGCATAAATAACACACACCTAAGTATAAATATTAAAATAAATACCAAAATAATTATGAAAAATCCTTATATTTAGGCCCTATATACAATGAAATATTTACACACAAATGAGCCATAATATACTTATATTTTTGGCTCAACTAGCCCAGTGACTAGCTAATTGAGGGTTTTTAAGAAGATATGGGAAAAATCCCCTAACTCACACACGCCCATGTACAGTGAAAGGTAGGGATAACCAAAATGTTTGAGTGATTTGATAGGGTGAGGTAACTTACTATGAAAATTATGGAAAGCCGAAAAACGGCTATCAACAGCAAAGTGGAAGCAAGTCTTCCAAGACAGCACCGAAAGGAGAAGTAGCGGTAAACGAGGAGCAGCTCGTAGATGAAGTGCTAAAAAAGATCAACTTGTACGCCAAACCCCAGGCTAAATAGCCCAAGTGGTATGCTATTGAACAAAAATGGACAAACCATGGGACCGAGGAATGTTATTATAACAAGGGATATGTGAGAGAGAGACCTTGCGCTCCCCAAGCCCCAATAGCTCCCCCTCAAGTTCCATCGATGCATAGATATCAAGCAGGCAACTTACTAGGACCTGTAGGTGTAGAAAGACCACAACCGGTGTTGGGGCAACAACCACCCCTACCAGGATTACGACCAGTTGGTATAAGATACACACCAACGGTAACTGAATCAGAAGAAATGGCTTTGGTGCCTATGCATGCATATTATGAAGATCCCAATGGATATGTGGCAAACCCTGTCTATTATCCACCGGAAGAACCCTCGACACCAGAACCATGGAGCATGATAGGGAATCAAGGACCACCAACTGCCGCACAGGCCGCAGGAGAAGGAAGATATAGCTTAGATGAACGAACATTGTTGTTCATAACCAATGGAGGCATGGGCGGACAGAGACATGCTTACCAGCAAAGAGGAGCTCAACGAGTACCTCAACAACCCAAGGGACCCTGCTACAAGTGTGGAGGAGACCATTGGCTGAGAGACTGTCCTCATGATGAAATCATTCGAATCAATGCGTATTGCTTAGAATGTGGAATTACTCAATTGATTCCCGATTGCCCTAAAAACCCTAGCAAAGGAGCAAAAACCCCCTTGAACATGTTAGACACAGTACCTTCCAGTGGAGGATCGGAAATTGAAACAATCATACCTATTCAGGTGGTAACACGAGCCCAAGCCCAAAGAAGGACGACTGAACCCATAGTTGAAGAACCAAAAACCGATGCCCAAAGTTCAGAAACGAAAAATCAGAGAAGCACTTGGAAAGCTAGAAAGGCGCGTAGGAAAGCCAGGAAAGAACGAGAGCAAACAATCCTATCCGAGGAGTTGAAACATACCAAGGACATATTGGAGCGGTTAGAGGATCTAGCTAGCTTAAGCTCACACACCAGAGTAGTAATAGCACCCAAGGACATAGCAGAACCCAAAAGTGCAGGATCAGGAGGATCTGTACTGGCAGACAAGGTAAACGAGTAGTTGGATGCGCTTTTAAAAGCTTATGAAGCTCGACTTAAAAAGAACCAAACCTAGGAGCAAAGGTGGATGACTTACCCATATGCAGAAATAGAAAACCAGAGGTTGGATATGTGTAGAAAGATGATCGAGACGGCTCAATCATTGATGGAAGAACCGCTGGGTAAACCTACAAATTGGCATGAGGCACCAACTCCAACCCCTATCCAACCAACTTTAGAGAAACATGTGGAAACAAAGGAAAGACTCACTAATGCCTATGAGTCCAGAGGAGAGCCTATCATAGTGCCAAATACCACCGATGGGGCAAGTGACGGGTTCCAGCAACAAATATTGACAGAAATGGATAAGGACTGTAACGTTCTAGATGATCTGTGGAAGCAAATCCGTGACGCCAACGAGGCTAATAGGATGAGCAACCACATGAATAGCACGAAAAAAGAAAAGAATGTGATCTTACCTCCTATTGAAGAATTTGAGGCAAGATCTCAAATGAACTTTGAGATAAATTCACAAGGGGGAGACCAAGGATCAATTAGTTCGGGGCACAGCCAACCAGACTCTTTGAGAACTTTACCCTCTTACTTGGGAGAGTACGAAGCTAAGTCGGAAGTGAGAGAAATCCCATCTCAAAGACTTTCTTCTAACAAGGTGATGGATTCGCAAGGATTGATTGAGTTGTTATCCACTCCGGTGGCATGCACAATCACGTTAGCAGAACTCCTAAGGTTAAGGCCAAACATGTGGACCACAGTAGGAAAATGCCTAGAAAAATTTGGAGTGAAAGATCCCACCTTGAAGCTACAAGAAGGGATCAGAGAGTTGGACAGGCCTCAACTAAACACTAGGCCAGTACCATTGAACAAGGTTGGAGAATATTGCGAGGGAGAAGACGGAAACACCACGCTACCGGTAGAATTCCAAGGAGTAGTTTCCAAGGCTATTCTTGACAGTGGAGCGGGGGTTGCAATCGCCACCAAGGAAATCTGGAAAAAATGGGAAAAACCAGCTTTGAGGGCTACCAGAATGAAACTGCAATTGGCAGATGGGTTCATGGAGAAGCCTCTAGGACTCTTAGAAAAAGTAATTGTCACTTCGTGCGGAATCGAGTATGAGCATACATTTGCAATAGTCGATTTCGATAAAAAGAACAATTATGAGATCATCTTGGGACGACCATTCATGCGACAACTGAAGATGGTCCAAGATTGGGGTTATGGCCACATATACCTCAGACATGGCGAGACAACAACTAAAATACACCTGAAAGACCATAGTTACAAAGATGTAAACCAAACACCAGTGGCAGAGTTTGATTCGACTTCAGTAGCAGGATCGGAACTACCAGCATGGTTAGGGAAACCAAAAGAGCTATGGATGTGCAGAGCTTCACATTGTGGAAGCTTAAGAAAAGAGGAATGCGTCTTAGAAAGAGAAATTGAGGACAAGGAGTATATTCTGGAACCTTTCCCTGAAGATGCCTTGGAACCTCTAGAATGGGAACACATACTGGCAACATTGGATGTCTGTACCATTACCGACAGTCCAACAACAAAATTTTGCGATAAGGATGGCTATGATGTGTTACCCTATTACATGGTAAGCGTTGTACCAGAAAAAGAGACGGTAGGACCTCCAGAACAAGAAGAGTTTTACAACGCCTTTGAACAATTGGAAGTAAATGATGATGCAGATAATGAGTGTTCAGACACCTCAAGTGAGCGTGGAAATGAAGCCGAGAATATCAAGTTTTATGATTTTGCTAATCAACACCCTAGATGCCAAGAACGCTATAGGAGGAAACAAGCAGGAAACAAAGAGAGAGAGAACCTGATGCCCAGGATAAAAGGTAAAACTCACTATTTGATGCTTGTAAAAGCAGAGGATTGTGTAAAAGATCAAATATCAGGAAAATTCTCAAAAAATCGAATAGAACGAACAAGAGAGGAAATAAAACAGGCACGAAAAGCTAAAACCGAAACAAAATCACAAAAATCTGAAAAATCAAAAAAAGAAACAACAAAAGACCAAGAGTGGACCAAACTGGAGCGTAAATAGAAATACCAAGAACTGAAAGGGTCTCTGCAAGAGATATGGACTACTGAAGAAGATAATGATGGTAAAGGGGAGTCAGAAAAGGGCAACATGAACGTACCATCACACTATCGGAAATTTACTATCCAAGACAGAAAAATCATCATGACACCACCAATCAGGGAGAGAACCCACCAAGAATCTTACGATGGGCCTGAAATGTAAAAAAGATAGACCTCGCAGAACCAGGTGAAAAGCCTTAGCCGGTTTATATAGTTAACGATTTAGAGCCCGAGGAGGAAGAACAGCTAACACAACTTCTCAAGAAGTATAAAGATGTGTTCACTTGGTCCTATAAAGACCTCAAAGCAGTTGATCCATTGATATGCCAACATACAATTCCTTTGAAATCGGATGCAAAACCTAGCAAACAACGTCCTTATACATATAATGACACATTTGCTAAACGAATCAAAGAAGAGATTGATAAACTAATGGAAGTGGAATTCATCTATGAGATTGAACATACAGATTGGGTGTCACCCATTGTGGTAGTTCCCAAAAAGAATGGAAAACTGCGAGTGTGTGTCAACCTCAAGAAGGTGAATGTAGCAACCATAAGGGATAATTATCCCTTGCCAATTACAGAACATGTACTTGAGCGAGTGGCCGAGAAACGGGCTTATTCCTTTCTAGATGGGTTTTCAGGATACAACCAACTGGCAATAGCAAGGGAGGATCAACACAAAACAACATTTTCCACAGAATGGGGGATTTCTGGGTATCGAGTTATGCCATTTGTCTTAACTAATTCCATTTGGTTAATGACTCACGCTTTCAAGGAATACCTACGAATATTCTTAGAAATTTACATGGATATCCTGCGTGTACACTCTCTTCTGCGAGAGGAACATATGGACCATTTGCAAAAGGTATTTGAAAAGTGCAGGACATATCGAATCTGTCTTAACTCGGAAAAGTGTGTATTTATGGTTAAGCAAGGACGAATCTTAAGACACATTGTCTCAAGAAATGGCATAACCATAGACCTAGACAAAGTCAAAGTCATTGTAGACCTGCCCATGCCTACTAATGCGAAACAAGTGCAATCCTTCATGGGACACTGTGGATATTATCGAAGATTCATATACATGTATGCGGTTATCGCAAAACCTCTGTATCGTTTGCTAGTCAATTTCGAGTGTACCGAGGAGTGTGAAACTTCATTCCAAAAGCTGAAGGAAAACCTTATATCAGCACATGTACTAAAGGCACCAGATTGGGAAAAGATATTCCATGTGCACATTGATGCTTCAGCATATGCCATTGGAAGTATTCTAGCTCAACCTGGAGACGGAACAATGGATTTTTCAGTTTTCTATGCGAGTCGACAGTTAAACAGTGCAGAAAAGAACTACACAACCATGGAGAGGGAAGGGTTAGGAATGATTTATGCTGTAAAGAAATGTCGGCATTATTTGCTTGCAAACAAATTTGTGTTCTTCACAGATCATCAAGCTCTTTTGTACCTAGTAAATAAACCTTGCAATACAGGGAGAGTCGTACGCTGGTTTATTATATTGCTAGAATTTGACTTCACACTGGTGGTCAAAAAGGGTAAAACCCATCTGCGAGCAGATCATCTTTCAAGGATACACAACGGGGAAGCTCCCGAAGGAGTAGATGATGACATACAAGATGCTTACCTTTTCAACATTGAAATGGTATCCAAATGGTCTCACGAAATTGTTAGCATTCTTTCCTTCGGAAGTGAGTTTGATAATACGGAATGCAGATCCAAACAGCAAACAATTCGACAAACGAAAAACTTCCAGTTGATAGCAGGACAGATGTATCATCTTGAATCTGACCTAATCCTACGATTATGTATAAATCCGAAAGAATTCGAGTGCTACCTTGAAGAGGCACATGTCCAGGGTTGTGCATTTCATTGTTCAACAGTGAAAACACACTAGAGACTGAAACAGTTAGGGGTTTATTGGCTAACTATGTATGCGGATACACATTCTTATGTTACCAATTGTACTATATGTAGTGCCAAACGACGAGTGGATCACGCAACTTTGTTTCAGGTAAACATAGCACCTGCACGGAGTCAATATATCATTGACTTCTTAACCACTAGGACGTTCCCTGAGAACATCACAAGAGCACGGGAAAAAGCTATAGAGCTAGAAGCACGTGACTTTCAGTTAATTGGGAATCAACTCTATAAGCGGGGAAAGGAAAATCAACTTAGAATCTGTGCAAGTGAAAGAGAATACCTGCTGATTCTAGAACATGCACATAGCGGAATAAGTGGAGGCCATTTTTCGGGCGACAAGACGACAAAAATTGTCTTAACCGCAAGAATTTGGTGGCCTACATTGCACATGGATGCTGAAGAGCTTGTAAAGCGCTGTGATGCATGTCAACGCACCAAGATGCCAATAAAAAGAGATGAGATGCCATTACGGCCAATGATGGGGGCAAGAGCATTTGCAAAATGGGGCATTGGTTTTGTGGGACCTATATCACCCCCTGCATATCGCACCCATACCCAATATATCATTGTGGCTACGGACTATCTCACAAAATGGGTCGAAGCCAAAGCAACACAAAAAGATGATGTACGCACCATGACACAAGTTTTGTATGAGAATGTTTTTGTACGTTACAGGTTACCAATAGAAATTGTCAGTGATCGTGGAACACACTTTCTCAATGAAGTCATTGAATTTCTGCTAGAGGAATTCATTGTCATACATAGGAAATCCGCACCATACCATCCACAGGCCAATGGGCAAGCTGAGGCCACAAATAAAACACTATGCACGGTTCTCACTAAAATAGTGTCAGAATAAAGAACAGATTGGGATCAGCAGCTACACTCAACACTATGGGCATACAAGGTAGCTTACAAAACATCAATAGGAACAAACACCATACAACATGGTATTTGGCCTAAATTCTATACTACCCATAGAGTTTTTAATCCCAACTCTACGAGTAGCAAAAAGCTTGGAATGGACAGGGCATGAGCTCTCTTTGAGGATTGATGATCTTGAAAAGCTAGATGAACTCCGCTTACGAGCTGTCGCTTCAATCTATGCTAAAAAGAGAAGACAAAAGGAATTTTTTGACAAACATGTGCGTACCAAAGAGTTTAAAACAGGTGATTACGTACTTGTTTATACCTTGAAGCAACATGCCAAGAAACTTAAAAAGCGAGGGATGGGACCATTTGTGATTAGTGATCTATCACAAAGTGGAGCTGTCAAGCTTGCTACATTAGCAAGTGAAGAAATGCTAAACTGGATTAGTGGATGTCGATTGAGGAGGTATCATCTACCACTCACACAGGAGATGCTCCAACAAATTCATCAAGGAAAACAAAGAATGAAGGAAAAATAGCAAGTACAGAAGGAAGCTCAAGTCGAAGCACAAGAACACATTGCAAAAAGACGGTTTCTGCGACAACGACAACAAAGTGGACCACCATTGAGAATAAATTCCATTCGACTGACGAAGCTGGAGGAGGAAACAGTGGAGCCAATAATTACGGTCAAAGTGGGAAGCACTCAAGTTGAATCAACAGCATTGCTTGATTCGGGTGCTCAAGCAAATTTAATCTCTTACGGATTATACCAACAGCTCAAAATCACAGATCAACTTCATCCTACTCCTCATGTACTGGAAAGTAGCACATCACACCCATTGAAAACATTGGGATGGACTATATTGCATGTACAGATACATCAATCTATTTACCCACACAAATTCTATGTGGTGACAGATGAAAGCACACAACACCAAATGATGCTAGGGAAACCTTGGGTTAGCCATTAGGTCGCCGTCTCTACTTGTAGGTCTCTACCGCCCGCTTTGTGTGTGATCCCTACGTTAGTTTTCGCGACAAAACGACAAACATGCGCGAAAAGCTCAAGGTGGTGAGCCTACCTCTCATGTCTGAAGCTCGTCGGGTAGTCGTGCGCGTTGTACAAGCTGCTAGAAGGTCCGTCCGCTCCAGTCTCATAATTGCAGTCCCACTGTACCATAGGTTGTCCTATTGTCACTGATCATCCCCATATTTTTTTTTCATTACGATCGTTTTTCACCTGCTTTTTGTATTTAGATTGGAAAGCAAAGGCGGTCAAAATTCAACATGACCATGAACAACAGGTGATAGCTTTTGCTCAGCAATACAAGCATGATCAACTGCAAGCCATGCAATCACTGGAAACAAAGCCCAAAGCACAAATGCCATTAAAGAACATGATACCCGCGACAAACAATCAAGTAAAAGCCAACCATGCTAATTACAGACATATGAAGTCACCGGACGCAATGCAAAGATCTAGGCTACCAAAACCCGGGAAACAAGTATGGATGCGGAAAGATAGAAATGACATGGCAGACAAACAACAATGTAACAAAAGGATTCCAACAAAACAGACGGTTAAACAACAAACCAAGGTCATAAAACAGATGTGGATCCCAAAGAACATGCTTAGCCAGAACCCAAATGTCACTCACATTTGGATACCAAAGCACAAGCCAAAGGAATTACCTTCAGTACAAGCAACAACGGAAAGCAGACAGCGGCATTTCAAAATGGAAAACCGACATATATGGATGCCGATGAAAGAAAAACCAGTGGAAAACAAGAAAGAGACAAACCATCTACAAAAATCGGCAGCAACAAAATACCAATGGAAAGTCAAGGTCATAAGGTCCATAGCTATTACATTCTAGCCAATTCTATCCTTAGAAACAACTACAACTCCATCAACAGTGTCGGCAAAGCAATTGCCTTTTGCAAAAAAGACAATTAAGCAGAGAGCAGCAGAGTTACAGCTGTTATTTGCAAATAAAGCAGGAAACCTCGACGGCGAATGCCAATAAGCATCTTGCTTATTCCCTTCTCTTGCACAACATTAATTTTTCCATGCATTGACAGAGTATGCATAAAGTAGGGCCACATTAATCGGCTAGGCATTAGCACAAATTTTTTTAACCTATGCACGACACATTCTCCGAGGAGAAACCTTGTCGTCCGGGAGGACTCCGGCTAGGAGGGAGGGAGGCATTCTAGAGGCACTCTCAAATGCGGAACCAATGACAGAAACAACAAAAAAGGGCATGATTTTCGACTATTTTAAGGGTTGATTGTTTGATTGAGGAATTTTCTAGAGTAACCCAAGTACATATGTCCTTATACAGCATGAATCTATAGGTATATGGGGCCAAACGCCAAATCAAGCCCCTAGGTGTATGTATATAAGTAGAAATAGCCATTTTCAGGCAAAATATTGGTAAAACAGAGAAATCCGGCCATAAAAATTGCATGTGAGTGTATATAATGTGTTGCGGTGATGTTTGTGATTTATTATGATTTTTGGGGATTTTCTGGGTTTGATTTACTATTTTCCTTTTAATTTTGCTAATTTTCGGCAGAAAAACTTCAAAAATACAAAAAAGCAGGTGAAAAACAGTCGTAATGAAAAACAAAAAATATGGTGATGATCAGTGACTATAGGACAACCTACGGTATAGTGGGGGGGCAATTATGAGACTGGAGCGGAAAGCGTGTTTTGGCTAGGTTTTGATCGAAATGCGAAATTTCTGGTAAACAAAGCAAATGGAGTCCAAATCAAGACGCATCTCGCAAGAACATAGGATCACATGTCAAAATTCATGAACAGTGGTTCGGGGACCCTCATTACAAGAAATTTTCACCCCATTTTTAGCTCATTCTCACTATTGACTTTGTGGAGGAGAGCTTCTGCCACCTAGAGCGGATCGACCTTCCAGTAGCTTCTACGACGCGCACGACTACCCGACGAGCTCCAGACATGAGAGGTAGGCTCACCACCTTGAGCTTTTCGCGCATGTTGTCATTATGTCGCGAAAACTAGCGTAGGGGTCACACACAAAGCTCGGGATGTGGTCCTCGGCTTGCATTGCTTGCGTCGACGCGGAGAGCTCCTCGATGCTGACACGCTCCTACTCTCATATCTGCAATGTGATTAGTGTGCGCGACGGTGTGTGTGCGTGAAGCTCACTATTGTGTGCTGCAGAACCCACGACTGTATATTAATTGAGATAACGTAATGTGTTTTTACAAAGCCTTAGGTTTTAGCTTATATACCAAGCCTTCAAACCTAATGTCCGGCCAAATGACCTGAATTGTCCCTAAGCTTCTGCAGAGCTTAATTACAAGAAACTGAGTTGGCTTTACTCATGATACAAGCATCTGCGGCCAAAATACAAGTGCCGATTTAAAATATGAGGTTCCCGTAAACATTACAAAAGTGGCCGTAATGGCTCAAAATAATAATAATGGGATATTCGATGACGTCCATGAACTCGTATCTTCATGTTGCAGCATCCATCTTCATCTTCATTACTTCATCACCATCTTCATGTGGAATCTTTATAGAATCTTTGAGGAATCTTTAATGGAATCTTTACGAAAACGTTGTTGAAAGGGCGTCCTTTCAACACTCTCCCCCTCCGAATTCTTGTCGTCCCGACAAGACCCTATGTCTTTGCTGGCCTTGACGAGTTCTTGATGTCTTGGTGTTGGTTGAAGTTGTTGTGGCAGCCTCTTCTGCAGTTGGTTGCTTTGCGTGATGTTAAAGCTGCCTTGAAGTTGTTCCTGTAGTGTATCTGAAGCATGGAACTCTCCCCCTCCGATTGGTTGTTGTATCTTGAATTGCATGAGGTTGTATCGACTTGTTGGTGCAGCAGTTCGTTGTTATTGTAGCTCGAGCTTATCTCGCAGTTGTACGTGTAAGTTGACTTGAAGCTTTGTCAAGCTGTTTTTTGCCCTCTCCCTTTCGACTTGTCAGTAGATTTGCAATTAGTGGTGTGGAGTTATCGTGGTTCTTCTTGTTTTTGTTGTTATAAAAAAATAAAAGAGTAAAAGTAAAATGTAGCGTGTATACAAAATGAAGGTCTCTGATACCTGGATAAGACTAAAGGGAAAAACCCAGTGGGAAAAAATGTCTTTAGTCATAATTAAATGCGAGGCTATATGTACTTATGTTCTGATGTTATAGAGTTATACTGAGTTAAAGTACATATGGCTATATGGCTACTAGTATGGGCTTGATATACATGGATAAGTGTTAGTAGCTTGAAGTCCGAGTCATTGTTGTTGAGCAAAGGCTCATAAAACCTGTTTCCGCTTGGTCATCGTCATTTGTTTGTGTAAGTGCGCGCATGGGTGGAATAAAAAAGAGTGCCTAATGCATATGTCCAATGATGGGACATCTATATGCTTGCACAGAGTTATGCATGTTAAACAAGATGCGGTGCGAAAGAAGAGTATTGATGGGTTCTTCATGGAGTTAGTGTAGCGAGCAAAACATATAGCATGAGTGCTTCAAAAGCTTTCACTACTCACAAGAAGGGTTTTTTCTGTCGAGGTTTCTCCACTCTTCCTCACTTTGTCAAGTGCGTGAGTGTTTTTGTTTTGGACTACTCCGCCTTCTCCACCTTATATATTATATGGACTTTGACTGTTATGCTCACCTCTTCCAGCATGAGCGACATGACTTTATGTATGCTCAACTCTCCAGCTTGAGCTTATACCTATTAGCTAGACTCATAGACCACATAAAAATATTAACTTGAAGCTTGGGTCTGACACTTCGCTCATTTAGTGGCTTAGCTGTCCGACTCTAGACTCTTATGCCATGTAAGTTTAATGGTGACTTGGACTTATCTGATCACGGCCTGAAATCCAATTCCATATGCTTTTGATGTTTAGGCCTTTCTCGTTAGTTTTTGTTTGAGATGCCATGTTGTCCAATACATTGGCATATATCTGCTCTTCATTCCTTGGTAGCAAATTGTGGTCGCTTGATGAGACAGGTATTGATGTTGAAGCAATGGTTGACTAAGTCTTCTTTTTCCAGATAGTGTTCTTCAAAACTGTGACCTCCGCATTTACCATTGCTTTCTTTTTGTTGTTAAGAGGTTGTAAAGGAGTTGTGTATATTTCTTGTTGTTGAGCCTCAATCGTGGATTTTGGAACCCACATTGTTCTTGGGCCTAGTGTGATCTCCTTTGCCACTTGCCTTGTTTCTTCTTTGACTTGATGGTACCTTGTCTTTAATTTCCAAATATGGCTGTTACTTTTGTAAAAGCCTTGCTCTTGTAGTAATTGACGAGGGATCCATCTATAGGTTGTAGTACTCTTGGGTGTAGTGGGTGGCTGCTCTTCATTTCTTGATGTTTCTTGATTTTCCTGGGTGATTCCTTGATAAGCTACTACCTTAGGTAACCAGATTTGAAAGTTACCCTCATAGAATCCTTGTGCTTCGAGTAACTCGACTGGAATGAATCTTTGGACTTGCTTGGAGGTGATCTTCACTTGACTTTGTTGGGTAGTCTGGTAGAATTCTGATTTCATTACCCAGACTTTTCGTATGGTTTGTCCAGTGGAAGACCTTCTCTTTTGCTTTTTGTACATGTTCTTTCTCTTGGTTGAGTTATGTGATTGACGTTGACGGCTTTGTTGATTCCTGACTGAGTGGTTGTCATGGGTTTAAAATCGCCAAGCTGTTATCTTGGGCTTGTTGACCCAAACATCTGAATTTCCTTTCTTGTAGCCTTGTGCAATAATTGACTCGCTTGATGTGATCCATCCTGTTACCTTTGCTTGTTGAGGTTGTTCCTGTGATTGTATCCAAATTGGATCATTAACTTTAATCTGTGCCTTGGATACTAGCACTTGGTTGACCTGTTTTGACTGCCTTTGGAGACGTTCGGGCGATGGAAACTTTGGTTGATAGACTTTTTGCTTGGGTTTCCATTGTTTTGTTGATGGTTTGGCTTTTGATGTAGAGGATTTGTCTTGCACTTGCATTGGCTGGGCTAGAGACTATGGGCTTACTTTAGCTTTGCCTTTTTCAATAGCCAAGAATCTTTGAACTGTTGTAGGCTTGACCTCTGTTGCCACTTGATAGCTTGTCGTGATGACCATTGTTGAAGATTCAGGCTCGTTTTCAAAGACTTGTGCCCATGGCTTGGACAAAATCAAGTGTGTTCCCATTTGTCGAGAATCTACCACCAAGAATTTTTCTTTGACATTCTGTGAGCATAGTTGGAGAGTAGCTTCTGCAATCCCCATACTTATAATGGGTGAGAGATTTACCTTTAATTGAATATCATAAAGCTTTGGCTTACCTAGAAGTAACCACATGCCATATGACATGACATTAGTCGTGGAATTTGTATCAATTTCTGCCATAAAATTCATCTTGACTCCGTCTTGTGCACTTAGCAAAAAGTTGATCTTCTTTGGTACTAGATTGCCTATGTTCTCTTGAGTGACTTGAGCAATATTTGGCCTGGACTCCTTGTTGTCTGAGGTTCCAGTGGTGAGAGATGCATCATGTGGTGGTGATTTGCATCTAGCACTTTGGATAGCTGTCATACCTCCCTCTGTTGTAGCAAGTGTAGCAATACCACCCAATGATATTGTAGACATCATTGAGGTATTCACTTCTTGTCTATCTGACCCTTCATTATATGAATCACAAGCAGGATTACCCATAGAGTCATTTGTCTTGACTTTGAGTTCATCATACTTAGATTCTTCATCTGTATCACACATAACCCTTAGCATGTAGTAGGGGACTATGTCATACCCATTCTCATCGTAAAATTTTGTTGGTGTGGTCTCATTAACACAGACATCCAAAGTAGCCAATATCTGAGTCCACTCTAGCAGTTCTAACACCTCTTCCGGAAAAGGTTCTCTTATGTAAGCATCATCTTCTAAGACCCTCTCTAAGGAATTCTCATTTCTCCCAAAGTCACTACACTCCGATGCTCCGCACATCCAGATTTCTTTCTTTTTGCCCATCCACGGATGGTCTGTTGATCCACTTTGTGTTGCAAAATCAAAATCTTCCACGGGCGTTCTAGTTACATCTTGGTAACTATGATTTCTCATATTTACACGTGTTGTGGTTTCAGCATGTCTCAAGTATAGATAATCATAACCCCAATCTTGTACCATCTTGAGTTGCCTCATGAATGGTCTTCCAAGGATGATTTCATAGTTATTTTTCTTGCCAAAGTCAACTATGGCAAAAGTATGCGCATACTCTATACCACAAGAAGACACCACTATCGCTTCTAGCAATCCCATGGGTCTTTCCACATGCCCATCCGCTAACTTTAATTTTATTCTGGTTGTTCTAAAGGCGGGCCTACCCCATTTCTCCCATATTTGTTTTGTTGCCATGGCAATTCCTGCTCCGCTGTCAAGTATAGCTTTCGTTTCAATCTTATTGTACTCGACAAGCAAAGTGGCATTACCATCTTCTCCTTCACAGTACTCTCCTACTTTGTTCAGAGGTACCGGTCTTACATTTGATCTAGGCTTCTCAATCTCATCCAGCTCTTTTTCCAGGAACCTTAACGGGCTTTTGATCCCAAAATTTTCCAAGAATTTTCCTATATCCGTCCACATACTTGGTCTGATTCTCAAAAGTTCTGCCAACGTAATTGTGCACTTCACTGGCGTGGATAGCAAGTCAGTCAAAATTTTTGTGTCCAATTCTTTTGTCCCTCCTAGCCTTTGTGATGGAACTCTCACAATCTTAGACTTTGCCTCAAAATCTCCCATGTAGTGTGGCAAAGTTCTTAACGATGCAGGTCTACTGTCTTCAGAGGCTATCGATCCTATGTCACCATGATATGACATCGCATCAACACTCATTTGTGGTCTATCTAATGTGATTTCAGGAAATGGTGCTCGTCTAGCATCCTCTTCTCTTTTTTGGGCATCTCGGACAGCCTTCCATAACTCCTCTGGCCACTGCTCCTCAACTATAGGAACATAGGGTGGGAAATCCCTCATTGATTCATCTGTTGTATTTTGGACTACCCTCGAGTCTTGCGAACTTGGTAGTGGTTCTTCCCTATGATCTACCTCTTCTCTAGGCAATTCGTCTACTTGAATGCTCTCATCTTTGTGCATTGGGGTGACTATCCTATCCTTGAATTCTGGTGGAGGTGGTTCTAGCAATGCTTGAGCAGTTTTAATGAGCTGCTTACACATTTCTAGCCTCTACTTCTCTAGTTCGGGATAAGGATGGGTCATCCATCTTTGTTCTAAGGTCTGTCTATTTGCCAATCTAACCTCATAAGCCTGTACAATCGCGTCGAAAGGCTCATTCACTTTGTCCACTACGACAGATCCTTCTGAACAAGCACTCTTGGGTGATTCAGCTAGTTTAAGGGTTTCAACTTCCCTTTGCTGTGTCTGTTGCTCTTGAGTTGTTTCCAACTCAGCTGTAACAGCCTTTTCTTCCCCTTTTTCCCTTTTTAGTCTCGCTTTCATTCTAGTCCTTCTTGCTCGTCTAGAGTTTCTATGGCTTTTGGAACTCTTACTAGTCTCTCCATCTGTAGGCTTCTGCTCTTGCACTTTTGCTTGTGCTCTTGTGACAACGTTTACTGGAGCAACTTGCTTACTTTCATCTTCTTGTTGTTTAAGCACCTGCTCTTTTGCAATGGTTTCTTGCTCTGTTGTCGTCGTCTCTCCTTTTGTTGTGGCTCGTTCTTTCTCTGATTTGCTGGTAGAAGGAAAGGTAACATGTGGTTTCATTTTACCTTTCTTTCTTGGATTCTTAGGACAATCCAAAATCATATGTGTGATTGCATACTCATTACAATATACATTTATCATGATATCATGGTGTGAACAATCCTTAATCAAGTGATCACTACTACCACATCTGTCACATGGACGTATTGGTTGTTGTGGCAATACTTGATATTGACCTTGAAGTGGCCTCTGATCTACCACATTTCTTTCTATTTGAAGCTCATGACTCACATATGCATTTCTAGCAGCTATGGGTCTTTCACTTAAGAACACTTGTTCCACTATAGGATGATATCTAGGCGGTTGAGACATAACATGCTCAAACCCTGGTGGAGTCTTAGGTCTATAGTCAGGACAATGTTGCGTCGGATGGTCCCCTCCACATGTCATGCATCTTTGTTGTTGAGGAACTCTATAGGCTGGTACTTTGTTAGAGTGGTTGATGTGTTGCATCACATTCTCTATGATTTGCTCCTCAACATTTACTTGGTTTTGTCCTAGATTCCCTCTTTGATCCTCAAGATCAGCGGTTTTCTTTTTCTCACTCGCATCATTCATCTTCTTTTGACCATCGTCATGGAATTTGAAATTGTCAACTAGGTCAACTGACGCTGTGGTCACCTCTTCCAAGGTTTGGTATCTTTTCATGTATAGGTCCTTTTGGAGATTCTCATTCCTAAGTCCTCTGATGAAGCATAGGATCTGACGTTCTGGCGTGGGAAACTCTTGGGTAGGACATCTAGAAACATATTGCTTGAAACGCAGTATTGCATGTCGCAATGTTTCTGTTTCGCCTTGTTTAAATTCCTGAATCTTAGGAAGGGTGTTATGTTTTATGCCCCTCTTGGAGAATTCTTGAACAAATTCATCCAACATTTTCTCAATGGTTGTGAACTCTCTCCGGTTCAATAGTTCAAACCATGCTTGTGCATTGTCCTCTAATGTAAGTACAAAACCCTCATACTGCGTGTGGAAGTCCTCTACTCGTTCTGCTCGTAGGACTTGCTTGAAATCCGAGACATGGACGTAAGGGTCTCCTATGCCATTGTACTTTCTATTTACCCATTTTCTTAGCTGAGATGGTCTTATACTTTGGGGTGCAAAGTATGGAACCATACTCCTCTCTGGTATCATTTCATCTCTCGTTATCACTCTAGAAGGAAATCCAGGTGGTGGTCCCCTCTTTGTAGAGGTTCCTGTGTTTGATGGATGTATCTGAGGTCCTTCATTGAACAAATATCCACTCATCTCTAATTTGGTTCGCGGATTTGTGCTTTCTACAGCTCTATATTCTCGTCCATACTTGTCAACAAATAAAGATGTCCATTGTCGGTCGACCTCGTATGTATAGACATATAAGAGCTTGTATTCTGTCAGCTCTTCTGGGTAAGGCTCTAAGCAACTATAAAGGTTGAATTGATCTCCATTAATATACCTATATAGTTTTTACTTTCATGGTTATACGTCCAAACTCTCTCCACAAAATTGGCCTTTATGTACTGTAGGTTTGGAAGATCCATTCTGGGCGGGTGCTCATCTATCCCTGCAATCCATGTGCTTGTATAAGCTGAGTCTGAGTCTGAGTCTGATGTAGACATGATTTCTAGGCTTAACACATCTAGCTTGCTGTAATAATACCTCTCTCAGTGTGTTCAAGTGTTTTGGTCAGGGAAAATCCAAAACTATGTCCAAAACCATGAGCATTGTCTCACAATTCTCTCAAATTGTCGGTTTTAGACACCCCTGACTTCCGGAGGGAGGCATTCTAGAGGCACTCTCAAATGCGGAACCAATGACAGAAACAACAAAAAAGGGCATGATTTTTGACTATTTTAAGGGTTGATTGTTTGATTGCGGAATTTTCTAGAGTAACCCAAGTACATATGTCCTTATACAGCATGAATCTATAGGTATATGGGGCCAAACGCCAAATCAAGCCCCTAGGTGTGTGTATATAAGTAGAAATAGCCATTTTTCAGGAAAAATATTGGTAAAACGGAGAAATCCGGCCATAAAAATTGCATGTGAGTGTATATAATGTGTTGTGGTGATGTTTGTGATTTATTATGATTTTTGGGGATTTTCTGGGTTTGATTTGCTATTTTCCTTTTAATTTTGCTAATTTTCGGAAGAAAAACTTCAAAAATACAAAAAAGCAGGTGAAAAACAGTCGTAATGAAAAACAAAAAATATAGTGATGATCAGTGACTATAGGACAACCTATGGTACAGTGGGGGTGCAATAATGAGACTGGAGCGGAAAGCGTGTTTTGGCCAGGTTTTGACCGAAATGCCAAATTTCTGGTAAACAAAGAAAATAGAGTCCAAATCAAGACGCATCTTGCAAGAACATAGGAGCACATGTCAAAATTCATGAACAGTGGTTCGGGGACCCTCATTATAAGAAATTTTCACCCCATTTTTAGCTCATTCTCACTATTGACTTTGTGGAGAGAGCTTCTGCCACCTAGAGCGGATCGACCTTCCAGCAGTTTCTACGACGCGCACGACTACCTGACAAGCTCCAGACATGAGAGGTAGGCTCACCACCTTGAGCTTTTCGCGCATGTTGTCATTATGTCGCGAAAACTAGCGTAGGGGTCAAACACAAAGCGAGCGGTAGAGACGTACAAGTAGAGACGGCAGCCTAACGGCTAACCCAAAAGCAACAAGACTTCATCAGCAACTTACCCTAGGCTAGGAGACCAGTTCTGGATGGCCAAAGCTAGTAGGAAACCATCGGGAAAAACCCTAATTCCCAGAAAACCGCAAGAGGCCACCAAAGGGGAAAATCGGCGAAACAGCGAGACCAAATGCTACCAAAATTCATGGGTAGGAGCATCTCGACATGCTCGACAAGTCTATATGACCCGCATGAACAAAAAGTGACCCGAAGCGGTACTAAACTTCAGAAACAGCATCTGACACACAAAGCATCAAATTGCACTTGCGGCCAAACCGCGAGTCCGTTTGCCACCAAACTTCACGAGCGGCTTTCCTAGACCATCAACAACCAAATCCTATGGTGGTAGACCACCACAAACCATCAAAGGTGTGTAAATGCAACCACGGGTGCTTCTAGAGCGACAAATTGCCAAATGGAGCTCCAGTGAAGCCAAAGTCGACGGAAACCATACGGCAAGGATCCCCAAGGGGTCGGAAGCTATGGAGATCAACATCGAGAAATTTCATCGCCAAAAAGCACTCCAAAAGTCAGAAAACGGCTCGAAGGCTCTGAAGTCCACACAGGGAGTTATACTCTATCCATTTGACTTTTTTGTTGAAATTAAGCTCAAAAGGGACTTAGGGGAGCAAAGGGCAAGCACTAAGAGCACTAGCACTGAAAAAATCACCAGGAGACATCCTACGTGTAGGATGTCTCAAGGGCACTTGTTGGCACAAACTCCAACATCTTTTATCATGCACATGTTCTGAATGACATTCACAAGCCATACACCAAGTTTCATCACATTTGGACCAAGTTTGACCTCATATGCATGAAAAAACGCAAAGTTACGGCATAGAGGCAATAATGGGCCAAAGACCTACAATGTTAGCGGGTACGCCACGACGGACGATGGAGCACAGCGAGAACACAGACCAACAAACTGTCAATCCGAGGATGTAGCTGACCCGACTAGGGCATGGAGGCAATCTCTGGGTTGTCAACCCTGAGCTAGACACAAACAACACTCTACAGTCACTAATCCTACCACAACACTACCATAAAGCAAAGAAATAGACAACGCATCCTACGAAACACTACAAGCTCGAAACAGTCTCAAATCATATCGGAGTGACTCGAAATCGGAGGGTAAGACTCACAAGGACATATCCTATGTGGCCAAACACCTAAACCCTGAAAACCATAACCGTAAGACCTCTAATCGCTATCGCGATAGACTCAAAACAACAATTTCCAAAGTGTCCGGAACTGATCTACAAAGACATCAACACGAAGAGCTTCTCGCCCTGATTCTAACGACTACTCGATTATTCAGAATGAATGTCATTTGAGGTACTTACGACCAAATATAGCTCGTAGCAGGCGGGCTCGAGATGTGGTCCTCGTCTTGCATTGCTTGCGTCGACGCGGAGAGCTCCTCGATGCTGACACACTCCTACTCTCATATCTGCAATGTGATTAGTATGTGCGACGGTGTGTGTGCGTGAAGCTCACTACTGTGTGTTGCAGAACCCACGACTGTATATTAATTGAGATAACGTAATGTGTTTTTACAAAGCCTTAGGTTTTAGCTTATATACCAAGCCTTCAAACCTAATGTCCGGCACCTGAATTGTCCCTAGGCTTCTACAGAGCTTAATTACAAGAAACTGAGTTGGCTTTACTATGATACAAGAATCTGCGGCCAAAATACAAGTGCCGATTTAAAATATGAGGTTCCCGTAAACATTACAAAAGTGGCCGTAATGGCTCAAAATAATAATAACGGGATATTCGATGACGTCCATGAACTCATATCTTCATGTTGCAGCATCCATCTTCATCTTCATTACTTCATCACCATCTTCATGTGGAATCTTTATAGAATCTTTGAGGAATCTTTGAGGAATCTTTAATGGAATCTTTATGGAAACGTTGTTGAAAGGGCGTCCTTTCAACACCTACCAAATCTTGTCCAAATCCCATGAAACTTGCACAACACATTCACCAACACATCAGCAAACAATCTGTGTGGTCAGGGAGAAAAAATGATGAAATAGACATCCTACGCGTAGGATGTCTAATTGACCTATTTGACATGCAAGGGATGTTTTATCATTCGAGATCCAATTACCTCATCATCAAGAGCCCATATGTCAAGTTTGAAGCCATTGTAATCACTTTTGACCCTCAACACCTTCAAGATACACTTTTTGAGCCCAAAAATACCTCACAGAGCCTTACAAGCATCAAATCTTGTCCAAATTGAAATCCAAGAACATGGCCATGTTCCATAGACCAAGGACAACCCACAGAAAAAGTTTCATGTCATTTTGATGAAAAAGACATCCTACGCGTAGGATGTCTCAAGCATAAATGTAGCCTTTTGTGCAAAGAATGACATCATGGAGGCCAAGACCATGGTGCAATGAGCCCATATACCAATTTTTAACCCATTTGGACATCAATTGCTACCTATGATGGACATTCTACCCAAATTGTGACCTAAAATCTGATTCAGCCCAAAAAATCAACTTTTTTGATATCCAAATTCAAATCCAAGCCTATAGCCATGTTCCATGAGCCTTACATTACCTGCATGTCAAGTATGAACCAATTCTGATGAAAAAGACATCCTACGCGTAGGATGTCTAGATGGAAATTTTTGACGAGATTTGCACTGTGAGCACATGCACAGCGTCACAAGTTCCTTTTAAGCTTTAATTTCAATTTTCAAGTCATTTGGATAAGTAAAACTCAGTTTCGCAGCTAATATGGAAAAAAACGCTAACTTCGGACTACTGAGTGCAATAGGATCTATGGCAGCCTCAAAGTCACCGGCAAAGAGGAAAAGAATGACCATCAAAGATTATCTGGACGAAGTGGAACCCTTTGTCATTCCAGAGGGAACACTAAAGCCCACCAGCACCTGGATACAAGAAGATTTGTTAGAGTCAAATGACCTAAAGATCTACCAGGGAGTGTTCAAAGACAATGAAGGCAATGTAATAGAGCTACCAATGCTGCCAAGAGAACTCAATGAATTTGTACGAAGCAAAATGGCCGGCTACTTGGAGAAAATTGACCTCCACAACTACTTCGAAGCAATACCAACAGGAGTGGACATCAAAAGAGTATGGGAGTTTGTAACAAGCATCAAAGAGGATGGAGTGGCCAAGGTGACAGATTTACAAGGCAGACCACATACAGAGATCATAATCACGGAGCGGGTTGTTGCCCATGCACTAGACCTCTCCAATGAGGGGGACAGCGTAACAAAAAGAAGGGATGAAGTCAAAGTGTACAAAGAGAAAAGGAAAATTACACCTTTGAAGACATTTCCAACCCAAAGGTGGAAATTATGAGCCAGTTGTACAACCAGTACTTCCACATGTGCACTAAGAGGCCACAGAAATACAGGATGTCGCCAGGTGTGATTGCCACAACGTTTACTTGGGCAATGACGAAGGGCACCCCAAAGATAATCAACTATGCGGCATACATACATGACAGCTTAGTAAAGATGGTCAACAAAAAGCCAACCTACATAGTGCTGACGGGAGCAAAGCGAACCCCGAACCCCGACGGCCTCTAAAACACTGGGGACCGAATGGCGTGCCTCGAGCCTGTCATGGTAAAGCAAACAGGGGGCACCACCTAGCTTCAGCGGCTAGGATGCAAACAACACACCACCATAACAAAGTTTTCATCCAAGAGAGATGGATGCTTAGGAGCAATGATGAAGAGGAAAGGGAATGAGATCAAGTGAGATAGAGAGAGAGAGAGAGAGAGAGAGAGAGAGAGAGAGAGAGAGAGAGAGAGAGAGTGAGGGAGGGGGTATAGCGGCTTAGTACTTAGGCACCACAAAAGGATGGCGAATCCGCACACCCTTCACACATACACAAGCTCACTCCAAACACAAGACTAGGTGGCGATTCTGCACACCTCACATGGGCAAAACATTTCAAGAAAACATACTCACAAAACCTCAAGATTTATTTAGAGAATAAGGCGATGAAATGGGGAGCATAGGGTAGGGGAATGAGAAGGGAGAGCGTGGTAGAGCACATGGCGGATAGGTGGGAGTTGATGGCGAAGACTCGCACGAGGGTTACGGACATCATCCTTCATTTAGTTTCCCTTCATCTTCCACAGCCCAAGGGTGTAGAGGTCATGCTTAAGACGAGCATGATGATTGCGGTGATGGTGATGGTGTGGGTGTGTGTGTGTGCACTAGGCACACACAGTGCATAGTGTACTCTTTGGTGATGGTGTGTGTCCTTAGTGTGATGGTGACCCCTCTTTATATAGGGGAGGAGGGGGGAGAAATTCTAGAATTTAGAAATGAAGAAATCATTATCTACATAGGCCATGTGACTGTGGGCCCCACTTGTCTGGCTGTGTGTATATGTGCCAGAACAGCAGTCTCATGAGAGAGAGACTAAGAGAGAGAGATGGGTTGATGAAAAAAAGTGAGAGGTGACATGGAGAATAAAGTAATTACAAGAGGGGAGAGAGGGGAGTGTGTTCAGAGGTGAATCTGTGTGCAGATGTGTGTGAACAAAAGAAAAATCAGGTAACCACCGGGTGGGGATGGGTCTGTGGGCACCTTTTTCAGTGAAACTGAGTGTGTGTGAGTGTGGGGGAGGTTATTTAACTACAAGACAAGAGACATGGCGCCCTTTAGAGAGAGAGGGGGTTATTTGGGTCATGGGATATGATAGGAGAGAGAAAGAGGGGGTGGGGTATACTATTTTGGAAGATAGGGTAAGTTGCATGTGAGTTAGGGTGCATTATTGGTGAGTTATAATGCATTATTGGTGAGAGGTGGGGTAGCTTGAGGGGAGAGAGAAAGGAGAAAGGACAAGGGGAAGAGAGAGGGGGTTGACCTTTTGAGTGGAGGAGAGGAAAAGGGACACCCGGCGGGGCAACAATGAAGAAAAAGGAGGCAAGGTGGGGATGGGCTACCCCACAGGCATGAGGTGGCCTATTTTACCTTTTTTATATATTTACATAATCATACTTTATTTTTTTTCTTACTTTTTCCAATTCCTTTTATCACTCCCTCCCTAAGAGGGGGTTTTCATGGGGTGGGGACGAGAGAAGAGGGGTATGGGAGCTTGGCTTGTGAAAAGCCCCCATCATTAGCCCTCCCCTTTTGGCTAGAGGCATTCATGTCTCTAGCTCATCTGTTTGATCATTATCATCGGAGGTGGCGGCTGATGGTGTGTCCTCATCTGAAATGTCAATTGGTGGAGCCTGGTCAAATCGAAGAAAATAAGGTTTAAGTCGACAACCATTTACCCTGGTTTTATGAAGTTTTCCATTAGCCTCCATAAGCTGGTAGCTTCCATTGGCATACTTTTTCCTGATGATGAAAGGGCCTTCCCATCGGAGCAGGAGTTTCTTATCCTTGCGCGTGTCGAAGCGATTGTCGTAGCGGAGCACCAACATTCCTTTCTTCAATTATTTTTTCTGGAGATGCTCATTAAAGCTAAGCCGTCTATGCTCTGCTTGTGCTGCATAATAGTTTATTGCTTCTTCTCTGTCCAGCTGCAGTCTTTCTAAGTTGATGATGTGATCTCTCAAATGCATGTTGGGTTGTTGAAGTTGGCTTGCCATTACTCTGAGACTTTGTAGTTGCACTTCAATGGTCAAGATTGCTTCCTTACCAAATACTAGATGATACGGTGTGAATCCCAAGGATGTACGAAATGAAGTTCTGTAGGCCCATAAAGCTGGTAGTAGATACTTATCCCAGTCTCCGGGATGATTGTTTACCTGCTTGGTAATAATTTTAGAAACCATTCCATTTACCTTTTCAACTAGGCCATTACATTGAGGATAATATGGTGAAGAGTGCCTCCTTGTAATGCCCAGTTTTTGCATTAATTCTCCTACCAAGTCTGCTCTGAAACCTGGCCCTCTATCAGAGATGATCTCTAAAGGTGTGCCAAACCTACAGCATATGTGCTCGTAGATAAATTTAGCTACCTCTACCGCTGTGATTCTAGTGGTGGCTGTAGCCTCTTCCCATCTAGTCATGTAGTCGACCCCCATGATAATGTAGAATTTTCCTGAATTGGCCCTAGGTAATGGCCCAATAGCATCGATACCCCATTTTTCAAATGGGCCATATGAGAGAATAGGTGTCTGTGGTTTAGGCATAAGTGACCTAGTGCCGGCCTTTTGACACAACTTACACGTTTTGCACCAATGGTGTACATCACGGTTGAGGCTAGGCCATATGAAGCCTGCCTGCAAGATTTTCCTACTTGTTATGTCTAGGGCAAAGTGACCACCACAAACCCCGTCGTGACAGCTAGCAATTACTCCCGTGATTTCGTGAGAGAGAGGGACCTTCCTGAGTATTTGGTCCTTACCCTTACAGTACAAACCATCATTGATGAATCGATACCTTGTGGCCTTCCGCGTCAGCCATTGCTTCTGTCCCTTTGTTAAATTTGATGGGCATTTCCCTGTTTCCAAAAAATGCATGATGTCAGGCAAGGCATCACTGCCTTGGAATAGAGGGAGCTTTAGTTTTATTGCTCCAACCACCACTTCTTGTAGTCTTTCACTTGCTAGGGCATCTGCTTCTTGGTTTTGAGCCCTTGGGATATGGTGTATTTGAACTTCTTCAAACTTACCCAACAAGGTTTTTACACCACTTAAGTGAGTCCTTAAACTAGGATTCTTGCATGTCCATGCTCCATTTACTTGCCTTACGAGAAGTAGAGCATCCCCCAATACATTAAGGTGTTGTACACCTTGCGAGACGCACCATTGTAGACCCTTGGTTAGTGCTGCATACTCAGCTTCATTGTTAGAATGTGAATCTAACAATTGGCCCAACGAAAATACCTTTGTCCCTTTGTCATCAAAGACCACTATGCCTGCAGCTACTTTGTTGGACGCTCGCTTGTAGGCTCCATCAAAGTAGAGAGAGTATGCTCCTTCTACCATCGGTGGTACTGGAGGTAATCGGACTTCTCCTTCCTTTCAAAGACTTGGTAGGTCATGAGTCCCCCCAAACTTGCCCTTGTCGTGCTTTCTACCTGTACCGTGTAGTCAAACTCTTGCAGACGAACTAGCCATTTAGTAATTCTAGCAGACACATCCATGTGTTGTGCAACATAGGGAAATATTTCATCCGTGGTTAGAATCACAAATTGCTTAGGCAGCAAATATGACCTAAACTTTGTAGCTGCAAATCTAAGAGCTAGGACTAAGTGTTCCACATGGGTGAAACCTTTCTCTCCTGCTATCATCATTCGACAAGAGAAGTAGATTGGCCTCATGAAAGATGTCCTCGTATCCTTTTGGAGTAGCACATCCCCCAATGAGTCATCACCAACACTTGAGGTGACATAGAATTTTTCATCCCACTTAGGTGGTGAGATAGTTGGCAGAGTGGCTAAGACATCCTTTACCTTGTTGTAGTGATGTTCGCTTTCCTCATCCCAAGTGAAAGTTGATCTTTGAGTGAGTTGTTGCAGTGGTAGAACAAGTTGTGATATTAGATGTATGAATCTACTTAAGTACCTCACCTTCTGTAGAAAAGAGACCAGTTGACGTGCGGTCGTTGGTGAAGGTAGGGCTATGAGTGCGGACACCTTACTTGGGTCGGCGTTGATACCTTTTGCTGAAATTTCATGGCCTAGTAGAATGACTTTACTCTCCCCAATGTGGCATTTATCCACATTTAATTGCCCACCTAGGCTCTGCAACCTGGCCAAACCTTCAGTTACCTTTTCTAAATGTGAAATATGGGAGCTATATATACAAAAATCATCAATGAACACTCTTATGGATGTTCCAAAGAACGGTTGAAAAACATATGTGACATATCTTTGGAATGTGGCAGGTGCATTTGTGAGACCAAATGGCATAACCCTGTATGCAAAAAAACCCCATGGCGTGATAAAAGTGGTTTTTAGCTGATCTTCCAAGGCTATGCGTATTTGAAAGTATCTAGAATAACCATCATAGACGGTATAGCATTCAAAACCTGCTACTTCATTCAGAATTTCATCCAAGAAAAGGAAAGGAAATTGGTCTCTCTTTGTAGCTGCATTTAGTGGTTTGTAGTCAACACAGACCCTCCACTTACCATTCTTTTTAAGCGTCACCACTACGGGTGACACCCATTCTGAGTTTTCTACAGGATAGATGAATCCCGCCTCCAACAGTTTCCTTACCTCGGCCAAGAGTGCCTTTTCTTGTATGACCCCCAGTCGTCATAGCTTTTGCGCAACTGGTTTTACCCCTTCCTTCAGCTTAATATGATGTTCCACCACTGTAATGCCTGTGATTCTTTCATAGTTGTCAATGAACAGGTTAGGAAATCCCATCAACATTTGCAAAAAACTATCTTTCTCCTCAAGTGTTAATTCCGTAGACAACATACCCTTCAACCTACTTCCTCCTAGGCCAGGTGATTTTCTCTCCTCTTCATTGGGTTGCCCTTTTGGTGATGGATCACCACTTGTGCTTACCCTTTGTGGATCCTTCATAATGATACCCATCACATCAATGGAAGTGTCACTTTCGTCGGTGGATGTGGTCTCCTCCTCAGAACTGGAAGATTCGCTAGTGGTTTCATCTGCCGATGTTTCCAGATTCATTTGCTTCTGCTTGCCAATCCTCATGTCATAGTAGATTGTCTCCCCTTTCTTACCGGTCATGCGTAGAAGGCCAGTACCCCAGTCCTGTTTTGCCTTCATGGCCATCAACCATGGACTTCCCAAAATTAGTGGATAGCCCTCCCCCTTAGTAGGCATTACAAAAACATCTACCTCTACCTCAGTGTTGAAAGCTTTGATTTTCACGGCACTTACCACACCCACACACTTTACTTTTACGTTGTTTGCCATCTTTGCCTTGCATGGAGAAGTCCTGTCAACCTCGAGCCCTAATCGAAGCATCATAGCTTCGCTCATTACACAGATTTTTGCACCTCCATCAATGTAGGTGTTTCCAACTCTCTTTCCTTTTATGTTTACGTCGACAATTGGAAGGATGTCATCCATGTTGCATCCCGAAATTTCTCCGGCTACCTTTGTTTTGGAGGGTCTTGTACTTACCATTTTAGACCATTGTCGCCTTACTTTAGTTACAAGATGTAGCAGCTGTGGCCATGTAATCTTCGGTCTTTGCTCTGCCACATCCAATGTTAGATCATAGGGCTTAGAACTTTCCCCTAGCTGGAAGTAGGTGATGCCCAATTTCCGTCGTGGATCGGATGGCCTCTTGCTAGTTTCTCCTCTCATGCTTCTCTCATCATCTGATTGTGTAGCCTTCTCCCTCCTAGCTCTCTTCACAGTCATGGCCTCAAGTGGTTCTAAAAAG
Organism: Adiantum capillus-veneris; assembly: GCF_014529385.1. NCBI lineage: Eukaryota > Viridiplantae > Streptophyta > Polypodiopsida > Polypodiales > Pteridaceae > Adiantum > Adiantum capillus-veneris. The sequence continues at coordinate 36,489,984 of NC_140932.1, forward strand.
GTTACCTTCTCCTTACCCTTGTCCCTCTCCTTTGCTCTGGGTGGATCCACTACTACGGCTTTTCCTTTCTCTTCTAGCCTTATGATGTTTACAGGGCGATCAGGTGGTGGGGCTGGTGGAAGAGGTGGAATGGATGCTTGTAGTGGTGTCTGGGGTGGACGTAGAATTTGTGTTGGTGGGGTTGGTGCTCGGGGTGGGGGTGTTCTTTCTCTAGGGGGTGACAATTATTTCCTCCTACCTCCTCTATTATAGTTTTGTCGTGGTTTGGGACAGTAGTACATACCGTGACCGTCTTCTCCACAGTTGTAGCAATGATACTCCCTATTTTGTCGTCGTGCTCTTCCAGGGTCTTGATCTCTTTCTTGACTCCTCCCTTGTTGTATTAAGTGGACAGACAAATTCTGCAGTTGGTCAGTAATATGGGACAACATATCTTGTTGGTCATCTCTTACCCCAAGAGCCGGTGGTGGTGGTGGAATGGTGGTTGTCGTAGTTGCTGGTCGACGTGATGTTGCTGTTTCTTTTGACTCGGTTTCTTTGGCTTTCATTCGTAGCTTCTTGTCCTTAAGGCGAGCAATCTCAACGGCTAACTCGTATGTAGCCGCGAATCTACCTTTCACCTTCTCCTTGAGAAGCGGCCATAAGCCATGCAAGAACCAATATTTTTTTAGGAAATCGGGTGCAGCTTTCCCCCTTGCCAGTGACTCAACCCACCATTCCCACAAATCCACAAATTTGGACTCATAGGTGGCATATTCTAAAAGACCCTCGTGCTTCAAGTCTCTCAACTTGTCCCACAACTTTTCTAAAGTGGTACCTCCCCCAAATCGCCTCTTTAAAGCGGTTTTTAAGGGTTCCCAGTCATCCTTGGTTGCTTGTGGAAGTGCATTGTACCATGATCTAGCTTCTAGCTTCATGAGATGCTTAAAGATTCTAACCCGGGATTCATCCGTATCTTTGTTGCTCACTACACATGCTACTTCAAAGTCATCTAGGAAGTATGTTACCAAATCCTCCCCCTTCTTTCCTTTAAATGTTGGAAATGCTACACTTGCCATGATTACTGAGAGAGAGCTAGAAAGACACACTGCTTAACTTGCAAAATGTTTTTTCTTCTTTACAAGGAGGCGTGTATACCCTCTTATACTAGGACATAGATTAAAACTTCAAACGGTACATTGCCTTGTACCAAAGGTAGGACAAATGGTTGATCTGATGTCAGAACCTCAAAAAATTGCTCCCCACCCAGCATGGTGTCAATGACGTGCTGGTAGTGAGCCTTCAAATCCAGTATTACCTTGATTGAGCGTACACGTGTTGGTATGTGTGATTTGTCTTGAGGTAGGTTGTACTGATTCATGTGAAGCTTAGAGGTTCTTAGTCACTGTCCAAGCTTGTGGGAGAGGGTGGTGTTCTTTCCTGAAACAAACTCAGTAGATCCCTAGTTTCTCTAGTGAGAGTGTGAGCCAATGATTCCGTTATCTGTGCTGCAGCATCAGGTGCGTCTTGAAACTGACTGTGATAATTACCTCGGTGACTTGAGTTACCCGATTCTCAAAGTAGAATAGTGTTGATTCTCTATTGTGTAGAGCTCCTTCCATTTTGTTGTTGTGGGTTGGTTGTAGGTTGCGGACATGGTTTCGACCTTCTCCTTCTTCTTCTTGGCACTTGGCCTATGTATATCCACTGGGTTTGGCGTGTTGGTTGACTCTCCCACTGCAAATCAATTACCGTTACGCTTGGCACTCGAGCTTAGATGGAGATGCGGAGTTCTTCTAGTTGTGCTTGGACCTCTTCTTCTTCTGTCGTCCAATTAGCAAATCCTGCTAGCCATTCATCCATTCACAATAGTTTAGGGGTTTCAGTCTTGTAAACTGAAGGGTTTCATGAAAAGATCCTCAGTGGGGGCACCAAATGACCGGAGCAAAGCGAACCCCGAACCCCGACGGCCTCTAAAACACCGGGGACCGAATGGCGCACCTCGAGCCTGTCATGGTAAAGCAAACAGGGGGCACCACCTAGCTTCAGCGACTAGGACGCAAACAACACACCACCATAACAAAGTTTTCATCCAAGAGAGATGGATGCTTGGGAGCAATGATGAAGAGGCAAGGGAATGAGATCAAGAGAGAGAGAGAGAGAGAGAGAGAGAGAGAGAGAGAGAGAGAGAGAGAGAGAGAGAGAGAGAGAGAGTGAGGGAGGGGGTATAGCGGCTTAGTACTTAGGCACCACAAAAGGATGGCGAATCCGCACACCCTTCACACATACACAAGCTCACTCCAAACACAAGACTAGGTGGCGATTCCGCACACCTCACATGGGCAAAACATTGCAAGAAAACATACTCACAAAACCTCAAGCTTTATTTAGAGAATAAGGCGATGAAATGGGGAGCATAGGGTAGGGGAATGAGAAGGGAGAGCGTGGTAGAGCACATGGCGGATAGGTGGGAGATGATGGCAAAGACTCGCACGAGGGTTACGACCATCATCCTTCATTTAGTTTCCCTTCATCTTCCATAGCCCAAGGGTGTAGAGGTCATGCTTAAGACGAGCATGATGATTGCGGTGATGGTGATGGTGTGGGTGTGTGTGTGTGCACTAGGCACACACAGTGCATAGTGTACTCTTTGGTGATGGTGTGTGTCCTTAATGTGATGGTGACCCCTCTTTATATAGGGGAGGAGGGGGGAGAAATTCTAGAATTTAGAAATGAAGAAATCATTATCTACATAGGCCATGTGACTGTGGGCCCCACTTGTCTGGCTGTGTGTATATGTGCCAGAACAGCAGTCTCATGAGAGAGAGACTAAGAGAGAGAGATGGGTTGATGAAAAAAAGTAAGAGGTAACATGGAGAATAAAGTAATTACAAGAGGGGAGAGAGTGGAGTGTGTTCAGAGGTGAATCTGTGTGCAGATGTGTGTAAACAAAAGAAAAATCAGGTAACCACCGGGTGGGGATGGGTCTGTGGACACCTTTTTCAGTGAAACTGAGTTTGTGTGAGTGTGGGGGAGGTTGTTTAGCTACAAGACAAGAGACATGGCGCCCTTTAGAGAGAGAGGGGGGTATTTGGGTCATGGGATATGATAGGAGAGAGAAAGAGGGGGTGGGGTATACTATTTTGGAAGATAGGGTAAGTTGCATGTGAGTTAGGGTGCATTATTGGTGAGTTATAATGCATTATTGGTGAGTTATAATGCATTATTGGTGAGAGGTGGGGTAGCTTGAGGGGAGAGAGAAAGGAGAAAGGACAAGGGGAAGAGAGAGGGGGTTGACCTTTTGAGTGGAGGAGAGGAAAAGGGACACCCGGCGGGGCAACAGTGAAGAAAAAGGAGGCAAGGTGGGGATGGGCTACCCCGCAGGCATGAGGTGGCCTATTTTACCTTTCTTATATATTTAAAAAATCATAATTTATTTTTTTTCTTACTTTTTCCAATTCCTTTTATCACTCCCTCCCTAAGAGGGGGTTTTCATGGGGTGGGGTCGAGAGAAGAGGGGTATGGGAGCTTGGCTTGTGAAAAGTCCCCCATCAGTGCTAGGAGAATTGATCACCAAGGTGGTATATGGGGCACTACACGCCAAAGGAAGGTGGCCTGAACCCCTATCTGAGAATGATTGGCTGAGAGTAAAAGAAGACAAGGAAGATGAGCCGCAAAGGGCACCAAGGGTGGCTACGAGATTGAAGAGACGGCTGGAGCCATAGTGGAATAGGAGAAACACGAGCAGAAGAAAGGAAAGAAGGAGTTTGCTCAAGTGCCGGCCAAAGAAACCAGGTCTCAGAAAGCGGCAAGACTCGAGAGGCTGATGGAGAGTTTCCGAGCAGAAAGAGTCGTCAAGGGTGATTTAAACGAACTCTGGAAGCCATCTCTCGATCAATGTTCGGATCTTCTAGAAGAGTGCAAAGGGACCGCTTTGAAGATTATATCAAGAATTTCCAGATTCTTGATGCTGCAGCAGAAAACATTCCCCATGTCCCTTTCACAGAGGAGGAAGTAGAACAGATAAGGCAGAAACTGCTAGATGAACAGGAAAGCCAAGAAAGAGAAAGAAAAACAAAAGCAGACAGGGACTTAAAGGGCAAACCGGAAGCTTTACTAGAGAGCCCTAAAACCAGCCCACAACCATCTCCACCGCCCTCACCACCTCCCAGTAGCCCTCCACAAGAAGATAATGCAGCTGAGGACAAAAAAGACGAAAGGCAAGAAGAGAAGCAAGAGCAAAGGCAGGAACCTGAGCCAAAGGAAGAGGCCAAGCCTGAGTCTGAGAAAAAAAGATTAGATGAAACCTACTAGCTGCAGGCTATACAAAGGAAAAAGCCACCACAGTCGCATTCGACTTGGCAAGAACAGGGCATAAAGAACAGGTGCAAGGCATCCGGCTAGTGGAACTAAAAGAAATTGCTATAGACACTGTAGACCTGCACCCGCCCTCCAATGACTGGGACGTGGGGATGACAAAGCTAGCTGGATTGCGAGCACAATCCATGGCTTCAGAGAAAGAGACGATAACTCTTAAAGCCACCGAAGAAAAGACTAAAATGGAAAGGGATTCTCTGCAGGGACAAAGCCAAGGGCAAAAAGAGAGAGAAGCTGACCTCGAGGCCAGCTTGGCAACGGCTCTACAAAACTGCCAAGCAATGGAAGAAGCAAATGAGGCAGCAACAAAAAGAATACAAGCAGCTGAAGAAGAGTGTCTGCAGCTCAGCAAGTCATTGCGAGATGCCGAAAGAGAAAGGGATAATCTGACACTACAGCTGGCCGAAGAATCGAAAGAAGTAGAGGCCATGAGGAATGCTAAGGAAAAAGCAGAGATAGAACAGGAAGCAAGCCTAGATGAAATCCTTGAGCTCAAGGACCAATTAAAAGTCAAAGATCAAACCATCCAGAGGCTGCGAGCATCACCTACTAGAGTTAGAGCTACGAGGTCGACTCAAATCACTTCCGAGAGTCAAATATATGAAGATCAAATGGAAGAACTTCAGAAGGAGCTGACTCTCGAGAAAAAGCAGAGGTTAATGATGGCTGAAGGATCTATCATAATGCAAACAAGAATGGAGGAGGGCCAAAAAGCCCTGCAAGAAGAAGTGGAAAGCATAACGAAAAAGCTTGAGGAGGCGGAAAGAGTAAACGCTGAACTTAATGACCTCCTCATGAATATGGGCAAAGAAGCTGAAGCGGAAAAGCAAACACTCCTCAGGCAAATTGAGGAGTTGAAAGGCCAACAACAAGCATAGGCAGAAAGCTCAGGGCCAGCCGCCAATGAGGGCATCGACCTCGAAAATGTGGCAGATCCTGTGGACACACCCATGCAAGAGGAAGGCATAACAGGATCCTCTCAAGATCCACAGGATCTAACACAAGAAGAGGAGGAAAAATTACGTAAGGCGATAGAGGAAGAGCTAAAAGAAAGCATGAAGGAAGCCTTGGAATGGGAGTAGAGGGTCTTCAAATCTATGACAATTCAGAAGATCGACGCCAGCAATCTCAAGCGCGAGTGGCTTCAACCCTCTCTCCCATATCCATTGCTGAAATATGAGGCAGCAACAATAAACAAGCGGATCAGAGAAGAGCCAACAGAACCTCTCTACAATGCAGACACCTCAAAGCCAAAAGGAGTTAAGCTTATAGTGGATTCTCAGCCAAAGTGGAGGAAGGCTTGGCTTACCAAGTACCCACAATACCTAATCCACTTGGTAGAGGCACCTAAACATATCAGAGACAACCTCAGCTTCTGTCCTCTACCAAGGGTTAGGACGTGGAAGGCACAAGAAATTTTGCAAAGAAGCCAACCCACTTGGCTGAATTACCCAAAGCTACCGGGCGTGAAGGTAGGTGAGAGAATAAGTGTCCAATACATGGTGAAAACCCTAACGGGCGCCATAAAGTTGTTCACTGGCTCACCTGACTGGCTTACATGCATTATGATGAGAAAAATCTGCAGAACCATCCTAGCATTTTTCAAGACCTTCAAGCCAGGTCAAGTGACCGACATCATATTCTTCTTCCAGGATACATACAGATGTGCTTATGATCTGTCGGGTCAGCCTTCCAAGGAGGTGATACATGCGTTGTATCAAAGAATCATGTTTCTACCATCCTATCACCTCCAGGCTTTTGAAGAAGCATTCTATACAGGGTTCTTCACCATGAATATAGAGATCTTTGGCCAGGTATGACATTGCTAAAGATACGAGAAACGATAAGATGAAACAGCTGATCAAGGCCATGTCATGGACGACATGAACAAGGATGGGGGGGATGTTAGAAGCTAGACACACCCACGACATCTAACTACTCGGAGGACTATTATTTTTGTAATTATTCATTCAATGAGGAAAACCCGATTTTTCACCTTGTAAATATTGGGACTTACAGAAGTTTCCAGATTGTATCCCAGTTTTGATAGTTAGATTGAGTAGATGGTTGATTTTGGAACTTTAGGGTTTGAGAAGTTGTAAGGTATATATACCAATTTTTGACCTTAATAAAGGACCTCTTGTCATTTTAAAACAAGTTTGAAGTCTGTGAGTGAGCGTACTGTGTACGAGAGAGAGAGAGTGTGAGCTTCATCTCGACGCTACGTGTGCTCCGGTGGTCGGAATCGAGTGCGGAGAAGTGCAGCGTGTTGCCCCCGACTAGAGCTACGCGCCAATACCAACATTGCGCGCGTACGGTCCGGCTTCGTGAGCTCCTTCTATGAGCTTCATCGGTTGTTTGAGTGAGCATACGTTGTCCGATTTTTCATTGCAGCATATCCACGCGTTCACATTGAGTAGAACTACACATTAGGCACTTTAGATTTCGGAAACGAAGACCTGCAGATTTCGGCCAGACATCCTACGTGTTTTTGCACTGGGTGTTTTGGGTCGTGATTTTGGTTCATAGACCTTAGGGAGAGCGGCCTATTGGTATTAGTAGGGTCTCCTTCAAGTTCTAAGGTGTTTCGAGATTGTTTGATGGGTGTTCGGCTCTAGAAAGCGTTGTAGGAAGTTTCCTCTTTTGCACTCTTGAAGGTTGTGACTTAGACAATAGATAGAGACCTCTGTAGGAATTGGTTAGGAGTCGGTCGAGTGTAGGTTGACACCTTATGCTTGCTTCCACGCGCCTGCGGGTCGAGCTTCGTCCTTAGCTGACATTACATGTTAGGTGAGTTCTCACTGTGTTGACATCCGTCGTGGCGTATCCGTCCAACAGGTTAATAAATTTTGTTAATTCAAAATTCAAAATTTGACTTTCAAATTTTAAACCTAAACTTTCCGCTCTCTTTTATTTTGAATTTTGAAGGGTTTAAAATCGTTTTCTTAGGGGGAGAGTCATACCAAAGGATTTGAAACTTAAAGAGCTTTCTGCAAAATATATATATATATATATATATATATATATATATATAGATTTAAAAAAAAAAATTTGACGTGAGACTTTGTTAGTGCTCGTGTTGTCTCGCTACGAGTGGAATGATATCCATGGTAGAAATCACTGTCCCGGCACCAAAAATTAAATACTGAAAAATACACTAAAACGCATTCAAAATTAGAGAGCTTTCCCTCGAAAAAACTGCGATATTTTTTTGTGAGTATTGATCGGGAGACTTGAAAACACATTTTGAAAAAAATTTGGGTAAGCAAAAAAAAATCAAGAATTTTTGGCTTTTTTCTACACGTGCAATTGCATACTAATTGCACGTGTTTTGAAAGTGTGAGCATACATGCAACATACACATATTTATACAAATAATATTTGAACGAGGAGGACATACACTAGAATGGGTTGCAAAGGTGGTAAGAATTTGCAAAAAGGGTTGTAAAGGTGCACATACGCAATTTGATCATGCGATACATGTATACCGTTGTTTTTTATGTCCCTTCAAAGACGTAAACATATCATATGGATGTACAATTATGGACTACTTGAGACACGGTCTCTAGATATAATCAATGGTTGTGGATATACCACATGGCATATGATCAATCAATGTGGATGTGCCATGTGGCATATCCTGCGGCTCATACGCACCCCCTTATGTCTTGGTGGGCTCTAGATTTTTAAAATCACTATGTATAGCACCCTATGGCCCAAAGTCCATAGGATGCATATATAGCTCACAAAAAAACACAAATAGATAGTACCATGTGGTCAAAAATCCATAAGATCTATATATACTTAGCTAGAAACATTAGCGTATAGCATCCTATGGCCTTTTGTCCGTAGAATGTTCATATACTCATCATGAAACACCTACGTATAGGGACCTATGGAGCTAAGGCCATAGGATGTATGCATATAATCATATCAATACACCTACATATAGCATCCTATGGACCTAAGTCCAAAGGATGTATACAAACTCATTGTGTCCCTAAGGCCACATGATGCTATATACCCATCATGAGACAACTACATATAGTGCCCTATGGCCCTCAGTCCATAGGATGTATATTTACTCAACACAAAACACCTACATAAAACATCATATAGACTAAAGGCCATATGATTTATATATACTCAACACAAAACACCTACATATGCATCCTATGGCCCTAAGGCCATAGGATGTTATATACCCATCATGAGACCACTACATATAGTTCCCTATAAGCCTTAGGCCATAGGATCTGTATATATGCATCGTGAAACACCTACATATAGCATCCTATGGTCCTAAGGCCACATGATCTTATATACCCATCATGAGACAACTACATATAGTGCCCTATGGCCCTTAGGCCATAGCATGTGTACAGTTGCATTGCCAAATACCTACATATAGCATCCTGTGGCCCTAAGGCCACAGGATGTTATATACCCATCATGAGACAACTACATATAGTGCCCTATGGCCCTCAGGCCATAGGATGTGTAGAGCTGCATCGCAAAACACCTACATATAGCATCCTATAGCCCTAAGGCCACATATGTTATATACCCTTCATGAGACAACTACATATAGTGCCCGATGGCCCTCAGGCCATAGGATGTGTATAGTTGCATCACAAAACACCTACATATAGCATCCTATGGCCCTTACACCACAAGATGTTATATAGCCATCATGAGACAACTACATATAGTTCCCTATGGCCCTCAAGCCATAGGATGTATATTTGCTCAACACAAAACACCTGCACAAAACATCATATGGACTAAAGGCCATATGTTTTATACATACTCACCATGAACCACCTATATATAACATCTTATGGCCCTAAGTCCATAGAATTTTGTATACCCATCATGAAACAACCACATATAATGCCATGTGTGTTTATAATCATCATAAAACACCTACATATATACTCACAATGAAATGACTTTGTGATGGTTTTCTTAACAAATATTTATTGAAACCTTCTTGCAGGTATGGATTTTAATCAAGGTGATAGAATATGCATGTTTGTAGCCACACAAAAGGTGGCCCTTGGGAGTGTTTGTGAGACAAACCCAAACACATATTGCTTAGGCATGCTTATTGGGGAAGGAAATGTATCGGTGTTAGTTGATTTCTATTTTCAAAAGAAAGCACTTATTCCATTTCCAACAATGGATGCATTGGCAGTGGGAGATGCTTTTCACAGTATTGTGAAATGGAGTATTGGGTTGTTGCAACATATGAATGAGATACAATACAAAGGGGTTTCTATGTCTGTGACTCACAAAGGAATGGGAGCATGCGAGGCACAATCTGATGGAACGAGCTATAGGGAGGTTTGGAAGAAAAAAGGGTTCAACTTTGGGATGAAATCAAAACACACGTAGTAGCCGAAGGGGTTGTCATGTATGTGTGTCCATATGATTTTGTGAACTTTGGTGAGCTAGGTGAAGATAACATCGCTATTGGTATTGAACATCCTATGCTTAGAAACCCAAGCTTGAACTTAGTATTGCAAAATCAGAAGAGCTTGGGGTAGAAGAAACGAAAGCAAAATTCGATGTGGTGGCAAAACCCCACCTTGAAACAAATGAACCAAAGCTCATAGTGTCGGACAGTGAAGATGCCATAGAAGGAATTCCATTGGTAGAGAAAGACTGGCCAGGACACTTATGGGAAAAGGTAAGAGAGATCAATGATGGGAGCCTAACTTTAAACTCGGCTCCTATAGAGGAATTCTGGTTGGATAACCTACCATCTGATATAAACATGGATATACAATCCTTATACGGGGATTGCGGATCAGAGGCTTCAGGAATATCTAAACCAATGACATTAAAAACATTACCTTCTTACTTGGGAGATAACGAAGATAAATCTATCATTTGCAAGACCACTCAAGTCAAAAGAGCCAAATAGACCCTTCAAGTAGACAACATTCATTCAATCATGTCTACACCTATCCAATGCACTCTTACTTTGGGAGAACTGTTGAAACTCAAGCCGTACTTATGGAATGATTTACAGAAAACTCTAGAAAAGGTGGGGATAACGGGGTTAATCTCTAAGAATCTTGGAAACTCAAAAAATAGAACGGAATACAATGAGATTCGATCAGTTCCTATGAACAAGGTCCGAGAATATTATGAAGGGGAAGAAGGAAACACTACCCTCCCAGTGAAGTATAATGACATTGAAACCATGGCAATACTCGATAGTGGAGTTGGCATAGCCATAGCCACTAAAGCAGTATGGGAATCCTGAGGACAGCCGGCCATTAGACAAACGCAAATGAAATTGCACTTGGCTGACGGACACATTGAAAGACCATTAGGGCTACTAGAAAAAGTGATAGTCAACTCCTGTGGAATTGAATATCAACACACTTTTGCCATAGTAGACTTTGGGAAAAAACTCAACTATGAAATCATATTGGGAAGACCTTTCATGCGACAGGTACAGATTCTCCAAGATTGGGGAAATGACTATCTGTACGTGAAGCATGTGGGATCTATAACAAGAGTCAATCTAAAAGACCACACCTATAGAGATGTCTTGAAAACACCCATCCAAGAGTTTGATTCAGTCTCTTCGGCTGAAACTAAACTTCCATCTTAGCTAAACAAAGACACTCCTATTTGGATGTGCGGAGCTTCAGAAAATGGAAGCTTAAGACGAGAGGAATGTATCCTAGAAAGGGACTATACAAACAAAGCCTACATTCCTGAACCCTTTCCAGAGCATTTATTCGAACCATTTGAGTGGACTCAAATTTTAGCAACAATGGATGTATGCGTGAACACATCTATGCCTACTCAATTTTGCAATGAGGATGGCTACGACATAATTCCCATCCAAATGATGTCAGTCCTTAACATTGAAAACAAGGATGAGGAAACAAAGGACTTGATGAAAGCTCAACAAGTCTTTTTGACCTCTATTATGATGCAACTGATGAGTTGGATGAACACTCAGCTACCTCCAAAGATTCGGGATCCGAAAAAGAACATACGAGAGCTCAACTACTCTTAAGGGGAAGGGAGGAAAAGTTTTTTGACTTTCCAAACCAGAAATCAAGAAGAAAAAAATGGTATAGAAGAAAGAGGGACACTAAAATTGTGAAAGCACGACCTATGCCATTAGTCTCCAGTAAAACACAATTCGTGATGCAGATAGATGCTAATGATTGTGTCAAGGACAAAATAACTGACAGATATCCTTCAAACGAAAACTCAAAAATGTCTCAGACATTGAGGAAAACAAGGAAGGATACTCACAAAGAACATCAGGATAAAAAACCACTCATGACCAAATTCGAGCGGAAAAAGAAATATCAAGAGTTGAAAAAAGCTCTAAAGGAGATATACACCACCGAAATGGAAACCACGGAAGAGGATGGTAGGGATGTAATGCATGTTCCATCCCATTACAAAAAGTATACTCTCCAAGATCGGAAAATCAATATCGAACAACCAGTCAGGGAACTACGGAAACAAGGCGAGTCTTACAAAGGTCCTGAAAATGCTAAAAGGGTAGACTTGGTTGAACCAAGAGAAGAGCCTAGACCAGCTTACATTGCAAATGACCTAACAGAAGAAGAAAAAAAGCTTTTGCTAAGCTTGTTAAAGGAATACCGGGATATCTTTGCTTGGCCTTACAAGGATCTCAAGGGTGTTGATCCAGAAATCTACCAACATACCATACGCATGAGAGATGATGAGAAACCAAGTAGATAGAGACCATACACTTATAACGAAACATTTGCCAGAAAGATCAAAGAAGGGATTGAAAAACTAAAGGAAGCTGAATTCATTTACAAAATTGAACACACTGATTGGGTGTCCCCAATTGTGGTAGTACCTAAGAAGAATGGGAAATTACGAGTGTGCGTTAATCTCAAAAAAGTGAATGCAGCTACCATTAGAGACAAGTTTCCTCTTCCGATAACGGAGCACATTTTAGAACGAGTGGCAGGAAAAGAAGCTTACAGCTTCCTAGATGGCTTTACGGGATACAATCAACTTTTGGTTGACCCAAAAGATCATCAAAAAACTGCTTTTGCAACAAAATGGGGTATATTTGCCTATCGGGTTATGCCGTTTGGGTAAACTAATGCTCTAGCCACATTTCAGAGATTGATGAGCCATGCTTTCAAAGAGTATGTTCGGAAATTCTTGGTAGTATACATGGATGATTTATGCGTACATTCGTCAATCCGAGCTGATCATTTTGAAGACCTCAAAAAGATATTCGAGAAATGTAGACTTTACAGGATTTTCTTAAACCCGGAAAAGTACACATTCATGTGAAGACAAGGAAAAATCCTTGGACACGTAGTTTCTAAAAATGGCATAGCTACCGATATTGAAAAGATTCATGTCATTGCTGATTTGCCTAGACCAACAACAGTTAAAGGGGTACAAGCCTTCATGGGACATTGTGGATATTACCGACGGCTCATCTACATGTATGCTATAATTGCAAAACCCATGTATAGCTTGATTACACACTTTGAATGGACTGAGGCATGTGAAGAATCCTTCAAAAAGCTTAAGCAAGCTCTCACCTCAGCTCCAATATTGAAAGCACCCGATTGGGATAAGGTATTCCACGTATACGTAGATGCTTCAAAATTTGCTATTGGTTGTATACTAGCCCAACCAGGAGATGGGAAAATTGATTTTTCTATTTCTTATGCTAGCCGACAATTAAATATGGAAGAAAATAATTACACCACCACTGAAAGAGAAGGACTAAGAATGATCTATGCCGTTAAAAAGTATAGACATTACCTATTGGCCAACAAGTTTGTGTTCTTTGTGGACCACCAAGCTTTGTTATATTTGGTGAACAAGCCATGCAGCATAGGAAGAATAGTGAGATGGTTTATCATTCTTCTCAAATTTGATTTCACTGTGGTTGTAAAAAAAGGCACTACACATCAACGAGCAGATCATTTGTCCAGGATTGTTTCAAGGGAGTCACCTAAAGGAGTAGATGATGATCTACCAGATGCCTATTTGTTCTCCTTGGAAATGATACCTAAATCGTTAGGAAAAATTGTGTCATTGATGACAATATCTCAAGTGGATTCACCACTTCCTATCACACTTGATTTAATTAAGCAATTGGCTATGTATCAATTACTAGCTAGGAGGCTATATAAAAGAAATCGAGACAGGATATTGCTTTTATGCATTAACCCTGAAGAAAGGGATCAATACCTAAGTCAAGCACATGTTACCATAGTGGGACTTCACTTTGCGAAATACCAAACTATGCAATGAATGTTCAGACTTGGAGTATTTTGGCTGACTATGAGAAGAGATGTTCGATCATTTGTAAAAGATTGCCCTCAATGTCAGAAACAACCATCCATTCCTCATGTAACATTGTTTCAAATGTCACCTGTTCCTAAGTGGAATAACTATTTGGTTACTTACTTATCGAACCGAACATTTCCTGAGGATATGAGTAACGCCGTCAAAGAGCAATTGAAACGGAAGCAAGAGACTATGCTTTCATTGGGAACCAATTGTATTGGAGAGGTAAGGATCAACATTTGCGTCTTTGTGCAAATAAAAACGAGTATATTCCGATTTTAGAACAAGCACATGCTGGATTAGCTGGAGGTCACTTTTCTAGTGAGACCACCGCAAGAGCAATCTTGACGGCAGGCATATGGGTGGCCAACACTTTTTGCAGATGCCAAAGAATATGTTCAAAGGTGTGATTCTTGTCAACGAGTAAAAATTTCAACATGAGGAGACATCATGCCCTTAAGACCAATGATGGGGGCTAGAGCCTTCTCAAAATGGGGTATAGATTTTGTTGGACTGATATAGACACCTGCTTATAAAACCCACACTCAATATATCATTGTAGCTACGGACTATTTGACCAAGTTGGCTGAGGCTAAAGCAACCCAAAAGAATGATGCCAGAACCACTGCTGCATTCTTATATGAGTATGTATTCGTAAGGTATGGACTGCCAATAGAGATTGTCAGTGATCAGGGAAATCATTTCCTCAACGAGATAATAGAGTATTTTCTTAATGAGTTTATGGTTATCCATAACAAATCACCGCCCTATCACCCACAAGCAAATGGACAAGCTGAGCATACAAATAAAATTCTTAGCTCGGTACTGACTAAAGTGGTTAGTTCAGGAAGGATAGACTGGGAAATGAATCTCCATGCTTCTCGATGGGCTTATTGAGTTTCATTCAAAATGGCTTTAAATGCTACACCCTTTAACCTTGTTTATGGTCTTGATGCCATACTGCCAATAGAATTTCTATTGCCGACCTTAAGGGTAGCACAAACTCTTGAGTGGATTAGACATGAATTGTCAGAAAGACTTGAAGATTTGGAAAAGCTAGATGAGCAAAGGCTAATTGTTGTAGCTCATATCTATGCACAAAAGAGGAAACAAAAACAGTTTTTTGATTCCCACTTGATCACGAAAATTTTCAAGAAAGGGGACTTAGTTCTAGTCTACTCCCTTAAGCAACACATTCCCAAGTTCAAGAAAAAGGTAAATGGACCATTTATCATTGAAGATGTATCTCCAAGTGGAGCAGTAAAATTGTCAACCATAGATGGTGAACCCATGGCTAATTGGATTAGTGGTTGTCGCTTAAAGAAATACAATTTGCCACTAACCAATGAATTGCTAGAGAGAATGCATGCAACCAGACAAAGGAAGATGAAGCAACAGGTTATTGATGAAGCCCAGGAGGAAGCTAGACTTCGGGTGCTCAAGTGTAAAGCTTCTCTCAAGAATCAACAAATACCGATTCCCATCAACACTTTGGAACTAGATGATCAACAATGGGAATTACCTAAAGATGCAGTTTCAACAGATGAAGACTGGTTAGAGGGAATGGATCTCCGCATCAAAGTACATCTCAAAAATCATAGCACCAATGCTTTGGTAGACACATGAGCTAGAGTGAATGCAGTCAGTTATTCCACATACAAGAAGGAAAAAAGTCAAGCATTGACCGCAGGAATAACGACAATCAAAGGATGCAACAAGAATCTAACTCCAACCTTGGGAGTAGTCAACTTGAATGTGGTAGTATACGAATGCTCATGTTCGCATCAGTTTGTATGCTTGCCAGATGAACACATGAATGAGACGATGATTCTTGGCATTCCTTGGATGCGTACATACAAAACAGTACCAGATTGGGATACGAATCAACTAGATCTATCACTTAAAGGAGGGCAGCTCATTGTTCCTATTGCACCAAGCAAAGAGGAATGGAAAAGATGCAATCAGAGGACCAATCCACGAAGTAAATCTTTTCCATCCCCTCGACAAAAAAATGCTGCAAATAGCATGCAAGGAGTCAGGAAAATTTGGGTACCAAAAGCACAACTTGTGGATAAACCAAATCAGATCTGGGTGCATAAAATTTCACCAAAGAAACAGAAGAGGGTTCCAAGGATTCGAGCACAGAATCAAGCATCTATGAACAAGGAATCTAACAAAAAGGTTTGGAAGAAAAAGGAGCACTTATCTTCTTCACACAACACAAAACCATTCAAACAGTGGCGAGTTAAGTCTCAACAGACTCTCAAAAACCATGCACCAAGCAGATCGAGCTACCAATGGAGAGAAAAAGCTTGACAACTGTCTAAAGTGCTCCCAACAGCTCAAGCAATCAGCGTGCTTAAACACCCTGATGGTACTATCAAACAGTGAGCACAAAAGCTACAAGATTTTCTCTTTGGAAGACATCAACAACAAACCTCGACATCGGAAACCCTTGAGTTATTTACTCAAGACCCAGCTCTTGCATAGCATATTGAGTTGAATTGCATTGATCTTCATATCATGGTAGAGCCAATCACAGCTATGCATAGACACAATTGTTTGACCCATGCGCGCAGTCGTCCCGGAGAACGCCATCTAGGAGGGGTGGAAGGATACTACTAAATACTAAGTAATTAAGGGCAATGTTTGAAGAGGGAGGAAAAAGTTTCATGTTAACGTGTGATTTTTTGCAAAACTACCTAATAATGCCCTTATAATTCATCAACAAGGGAAAATTCACTGATAATATCTTCTCGATGAGTGTAAATAGTGTATATACTATCAAAAAATCATTAAAAATAGTCCTTTTTTGGGTATTTTTCATCATTTTTGTTGAAAAGAGGCTTAAAAATGGAGAAATCCAACAAAAAACAATAAAGTTGTGTTTTTCAAGGGATTTTCTTAATTATTGGATTTTCACTTGGTATTTTTTGAGAATTTTTCTATTTTCTTTGATTTTTTCAAATAAAAAGATATAAAATTAATAATAAATAGCAGGGAAGCTCGGATGGAAAAACGAAAGACACGATGGTCATCAAAAAGACAAGACGGATAGGCACAAAAATTTTCAACGAAATCAGAAGATGCAAGCGGGAAGGCCAAATTAGGCGGTCAAGCCTACTTTTGCAAAATTCTTGCAGAATGAGCTTCAAGAATCCGATTTTGGAAATCTTTGAGCCTAACATAGATTTCACAGCTTAATAGGACTAACGGGGGAATCTGGGGAAGATTGGTTCGGGAAGTCTAGGTATAGATATCCAGCCTAGGCTAAAACCACCTCATTTCCACTTAGAGCCTTTGCAGAGAGATGCGTCATTTCCGTAGCCCACAGTTGACCTTTTTCAGCGACATCTCACACGAGACATGAAGGGTAAGTTCCTTACTAATCAATGATCCATTTTGTATGGCCGGTAGCTAGTCTAAAGCCCTAGAAAAAACCCTAGAAGCCGAGCAGTGTACGAAGACCTACGACCTAAAAGTGACCATAGCGGCCTGCAAGATTGACCAAATCGGATGGGAATTGAACCATAGCATGCCCTAACATAATAGAACCATTCCATACCATCAGATGATCATTCAGCTGGGGTCAAAGGGGTCCCCAATAGAGAATTAGGGGTTTTTGGGAAAGGCCAAAATTCTGAGCTGACCCCACAGATGGCTTGCTAAGGAGGCTCATATACAATGTATATGATTGTTTTGGAGAAATCCATCAAGTAAAGCCCTCAAAAAGCGGAAAACGGTTCGAAGGTTACAAAGCATCAAATTTGACATACGAGGCCAAACTGACTCCAAATGAGCCAAAATTGGATAGGTATGTTACGGACAAGTCCAAAGCCTCAAAGTTGACCGACCAACCTAACAGACAGAGTAATCACAAAAAATGGTGAATTCAGAGTCGACAGAGCACAAAGTGATGCTTGCATGACTAAACTTGACCAAATTCAATTTAGGACTTGGATTAGGTGTATGAAACATGTTTAGGTCAAAATTTATGTGAAATGCAAAGTTTTTGTCACTGTTGTAATAATCACGATTATTTACTTTTGCAACATTTTTGCTTAGAAATTGTCAATTCACCTCACCTATCATGTGTACGCATCAGTTACAAGCCAAAAATCAAGTATGAGCCAAAATGATCACCCATTACTTACAAAATTGCCAAAAAACGCAAAGAAGTCCGTGAAAACCAAAATTTGGGTTATGAACAACTTTTCTTATCCAAATCACCTCATAATTTATACCCACGGTCTATAGCATGCTTAGAACCAGTTTATGCCAAAAAATGTCAATATTGGAAGAAAAGTTAATAATCACGATTATTTACTTTTTGGCCAAAATGGGGTAATTTCAAAAATTTGTCAAACAGCATGTTGAGATAAGCCCACTAGCCAATTTTGAGTCAATTTGGATTTCAAAATCTTAAATTTCCTTTATATCTACTGTTTCAGAGACCTAAAGCCAAAATCTGGTACCATTTTCACCTTGTACATCCAAATGAACCCATATTTCCCTCAGAGCATGTAATTGGCACATACTTTAAGCCTATAAAGCCAAGGTTGCAAAAGAGTTGAAAATTTTCCCAGCTGTAAATAATCGCGATTATTTACTTTGGTTGCAAATTCTTGTTTTGACCATACAGTTTTGTTCCTTGCATGATTTTATGCATCTTTGCTTGTTCAAAATTTGATTTGAAGCAATTTGGACCAGATTATCAGCATTTCAGTTTAAAAGGACATTCCAGAGAAAATCCGACAAATCTGCTAACTTTGCACTCTATCATTGAACAGGAGCAATGCAAGCCGGGGAGAAGGCCAAGAAGAAGTTAAACCAAAGGGAGAAACCGCAAGAACTACCCCCTATCAACTGGACCCCGAGGCAGTAAAGGCAGCAAAGGCATCTTACCTTTCTAAAGAGCAGTTAGAAGAACACCACACCACAGTCTTCACGGGCAGGTTTAAGAGTGAAGAAGGGCATCCGGTGGAGTTGCAACTCTTGCCTAAAGAGGTCTATGATGTAGCTGCAAAGCCAGAAACCAAAGAGGCTAACCGCATGTTGGGACTGTGACACTTCTATGAACAAGAGCCCTGCGGAATAGACTTTCAAAAAGCTTACGAGCTTTTGTCCACCATCAAGGAAGACGGAATTGCCCAAATCTCGGACAACCAAGGAAATAAGGTAGAGGTTGTAATTATAAAGGAAATAGGGGCAGAGGCACTCAGATTGCCCATTGAAGGGATGACCATGCGGCAAGAGATAGGAAAATAGCGGATACTTTTACAAAGGAAACAGCTGCGGCTACATTTGCCTATCTCATCCACAAGCACATGGAAGAGCCAACCCGTCTGTACCACCAACATTTCCATTTCCTAGCGAAAAGGCCACCAAGGTACACGACACCAAATCACGCCATGGCCACCACATTTACACAAGTTCTGAAGTCAACCACCAGACAACCTGTGGACCACGCGCAATATGTGTTAACAACATTGAAGGCCACCAAGAAGGAGGGAAAGATAACATACTTGGGTGTGCCGGAAGTATTGACCAGAATATCCTATCATGCCATCAGCATCGCCGACAACCTTTCGCCTACCACGAATCAAAACACATGGATCTTGGCAGCTCAACCCTCTCCAAGATCTACAAGATCTGGTAAGCGATCATTTAAATCGGGTGATGAATCCCATGACAGTTCATCAGAGCAGCATAGTAGTGAAAGCTCTGACAACGAAGAAAAAAGATTTAGGAGGGAAGAAATGAAGCGAGAAGCTGTGGCTGCCCACCAAGAGGAGCCAGTGCAGAAACAAGCAAGAATTGAAATAGAAAAACAGGCGTATCAGCACATGAGGCAAGCGCAGGGAAAAGACCCAGAAAAGTGGGTACCCACCGGCTTGAAGGGACTTCGAACAAAACATCATTCAAGGAAAGAGGTCGAGGATCTCAAGGATCATTTAGAAAGAATGTACCAAGAGGCAGAGGCCTTAAAGTTGAAAGAGGCAGAAGAAGCGGCCAAGAGAGCTGAGGAAGCAGCAACTCAAGAACAAGGCCAAGCATCTCCCCGACCCACCTCAATGCCGCCGGAACAATAGGACCATCACATGCCCACTCCACTTTCATCATCACCAGGCCAAGAGACCACTGAAGAAGCCGAGACCGACAAGGCAAAAGATTATGATTTCACCCACCAAACGGAAGCTACACAACAAACTGACCACGCTGAGCAACATGAAGAAAAGAAAGCTAAACCAGCACTAGAGTAGAAAACTGAGGATACTCACAAGAAGGCAGATGAAACTGATAAAGAGCAAGGTACATAAAAAGAGAAAACCACTACAGATGAGGAGAAAACCGAGACTCAAAAGGCGGAAAGGCCTGCGACCGTGGAAACAGAAAGGGTTGAGATGACAACAGAAATTTCCACTTAGCTAGCAATTGTCAAGGTTTCAAAACCTCAGGATGGCCAAGGAAAAGCAACCATCTCTATAGAAACACCAACAATAACAACACAGCAAGAAGCAACACAAGAGCTGCTGGCACATCCCAACTTGCAAGACAGGACGAGTGGCAGTCCATTGATGAAGTCATTCTAGAAGTAAACGAGTATGCAAGGCAGATGCAAATCATGACAGAGAAACTCCGCTCAACAGCCTTTTACAGTACTAAAGCCAAAGAATTAGAAATGGTCATCAATGCTCTTCAAGGCGAACTCGACGACCAAATGGCTACTATCATAGATCTCTAGAGGCAAGTACAAGAGCTAAAGACTCAAGTAGAACGGCATCAGATGGCCAGGGACAGCCAACAGAAGGAAATGGAGGAGTTGGGTGACCTCCTGACTAAGTTATCTGATGCAAGAGATTCAGTATTTAGGTCACATTATCTCTCAAGATGGCATCCAAATGGATCCATCAAAGCTAGAGGTAATAAAAGGATGGCCTAATAATCCAAGAAATCTACAGAACAAAGAAGCTTTATAGGTATGTGTGCATACTATAGATGCTTCATAGAAAAGTTCTCACAAATCACGGGACCATTACATGACCTAACAAAGAAAAACATTAGGTATATATGGTCCACCAAGGAGAGCAATGAGACCAATGTACGCGGATCACGATCCATGTTCCTCTGTCGCATTTTGATGCAAAATTTGCACCATATCTCGAGGACATCACAAGGAGTTTAGTGGTCTTTCCAAAACTGAATTTGGATAGAAAAAACCAGACCAGAAGCCCTAACTGGCAGGAACTCTAGCCAAGTGTCAGAATTGATCTAATTTCCAATTCAGAGGTCCAGTTCCAAATTTTGATATAGTACCCACCAATCATGCTGAACTTGATGGTACCAAGAAAAGTCAATTTGGATTCCAAACATGGATCGCGATCCATGTTCCTCTGAGTCAAAAAAAAAAATAAATTACCACATAGAGAGGTAGTTTACAGGAATCTGATGACTTTTCCAAAATTGAAATTGGGCATGGATTGTTGATGTTGTGAGTAAAATTGTGTGTCATTGAAAAACCTCATTCAATTTTGTTGATTGATAGCTAAAACTAATAGGAAGGGCTGTAAACTCACAACACTCTTTTTGATGCAATGGGAAAATTCCACAACTTTGGGATTGATTTCAATGCCTATGGATTCCTATTTCCCATTTTATTTGGGAAAATTTCATGTGCTACATTAGACAAAGAGATAGATTCTCAAGAAAATGGTGGTGTTGAGAAACACCTTTTTTGTCCCATCCAAAATTTTACTTTTACGTTGGTGTTAATTGATACTTTATAAAACATACATAGACATGGATAGCAACAACAACAATATATGAAAATGAAATGCTATTCAATTTCTCCTATCAAGCTAGCTTGTGCTTTCTCCACAACATTGGATGGGATTTTAATTGCTTTTGCCATTCTTCCACCCCTTGGAGTCCATGACCACACAACTGCATCAACACAGTCCCAATGCTTTGGGTCAGCAAGATTGCAACACCAATTCTTTTTCCAACAATCCTCATAATGTTGTTGGATTGTGGGATTTTTTTTCCGATGTTTTGGTGCCCAATATTGAATGAAAACATTCAGCTTGTAGTTAGGAAATGAACTGTCTACATCAACATCTGACTTTGTAACTCCTAGCCATATCGGATATTCTGGATTTGCGGGTCTCACAAGAACAGAATCCCCTTTCCTTACATCAATTTGAGGCCTAAAAGCTTTTTGTGGCCTTGAACTTTGAGGACCAACATAGTGATCATTCAGTTCTTCATATCCTTGAAACTCATCTGTGTTTTTCTCTATCTGTTGCATTCCCTGTAGTCTTTGGCCAAAATGATGTATATTCACCAATTTGTTTATTGGTTGTTCAAGCTCACTAATTATTTTTTTCCAACGAGTAATAACTGGCTACATGTATTTTGTAGAATCATGCTCCTTTCCCTTAGTAGAGTCCATCTTTTTAGAATTCAAGATATGTCTTAATCCCTTGAGTAACAAGCGAACTATCTCTCACATAGTCTGCTATAGGAACCACATCTGGACAGCCTATTGACAATTTTGGTTTCTCTTGATCGCCTTTTTTCCACAACTCAATTCGTGACTCCCTCAACATCCAATCAGGTGATTTGGGGTGAATTTTGTACTGCATTACTGGGATTTCACCTTGCATAAAGAAACAAAATTGAAGTGGCTTAGAGTGTCCAACAAGAGCATCTTGTCGATCACACATGTACCCTTTAACAAAGGATTTGAAGTCAGGAACTTGCGTCATCAGAAATGGTGCTGGAGCTGAACTTTCACATTTTTGAAAATGTTCCATCAAATGTGGAAAAGTATAGGTCATTCCTGTTCGTAATCTCTTTGAGAACCTACTAAACATTTCATCTATGTCCTCATGTGTATGACCCACGATTAAGAATCCAAATGCACGATTTTGAAAACACCTTTTGCTACTAGCAAGGATAAGTATGCAAATAAATATTGATTCTTATTCTCTCCTGCACAATTATCTAGCTGTAGTAGAAGATTCTCATGCAATTTTTGAAACACGGGACTGGACATGGTATCCACAACACATTGAGAGGATGCTGATTGCAAGTTAGAAATCTCTCCATTACATTCTTCAATAGCCAATGGTGTTGTTACTGCTGCTGATGCATTCCTCTCACGCTCTTTCATCATTTTGTTTTGGTGGTCTAGAGATGTCCTTGAATTCAATGCATTGAACAATGTTACATTGCTGCGTGGCATACCATCATGCCATAAATCTCCTAGCCCATGGTTTTCTGTCCTTTCCAAATTCTATAAGCATAATGCAAGGGAGCCAGTTGTAGCATTCAAATCTAAGGCCATAGAACATTCAACGAGAAATGGCCATACATCCCATGCCCATCCCCGTGTGTTATCATACCTGTTAATGATACTTGCAACTGATATGCATTCGCATAGTCTTTTGAGTTCACTTGCAATCTAGGTATTGCTGTCTTTTTTTGGTCCATTTTATCATATATAATGTGTAGGTACTTATCCTTTTTCATTTGCAAGAACTTATGCCAAGTGTAGCACACATTTCTATAGCTTTATTGTTGCATCATGTGAAATTTATGTTCATCCTTCAAACATGAAATGAGCTCATCATCCTTTGTTAACTCTAGTTGAGACTTTATTCGACTACACACAACACATTTGGAGAACTCGCTTGTTTTTGACAAGGTCACATTAGCAAACTCTATATTCCAAACCCTATTGAATGTAGTGCTAGACATTGTCTTGAGACTCATACTCTCCAGTGTGTTATTAACATGATCGAAGATGTCTATTTTCTTGTATGTGTCTGGCATTGCAAGCAAGGTTTCTCTGCTACCATCCTCCATAGTTCTACTCTTATGTGGCATTTTCTTTGAGTTTTTGTCTACAAAAGAGTGCATCAATGCCCTTCCCATTTCTATATGGTCTCTTCCTTTTCTTATGACACCATCATTACCATGCATTGAGCGTCGAACCCCATTTTCAAATTGTTCACGATAATGATAAAATGAAGTTTTTGGAATGCCATGAATTTTTTACCAAGCTCTACTATAGACCTCATTTCCATTAAAATAAAATACATAGCAAGTCTGTGTAGTTGTTTTGTTCTCAGGCCAAGGAGCCAACTGGACCAAATGAGAGACATATTTCTAAATTTAAGGATAATTTGAATGACACTTTCAAGATGAACGATTTGGGGTTGTTGCATCATTACTTGGGTTTACAATTTAAGCAATGTGATGGTGGTATTGCCTTGTGTAAAAAAAGCTACATAGAGACATTTCTATGTAAGTTTGGACTTGAGGATTGCAAACCTATTGACACTCCCATGGAAATAGGTTTGAAATTGAGTCTTCATGATGCTATTTTTTGGAGTTGATTTGTAGAAGCTATGGCCTCCCCATTGAAGCTAAAATGTGGGGAGAGATTCCATTTATAAGACAGAGTTGTCACATCAAAAAGTTAGAATCTTCTAGAATATAGGGAATCGAATGGCATGCTATAAATCAATGGATAGATCTCGATGAGCACATTCTAAATTCAAAAGGTTCGATAAGTTTTGATTTTATTTGTAAAAAATTTAATATGCACAATTTCGGACAAGAGAGAGAAAGTCAAAGTCCTTATACGGACCCTTTGAGAGTCCAAATTTTTCCTAATGCTTCTCTTTTGTGACCACCTCATATCCAATGGACTTACCTCTTTATATGTTGATATCTTCTCCTATGGATTCCCAATAAAGAGCTATGGATGTATCATCTATCAAGACATGTTTTGTTTTCAACGAATGGACTTGCATGAGATGTTTTGAAGATGGCAATGGCCATGATTCAAGCACTACATCTCTTTAGTTTTCAGATATCCCTTGTCGTAGGTTGTCTACCAGGTCTAGAACCTCAACCACTTTATAAGTAACACCAGTGTGGTCCACAGAATCTATCATTTAGATACTTCACAATTGGCTGCTCATTGAATACCATCAGACGGTCATCAATTCGACAAACAAATTGATTATAGAGATCTGCATAGATATTTGCCCAAATTGGTTGTCAAATTGATATACTAGGGTCATGTTGTAGCTCATTGCCTTCAGTGGAACTGTGCTAGAACTAGCTATCTCATGTCCTTTCTCACATAGATCAAAAGACATTTTGTAGAAACCAAAAGATTCTGAAGTCAAACATGTAGTCAACAATGATAGGTTCTAAGAATTCCATAGGCTCTGCTATAACTTCTTGATTGATGCTCTCATCTAATGAGACTCTAATCTCAATCTCTCTTTGACCTAGACTTCAAACTATAAAAGTAGCAGATTTAAAAGCATGAAATAAAAAACAAATTGAGTGTTTGCACAAACCCAACCTGCTACCTATTAATGCTCTCTCCAACAATTTCAAAACACTTTTCAACTTGTCTAGAAGCTGTTGAACTCATTTGAATCTTGTGTTATTGTGTAGAAATTGTGTGAAATATGTATACTCTCAAATAATAAAAAATATTAAGCCAACCTATAAAATCATCTCTTCTTCCAAGTTGCAATTGTGAGCTCTTGAATGGTATATCTCAAGCCAGTGTTATGCTGGAGACCCCAACTCTGATTTGTTCCTAAGGTTTAACACTACAAGAGGTACTTCACATTTGCGAGCTCGTAGTGCGATGCTCAAAAGTGAAAATCCACGGCGTTGCTATGAGCGTCGCTATTCTATTTCTTACATAGCGAGCCTATAGCGACGCCCATAGCGATGCTCAAAGCGACGCCGACAGGGGTAAAAAATAAACCAAGAGCGCCAAAAACTCAAATCTGAGATCTGAGTTTTCGGTGCTTAAGCGAAAGAGGTAACACGCTGTCGAGAAATTTGCGGTCTTTCCAGGAAAGCACCGGGCTTATGGCTGTAAGAGTTTGTGAGAGAACTCAACAAAAACTATATGAAGGAGTTAAACCATAGATGCCATGAAGACTAGGGTTTGGAAAGAAATGCAATCAAAGAAGACTCACTCTTTCTCTCTTGCACTCACACACACAAAGAAAGAACACAAAAGAAAATGTCAAAACAATACAAAAATGAAAACATCAAGGCTATGGTCATATCGTATCATGGGTAATATGAAAGGGTTAATAGATGAGTTAATGGCATTCAATCGTGGCTGACCAAATAGGCTACGAATTGTTCTTTGGAATTGTAGTTTTGTGCTTACCATAATATATATATTTTTTGTCTAGTGATTGGGATTAATTGTGTGTACAAATCCTCTTGGTTCATAGCAAGATAACTACGCTTACGTCAAAAGAAAAGTTATAGTCTATGAGAGGTAGTATGATGGGATCCGGTGATAGAAGTATTTCAATTAAGCCTTTCTGGGCCAAAGAGAAACACTATACGTTGTTGAAAGTGTATTTTACGGCTAATCCATATGTTAATTCTAATAGATCGTACAGAGTGAAAGCGATAGAAATGATCATCATGTGGGTTATTCATCTAGGATAGTATGTGAGAAATGTAGATATGTGAGAAGTGAAAATATGATAAGTTTCCCTCCCAAGCCCTATTCTTGCCCGTAGGAAATAAGGTTACTGCGGGGAGAGATGTACCTGTAGAAAAGAGAACCTAGAATTTGCAGAGAGGATGAATTACTAAGAATGAGAGAGATAGGTCTGCTTAAGGAGATGAGATTAGATACATATATATATGTTGGATTAGAGATGAAAAAGAAAACAACAAGAAATCAAGAAAACATCAATGTAGAACACATCTTACTTGACAAACCCTTTGGCACTATTATTGATGGAGAGAGAAGAAGAGTGGATAATTCCACTTTGATTGATACATCAAGTGCAAGACCTTCTTTGATTAGAGTTGATCTTCCAAGGTTATCTTTTTGCAAGAATGGCTAGTCTCCCTCTAGGAGAAAGTGTAGGCTTGGGCTTATGTTAATGGCTAAGTACAATTAGGCATTACTACTCACTCCCTCAAGAATTCCTCTCATCAATGGCTTGAATGCTTGAGTTCCTTTTCAAGGAAGAAGATGTCCCCTTTTATAGGTGAAGGGGACCCCCAAGGGTTTACACAAGAAGAGAGGAGCCAGTGTGAATAGGAATTGGAAAAGTTGAAAATGAGCTGTCCCTACATGATGTGGGCAGATTGGGGTCCAGTATTTTGATCATATCTCCTCAACCGTGGCTCCAAATAAAAAAGTAAAAACATGGGAAAAAACTTCAGCTCATTAGCTACGATTTTCATTTTAAAATCATTTTCCAATTCGGATTGGAACCTTGTGTAAAAAATTCATCAAAATAGGGTCCATTTCTGGCAACAAAAGTCTTCCCGTGGTCCCCTTAGCCTAGAGTTTCATTTAATTCCAAAGGACACCTCATGCCATATGAAAGCATGACATTGCTCCTTGACAAAGTTTTGTAATCATGCTTGCAATAATGCATTAAAATAAGTGTATCTTTGAAATCATGCTACCTAGTGTCGCACTAGGATTTGATTCCCTCCTAGTAGCTATTTAAAAAGAAATATAAGAAAAGTATAAAAAATACATAGAATATATATATATTGGAGTTTACCCTAGATGTAGGATCTAGCTAGGGTGTGAGATGATAATGAAATAGTAGAAATAAAGAATCAATGCTTTTTGCCCCAAGTTAAAGAGGCGGAGCTATTGAGATTTTCCCATAGTATTTTCTGATGGTAAAGTAAGGATAGGTTGCCCTTGAGAAAAATAATAGGATGAGATAGAAAGCTTATTATTATACTTAAATATTCATATGTACATTATAGGAAAGATAATTATGTATCTAAAAAGTTACAAGATAGATCTTGTAGCATGTGTTCCCACTATGTACGTGTTACAGCATGACATCCATCCCCTCTAAACCTGCACATCCTCCGGTATGTGCCACATTATTTCTTTGTAAGATCAGCCCTCTTGTATATCTTCCTTGATTTGTTCTTCACTGGATGATTCCAAATCTTCATCTTCACTTTGATCTTTACCTGTTGTTTGCTCTTCTTCCTCATCAACATCTTCTGGATCATTGTCTCCTCTTCTCTTAAACATTTTGATCCTTTTTCCTGCAATGGGAACCTTTACTTCTGTACCATCTAGTTCAGACAAGCTGTAAGTAGCATTTTCATGCACATGCTTTATAACATACAGTCCAAACCATCTTTTTGAAAACTTACGCATGATTGTGTTCTGGTTATCAAAGCTATTATCATACACCAAAACCCAGTCACCTTTGTCAATTGCTTTGCTCCTGAGTCGATGTCGCTTATCAAAGTAGTCCTTGTTTTTTAACCTTGCATTTTTGAGTTGTTCTTTTGCAACTTCAATGTCTCCAGGTCTTCTCTCTAGCTGCCTTATACGCAGTGCAAGGAGATCTTCCCTGCTAAACCCCTCTTGCCAAGGTAGTACATTCCTTGTGGGAATTGTATCCTCAATCGGCATCACTGGCTTTTGACCATACATTAGCTCCGTAGGCATGTAGCCAGTTACTGAGCTATGTGTTGTACGATCAGCCCATAAAGCATATGGTAATAGTTTTGGCCACTCACGAACTCTTCCTTCACAAGCCTTGGCCAAAGCTTTGATGATAGGAGGATGCCCTCTTTCACTCTTTTCATTGCCTTCAAGGTTGTAAGTTGTAGTAAGAGAAATCTTGATTCCTAATCTAGAAAAGAACTCCCTTGCTTCTTCGGCATCCAGTTTACCTCTATTTGCAGTGATTTTTCCCACACAACCATAACGGCAAATCACCTCATCAAGAAGGAATTTTCACACAGCTTCTGTGGTTTTAGCTCTTAATGCCCTTCCTTCAACCTGGTTAGTTAGGTCCTCTGGTGCAAGAACCAAGTATCTCATCTGCCAGAGTCCTAGAGGCATTGTGACTAGATCCACAACCCATTTATAGTGCATGGCTAGTGGATATGTAGGGTGCAATCCATCACGATGTCGAACATTTGAATACACTTGATAAGTTACACATGTCTCTACAAACTGAGATACATCTTTGTACATACCCTTCCACCAGTATCTTTCTTTCAACTTGGAGAAGGTTGCCCATACACCTCTGTGTCCAGTCTATAGTGTTGAGATGTCGAGCTCTACACCTTGAGCTGGCATCCACTACGGGTCTTGGCCGCTTACGGCATTTACTCTCTGGTGCTTTAGGTGACCGACACGGAGGATCTCTGCCAGTGATTCTACAGCTGGACTACACTTATAGTGCCATCCTAGTACGCTTCTAGCGAGTTCACACTTAGTGACCACATGTACATATGTGCTACTTTTCAGCTTTAGCACTTAGTCATTTTGTACTCTCTTTTCTGTGAAGAAGAAGAAGAAGCTTTCCATCTCTGTGTGCTTTGTGCTTGTCTTGTGTAGCTCTCTTGCATCCTCATTCTTTACATGGTATCAGAGCCTGGTGCAGGCAAGAGAGGCTAAGAGAGCAAGAGCATCACAATCCCTTCGTTCGCAATCCTCCCTTCGTTCGCACAAGTTTCTGAACAGGTCTCCAAAGTGCATTATACAGAGATTTACTGTAAGTACAGTGGTTGTGAAACGCTTGATTGTGGACACTCGTTGAGTGTAGAAAGCGTTACAGGAACCACGATAGCAAGTTCAACAGATTTGCAGGTTTTTGCAGATTGCAGCTATTTTGTCTTAGTGCTTCAAGATGTCTGACGGTTTCAGTCAGATTGTTACTGAGAAGCTTGAGAAAAATAACTACCCTGCATGGAAGTTCAGAATAACAAATTTCCTAAAAGGAAAAGGTTATTGGGACTATGTAGAAGGAGACAATGAAAAGGAACCAGAGATTCCCGAGGCAAATGCTACAGCAGAACAAAGGAAAGCTTTGAGGGACTGGCAACAAGGCCAGAGCAAAGTGATGTATTGGCTTTCTATGAGCATCACAGATGGCATGATGGGCTATCTACAAGATGTTGAAACCCCCGCCATTGCATGGAAAAACTTAGGCAGAGTGTTCGAGGTGAACACCAAGGCCAGGAAGCTTCAACTAAAGTCGGAGCTAAATCAGGTTAAGAGGAACAACCTCTCCATCAACGATTATGATTTGAAGATCAAGAGTATCATTGAGGCTCTTGGATCTATTAAAGTCTCAGTGGAAGACAATGACATTGTCCGTGCATGCTTGGATGGTCTAGGAGATGAGTATGTACATTTTAGGTCTTCCATGAATACAAGAGACGACATCCCCGTGTTCCAAGATTTGATTTCTATGGATTCAAGTAGATTAGTCATGCAGACATTGTTACCTTTGACATGAGAGATAGAATAGAACTTTGTGCCTACATCATCTCCCTCGTCAATCATTTGTGACTCATCTTCATACCTTGCCCTTGATAGCATATCTGCCACTGTATTGTCTTTACCTGCAATGTGCTTAAACTCACGATTTAAGGACTTAATGTAGGCAATCCACCACAACATAGCAATGTCTGGAGTTGAGCAGATTGTAATCATCCCAAGAAGTGGTAGACAATCTGTTTCTACAACCACACATACACCAATTAGGTACTCTTTCCCACTTTTCAAGGTTGTAACCATACCCCATAATTCTCTCTTTATCTGTGGATAGTTTCTTTGGCGAGCACTTAGCACCTTTGCTCCAAATCTTACCACATACCTGTGTCCTTCTTTGTCATCTTGCCCTATTTCCCATCCAATCCCTGTAGGACTGGTGTCTATTGTCACAATTACTGGCCTTTGACACTCATAGTCTACCTTTCTCAAAGTTGTTGCTGACTGGAGCAACTCTTTTAGCTTTTTCATGGATTTTACATGTGCTTCTGTCCATTTAAACTTCTGATTCTTTCTAAGCAGCTGATAAAGAGGATCAGCTACATGTGCATAATGTGGAATCCAAATAACATAGAAGACACATGCTCCCAAAAACCTTCTAACCTCAGTGATGCTAGTGTATGTTTCTTTCATTCTTTGGATGGCATCTACCTTTGTTGGACAAGGTTTCCTAGCATATGGCCCGCACATGTGCCCCACAATAAGCACTTCATTGACACCAAACATAGACTTTTTCCCTGACAATGTAAGATTCACTTCTTCCAACCTAGACAAAATTTTATCACAATCATTTATGTGATTTACCACAAACCTGCGGCATCCCTTGAGATCCAAAGCTTCATCTTTGTCACTTTCTTCACATCCTTTGATAGGCAAATCATCAATGAAAGGCATTGTGATTTGAGGAATAAAGTCATGTAAGACCTTATTCATCCCATTCATCATATGTGCAACCGAGTTGGTTGCTCCCTGTGGCAAGGTACACATCCTTACCAAACCCAAAGGTGTCCTCATGGTTGTCAAGTCTCTGCTTTTGATTGCAAGCTGAAATTGATCATACCCTTAGTAGAGATCCCCCATTGAGTAGATTGCCCTCCCTGCAAATGCCTGTGCAAACTCATTCACAATTGGACCTGTACCTACATTTCTAATTGTCACCTTGTTCACTGGTTGCATATCTTGGATGAAGCGTAGAGAACCATTCTTCTTCGGAACTGTGAACCACCTCTTTGAGTATGGAGCACAAGAAGGCTCCAAGATTCCCATTTTGATTTTCTCATTCAGTAGCTCTACTAACTTTGGAAAATGAGCCTTTGGAACCGGAATAGGCCGCAGATTCCAAGGCACATGAGGTATTGTGAAAACTACCATAGGAGCTACAATAGAAGGATCAACACATCCTATCTCATGTGGCTCAAATGCAAAAGCCTTACCATGCTTTGAAAGCATTTCTTTGAAGCACTTTGTCTCCTCCTATGTTAGAAACTCCTTGCGGCCAATCTGCAAGTCTTGGAAAGACTCCTTTGTGAAGGTATGCCCAATCTTTTTCGGATTCCTCAAACTTGGTTGTAAAGAAGCCTGCTCAATCTTTTCCCTGTTGCTAGGTGGTAAGGGTGAAGCTACTGGTTTCACCTTCTTTGCTACACTCTTGTATTTAGTTTCAACATGGACTTTTGGGCCAACTGTTTGGCTTTCTTTAAAGGCTTCTATTACTTGATACATTTCCATAGAGCAAACTTCCACAACTTCATTTTCAAGATGCAAATTAGACCTCATTATAGCATCAAGCTCACCCATAGTATCTACAAAAGAAACTTGTTCACACAAACCCAAAACATTTTTAGTAGGCTCTAGCAACCCACTCTTTTTCATGCCTATTTGTACATGATGCACATATTGCCTCTCACATCTCTTCAAATCTTTAAGTTTGGTAAAACATACTGATCCATTCTTTGTTACCAAGGAGCTCGTTGAAAACGCTTCACCTATTTTTGGATCAGACGAGACCCTTTTTCTTTTTGTACCACTGCAATCCCGCTTTACAATGGTACTTGGCCAAAACCCATCATTTCTCTATGATCATGAAACTCTTTGCTCACCTTTGGTAGAGGATGTTCTCTGAGGTTGTCACAATTTCTTTAATGGTTCATACAAACTGTGAGAAATTGGACAGCTCGTTTACCATCTTTGCTACGTATCCTAGCATATGCTGAACCATCATCCATTACCTTTGTTTCCATTCGAACTCACACAATATAGGTCTGTCCAAGGATGAGATGATATGAAGATGTATCCTGTACAAAGAATTTTTGGTCAATCTTTACATCATCTATTGTTACCTTCACACGTGGACATGCTGCATACAATTCACCGGATGAATTGTTTGCCACTTTTACCATCCAGCCATGATCTGTGTCCATCGGCCATTTGCACTTGCTGTAGAGACTCTTTGACATTATGTTTATTTCTGAACCATGGTCAATCAAGGCAACAAATGGCTCTTCAAGATCACCCACCTTGACCAAAGTTTCTGTAGTAGCCCTTGCCCAATGACTTCGTGAATAGTGACTCCTAGGAATATCTTCAACTTCTTCATCATCATTTGAGAAATGCACTTGCTTCACTCTCCCACTAGATTGGTACCATCCTACCACAGCTCCATCATTCTCCTTATTTTTCAGTTGCATCCCTTGTGTCTTCTTGGTTTCCCCTTCAACCTGTGGACGAGAAACTTCAGCAAGGGTTTGCCTCTTCCTCTTGATGATGTCAATGATCTCCTCATGGAATTCACGCTTTGCAATGCCAAGAACTTCTCCCAGAGTAAGCTCAGTCTTGCTATTCAAGATCCTTTCCTCCAAAACTTTCTTTAAATCTGTAGCAACCTCAATATCAGATTGTAGTTCATAAGTTGGGCCTTTTGTCTTACCTTTCGTTGGCTCTTTCTTCTTTCCTGTTGTAGACTCCTCCATGAGTACTTCAGGTGGAGATGCTCCTTGTGTTGAGGGTGTTTGAGAAGGCATTGAGTCGCTTCTTCCCCCACTTCTAGAAGCTCTTTTTGATGGTCCTTCATCAGCATTCTCACGTTTGCGCTTCTCTTCTACAATTGCCTCATTTTGTTGGCATTTTGTAATGTAGGCATGCACTGACAATGAGTCCACTGGATCATTCCATCCTGTTTCTAGATGTATGCAATCACCTGCTTCATGTAAAATCTCTTTTGTAAGCTTTCCTTTTTTATCTAATTGCATGACATTTGGCCAAATTTGACCATGATGGTCAATCACCTCTTCATCACCAAAATGCTCAATTTTTACTCCATAAGTAGCTGCCTCAACTGAAGAGCTAGCACGGTTAGTTGCCATATCTTCAACTAAGGTTTGCATTCCCCCATTCCCAAAGTTAGTTCTCAAAGGTAGATCTGTCTCTCTTAAGTGGATTTTACCATCCTTAAAAAAGACAACATCTTTTGACAAAGCATCACTAAAATCATCACAATCCCTTCTTACATGGTCTATACTATCACACCAAATACATCTATTAACAAACCCTTCTTTGGGATGTTATCTTTGCCTAGGAAGTGGCCCTGATGGTTGGCCTTTCTCTTCAAGATTTGCAAGCTTCACCTTCAAGTCACGCATTCCCTTCACAAGCTCATCTAGCATGGACTCATCAAACTTAGGAGCGATAAAAGTAGGCTTTACCATTTTGTCAGAAGTTGAGGTGGAAGGACTTGTAGTGTTTACTACCACCTTGTCCCTTCTTCTTTGTTGTTTGGCAAGCAGTGAGACAACACCTTCAACCTGATTCCAGTCGGTCTTTAGTCCTTTCTCAGCATCTTTATCTTCAAGAAGAATCTCCAAATTTTCTTGAAACTCTTTACCTGCAGCTTGTAAGAAAAGATCTGTCTTCTCTGCATCTAGTGTGGCCCTTTCTGTCCTTGTGAGTTGTGCATAGCGCCGCTCAAATTCCCTAAGTAGCTCTGTTATTGATAGTCCTTGCTTTGGCTTGACTACCCATTCTAAGAATGTCCTTTTGGTCACTCTCTCAGAGTCCTCCATGAAATATTCCTCCTTTAAAGCTACTTTGAGTTCTTCCCAATTTCTCCCATGCCCATCTTTAATTCCCCTAACATGTTCTCTAATTTCTGGAGCAACAACTAGCTCAAAGCTTTGAATCATCTCACCTTCTGACACGCGATGCAGCTCCATCTCCTTGACATACTCGCGTAAGTACTTGGTTACATCTTTGCCATTGAATTGATCCATTCTGTTGACGACCGCTTGTATGGCCTTCGTTGCTGAAATCTCCCTTCTTTCAGTAGCATGTTGTTGTTGCACGAACATTGAAAATGCTTGAAACATTTGCATTGTTGTTGAGTCAAAATGCATACCCTGTTGCTCAACATGATCACCCATGGTTACCCACAAACGCTCACCCTGGCAGTTTCGCGTCAGGTTCACCAAAAATATGTCGAGAAATTTACGGTCTTGCCAGGAAAGCACCGGGCTTATGGCTGTGAGAGTTTGTGAGAGAACTCAACAAAAACTATATGAAGGAGTTAAACCATAGATGCCATGAAGACTAGGGTTTGGAAAGAAGTGCAATCAAAGAAGACTCACTCTTTCTCTCTTGCACTCACACACACAAAGAAAGAACACAAAAGAGAATGTCAAAACAATACGAAAATGAAAACATCAAGGTTATGGTCATATCGTATCATGGGTAATATGAAAGGGTTAATAGATGAGTTAATGGCATTCAATCTTGGCTGACCAAATAGGCTACGAATTGTTCTTTGGAATTGTAGTTTTGTGCTTACCATAATATATATATTTTGTCTAGTGATTGGGATTAATTGTGTGTACAAATCCTCTTGGTTCATAGCAAGATAACTACGCTTACGTCAAAACAAAAGTTATAGTCTATGAGAGGTAGTATGCTGGGATCCGGTGATAGAAGTATTTCAATTAAGCCTTTCTGGGCCAAAGAGAAACACTATACATTGTTGAAAGTGTATTTTACGGCTAATCCATACGTTAATTCTAATAGATCGTACAGAGTGAAAGCGATAGAAATAATCATCATGTGGGTTATTCATCTAAGATAGTATGTGAGAAATGTAGATATGAGAGAAGTGAAAAGATGATAAGTTTCCCTCCCAAGCCCTATTCTTGCCCGTAGGCAATAAGGTTACTGCGGGGAGAGATGTACCTGTAGAAAAGAGAACCTAGAATTTGCAGAGAGGATGAATTACTAAGAATGAGAGAGATAGGTTTGCTTAAGGAGATGAGATTAGATACATATATATATATGTTGGATTAGAGATGAAAAAGAAACCAACAAGAAATCAAGAAAACATCAATGTAGAACACATCTTACTTGACAAACCCTTCGGCACCAATATTGATGGAGAGAGAAGAAGAGTGGATAATTCCACATTGATTGATACACCAAGTGCAAGACCTTCTTTGATTAGAGTTGATCTTCCAAGGTTAGCTTGTTGCAAGAATGGCTAGTCTCCCTCTAGGAGAAAGTGTAGGCTTGGGCTTATATTAATGGCTAAGTACAATTAGGCATTACTACTCACTCCCTCAAGAATTCCTCTCATCAATGGCTTGAATGCTTGAGTTTCTTTTCAAGGAAGAAAAGGTCCCCTTTTATAGGTGAAGGGAACCCCCAAGGGTTTACACAAGAAGAGAGGAGCCAGTGTGAATAGGAATTGGAAAAGTTGGAAATGAGCTGTCCCTGCATGATGTGGGCAGACTGGGGTCTAGTATTTTGATCATATCTCCTCAACCGTGGCTCCAAATAAAAAAGTAAAAATATGGGCAGAAACTTCAGCTCATTAGCTACGATTTTCATTTTAAATTCAGTTTCCAATTCGGATTGGAACCTTGTGTAAAAAAATCATCAAAATAAGATCCATTTCTGGCAGCAAAAGTCTTCCCGTGGTCCCCTTAGCCTAGACTTTCATTTAATTCCAAAGGACACCTCATGCCATATGAAAGCATGACATTGCTCCTTGACAAAGTTTTGTAATCATGCTTGCAATAATGCATTAAAATAAGTGTATCTTTGAAATCATGCCACCTAGTGTCCCACTAGGATTTGATTCCCTCCTAGTAGCTATTTAAAATGAAATATAAGAAAAGTATAAAAAATACATAGAATATATATATATATATTGGAGTTTACCCCAGATATAGGATCTAGCTAGGGTGTGAGATGATAATGAGATAGTAGAAATAAAGAATCAATGCTTTTTGCCCCAAGTTAAAGAGGCGGAGCTATTGAGCTTTTCCCATAGTATTTTTTGATGGTAAAGTAAGGATAGGTTACCCTTGAGAAAAATAATAGGATGAGATAGAAGCCTTATTATTATACTTAAATATGCATATGTACATTATAGGAAAGATAATTATGTATCTAAAAAAGTTACAAGATAGATCTTGTAGCATGCGTTCCCACTATGTACGTGTTACAGCACGACAACGCGCTCTCCCCTCTCTCTCTCTTTCTTTCTCCCCCCCCCCCCCCCCCCCCCCCCCCCCCCATCCACACACACACACACAAACATACACGAGGAGAGGAAGGAGAGCCAGGTATGCTTCTTCCCTCTCCTCTCTCTCATGTTCCCTTCCCCTCTTTCTCTCTCTCTCCCTCTCTCTCTCTCACACACAAACACACATTGTGTCTTTAAGAGAGAGAGAGAGAGAGAGAGAGAGAGAGAGAGAGAGAGAGAGAGATAAAGTAAAGAGAGAGAATGAGAGAGAGAGACAGAGAGAGAGAGAGCAGAGACAAATCACCTCCTTCGCGCTTGCAGCCTCAGTCTCCATCGCACTTGGAGCGCAGTGCTTTAACAAGATACGTAGAATGCACACGAGACAAAAATTCACAAGAAATTCACAGGAATCTCTCTACACAGGAATCCCTCCCCCTTTATGAGTCCCCTCTCTCTCTTTCTCTCTCTCTCTCTCTCTGTGCTTGTCCATGTTTTCTTCTCCATTCAATATTAAGATTAAATGTTTATGTGTTTCATGCAGGTATGGATGATGATGAGTTTCTTTCTTCTTTGTCACCCTAGCAGAGGCAATGGTATGAGGATCGTCATTGCTCTGGAGCACCATCACATTGTTATACTCCTTTAGCGTCTCCCTCTGTTTCGGAGCATTCAGTGTGCTCCAAAGCTTCGGTGTCGACGAGACAATCTTCACACTCGTCTAGGCATCGATGATCTAGTGGTGGCGGCGGCGGTTGTTGTGGGGATGCCGCCGCTGATCCCTCGACACCGCCTCCTGTTCAACGAGGCTCTTTACCTTTCCCTTCTTTGCCCGCCTCCACACCATCCATGGCATTGCCATTTACTCCAGGTTTTGTGGGGATATCAATCGTTCCTGGCTACACACCACTACCTACTCCTCCGGGATATCAATCATTCCTGGCTACACACCACTACCTACTCCTCCGGGGATGCCGCCGCTGATCCCTCAACACCCCCTCCTGTTCAACGAGGCTCTTTACCTTTCCCTTCTTTGCCCACCTCCACACCAGCCATGGCATCGCCATTTACTCTAGGTTTTGTGGGGATATCAATCGTTCCTGGCTACACACCACTACCTACTCCTTCGGGAGTCACCCCAATCAACACTCCTCGCTTCGGGCCCCAGACTCCAGTGGAGACACCTAACGTCCATACACCCATAGACATGCCACTAGAGACTCATGTCGGGACATCCAGGTTCACGTGTCACAGGCAAGAGGGCTTGCCTTACTCCGTCAACTTCAGTGGCAGCATCATCTTGGATGATGAAGGCAAGAAGCTGATCTTGCGCATGCGCGGTCTTCGCTCTCAGGTATTTAAACACTACATACTAAACACCTGGAGTGAAGTACCGAGTGAATTAAAAGACAGAGTCATCAACATGCTGCATGACGAGTTTCCCACGTCAACACGGGATGAACGCTTCAATGAAGACCTAATGAAGGTTCAAATGCGCGAATACTGCAAGCACAAGAGTTCTGAAGTGCAAAAGGCAATAAAGCATGGGTGGAACAGACCAGATTGGCTGGCCAAAGAATATTGGAAGAATGAAAAGCAAGCAGCACACAAGAATCCTGACAAGTGGAAGCAACAAAGAGGCAGCCAAAGCACGAGCAGAGGCAGGGAGCTCGCACCAGTTGGGGAGCGGCGGGTGGGCATCATTTGAGGCCGATTTTGTAAGTGTTTTTGCATTGCTCTTTAGGTTTGGTAGTTACGTCTATTTGTACTTTTGAATTCTAACATAATGGATTCTTTGTATGTTTTGAACAGTGGTCGATGATAGGACGTGACCCCACACTATACGAGCACGAGTACGCAGGCAGAAATGGCTTAAACGCCTCATGAATATTCTGAGTTCTCACGGCAGCATGGTTAGTATTAGGGTTTACTCTTTTCTATTTGTTGTATTGTTTTGTAAATTATATGTTTATACTTACGAAAAGCTGTCTTATTGTTTTTTTTGAAGAATCCAACAGATACATCGCTTGGACACAATGAGACGTCTGATTAGACTACGTTAGTCTAGCCAGCTAGATAGCATTAGTTTCATTTTGTCATAGCATATGTATCATGAGATGACGTGTATACGTCTTTTTGTAACTATTGGAAAACCATGTATATTTTCAATAATGACAATGGTATTGTAACTGTTACATTTGCAAAGCTTAACAATCAAGTGATTTTGCCTATGGTGTGTACAATTGTCATTGATTTACTTTCATAAATTTACTTTTGTCAGTTTTGTATCTTTATTCTGCAAACAATACTATAGATGATGGAGTTATTGGTTATATTGTCTTGTGGGTGACTACTTTGGGTCTATACCTTGCACTTTCTTTCAAAGGTGAATCTAAGCTTATCTTGGATTCATTTAGGTTTACTCTATTATTGAAACATTCAACATGGTTGATGGAATGCCCTGCCACCAAATTTTTTTACTCTCGGGCATCGCTATAAGCATCACTATAGGTAGCCTGTAAGCGTCGCTATATGTGTTTCTATATAGTGACGATTTTAGCGACGCGTATAGCGACGATTTTTGCGACATTCATAGTGACGTTCCCGTATCGACGCTATTAGCGACGGTCTTAGCAATGCCGGGGAGTATAAAAACCCAATGTATTTTCGTCGTTAAAAACCTCACAAGTGCACAAAACGTCTTGTAGTGTAATTTATCTCACTTGTTCCAAGTGTTCACGACTAAAAAAATTCAAAACTATGTCGTAACCTTTGACAGTTTCCTCCCAGAGCTGCCAACAAACTATTTCCAAACACCCTTGAACAGAAATGAAATTAATGGAATTTTTTCTAACCCTTCAATGAAGAATTTCCATAGAGCCACTTCCAGGCTACATTTTGATTAAAAAAGCGTTTTGGAATTGGAGTCCATATGTGGAAGTTACGACTTTTTTAATAGTGAAAACGAGTTTTGACTTGAAACACAAAATTGCTTATAACTTGAGACCTGCTGGGAATGTACAGGATATGCACAACAAGTTCACCTAGACTTTTTACCTTTTGACATGAAAAAAAACGCGCTTTTTTTTCTCAAAATAATTTTTTTGCAACTTCTTTTAATTTTACCAAGCTCATTAGGCTTCCCACTCTCAGTATACCCTCTTTGTTAAAATTTGTGAGGAGTCCAAAATGACCTCTTACACTCACTGTAACACTTCTAGAACTTGAAAAGACATCATTTTGATCATAAAAGCTACAAAAATAGTCTAATTTGATCTAAAAATACTTGAAATGCAATCAGGAATGAGCACAAACCATTTCAACCGTGTGTGTGTGTGTGTGCGCGTGCGCGCGCGCGCGAGAGAGAGAGAGAGAGAGAGAGAGAGAGAGAGAGAGAGTCAAAGTATGGATCTTTCAATTATGTTTTTCATGCTCTACACATTGACCTACAAGGCTGAGCCAAAAACACAATCTCATACTACACTGATAAAAATTAACAAAACAGGCCTACAAAGGCAACAAAACATCTGATAGGGATGCATTGATCTACCTAAGTAATATTGCTTAATAATTTTGCAATCATCTACTTGCTCCTCCTATGATCGCCTTACAAACTAAGACCCAATTTCCATATTCTGGTGGCATTCAATGACAAAGAGAAGTAGTAATTTGAGATTATAGATTAATCAAGAATTCATGTCCCAATACAATACTCTTTCTCTACATTCGAGACTCATCTTTCATCTCTTCAATATCATAAAAAGTCTGCTCATCAAAAACTCATGGGTATATCAGTGCAAGGGCTTCCTACGACCATAGCAATTATCATTTTATGTCATCTAAAGGGAACATTCAAGGTGCACTATGGAATGCTTACCTAATAATAGCCCGGGCATGTGTTCTATTTCCATTCACCACTCTTGGGATCAATTTCTCTCCCTTTTTGCCCCTTTTTTGCCTTGTTGATGTTTTGCTACAATACATATATCTTTTCTGTGTGTGTGAATGCATGATGCGCGCGCGCGCGTGTGTGTGTGTGTGTGTGTGTGTGTGTGAGTGAGAGAGAGAGAGAGAGAGAGAGAGAGAGAGAGAGAGAGATATTTCAAGACTCAAAGTAAGGATCTTTCAATTAAACTTGACATGCTCTACACATGGACCTACAAGACTGAGCAAAAAACTCAACCTCATATTATGCTAATACTATTTAACAAAACTGGTCGGGAAAGGCAAAAAAAAAATGATAGAGATACATTAATGTTGCTTAATAATTTTGCATCACCTAGTTGCTCCTCCTATGCTAGGCTTATAACCAAGTTCAATCCCCACTGTACACACCCTAGATTCTATATTATGATGTCATTAAAAGACAAGTGAAGCACTAATTTGAGACCATGGATTAATTAAGAATGCATGTCCCAACCAAGTGCTCTTTCTTTAGCATAGGTCTTCCCCGAATAAAGTGGCTCAACTCTGTGTGTGTGTGTGCGCGCGCGCAAGGGAAGTGTAACCTAGGAAGGGTTTCCAATGAGAAAGAGCCCTAGTTGCTTTTTAACAGGTATGTGAGTGTATATGTACTTGCTATCTCTCTCATTACTAGTAAAAAAAAAGGGAGGGGCAAGAGCTAAATGACCTCATGTTCGTCAATAGCACGCCAAAAAAAAAGTAAAAGATGAGTAATAGTAGTCTTATTTTAAAAAGTTGCACTAAAGCCTCTTCTATTTTTTGTGCGTCTTGAACAATCTCATGCTCATTAGTAGTGGGGAAAACATTTGTCAAAATTGGCAAAAATGGTCAAAAAATGGGGATGGAGCTCACCCATCATCCGTGTGGGGGTGGACAATAACTCTTTTTTTAAAAAATAATTTATTTAATTTGACTATTTATGCGGATTTTCACGATGAAAAGAAGGGGGTGCTAAAGTCTCCCCATTGTCCGTCCAACCACAAAGGATGAGAGGGCTCGATCCCTCCTTTTTTTTTCAAAAAAACTTGTCCAATTTCATTGCTTGAGTTAACATTACTGCCAATTTTTCGTTCTTGGAACTGTCTGAGTTGACATGTATGCCAAACACTACAAAGAAACGTCATGCTCGATACTACCTGGGTCTCGATTTATGCCAAATGTGATGTGTATGAGAGAGATGGGTTCCCACACAAGCTA
Source organism: Adiantum capillus-veneris (assembly GCF_014529385.1). Classification (NCBI taxonomy): domain Eukaryota; kingdom Viridiplantae; phylum Streptophyta; class Polypodiopsida; order Polypodiales; family Pteridaceae; genus Adiantum; species Adiantum capillus-veneris. Next base: position 36,531,683 of record NC_140932.1, read on the forward strand.
AAACAAAGGAGGGCTCATCATCCACATGCACATGGATGATGGGGAGGCTCTAGGATAACTTTTTTTTTTCCCCAAGATGCACGAATGAAGCCAAGAGCCTATGCCTACATCTTATAAACATGTTGCAAACAAATGTCGTAGTTGGTATTACCAGAGTCAACAAGTATGCCAAATGTTGTTCTTGGTATTGTTTGAGTCAATGTGTATGCCAAGCATTGCAAAGAATGTCATGCTTGGTACTACCTAGGTCAAGATGTATGCCAAATGTCGTTTGCTTGAGGCCCATACAGTTCGGAAAAAAAAAAGGGAAGGGGAAGAAGGGGGGGGGGGGGGGGGGGGGGGGGGGGAAGGGTGCAACCCCCTATCATTTGCATGGAAGCTAGTAAAAGAAAATTAGGTCGAAGCTACAAGTGGTGCCAAGCTATGCTATCAATGCATATAGGTGTTGGGCAAAGGACTTAAGAAGGTATGGAGGACCTAGGCAAGCAAAGGATAGTGGAAATGTATGTTTTATGTGTTTTTTAAGGAGAGGAGGGCTTTAGAAAGGGAAATTGGGATGGCAAGTCCAAGTGTCCAAAGTGTCAACAATTTTCCCTAGATTGTAGTATTTAAGAAGCTCTAGAATCCTGTCACCAGACGGCTTGCCAAACAAATCCACAATGTGAAACTTATGCCGGTCCAAAGTTAGAAGGTTTTGTAGATCCATGACAGACAAGGCATGTACCGACAAGTGGTGAGATTTGGCGTGGGCAGGTAGACGTGTACAACTCAAGTTGTGGAGCATGTTGGTATTTTCTAATAATCATTCAGAGCTCTAAATTGCAAGGTATGGCCAATGGAAGATTTGTCAAGGGCTAGTTGTGGGGCACTTTGGCCGCATCGCTTCCGCATTGATATATGTTCCATTTAGAGTTTTTGGGCCTCAAAAAAATTTCGGAACGTAGTATGTAACGTATGGTGTTGTGAAGAAGAGACGACACATCGATTGGAGATACAAATGCAAAGTTAGAGTCAATTGAGTTTTAACAATCGTGGTGACCAGATCGGGTCAGATGATTTTGGGTCTATTTGGAGGGTGTCATTTGAGGCCATCAGGGTGTCAAAGTGGGGAGAGAGCGGGTGGAGTTTGAGTCTGAGCTATAGTCCAAAGTTAGAAGGCTTTGCAAATCCCTGACAAGTAGGGCATGTACGAATAGGTGGTCAAAGATAGAGTGGACAGGTAGATGTGTAGAGCTTGAATTGTGGAGCATGCCGGTATTTTTGGAGCTCTACAACGCAAGGTATGGCCAATGGAAGATCTAGAAAGGGCCAGTTGTGGGGCACATTGACCACATTGGTAGGTGTGCAGTCTGGAGGTTTTGGGCCTGGACACAATTTTGGAATGTAGTATGGATTGTATGGTTTTGGAAGGAAGTGACCTTGGGGGATTCATCGTTCAACTCCCCTATATAACGTGCGTTTGCAAAGTATTTTAAAAACCCCTCTTTTAACATGTCTAAATGAATAAAATGACCCCTTATTCTAAGATTTTTTACAAAATAAAATATAAAAATATCTTATTTTAATGTATTTTTATTAAATTGTCTAAAATTTTTTCATTTTAAACTCCCTCCTATGTAGCTCATGTTATACACTAACATGATTACATAGTGCAAACCCAACACACCCCCAAACCCACCCACCACACCCACCCCCCCAAAGGAAGAGACAAAACACCAATTGAAGCTATAAATGCAAAGTTAGAGTCAATTGAGTTTTGAAGGTTGTGGTAATCACATCAGGTCAGATTATTTTGTGTCAATTTGGAAGGAGTTGTTTGATATCATTGGGGTGTTGAAATGGGGAGAGAGCGGGTAGAGTTTATTAAGTCTAATATGCAAGTTTTAAGGCGGTTTCACTAGCTCAAGAACATGAGTTTTGGGCACTAAAGGAGAGAAGATCAAAGCAAGGCCAGAAGAAAAGAGTTTTGATTTTATTTTTTGGTGAGGTGTTTGAAGATGGTGTTTTATTTTTTGGGAGGTGGTGAGTTGTGGGGCCTCCATGTGGCGGGCTATTGAGCCCATATGCAAGCATGTCAAATAAGGGAGGAGTCTATATAACCTAGGGCAAGCCTCTACCATAAGCACCGCAAGGGAGAGAGAGAGAGAGAGGAGCTCCCTCACCTTGTAGCTATGGCCGCCCCTTGTTGGTGCTCCGTGCAAACGTAAGAGGTGGCCTGGTGGGTGCATTTGGGAGGTTTTGATGGCCTACGACATTGGTGGGCGGTGTGTTGGTGGTTAGATACAATGAGGATATGGCATGCCTGACAAGGCACTTTTCACACAATCCGTTGGCCCCCGGCCAAGTTTTTGAAGGAAAATGGAGAGGAGCACTAGCTGTAGCACTATTGCCTCTCATCCTCGAGGACTCGAGTATGGCAATGTGAGAGAGGGTGAGAGAGAATTGGTCCAAGACTTCAAGCGTTACAAAAATGGTCAAATAAAGTCTCAAGGAGGTCCAATCAAATCAAAGTTAGCAAAAAGGCCACGGATCCCTTATAAACCCCTTTTCTTAATGTTTTTTGGGGCCTTTTTCCCCTGTTTTGAAAAGTGAAGTGCAAAAAGTCAAGAGTGAGCCCTTGGGGATGTTTACTTTACATGAGCTCACCGTTTGTGGCGTTTTGTTGTAAGTTTACGTATGCTGTTGCTAAGAAGTTGGAAACCATTTCCCCCCATTTTCGGTGCTGGTAAAGAGAAGGTTGGTCGAAGCTAGAAGTGGTGCTAAGTAGTGGAAGAGGGGTACATAGGTGCATGGCAAAGAGTTTAAGCAGGTACGAAGGACATGGGAAAACAAAGGGTACATGAAATGTACATTTAAAGTGGTTTCATATGGCCAAGAAGCCTCCTGAATAGGAAAATTGGGGTGGCAGGTCACAGTGTTCAAAGTACAATGTCGGCTCATGGGGTTCACTATTCAGTACCCCCGTATATAACGTGCGTTTGTGGGGTATTACAAAAACCCCTCTTTTAACATGTCTAAATGAATAAAATGACTCCTTATTTGAGGATTTTGTTTTCCAAAATTGAATATAAAAACCCCTTATTTTAATACATCTCTATTAAATTGCCTAAATTTTTTGAATTTTAATCCCCTCCTATCAAACTCATGTTATACATTAACATGATTACAAAGTGCACTCCGCGAGAATGTTGGTGCCTGGGAATGTAGAGTTTGAGATGTTATAAAAACCAATCTAGACGGCTCCTCAATCAGAGCTACATTGTGAAATATATCAAATTTCAAAGTTAGAAGGTTTTATAGATCCTCGACGGACAGGGAAATTGGGGATAGGTGGCCAGAGCAAGAATCAATGGAGAGATGCAAAGTTCTCATGTTGCGAAGTCTCATGGTCTTTTCGAATTGCAAATTTGAGCTCCAGAGTGCCACTTGAAAGTTTGTCAAGGACCGAGTATGGACTAAGTTGGATGCATCGGTAGAGATGCAAATTGCTCATGTTGCGTCTTTTTGGATTTCAAATCGGAGCTCTAGAGTGTAAGCTAGGGCCAGTTGAAAGTTAGGACCGAGTATGGACCAAGTTTACTGCATTAATAGGCATTCCATTAGGAGATTTTTGGGCCCGACTTGGTTTTAGCACATAGTACGCATCATGTGAAGATAACAAGTATTGACGGCCTATGAATCGGAGTCGCAAGCGGCAAGATATGCCCAGATGGAATCTAGAGCACTTGGTGATGAAGAGTGGACATATGAATTTCCCCATCTTTTTCCTGCCTTGGTTGGCGATTACAATGGGGTTGAGATGTGGCAAGAGGGAAAAAGTTTAAAGTCAAAAACCAGGTTTATCGGGCAGGTTTTACCGCTCGAGAATTGGAGTACCGGCCAAGAAGTTGTGGTGCATAGAAGATGGATTTGAGAAGGGATTTTTTAACAAATTTTTTAAGTTTTTTGGGGTCACCTTTTGGGCCAAGCAAGGGTTGACTTCCACATGGCAGGGAAAAAATCGCATATGCACAAACTAGAGTCAATATGCTGGTGTATATAGGCACGACTGCAACCCAATAACTGGTATGAGTTGCCGGAGAGAGAGAGTGATGCTCTCTGAAGGTAGGTATGGTGAGTGCCACTTGGTGTTGCACAGGCGACCATGAGGCACATGGTGTCATGTTTTGGAGGTGCACAAGGGGCAGCCAATGGTGCCATGGCATTGTCCATTGGTGGTTAGCCGACAACAGTGCTATGTGTGACAATGATGTGGCAATCTACTAAGAGGGGGGCAATTCCCATGTCGGATTGATTTTTTGAGAGGACAAGGGCAAAGCCCCCTCCACTAGCAACCTTGCTAGTGCTCAAGGAAGAGTGAGATAATACAAGAAAATAATTTGAAATTGCAAGAGGGGAATTAGCAACATCGCAAGTGCACCCCCCACACAGGCAAGGACAGCAGATGAAGAGAGCAAGCAACAAAGCAAGAAACCGCGTCCTAGAAGATGCGAGAAAGGGATGCCAAGTGGACCAATTAAAGGGCAATTTCCAAAGTTGAAGGCCTCGCTATTAAAACTATTTTTTTAATCACATGAAGGGCTTTTTTGGTGTCATTTGAAGACTCCAAAGTGGAGTTGAGGAGTGTGCTTGTTAACCCCGTTTGTACTTTCTCGTGAAAATGTCTTTCATGATGGCAGTGCAAGCCTTGTACATGCCTCTTGAAGTGTAGTATAATCACTATTTCCCAAATCCTGGTGTCATTTTCCCTTCCCATCTTATCTTTCTTTTACTCTTGTGTTTTCCCGTGGTGCCGTTAGTGTGGATGTTTGTGCCTCCTAGATTGGTGGTGCTTTGTGTGAGAGAGTGATATTGAGGAACTATGTGTGTGTGTAAGGGTTGAGACTGACGATGGCAACGGGTTTGCATTGTGTTGTGGTATTGTGGAGGGTGTAAGCATTGGGGAGTGAGCAAGTGGTGGTTTGTTAGTGAAAAGTAGGTGTTTTGGAGAGGATAGGGGTGATGTGGATACCGTGAGCTATAGAGAGGACTTTTGTTTGTGTGCCGGGTAAGTTCCCCATTCCCCCTCCCTAGTGTTATTCCCCCCTTTCCCTCTGTTTTCTATTTCTCTTTGCGTGTGTATTGGTGCCGGTGGGTGTGTGAGCCCTTGATCCGTTTTGTGGTGCAAAGAGAGTGAAAATTTGAATTGTGGTGTGTGTCATGTGTGTAGAAACAAGCATTAACGGTTTGTGTGAGTTTGATGGTGGTCTTGATATCTTGTGTCAGTTAAGAGGCCTACAAGCGGTGGCCTTTAAGTGTTTCTTATATCTCTTGAAGGCATTTCTAACAGTATAGGAATCCCATGATGCCTTGAGCTATAGTGAGGCAATTGTTTGTGTTTCAGTGGGTTCCCCATTTCCCTGCTCAATCTTTTGGTGCCCCCACTGAGGAGCACATGGATTGCTCCCAGCTAGATGAAAAGATACATTTTTTTGCATTGGTCGACATGGTGTCTCAAAGTTATGAGCTGATTTTCATAGCTGAAGAGAGTCGTGATGAGTGGATTGTAGAATTTGAAATGTATATGTTGTCAGTGCATTTGTCAAATGAGGAAAGAAAGATGCATACTTTTTCGCTGGTGATGCACAATAAAGCAAAGGTATGGTACGAAGCATTGGAAGGTGAGCAGAGGAATGCTTGGACAGCACTACGGGAAAACTTTTGATATGATTTATCCAAGGGGGCATCCCCAGACAAGATGGACTAAAGGTTCTTAAATAGGTCGTAAGAGTTTTAGTTTTTTGGATCATTTCGACACATGTTGGGTAGAGCTAGCGGTAGCCATGCAATTGGCTAGTGGAGACCACTTTAAGCTAGATAAATCCATGGCATGCCTACATCCTAAAGTGATTGAGAAGGTGTACTTTGAGGGAGAAGGTGGCTAATATGAGGAAAGCAGGTGTTGAAGAACTAGCTAAATCAAATGTGCGCATGAGGATGGCTAACTATGCAAAAGCCTTGTGTTTAGGCATGGCTCAAGACATGAGGGTGAGGTGATGGGCATTGAGTACCTAATGGATTTCTTTGTGATGAAAGCGGGTGATAATGCTTACTAGAACATCTTGGGTGGGCCATGCCTGCTTTCAATAGGTGCTAAGGAATCTTGGGAGAGAAGAGTGTTCACCTTGCCCGATAGAGAAAGAGGAAGGAAACTAGTACTTATTTAAAGACTTAAGAGAGTAGTTTCCATCCTATGGGGGAAATAAATGGAAATGATACCACAAGCTATGATTATGAGACCAAGACAAATTATGATGAAGTATACACTCATGCTAAGGAAGAAGAAAGCGAGGATGATATGTTAAGGATAAATGCCAATCTGTTAGTGTCACCACAGATTCATGGCAAAGGTGCATAAGAGGAAACCAACATGTTTAGCAAGGATTTGACCAAGCAAGAGAGAGAAGGCTATGCCCAACTATGTGCCTCTTTTTTGAATTTGTTTACCACAAAGTAAAAGGATTTGCAAGGAGCAAAGGGTGTTGAGCACAAGATAGTTCTCAAGGAAGGGTACAAGACAAAAGCACATAAGCTAAGGAGATTAGGGGAAATTAAAAAAGAAGACCTTTGGTAGGATATTAACCAACTCTTAAATGCAGGTATCATATACCCGATGAAGGAGTCATAGTGGGTTTCCCTAGTGATTATGAAGAAGAATTGGAAATGGTGTGTGTGTGTGTGTGTATGTCAACTACCAGCCATTGAATGCAACGACCAAGAGAAACCACTACCCGCTCCCGTTTTAAGATGAAATCTTAAATCAAGTGGTTGTCCATGAGAGGTACTCTATCATGGATGGGTTTTCAAGGTACTTTCAAATAGATATTTCATTTAAAGACCAAGTGAAGACTACATTTATCTCTTCATGGGGTTATTTTTCCTACAAGAGTATGCCATTTGGGTTGGTGATTGCATATGCTACTTTATAGGATTGGATGAACACAATGTTTAGTTCCTAATTGGGTAGGTTTATCAGGGTTTTCATGAATGATGTAGGTTTCTATAGTAGTGTAGCATTGATTGAAGCTACAGCTTTTTTTATAGAGGCTAGACGAAGAAGGAGGTCAATTGAACCCCAGACGTGCAAGCTAGAACAGCCTTGAGCACAACTTTTGGGTCATGTGGTGTAGCAAAATAGAATTCAAGCAGATCCAAATAAGTTCAACTCTCTAGTTGTAATGGAGCCTCCCTCTCTTGTGCAAGGTTTGGACTTATTTGTGCATAAGATAAAGTATTGGTTGCATTTTTTCTAAAGATGATGTTGCAATTTGTGTATCCCCTTCAAAAGAGGGCTCATTAGGTTCATGGATTTGAGTGGGAAGAAGAAGCTCAAGATGCTTTTGATAGGGGGAAGGAAATCTTGTGTGAGTTGCCGATGATGTATCCTCTAAACAGAGAGGACGATTTCAATGTGGCTATGAAGGTAAGTACAGTGACATAGGAGTGGTGTCTTTTTTAAAGGTAGGAAGGAGCTATAAGCCTATCTACTTTGAGATCACGGTGATAAGTCTTGGAGAGGTGACCTACACCAAAGCGGAGCATTGGGTCATGGAATTTCAAAGTGCATCTTATTGTGCTAAAGTTTGGTGTGTTGACAGCTACAATTTGTTGCCTGAAGTGGTGTTACACTTAAAGCCACAGAAGCGGATCATGAATTGGGTGATATAGCTACCACACTTCTAGTTTGAGTTTAAGATTGACCATACTAGTCGATCTCACTTAGAAGACATTTTGATCAACAAGCTTGTTGAATTACCGATTTATCCAAGGGCGGTACAAGATGAGGCCAAAGACGAGCCAAACTTGGTGAGAGATTTTACCTTGACGGTTTGATGGTGCATATAGGAGGGTAATGCAAATAGTAGGTGGAGATGTGGTGATACAAGATCCACACGGTAAAGTAATGTTCTCAAAAAGGTCTATTATTTAGAGAATGTCCACACCAACAATCAAGCGAAGTATCTTGCCCTCCACCTAGGTTTGAAGTAATCCATCGAGTTTGGAATTAAATCCAAATTGGCTGTGAAAGGTGATGCGTTATTGTTCATCAAGAAATTGTTGGGCCTATAAGATTGAGGGGAACATAGCCTGCAACTCTCCACGTAGCCATGCCCTATAAAGGCCCTGCCTAGCTAATAATAGGTTTGACCGCATTACTTTGTCTTGGCCCTTAGCCAAGACAAACCCGATCCTACCCTCAGCCTAACATTACTCACCCCTTTGCAAAAGAATTTTTGTACTTGAAAACAAAAGTGTTTGTATCTTTGTAAGAACACTAGTGTTTTCCACAGTGGCATTCTTCATGGATCCAACTGGTTGTATGACCAAAATATAGTCCCGAAGGAGGTTTAATGAAACTAAAACTATCATCTTGATTGTTAATATTGTTGTCCCTTTGCAACCACATTGTATAACCGGTCTATATCCCCAACATAGTGTGTAGACTCCATTTAGAATGCACATGGCCACATTAAAGGAGTTATCACAACAAAGATGTACTCCAAAGAGTATCTCTTTTTACTTTCCATGAAAGTAACATGCTCACATAACTGCAATCATTTACAAGCCTTGCTAAAATTTTGAACCATAATAGAAGGTGGAACATTAATTACTTCTATGTACAAATAATGAAACTTTCTCATTAACAACTCATAGCCTTGTTATATGCGTAAAAAAACATTCGTTGATGTTGTTTAACAAAACTTAACCTTAACAAGTCATTCTGAGTATCCGATAATTTTTGTTGACTAAAATTATTCTTGATACGACCCGCATAAATGGTCTTATCAATGGATTTGACCAGCACCTAGGAAACTTGTTGTGACACATAATCAAAGAACACAAGTGTGAGTCTTAGAGACTCATATTCTCAACATGTGGAATATTTATCAGGTAAGGATGTCAAAAAAAAGAACGTCCTTCAAGTACAAGATGTACTTGTGTGTGGAGGTAGCTACAAACACTCCACACGTGAGTGAGAGGGACCCTCATTATCCTTAGTCCACATTGGATAAACCATACTCCTTGAGTTCCTAGACCATGTTGTATCCCATGTGACAACATGTGCCAAAGAAAACCCTACATGTAGATCCACAACTGCATAATGCAAAAATGTATGTTAGACACTACAATTCAAAATACTTTGCTTCAGTATGACCGTGTCATGTCTCTTAAAAATCAAAATGGATGAAAACATAGAAGTTTATGTATCCTACTTGGTAAAGTAAACAAAAACATATTCAAAAAAGAAACTAAACCAAATTAGATTCGTACCTGAAGGTTGAACATAGGGTTCATTTACCTGTAGTCAAAAGCACCTGCCCAAATTTCTTGCATGCAAAGGCCTAGGAACACTTATTGAAAATCAATGAAATTCAAGTAGTATTGCACCTGTACCCCTCGGTGTTTCCTTTGCAATCCAAACCCCTTGGTTAAAATCTACATTGTCAAACCCCTTGGTTAGACTTTGTAAAGAAACTACTCAACTAGTAGCCAATAATAATTGAAGTCAACTTTGAAAGCTGAACTCATCCAATACCCCTTCGCAGATTGTGGATTTATTTCCTTGAAAAAAGGCAAGTGTGAAGGCTCCAAGAATTGACCATCAACACTTAATAAGTTATTTAGTAATCAGGAGTTGAGTCTTACCCCAAAGCTGTACTCATGTAGACACTCTTAGTGCTATAAATAAAATAAAAGATCCAATCAAGTTCACAGAAATCGGATCTTATCTAAACCCAAAAATTCATGATCTTGGGTGTTTTGTAAACATTCATGATGTTTAAATTGATGGCTTTATCCATACACCTTGGTAGAGAAAAGCATTTACAATTTTGAGACTTTCAAAATCTCAACTTGATCTTCACACTTAAAGTATGTAGTGCTAAAGTAATGCCCAAAAATTGCTAATGGCGAGACTCTTGCTTGTCCATTAGAATCAATGGGTACTCAATTGGATAGAATTTTTTGATCTTAAAAATAGATATCTCTTATCCATTCCAATGTGTTGTATGCCCCATGTGTACGCCTTTGTGCAGACAGTGATTGTGTGGTAGCATATCATATAAGCTTATTATAATAGTGTGCTTGTACAATGTTCTCATGGAGAGAGGTAACATAAGTCACATCTTGACCTACCTACCTTGTATGTGGTCGTTGTGACTATACTAGAGTAAATTAAGTATGGCATTTTGCATGTGAATAAACATAAATAAAAAATGTTTGTAGACATCAATAGCTTATTGTGTCCTTTCCACGGTAGTTGACGTTATAGTGGAAGAGTAAATAGTACTAAGGTCAAATTTTTCTACCTCATTGGCACGCCATGCATGCAGAGGTGTTCCCTTGGAAAAATAAAAAACCCCTATAGATGGAGCCGATACCGAAAGTGCCTTGCATAAGCGTAAATGGATAAATCACAATTTGTCGTTGTCATATGTGAATTGTCCTTACTTTGAAAAATTATCCTTGAACTTGTGTGCCAATGCCCTTGATGTGTTGTCAATGGGAAATATCTTTACACGAGTTGGAAGCCTGGCTTCATGTGAAACCCTCAAAGCACTTTGCTTTGCATGATAGGTTATCTTTGCCAACTTAAAAGGTTAAAATGTAGAAAACAAGAAAGCTTGCAATTGTCTAACCTGGTTTCTCTGCTATGGCAAGTGGTCTTGATTTTTTGAAATAAAAACTCACTTGATTTTGGCTCATAGCCATGTATTCTGTGCAAGAGAACGTTGTTGTATGCACCATATACTCTGTTTGGCACATAATAAAATAAATTTCAGACACTTGCCAAGTCCCCCCCAAGTTTGTATTCTCATAGCATATTCCAAACGTGGGATGCTACCATTGCTCCTAGCTAACCAATACTCTTCTCTAGCTATTTACAAATGTTGTAGCGAAAGGAAGTCGATTTTCTCGTAAATTCATAGATAATCAACCTTGTTGAATTGTAACAAGTATTGAATAGCAAAAAAATACTTGCAAAGTTTGTACCTCGTACCTCCTTGGCTTGATTACTGTTTTCCTTGACATATATGTAGATATGGAGCTGTGCTCTTGGAAGCCTTGCTTCCCCCTCCATGACATATCAAGAGATTCTAGGTAGCAATATCTATGGCCAAGAAGTGTATGGAGCCTTGCTCCTCTTTATTGCATGGACAAAACTAACAGCAAGAGTTGTCATAGAATCCTAAAAAAAAAATTCAAATAGGGCCAAAGCATGTATTGTTCGTCCAAAAATTTGTGTCTTGGATACTAGTTTGATAGCAACTTACAGATTCCAATTTCATGTGTCCCTAGGTATGAACATATACCAACCATGTTGTATATTATTGAAAATTGTTTGACAAGGAGAATCTAAAATTGAAATGTCTGCAAAATTTTGATAAGATTTACAAAAATTTGACCACGTCTTATTTTTTACTAAGCCAACCACCAAAAAGTGAAATAGTGATACCACCAATTATACATGATTTCACTCAATACAGAGTGAGAAGTCTTGAAAAGTGAAATGGCATACCTGATGACCCTATTGCATCAATGCTAGAAAAGTTTCCAAGGAGCGTTGACGAATAAGTTTGCCTTACAAGTCACAAGCTATGCTTGAATTGCCCTTAATGCTAGGCAACATTGCTTGTTGGATCCTTGCTTTGTTGTTAAGACATGAATGAAGTACCATGGTGCAACTTATGGCGGTGGCGTATAGAAAATAATTCCCACCAAAAACTCAACCTTGTCAGACAAAATACCGTACTCCAAGCATTAAATCATTTACATTAATGGCACAAACAAAGCGTACCTAATTTTTCATTCTTCACAAACAAAAGTAACTAATCAACCATGCCAACTCTCTGTGCCACACCTACCACAAGCATTGCCTGTACTTTCATGTCGAGCATGTCTTGTCCCGTTTTGAGAAAGCTCTTGTGGAAAATTCCCGTACATTCCCATGCAAACCCCAAGGCTTAAGTAGAAGGATGTTTATGAGGATGTGAGATTCAAATCAACCTCCATGCAAGCTCATGTTTCTCCATACCACCATGCCTTGCATGGGTTTGGTATGTGTTTGTTTTTGGCCATCGGCTTGCTGAACAATGAGATTGCCAAGTTTTTGCAATAGTTCTTTGCCTTGATATCTATTTCCTTAAAATTCCAACTCTACAGCTTTATTGTACTTGTTGGAAGAGACATCGGGGGCATTCCCATGTAAGCATGCTCCCTTATGTATTAATGTTCAAATCCAGCCAAAAGACCTGTCCCCTCAGGCAGTCGGGTGGAAAACAAGCCATACAAGCTATGGCTTGGGGAACCCGCTACGCAAAGTGATGCAATGTAGTCCAGAGATGTTGTTTGGGCCTGCTCAAGAAACAAAACCTGCTCCCCTGCAGCATCTTAAGTTCAATGAGGCCAAAAACTCTTTCTTTCTTGGTGGTTGACAAACCTCGCTTTCCCAGCTAAGAGCCCCTACACATGCAGTACTCCTTGACTCTAAGCTATTGCTTAGTTACCTTGCCCACGACTCTATACCAATTTCATCTCCAGGGCCTGCATGAGAGAGAGAGAGAGAGAGAGAGAGAGAGAGAGAGAGAGAGAGAGAGAGAGAGAGAGAGAGAGAGAGAGAGAGAGAGAGAGAGAGAGAGAGAGAGAGAGAGAGAGAGAGAGAGAGAGAGAGAGAGAGCATGTATATCCATGCAAGGATTTCCTCCCTCCTCCCTAGATCCTCCCTATCCTGAGCAGCTTTGATACCAATATAAGATTGAGGGGACTAGAGCCTAAAACTCTCCACCAAGCCTGCCCCATAAAGGCCCTACCTTGCTAATAATAGGGCCCCCTTGTCCGCATGGCTCCGTCTTGGCCCTTGGTCTGCCCGGTCCGGAATCTCGTTGAGGAGGTCCAAGACAAGTATGTGAAGAGAGAGAAAAATCAAGAGGCACACCAGCTAGCAAGTAGCAAAGTGCAAGTGCATGTTGCAAGTATATATGTAGCGCCAACCACTTACACGAGTAGGGAATCATTGAAAGAGGTGGAATATTTTTTGAGCATAGGGCAGTGTCCTGAAGATTTATCCAAACTGCATAGGAGAAGGATAGTGCAAAAGCTTGCAAGTTTACACTGGTAGACAAAGACCTAATGACCTATGGTAGAGACAAGGTGCTGAGAAGGGTATTATTCAAAGAAGAGGTTATCTTGATGCTTGAGCAATGTCACATGGAAATAGGACACCAGGGAAAAGATCATGTAGGGTGTTTCAAGTGCTCAGAGAAATTTTTTGGTGACTTTTTGCAGTGAAGGCTATGCATTTCTGGTGCAAGACCTGCCCCAAATGCTAGACTATGGGAGAAATATGCTTGGTAGATGCATTGCAAGAGCCATCATCGCTCAAAATTATTTTGAGAAGTGGGGTTTGGATGCCATAGGTCCACTCCCTGAGTCTAAAAGTGGTAAGAAGTATGTTGTGGTAGCTATCAACTACCTCACTAGGTGGGTAGAGGCCAAAGCTATAAAAGAGGTGAATGCATAGATTGTAAACAAGTTTGTTTTTTATAACATCTATTGCCATCTTGGAGTACCGTGGGTGCTCATTTTTTAAAGAGGCCAAGGATTTAGAAGCAATCTTATGCGGGCATTGGTGGAGAAGCTAAGAATTCAGCTTTGGTTTTCTTTGCCTTATCATCCCCGATGAAACGGTCTAGTAGAAAGTTCCAATGGGAAAATCATCAAGATATACTAAAGGGTGTACATGATGCTCCATTTGAGTTTTTCTATGGTAAGGAAGCAGTGTTGCCAGTGAAAAACTATGTACTTTGAAGGGTATGTGGCGCATCAATGCCACTCCCCAAGAGGGTTTACATGATAGGATTGACAACATTGATGCATTGTGAATCGATAGAGAAGAAACAACGGGCTACTATGCTAAGCACTAGGAGAAGAGAGTAACCAAAGCCAACAAGAGTTTGCCAAATAAGAAGATAGAAGAAGGGGACCTCGTGATGAATTATAGAAGCTACTTGGAGATCACCTTTCAAAAAAAGTTCAAGAAGAAGTAAAGGGGTTCGTACAAGGTACAAAAGACTTTTCTGAATGGGACCTATCAAATAGTAAGAGCCAGTGGGAAGATTCTTAGGCACAGGGTGAATGGTGTGTGGATCAAGCTATACTTTGACAGAGGGGTGGTGCCTCATGTGCATCAAATTGTAGCCAAGGGGATGGATAACACACCTAAAGGCATGTAGTGTGCGAAAAAGATGAATATTTGTACATAGCCTATGGTTATGTGAGTACTTTTGGTTGTGTTCACAAAGACAGTTTTCAAAGTTTTGTAAATATGCTTTTGGATGAACATAAATGTTTGAGAAGGGGATGGACAATAATGGTACATGCAAATTTGGTTGAAGCTAGAAGTGGTGCCAAGCCATTCTATGGATGTATATAGGTGTTGTGCAAAGGGCTTAGGTAGGTATGGGGAACTTGGGCATGCAAAGGATAGTGGAAATGTATGTCTAATTCGGTTTTTTAGGTCAAGAGACCTTGAACAAGGACCAATTGGGATGGAAAGTCTAAGTGTATGAAGTGTGGGGAATCTTCCTTGGAATGTAGTATTCAAGATGCTCTAGAAGCTCATTCAGACGACGCCTCAAACAAAGCCACTAGGTGAAAATTATGAAAGCCCACTTTGCAGATCCCTAACGGGCAGGCCATGTATGGATAGGTCTCTAGAGCTAGAGTAGGTAGGTAGACTTGTAGAGATTGAGTTGTCGATTATGTCAGTCTTTTTGGATAATCATTGGGAGCTCTATTGTAGGGCAAGTTATGTCGAGTGGAAGATCTGTCGAGAGCCAATTGTGGGGAGATTTAATTACATCGATAGGTGTGCCATCTGAAGTTTTTTGGGCTTCAACAAGATTATGGAATGTAGTATGTAGTGCATGCTGTTGGTAGGAAGACACGACACGTCCATCAGATCTACAAATGCAAAGTTAGAGTCAAGTGAGTTTTGACAATCATGGTGACCGTATCAGGTCAAATGATTTTGGGTCATTTTGGAGGGTGTGGTTTGAGACCATTGAGGTGTATAAATGTGGAGAGAGTGGTTGGCGTTTGAGGACAATATGAAAGCTTTAAGGAGGTTTTAGCAGCTTGGGCACATGAATTATGGTCACTATAGGACAGAAGGTCAAAGTAGGACCAAAGGCAAATGGTTTGTTTTTTTAAATTGGTGATGTGTTTGAAGGCGTGGGAGGTGGTGAGCCCTGGGGCCACCACATGAGAAGCAATTGAGCCCGTATGTAATGACGGATGCAAAGCAGACCCCGAACCCTGACGGCCTCTAAAACGCCGGGGGCTGAATGGCGCGCCTCGAGCCTGCCATGATAAAGTGAACAGGGGGCACCACCTAGCTTTGAGCGGCTTGGACGCAAACCACGATGATATGAACACCGCAAACTTACACACCGAGAGAGAGGGAGAGAGAGAGAGAGAGAGAGAGAGAGAGAGAGAGAGAGAGAGAGAGAGAGAGAGAAGAGAGAGAGAGAGAGAGAGAGAGAGAGAGAGAGAGAGAGAGAGAGAGAGAGAGAGAGAGAGAGAGAGAGAGAGAGAGAGAGAGAGAGAGAGAGAGAGATTTGGAAATGATGAAAAAACCCTCGGGGGGTGTGAGGGTGAATTATTTTTGCAATATTTACAAAGTGACATGCCGTGGTGGTAGATAGATAGGGAGAGGAGGTGGTGCAACCTACTTGGTGCGTTCTCTAAGACGACTCAATGATTGTGAATACTTACTACCAAGAGTGTGCATACGTGTGTGCATCGACCATTGGAGTCGAGAGATGGGTGTGGTTCCCTTCGCATGGTGCAATTCCCAAGGCAAACCCAACACACAAGCCTTCTCCCCGTGATGGTGATAGTGTCAATCCTTCCCACTACACTCTACCAAATGCTTGTCTCCTCATGAATTGCCCCCCCCCGATAGTGACCTCTCAGTGCCAATTTATAGGTGTTGGCAACTTGGATTATGGTAATCCCAGTGTGGTTACGGTAAGCTTAATCGGGGAGACAAAGCAAGTGGTGGGCCCGGTGTGGTTGACCCTTGCTTTGTTTTGGGAGGTTATTAAAAGATGGGAATCTCTAAGTGGGCCTTTGTGACCATCACCTAGAGAGAGGATATTTACAAAAAATGGAAATTTACAATGGCTCGCGTGAAAACTAAAGATAATGATGAAAATAACCTATAAATTATTGGAATGGCATCTTGGTTGCGTGTTGCCGGCGAATGGTGTGCTGCCGGTGCGTCGGTGTCGAGTGTACTTCTTTTCGGAGTTGGTCGGGGCATGCCTTCAGCGCATTTTATCTTTTTGTTGTTGGTGGCGCGTGCTTTGGATCCTTCTTCATTATTTGTCGATGTTGTAGTCGTTGAGAGGCGGAAGTGAAAAAAAATAGACCCGGTGGCCTCTACACCAAGACTATGCACAATGGCCTCATCGTGGGGAATACACAATAGGGGCACCACCTAGCAAGATATGCGGCTAGGACGCATACATATACACAATGAAACATGCCATGCAAAACAATTTCGAGATCCACGCTCAAATGTGGAATGGGGTGATCAGAGAATAAGGTGAGAGGAGGGGTGAGTGAGTGAGAATGGGCTCGCTACTCGTGCATGTAGTAAGGAAGATAACGAGGTCAGGGATATATGAAAGTATGCTCACTTCTCATACAAAAGGTGGCGAATCCGCACACCTCAATATGGAAGTAGCAAGATGATAGGAATATGAGAGGGAGAGAGAGTGTGTGTCTATGGTGGCGAATCCGCACACCTTTACATAAGAAGAAAAAAAAATGGCAAGGAACAAGCATATACCATACTCACAATGAGATGTATCCAAAGCGACACAAAGTATGACACCAAGATGGAGTGTATTGATTGCTTGCAAAATATGAATACAATAGGTAGCGTATGGCAGGAAAATGAGAAGGGAACAAGATCGTAGGAGGCATAATGGAGAGATGGGAGTTGATGGCGAGGAATATCATGAGTGTGTCCACCCTTCTTCTTCTTGAAATTGTGCCTTCAACCCTTAATTACAAGTGGTGTGGAGGTGTGGTGCTCATCTTTTGTGCATGGTGATGGTGATGATGATGGTGTTGTGATTATGTGATTAGGGTTCATGCTACAAGCATGTAGCACAAGAGTGTGTATGGATAGGTGTGTGTGTGTGTGTGTTCTCCCTCCCCAAGTGAGCTCTCATGGCCTCTTTATATAGGGAAGGAGGGAAGGATTTAGCAATATTTCTATTTGAGGTGAGTGTCCCACTTTGGTGACTAGGAAAATGGGGTGCATGTGACTGTGGCTCCCATCTTGTCTCCTCATTATTTAAAATACCAGAGTCAATAGAGAGAGAAAAAAAGAGAATGTGGGTAGGATGTAGAGGATAGGAAATCATTTACAATAGTCTAGCTTTGGATAGACATAAGCTTATTAGGGAGAGAAGAGAGAGGTAAAAAAATTATAATAGAGGTTGTCGAAGGTGGATATTTGTTGATGAGGATGGATCCTCCAAAAATGGTGATAGAAGTACTCTAGACTAGCCAAGACCTCATTAAAAGAGCCTTGTCTCTTGTAATCATGCTTGAAGACTTGTAGAACCATAGCCATTCTAGAAGGAAGAAAAGTGGGGATGGCCTGTGTCACCATTACACGAGAAAATTGGGGTCCACTACAAAAATCATATCTCCGTGTTCATAACTCCAAAAATTCTGAAAAAAAATTGAGCTAAAAGTTGAGATCATGAGCTACATCTTTCATGTTGAAGTCTCCTTCAGATTCGGGGTTCTTCTTTACTTAAAAAATTCAGCCAAATAATGTATTATTTGTGGCTGCAAAAGTCTTTTGGTGGTCCCCTTTGAGTGGACTTCTCTCTTGCCTTCAAGTTTAAGCTCCTTCATGTGTATGAAAACATGACCTAGAGTGTTGAAAAGATTGGCAATCATCTAGATGGAGGTATTATTGAAATTTGAAAGTGGGGTTGAGGTTTGAAAATGAAAACTAGTGAATAAAATATTTGGAAGGGTGGAATAATATACATACATGAAAAAAATATATTAGAAAATACTAGAATATATATATTTAATATTTTTAAGGTCAAAAGAGAGATCAACAAAGAAAGCTTACTTATTATGCTACATGGTGATTGATTAGCATAAGTATTATTTATTTAGTAAAGGCTAAAACGTTTGTGAAAAAGGAAGAAAAAATCAAAAGTAACTTATATAATGGGAAATATTTTGATAAAAGAGAAAACAAATATGGGGGGGTTCCCATGCATGAAAAAGCTTTTCTCATTAGCCCTCCCCCTAAGGCTAGAGGTATTTATGCCTCTAGCTCTGTTCTTGAGCATATTGAAATAGAGTAGGATTTCTCCTTGGTGGCTGGTAGATCCTTGTAGGGAATAATGGATCCCTTGGAAGCATGAGGCTCCCCAAAGTTCTTTTCGGTCTCCACCTGGGTCCCACACTAAGCGTAAATCCATTGTATGCAATAATGCCGTCTTCAAAAGATCACACTTATAATGATTCTTGAGTCCACAAGCTGCACAAGAATTAACTTTTGCATAAGTGATAGAAGGTATGGAAAGAACTTGATCATTCCTTGAAAGTATTCCAAAGCAGGACCATGCATGGCTTCCTCGTCCAGACACATAGCCAAAAGGGAGTAAGAAACCATAATCCTCATATCTTGCTTGTTTTCCTTCTTCATGCCAAATTGATAGAGACCTGTCGCCCACATGGATAGATTACATGGTTGATGCCTGTTGCACAAGAGAGCCCACCATGTACAAAAGATAAACTGCAAACCACATTTTGAAAAATGACTCCATGTTACCACTAGTATGCAAAACCATTCTTCCTTGATTGGTGTGTCCTAGATTGATTCCACTGGTTGTTGATGTCAATCCTTCCACTCTTGTCGCAACCCAACTTAAAGAGCTTCCCAAATTAATGTTACACACTATGTTCACAGTTAGAAAGGAAAACCTAAAGTGCCAGTAGACCTCAATTGCATTTCTCTGCATGAGTCTTTCTCTAGAAAGGACTTGCCAAGTGGTCGTCAATATAACTTTTGGTCGTCTTCCACCAATCTCGTGCCATAGGGGTAGTTGAAGTGTCTTCACCACTTTCACTTGTGGTTGCAAATTTGAAGGGTCCACCTTGTTGTGGTTGAATGTGAGGCCCATTACCTCAATGGAGCTATTACTTCCTTCACTCTCTGTTGACTCCTCCTCTGAAGTGGTTGAAGAGTCACCACTAGAAAACTCATCCTCAGAGGTTTCTAGATCCATGTCGCGTTGTTGACCTATCTTCATGTCGTAAAGTATTGGCCTCCCTTTTGCATCCTTCATCTGGATTATGCCGGTGTCCCAGTCCTGCTTAGCTCTCATAGCCATAAGCCAAGGCCTCCCTAGAATGATAGGATAGCCCTCCCCTTTGTGTGGCATGACAAAGATGTCCACATCTACCTCGGTGTTGAATGCCTTTATCCTAACTGCATTTATGACACCAACACATTGAACTTTTAAATTATTTTCCATTTTGGCTCGGCATGGTTCCGTCCGACTCACCTCTAAACCCAAACGGTGCATCATTTTTTCACTCATGACGCATATTTGTGCGCCACCATCGATGTAGATATTGGAGATGTGTTGCCCTTTTATGTAAGCATCCATCACTAGTAGTATGTCATCTAGATTCCTCCCAGAGATAGCCCCAGCTATCTTTGGCTTTGGTCACCTCGTGTTAACCATCTTTGTCCATTGTCTCCTCACCCAAGGTGCTAGGTGGAGTAACTGGGGCCAGGTGATTTTTGGGCCCTGCACAGAAACATCTTGAACCAAATCATACGGTTTAGAACATTCACCCAAAGATAAATCTACAATGTCAATTTTACGTCGTGACTTGGACGGCTTTTTGCTAGATTCCCCTTTATTCTTCATCTTTTCTTCCTTTTGAGAAGATTCACCATGCCTAGCGCGTTTTACCCCAATGGCATCTACTCCTTTAACCTTGGTCTTATCCTCCTCCACTTTCTCCTTTCCCTTACCTTCAAGACTGATGACGCTTACTGTTTGATTGCCAACTGGTGGTGGGGGTAAGGGAGGAATGAGAAGTTGTGGTGGTGGTGGTGGTGGTTGTGGTTGAATCGGTGGTTGTAAGATTTGCACAGGTGGTGCTTGTCGTGGTGCCCTCGGTGGTGGTGGTCTTGCTCTTGGTGGTGAAACTTGGTTTTGTCTGGCTCCTCTGTTGAAATTCTGCCTCCTTGGTTGTGGACAGTAGTACATGCCATGACCATCCTCCCCAAAATTGTAGCAGTGGTATTCTTGGTTTTGCCTTCGTTGTCCTCTCCCTTGCTCTTGGTTGTGATTGTGTGCATGCCCTTGTTGTATCAAATGGACTGAGAGATTCTCAAGTTGATTGGTGATTCGGTTGAGCAGGTCTTGCTGATCTTCAATTGGTTCTTGTGGTTGAATCCTCTGGGCAACTGTTGTAGGTGGTGCTAGAGGTGGTTCGGTCCTAACGGCTTCCTCTCCATCGATATTGCTGGCTTGTAGGTGCAACTTCTTGTCTTTAAGGCGGGCCACTTCAACTGCTAGCTCATACGTAGCAGGAAACCTTCCCTTCACCTTCTCTTTAAGAGTTGTCCATAACCTAGCCACAAACCGATCCTTCTTTAGAAAATCAAGTGCCCCCTCATCCTCTCTTAGCGATGCAACCCATCGCCCCCATAAATCTACAAACTTTGACTCATATGATGCGTATTCCAGCATACTGCCCTGCTTCAACTCTGTCAGCAATTGCCATAGTTTCTCTGATGTTGTGCCCTCTCCAAAACACTTGACAAAGGCTGCCCTTAATAAGTCCCACCGTTCCTTGGTTTCTTGTGCCAAGGCATTGTACCATGATCTTGCCTCCACCTTCATTAGAAGTGGAAAGATGCGCAAGCGCGAAGCATCATCATCTCTTGCAGAGATGACACATGCTATTTCCAAGTTGTTTAGAAAGTCTGCAGCATCCTCGCCCACCTTACCAGTAAAGGTTGGAAATGCTACACTTGCCATGATTACTGAGAGAGAGCTAGAAAGACACACTTCTTAACTTGCAAAATTTTTTTCTTCTTTACAAGGAGGCGTGTATACCCTATTATACTAGGACATAGATTAAAACTTCAAACGGTACATTGCCTTGTACCAAAGGTAAAACAAATGGCTGATCTGATGCCAGAACCTCAAAAAACCGCTCCCCACCCGGCATGGTGTCAATGACATGCTGGTAGTGAATCTTCAAGTCCAATATTACCTTGATGAGCGTACACGTGTTGGTATGTGTGATCTGTCTTTAGGTAGGTTGTACTGATTCATGTGAAGCTTAGAGGTGCTTAGTCACTGTCCAAGCTTGTAGGAGAGGGTGGTGTTCTTTCCTGAAACAAACTCAGTAGATCCCTAGTTTCTCTAGTGAGAGTGTGAGCCAATGCTTCTGTTATCTGTGCTGCAGCATCAGGTGCGACTTGAAAACTGACTATGATAATTACCTCGGTGCTTGAGTTACCCGATTCTCAAAGTAGAATAGTGTTGATTCTCTATTGTGCAGAGCTCCTTCCATTTTGTTGTTGTTGGTTGGTTGTAGGTTGCGGACATGGTTTCCACCTTCTCCTTCTTCTTCTTGGCACTTGGCCTATGTATATCCACTGGGTTTGGCGCGTTGGTTGACTCTTCCACTTCAAATTGATTACCGTTACGCCTGGCACTCGAGCTTCGATGGAGATGCGGAGTTCGTCTAGTTGTGCTTGGAGCTCTTCTTCTTCTGTCGTCCAGTTAGAAAATCCTTCATACTCATTCATCCATTCACAATAGTTTAGGGTTTTCAGTCTTGTAAACTGAAGGGTTTCAAAAGCCTTCCTCAGTGGGTGCACCAAATGAGAGGTGGAAGTGAAACAAAATAGACCCAGTGGCCTCTACACCAAGAATATGCACAATGGCCTCATCATGGGGAATACACAATAGGGGCACCACCTAGCAAGATATGCGGCTAGGACGCATACATATACACAATGAAACATGCCATGCAAAACAATTTCAAGATCCACGCCCAAATGTGGAATGGGGTGATCAGAGAATAAGGTGAGAGGAGGGGTGAGTGAGTGAGAATGGGCTCGCTACTCGTCCATGTAGTAAGGAAGATAACGAGGTCAGGGATATATGCAAGTATGCTCACTTCTCATACAAAAGGTGGCGAATCCGCACACCTCAATATGGAAGTAGCAAGATGATAGGAATATGAGAGGGAGAGAGAGTGTGTGTGTATGGTGGCGAATCCGCACACCTTTACATAAGCAGAAAAAAAAATGGCAAGGAACAAGCATATACCATACTCACAATGAGATGTATCCAAAGCGACACAAAGTATGACACCAAGATGGAGTGTATTGATTGCTTGCAAAAGATGAATACAATAGGTAGCGTATGGCAGGAAAATGAGAAGGGAACAAGATCGTAGGAGGCATAATGGAGAGATGGGAGTTGATGGCGAGGAATATCATGAGTGTGTCCACCCTTCTTCTTCTTGAAATTGTGGCTTAAACCCTTAATTACAAGTGGTGTGGAGGTGTGGTGCTCATCTTTTGTGCATGGTGATGGTGATGATGATGGTGTTGTGATTATGTGATTAGGGTTCATGCTACAAGCATGTAGCACAAGAGTGTGTATGGATAGGTGTGTGTGTGTGTGTGTTCTCCCTCCCCAAGTGAGCTCTCATGGCCTCCTTATATAGGGAAGGAGGGAAGGATTTAGCAATATTTCTATTTGAGGTGAGTGTCCCACTTTGGTGACTAGGAAAATGGGGTGCATGTGATTGTGCCTCCCATCTTGTCTCCTCATTATTTAAAATACCAGAGTCAATAGAGAGAGAAAAAAAGAGAATGTGGGTAGGATGTAGAGGATAGGAAATCATTTACAATAGTCTAGCTTTGGATAGACATAAGCTTATTAGGGAGAGAAGAGAGAGGTAAAAAAATGATAAGAGAGGTTGTCGAAGGTGGATATTTGTTGATGAGGATGGATCCTCCAAAAATGGTGATAGAATTACTCTAGACTAGCCAAGACCTCATTAAAAGAGCCTTGTCTCTTGTAATCATGCTTGAAGACTTGTAGAACCATAGCCATTCTAGAAGGAAGAAAAGTGGGGATGGCCTGTGTCACCATTACACGAGAAAACTGGGGTCCACTACAAAAATCATATCTCCGTGTTCATAACTCCAAAAATTCTGAAAAAAAATTGAGCTAAAAGTTGAGATCACGAGCTACATCTTTCATGTTGAACACTCCTTCAGATTCGGGGTTCTTCTAATTCAGCCAAATAATGTATTATTTGTGGCTGCAAAAGTCTTTTGGTGGTCCCCTTTGAGTGGACTTCTCTCTTGCCTTCAAGTTTAAGCTCCTTCATGTGTATGAAAACATGACCTATAGTGTTGAAAAGATTGGCAATCATCTAGATGGAGGTATTATTGAAATTTGAAAGTGGGGTTGAGGTTTGAAAATGAAAACTAGTGAATAAAATATTTAGAAGGGTGGAATAATATACATACATGAAAAAAATATATTAGAAAATACTAGAATATATATATTTAATATTTTTAAGGTCAAAAGAGAGATCAACAAAGAAAGCTTACTTATTATGCTACATCGTGATTGATTAGCATAAGTATTATTTATTTAATAAAAGCTAAAACGTTTGTGAAAAAGAAAAAAAAAATCAAAAGTAACTTATATAATGGGAAATATTTTGATAAAAGAGAAAAAAATATGGGTACGTGTGTGTGTGTATGTATTCGTGCATGAGGGTGTGTGTGTGTGTATTTATATGTATGTGGGTGCGCGAAAACGTGTGTGGGAAGGGCTATATATATATATACAATATATATATATATTTTTTATTTTTTATTTTAATTTTGTTTTTCTCGTTGATGGCTGACGGCCGGCTGTCTGCCAAATTACGCAGGGCGGATGGGGGGGAAGATGCGGTAGAGAGAGAGCGTGAGTGTGTGTGTGAGTGTGCGTGTGTGTGGATATGGTGTGTGTGTATTGTGTGTGTGTGTGTGTGTGTGTGTATGGTCTGCTGCGGCCTAAGCGCCCCAGTGGGAGAGAGAGAGGGTGCTATTGTGGGCTCGTGCACAACACCAAAGGGGGGGAGGGCGATGGTGTGTGTGTGTGTGTGTGTGTGTGGAGGGAGAGGGAGAGAGAGAGAGAGAGAGAGAGAGAGAGAGAGAGAGAGAGAGAGAGAGAGAGAGAGAGAGAGAGAGAGTGAGGTTCTACTGCCAGAGTCCGTGAGAAGGAGAGAGAGGGTGATTTTCTGCGCGGCCTCTGAGCACCCGAGATGGAGAGAGAGAGAGGGTGGTCCGCGCTGGCTGAGAGAGAGAGATTGTGAGGGAGAGGGAGGGATAGGGTGTGTGGATAAGCGAGAGGTGCCTTCACAGGCTCGTGAGAGAGGTAGAGAGTGTGTGGGAATAGAGGGAGGAGGGCCGCACCTTGTGGGCTGCCAGACAAGAGAGTGAAGGAAGGGGGGGGGGGGGGTTGTCAATGGAGTGGGGTAGGGGAGATGTGTGGGTGAGAGAGAGAGAGAGGGGGGGGGGGGAGGTTCTACTGTCTTGCATGGGAGCTTGAGGACGAGGGGAGGGAAGCAAGTCAATGGGCGGGAGTGAGGGAATATATCAGAGGGCCAAGGGGGAGGGAATGAGGCCAAGGGGAAGGTGAGGGGAGCGGGTGGGGAAGAGGGGGGAGGGATCGGGGAGGGAATATTAGCGGGCCAGGGGGGGGGGGGGGGAATGTAAAGGGTGAGTGTAAGAATACGGAGAGCGGAGGGGGGGGGGGGGGTTTCCATGCAGCTCACACAGAGGGAGCACGAAAGAGGGGTCGGGGAATGAGAGTGGGGGGTAAATTGGGAGAGAGGATATTAGGGAAAATGAGAGAGAGAGAGAGAGAGAGAGAGAGAGAGAGAGAGAGAGAGAGAGAGAGAGTTATTTTATCTAATGCCCATCGGGCGGGGGGGGGCAAAAATAAGTTTTTTTCTTTTTTTTCTTTGATTTTCAAAAGTCGGCTATCATTAGCCCTCTCCCTTTGGCTAGAGGCATTCATGCTTCTAGCCCTTCTTCTGCTTCCTCAGCTATAGAGTTAGAGGGTTCTCCATCCTCTGGAATTTCTAGCACGAATTTTGGGTCAAACCTAAGAAAATACCTTTTCAGTCTCCATCCATTGACCCTAGTCTTGTGAATTCTCCCATCTGCTTCCATCCGCTTATAGCTGCCGTTGTCATAGCGTTTCTTGATGATGAATGGCCCTTCCCATCTGTGTTGAAATTTCTTATCCTTTCTAGTGTCAAATCTGTTGTCGTATCGCAGTACTAACATGCCTTTTTCCAGTCCCTTTTCTTCAAGCCCTTGATTGAAAGTGAGCCGACATCATTCTACCTGTGCTGCATAGTGATTGATTGCTTCTTCCCTATCCAGTTGGAGTCTCTCCAGATCCAAGATGTGGTTTCGGAGGTTTACAATTGGACGATGTGTCTGGCTAGCCAAGACTCGTAAGCTGGCTATTTGTACCTCAATGGGTAGAATTTCCTCCTTCCCATAAACTAGATGGAAAGGAGTGAAACCTAGTGATGTTCAGAACGTTGTTCTGTAGGCCCAAAGAGCTGCCATGAGATGTTTATCCCAGTCCCATGTGTGTTTGTTCACTTGTTTTGTGATGATTTTACAAATCATTCCATTTACCTTCTCTACCAGACCATTGCATTGTGGATAGTATGGTGTGGAATGCCGATGTGTGATGCCTAACTTCTTCATCAGTTCTCCCACCAAATCACCTCTGAATCCTGGTCCTCTATCTGATATTATCTCAAGAGGAGTGCCAAAACGGCAAACGATATGCTCAAAAATGAACTTTGCCACCTCTTGGGCTGTAATGCGGGTGGTGGCCGTTGCTTCTACCCATCGAGTCATGTAGTCTACACCCACTATGATGTACAGTTTACCTAATTGGGACCTTGGTAAAGGACCAATTGCATCTATTCCCCATTTCTCAAAAGGACCATATGAAATGATAGGGGTTTGTGGCTCGTAGGTTAACGTGCGATCACTGGCCACTTGACAAGCCTTACATGTTTTACATGGTGTACATCCCTGTTCAAACTAGGCCAAAAGTATCCTGCCTGTAGAATCTTCCTACTGGTGATATCTAGAGCAAAATGACCGTCGCAGAGGCCGTCATGGCAACTTGAAATTACCTCTGTGATTTCACTGGAGGCTGGCACCCGCCTAAGAATTTGATCTTTGCCCTTAAAATACAAGTGGTCGTCTATAAGGCGGTACCTAGTAGCCTTCCTTACCAGCCACTGTTTTTGGCCTTTGATGTGTCCTGCTGGACATTCTCTTGTATCTGGAAAACTGAGGATATCAGGCATAGCATCACTACCTTGGAAGAGGGGTAGTTTTAATTTGATCGCCCCTACGGGAACGGCTTGTATTCTTTCTTTAGCTAGTGCATCTGCCTCTTGATTTTCTACTTTGGGGACATGGAATAGTTTCACTACTTCAAACCTCTTTAGAAGGTCCTTAACTTGGCAAAGTTGACCAAGTAAAACCTGATTTTTGCAATCCCAGGTGCCATTTATTTGCCTTATCAAAAGAAAAGCGTCGCCGAGAACAAATTTAGGCGCTGAATTATTTGTGAAATACATTGTTCCAACCCAACAATTAAGCTTGCATATTCTGCTTCATTGTTGGAGTGGGAGTGTAATAACTGCCCCATGGAGAATACTCTTTCTTGCTGTTCATTGAAAATGACCATGCCTGCTGCAGACTGATCCATTGTTCTCTTGTATGATCCATCAAAGAAAAGAGAGTGAGCTCTCTCTAGCCTAGGACTTTCTATCGTTGGTGTTTCTTCCTTTGATTCCGTGTTGACCTTCAGATTCTTCTCATAATGGCGATGAGTGAGAATTCCCGCTAAACTAGCCTTGGTGGAGTTTTCTACTTGCATGGTGTAGTCAAACTCTTGTAGTCTAATTAACCACTTTGAGATCCTAGATGAGACATCCATGTGCCGCATTACATATGGGAAGACCTCCTCCATTGTCAGGATTACAAAGGGTCTAGGCAGGAGATAGGAGAGAAACTTTGTGGTAGCAAACATTAGTGCCAGAACCATGTGTTCTACTTCGGTAGATCCTTTTTCTGATGGGGTCATGACCTGACTAGAGAAGTAAATAGGGTGCATGAAAGAAGTTTTGGGATCCTTTTGCATTAGCACTGCTCCAAGTGTATCACTTCCCACACTAGGGTTCACATAAAATGGCTCTTCCCACTTAGGAGGTGAAATAGTGGGAAGCTTAGCTAGGATTTGCTTCACCTCAGTAAACTGCTGCTCGTTCTCTTCACTCCATGAGAAGACATCCCTCTGGGTGAGTTGTTGTAGGGGAAGGACCACTTGAGATAGCAGGTGAATGAACCTGCTTAAGTGTCTTACCTTCTGAAGGAAAGAAACCAGCTGCTTGGCGGTGGTGGGTGATGATAAAGATACCAGAGCTTGAATCTTGCTAGGGTCAGCCTCGATTCCTTTTGTTGAAATTATATGACCAAGGAGAGTGACTTTTCTCTCACCAATGTGACACTTTTCCACGTTGAGTTGGCCACCCAAGGTTTGCAGCTTGGTTAAGTCATCATAGACTTTGCTTAAATGAAGGGCTTGTGAGCTATGAATGCAAAAATCATTTATGAAAACCCGTATTGATGTTCCAAAGTAGGGTTGGAAAACAAAAGTCACATAGCGTTGAAACGTGGCCGGGGCGTTAGTGAGGCCAAACGGCATCACTCTGTAGGCAAAACATCCCCAAGGTGTGATGAGGGTTGTCTTCTTCTGATCCTCCTCCGCAATGCTAATCTGGAAGTATCCTGAGAAGCCATCGCATACTGTGTAGCGTTCCTGACCTGCCACTTCATTGAGTATTTCATCCTGGAATGGGAGGGGAAAGTGGTCCCTCTTTGTGGCTGCATTGAGAGGTTTATAGTCCACACAGACTGTCCACTTACCATTTTTTTTTGGTGTGACTACTACTGGGGAGACCCATTTTGAGTCTTTGATAGGATAGATGAAACCTGCTTGTAGCAAACTTCTCACTTCTTTAATCAATGAATCTTGTTGGATTACTCCAATTCTTCTGAGCTTTTGTACTACGGGTTTACTGCCTTCCTTGAGCTTTATGTGGTGTTGTACTACTGTAATTCCTGTGATCTTATCATAGCCATCAATGAACAAAGTAGTGAAGTTACCTAGCATGGAGACGTACTCCTTTCTTTCTTCATTGGTTAACTCATTTGAGAGCATTTTTTGTAGCTTGCCTGCATTCTCCAAGGACTAAATACCTGATGATCCCTCTTGGTTTGTCGAGGTTGTTTCAGATTGTGTTAATCTGTTTGGGTCTTTAAGAATGACTCTCATTACTTCGATGCTACTGTCACTTCCGTCGGTGGTGGTCATCTCTTCTCCTGAGGTAGACAAGTAGTCACTGATGGACTCGTCTTCTGATGCCTCCAAGATCATGTTGCGCTGCTTTCGAGTCCTCATGTCGTAGAATATGGACTTCCATTTAGCATCCTTCATCTGGATCATCCCGGTGCTCCAGTCTTGTTTAGCTTCCATAGCCATAAGCGAAGGCCTTCCAAGAATGATGGGGTAGCCCTCCCCTTTGTGTGGCATGACGAAGATGTCTACCACCACTTCTGTATTGAATGCTTTTACTTTGACCGCATTTACAATGCCTACGCACTTCACTTTTACATTGTTTGCTATCTTGGCTCGGCAGGGTGCCGTCCTACTTACCTCTAGACCTAGATGGTGCATCATCTTTTCACTCATGACGCATATTTGCGCGCCACCATCTATGTAGACATTTGAAATCCGTTTCCCCTTGATGTGAGCATCCATGGTTGGCAGGATGTCGTCGAGAACTCTCCTAGAGATAGCCCCAGCTATCCTGGGTCTTGATATCCTGGTACTTACCATTTTCGTCCATTGCCTGCTCATTCTGGGTGCAAGGTGGAGTAATTGGGGCCAAGTTATCTTCGGGCCCTGCATTAACACATCCTGAACTAAGTCATAGGTTTTTGCATACTCACCTAGTGAGAAGTCCATGATGTCTATCTTCCGCCGCGGTTTAGCTGCTTGCTTGCTAGACTCGGCCTTCCCTTTCATCTTCTCTTCTCTTTGAGATGCCTCCTCGTGCCTCGCACGTTTCACTCCCATAGCATCCACTTCTTCTACCTTTGCTTTTCCTTTGTGCTTCTCTCGAGCTGATTCTTCTACCTTCGCCTTCCCTTTAGCCTCTAAGCTAATAACACTCACCGCTTGGTTCACAGCAGGTGGTGGGGGTAGTGGCAGAATGAGAGGTTGGGGTGGTGGTTGTTGTTGTACAGATGGTCGAAGGATTTGGACTGGTGGGATTGGTCCTGGCTGCCTAGGTGGTGGTGATCTTGCTCTTGGCAGAGAGATCTGATTCTGTCTCCCCCCTCTATTGAAATTTTGCCTCCTCGGGTGTGGGCAGTAGTACATTCCATGGCTATCTTCCCCGCAATTGTAACAGTGGTACTCTGGGTTCTGCCTTCGTTGTCCCCTTCTTTGTTCTGGGTTTCTGCCACATGCATGCCCTTGCTGCACCAGATGCACATATGAACTCTCTAGTTGGGTGGTGATGCGACTCAGCAGGTCTTGCTGTTCTTTTGATGCCTCTTGCGGTTGGACTCTATGATTGGCTGTTGCAACCACTGGGGTTGGTCGGGCCGAGATTTTTTCCTTTGACTAGTTTACTCTTGCTTGCATGCGTAGCTTCTGGTCTTTAAGGCGGGCTACTTCGACTGCCAACTCATATTTTGCACGAAATCTTCCCTTCACCTTCTCTCTAAGCGGCAACCATAGACCGGCAATGAAACGGTCCTTCTTTAGGAAATTAGGCTCTCCTTCGCCTTCCTCCAGTGTGGCAACCCAGCTCTCCCATAAGTCCACAAATTTTTACTCGTAGGTGGCATACTCCAACAGGCCTCCCTGCTTTAATTCTGTAAGTAGCTGCCATAGCTTCTCCGAGGTTGTGCCTCCACCAAACCTCTTTAAAAAAGCAACCCTTAACACATCCCATGTATTCTTGGTAACCTGAGGCAATGCATTATACCACGACTTGGCCTCTACTTTCATCAATAGAGGAAAAATTCTAAGTCGTGAAACGTCGTCATCTTTGTTGGAGACGACACAAGAAATGTCGAAATCATCCAAAACGTCGGTGGTGAGATCCTCTCCCTTCTTTCCAATGAACGTGGGGAAAGAAACGCTTCCCATGGTGGTGACTCAAGAAATTACAAACCTCTTTTCTTTTTTTTTCTTTTACATTTAACAGTAGCGGCCCATAGCGGCTTTTTACAGGGGTGGATGGATAGGTTAAAATAGGATAAAAATAGAGACATTAAAGGAATTATGGTAATCTAATATGGGGAGAATGATAGGGTTTGGGGAATTGAGGATTTCTCCTAGTACTGCCGCACCGAATAGGTGTATGATCTTCTATTGGTAGAAGACTTTTCTATCTACATAGATATTCACATGCATATGCTACAGGAATCTGAACGGGAATGCCGTCGGCCCGTTTTCCATCATGCACAGAGGGTGGAATACTTACTTATACTCTTACCGTGCCAGTGTTGATGAGTCGGCACATCCTTTCCTTCATTGCTTAGCATGTACGGGGTGATGGAGACGCGTCTGACCACTCCCAGCCTCTTGGCTAACAACAATGCAGGTAATTTCCGTAATCGGCGTGTTGTATGAATTCTACTCCATTCAGTTGCAACTCGCCCCCAGCCCACTAGGTTTCTCCCGTGGTAGAGAGCTTCTTCAGGATAAGTTGTACAAGGAGAGGAGGAATGTCGCTTCCCAAAACAGCAAGAGCAGTAGCCGAACCACTCTTCTATAGGACATGGGAATCTTCTTACCACTTCTTCTTCCGGATTGTCGAAGTGGATTGGTAGCACTCGCATGCGGCGTGCAAATCGATAGGCGACCTTCCGCCGCTTAGCTTCGGATGACTTCTTCCTTGACAAAGTGGGTACAACCCGGCTTTCTGAGCTTGAAGCACTTGCTTGACCAGATGCTTCTCCCTTCGGGGTCATGTGTTTCCGGACTGGTTAATCTTCTCCTTGCCTTTGGCTCGAGCAGCTCCTTTAGGCCACTTTGGAGTTATATCTGCAGTTTCTTTAGGGAAAAGAGGTCTCACTGTTTGCTTCCCTTCCTTGATGTGAATGATTTCTCCGTGATGAATGTCGATGTAGATGACTTCAGCCCTTTCGCTGCCTTCGTTGTTGGCACTCATTGACAGTGTGCCTTGGTTGACAATAGTGATGGCACTTCACCAACCTCCCACCTGATACTTTCGATTTATAGTTAGAACGAGTGACACGAGATGGAGAATTTACCTCTTGAATGTTGACGACACTGCAGCCTGGCAGTAGAACCTCAATGAAGCCTCCTTCGTCTTCTCTTCTTCCGTCCTCCAGTTA
Organism: Adiantum capillus-veneris; assembly: GCF_014529385.1. NCBI lineage: Eukaryota > Viridiplantae > Streptophyta > Polypodiopsida > Polypodiales > Pteridaceae > Adiantum > Adiantum capillus-veneris. Next base: position 36,563,361 of record NC_140932.1, read on the forward strand.
GAAAATTCCTTCAGCCATTCGTCCATGATTGATAGTGGGCGTCACTTTCAGCATTGTAAACTGAAGGGTCTTAGAAAAGCCCTCATCAGTGGGGGCACCAAACGACGGACGCAAAGCGGACCCCGAGCCCCGACGGCCTCTAAAACGCCGGGGGCCGAATGGCGCGCCTCGAGCCTGCCACGATAAAGTGAACAGGAGGCACCACCTAGCTTTGAGCGGCTAGGACGCAAACCACGATGATATGAACACTGCAAACTTACACACCGAGAGAGAGGGAGAGAGAGGGAGAAAGAGAGAGAGAGCGAGAGATTTGCAAATGATGAAAAAACCCTCGGGGGGTGTGAGGGTGAATTATTTCTGCAATATTTACAAAGTGGCATGCAGTGGTGGTAGAGAGATAGGGAGAGGAGGTGGTGCAACCTACTTGGTGCGTTCTCTAATACAACTCAATGATTGTGAATACTTACTACCAAGAGCGTGCATACGTGTGTGCATCGACCATTGGAGTAGAGAGATGGGTGTGGTTCCCTTCGCATGGTGAAATTCCCAAGGAAAACCCAACACACAAGCCCCCTCCCCGTGATGGTGATAGTGTCAATCCTTCCCACTACACTCTACCAAATGCTTGGCTCCTCATGAATTGCCCCCCCCCCCCCCCCCCCGATAGTGACCTCTCAGTGCCAATTTATAGGTGTTGGCTACTTGGATTATGGTAATCCCAGTATGGTTAGGGTAAGCTTAATTGGGGAGACAAAGCAAGTGGTGGGCGTGGTGTGGTTGACCCTTGCTTTGTTTTGGGAGGTTGTTAAAAGATGGGAATCTCTAAGTGGGCCTTTGTGACCATCACCTAGAGAGAGGATATTTACAAAAATTGGAAATTTACAATGGCTCGGGTGAAAACTGAAGATAATGATGAAAATAACCTATGAATTACTGGAATGGCGTCGTGGTTGCGTGTTGTCAGCGAATGGTGTGCTGCCGATGCGTCGATGTCGAGCGTACTTCTTTTCGGAGTCGGCCGGGGCATGCCTTCGGCGCATTTTCTCTTTTTGTTGTTGGCGGCGCGTGCTTTGGATCCTTCTTCTTTATTCATTGATGTCATAGTCCTAACCTTTGTTTTTTTTGTATTTATGGTGCGGTGTGTATATGCGTGTGTGTGTGTATGTATTCGTGCATGAGGGCGGGTGTGTGTGTATGTATATGTATGTGGGTGCGCGAAAATGTGTGGGAAGGGCTTTATATATATACAATACATTTATATCTATATATATATATAGATTTTCGTTAATGGCTGACGGCCGGCTGTCTGCCAAATTACGCAGGGCGGATGGGGGGGAAGATGGGGTAGAGAGAGAGCGTGAGTGTGTATGTGTGTGTGCATGTGTGTGGGTATGGTGTGTGTGTATTGTGTGTGTGTGTGTGTGTGTGTATGGTCTGCTGCGACCTGAGCGCCCGAGTGGGAGAGAGAGAGGGTGCTATTGTGGGCCCGTGCACAGCGCCAAAGGGGGGGAGGGCGATGGTGTGTGTGTGTGGAGAGAGAGAGAGAGAGAGAGAGAGAGAGAGAGAGAGAGAGAGAGAGAGAGAGAGAGAGAGAGAAAGAGAGAGAGAGAGAGAGAGAGAGAGAGAGAGAGAGAGAGAGAGAGAGAGAGAGAGAGAGAGAGAAGAGAGAGAGAGAGAGAGAGAGAGAGAGAGAGAGAGAGAGAGAGGAGAGAGAGAGAGAGAGAGAGGTTCTAATGCCGCAGTCCGTGAGAAGGAGAGAGGGTGATTTTCTGCGCGGCCTCTGAGCGCCCGAGATGGAGAGAGAGAGGGTGGTCCGCGCTGGCTGAGAGAGAGAGAGAGATTGTGAGGGAGAGGGAGGGATAGGGTGTGTGGATAAGAGAGAGACACCTTCACAGGCTCGTGAGAGAGGGAGAGAGTGTGAGGGAATAGAGGGAGGAGGGCCGCGCCTTGTGGGCCGCCGGACAAGAGAGTGAAGGAAGGGGGGGGGGGGGGGGGGGGTTTGGCAATGGAGTGGGGTAGGGGAGATGTGTGGGTGAGAGAGAGAGGGGGGAGGTTCTACTGTCTTGCATGGGAGCTTGAGGACGAGGGGAGGGAAGCAAGTCAATGGGTGGGAGTGAGGGAATATATCAGCGGGCCAAGGGGGAGGGAATGAGGCCGAGGGGAGGGTGAGGTGAGCGGGTGGGGAAGAGGGGGTAGGGGTCGGGGAGGAATATTAGCGGGCCAAGGGGGGGGGGGGTAATGATAGTGGGGGGGGGGGGGGGAATGTAAGGGGGGAATGTAAAGGGTGAGTGTAAGAATACGGAGAGCGGAGGGGGCGGGGGTTTCCATGCGGCTCACACAGAGGGAGCACGAAAGAGGGGTCGGGGTGAGTGCTCAAAGCTTTCGCCTGGCCGGGGGGGGGGGGGGGGGGGGGATGAGAGTGGGGGGGTAAATTGGGAGAAAAGGAGAGAGGATATTAGGGAGGGGTATGTAGGGAAAATGTGTGTGTGTGTGTGTGTGTGTGTTTGTGTGTGAGAGAGAGAGAGAGAGAGAGAGAGAGAGAGAGAGAGAGAGAGAGTATTATTTTATCCAATGCCCGTCGAGCGGGGGGGGGGATAAGCTAGGGGGGGAGGGGGGTAATGAGAGTGGGGGGGGGGGAGAAATAAGTTTTTTTCTTTTTGTTCTTTGAGTTTTGAAAGTCGGCTATCAACAAGTGCATGGAACAAGGAAGGAGTCCGTATGACTCGGGGCAAGCCCCTAACGTAAGCACACCAAGGGAGAGAGAGAAGGGAGCTCCCTCACCCCATAGCTATGGCAGCCCCTTGTTGGCACTGTGTGCAACGACAGAGGTGCCCAAGTGGGTGCATTTGGACGGTTTTGAGGCATGTCGCATCATTGGGCAATGCATTAGTGACTAGATATAGTTATGATACGGCACGCCATGCAGGATGCTGTTGAGACAAGCTGTTGACCCCTAACCATTTTTTTGAAGGAAAATGGAGAGGGGGGGCGAGAGAATTGGTCTAAGACTTGAAACATTGAAAAAGTGGTCAAATAAAGCCTCAAGGAGGTCCAATCAAATCAAAATTACCAAAAAGGGGGGGGCTATCCCATAAACCCCTTTCTTTAATCATTTTTGGGGGCTTTTTTTCCTTTTTTGAATAGTAAAGTGCAAAAAAGTAAGGTGTGAGATGTTTTCTTTATATGAGCTTGTCATTTGTGGCGTTTCGATGGAAGTTCGTGTATGCTCTTGCTAAGAAGTTGGAAGAAATTTCCCCCCATTTTTGCCATTGTTTCCCCTTTGCCTCTCTTTTCTCTTTTTCTTTGTATGTGTATCGATGCCCGATGGATGTGTGAGCTTGGAGCCTGTTTTGTGGTGCGAAGGGAGTTAAAATTGAGATGTGGTGTGTGTTGAGTGTTGTGTGAGCTGAATGACGGTCTTGCTAGCATGTGTGAGTTAAGAGGTGTGCAGGCGGTGGCCTGTGAGAATTTTTCGTATCCCTTGGAGGTGTTTTTGAGAGGATAGGGGTGTCATGAATGCCCTAAGCTATAGGGAGGAAACTGTTTGTGTTTTTGTTGTGCTCCCCAATCCCCCCACCTCATGTGTGTGTGTGTGTGTGTGTGTGTGTGTGTGTGAGAGAGAGAGAGAGAGAGAGAGAGAGAGAGAGAGGGAGGACTCTCATGAGATTAAATCTAGTGCTTACTACACAAAGTGACACAAAGAATAGATGTATGTCGAATGTGGTGTTCTTGAGGCCCACACAATCTAGAAAAAAAGGGGGCTCTATCAGCCACATATGCACCGAGATTGGGGGGCTCCAATGTCCACCTTTTTCTTAGATGCACAAAAAATGTTACGTTGTGAGCGGGATGGAAATGCACACAACACCTCTATAATCACCCAATACAAACTCTTGGGATAATATACACACACTGCACTATGGGGCACCACTCGGCTTACACAACTCACTTGACCGAGACAGGGAACACACAGATCGAGCGAAAGGAGAGAGAATTTCCATTTGCCCACTCAACACACACACACACACACAGTACAAACACACACACACACACACACACACACACACACACACACACATAAAAGATTAGACAATTACCACAGTCAATCCATGGTATCAAGCACACACACACACATGCACACACACAAAATATGGCACTATTTGTTTTTTAAGGAGGACACAAGTGTTGAGGACATGGCACCAAAAATATACTTAAAAAATAAAATAAAAAATGACACAGGCAACTACGTCAACAACAGAGGACTGATGGACGAAAGTGAAGACAAAGTATGGCGCAGTACACAAATGAAGTTTGTAATAAATAAACAAACCGGACAGTGTTTTCTGGCTTGGAACAATTTCTTTTGTATTTTTAAGCTCCAGTGGAAGACAACAAAATAATGTATACACTCTTGAGTAAACAAAATCCTCATTCTCAGTAACATTTGAAATTTTAAAATAGCAAAGTAATTTTAAAACACTCAATCGATGGACATAATAGCCCAAGAAAAATACGTGGAAACTTTGAGTTAATGCACAATATGCAGTTTTATTAAAAAGATGATATTCGAAACTAATAGGGTATTTGGTTGTAAAATTCCAAATGGGACAGCTTGCCCTGAGTAAATTGTAAAATTAAGTACCCTCTTAATTTTTCACTAATATTGTAGCCTTTTTTAAGAGGGATAATCTGGCAAGATCAAGCCACCAATTAAAGCATATCTAGCGAGCGGTGTAACTTGGCCACAATAAACCAAAGCAGCCAGCGTGCAACAATAAAGGCACCGAATCCTACTGGGTTGCACAAAGGCTTTTGAAACGCAAGGCTAAACACTTTTGTAGCGCATGCACTAGCAATCACCTTGGGCTCATAAAATTAGTCACTATATGCTATCCCAAGATAACGAGTGCACCTTATGCTGCTAATAAGTAATACAATACACACTATGGAACGCTATCAATACAATACAATACAGTTATTTAAGGGCTAGCAATAGCCTGCAACTGAGTGGAAATCAACAAACGCAAGGCTTCTATTCACGGATACGCGATACAGAATCGTCAGGGTGGTGGTTTGCTACCAGTTGCGCAATATTCAGCCCACATCAAAAGCTTTGTGACTGGTGGAAACACCAACCAAGACAGCACGGATACCTCCATATATGCAGAATACGACATAACACGGACGGAAATTCATGTTTTTTTTTCAATAACTGCGTGCACAACTGATTAGAATACATAAATCATATGAATGCCTAGTTACACACACAATCGGTGTAGGTGATTTCCATTTACATAAAGCGCATGAGGATTAGTGATAGAATATCTCATAATCACACACACAGTTGGGGTACACAAAGAAGTAGCTCTGGAAATATAGACGTGCACGTAAGAGGTAAAAATGATAGACCACCATCACAAGGATAACGCAAATAGAAATGAAAAACAGTGTTGGTCATAGTCATAAGTACATAAAACCATTTTATATTAAAGTCTACATACATATGCATGTATACAAGCACATATACAAATAGCACATTTAGAATGTCTCACATATGCATATACAAAACAATATACAAGTAGTATAGCATTAAAATAAAACATGCATGAAAAAAAGTAGCAGCATAAGGCTGATATACAAAAAAAAACTGTCAATTGAAGGGAGTATCAGTGACGGTGTGCATTGCCTTGGATAAAAAGCATATACAAGAGGAATAACATAGATGGCGATGACAAACAGTAATCAAGTAAATTGGTACATGAGGCTTTGCTTACGAGTTACCTTTTGTCAAAGTACTAAAACAAAGGTGTTAGGATATAAAGTTTCTTTGAAGTATTTCTTGAATGTAAAGATTTTCCTTTATGTTTACTAGGTGGTTTAAATATGGGTCAAGATATGAAAGATTTTTTATGACAACTTCCTGTGAAGGCATAAGTCAAATGTTTACAACTGTTTTTTTAATAAAAAGAGTGATATTACAAACAAATGCTCCCAAAAATTTTAAAAATTAAAGACAGTTATAAAGAAATGGGTTTTCAAGGTAAAATTGTATATACCATGGAAGGTGGGATTCATACACAAGTATTTTGGGGCAAGAATTAGGTCTAGTATATAAGAATATTACCCACATGTGTGTAACTATTGTTGGCAAATAAGGATACAGGCAGACGGCTAGGATGAGCATCACTCGGGACATATTTAAGCTACATCAGATTCGGGACAAGCTCATCGCTACACATAATAGGCAAAAGAAAACCATGCCTATAGCAATTAGGGACCCTATCTCCAAACCATGTAAACCCATAAAATCTTTCAAAGACTGCAATAGACCTTACTTACATAGACGACCAAAAGAAAACATAATATGTTTAGGAGTAAGGTTGGGGTCTGAGGTGTGACAGCAATAACAAGCAGTGGGGATTGCTTGATATACCTGTCACCCATTTAGTACAAATTAATTCTAATTAATTTACTTGTGGTTGGGTGGCAGGTAAAGATCCCTGCTCTCGTCTAGTAGGAGTTCCGGCTTTAACACCTACTTTGTCATGTATCAAAGTATCTTTGTAATGAATTTTATATATAAAAATTCTTCTTTGTTTTTTTCTTTACACAGTACGTTTTTGCAAACAGTATTTAAGTCTCTAAGTATATGATTCTAAATGATGGGATTTTGAATTCAAACACACACACACACACATACAAAAATTAGCTGAATGGAGGAAGATTTCTGATGCTTAGATACAATTGAGCTTGGGCCAACACCAATGGGACAAATAGCTCACACCATATGGATGAATTATGCCAAATACAATCAAAACTTTGAGTAGAGGCTTCGCTCACAAGAGAAACTTACATACCCACAACAATAGGAAAACAGTGAGGAATTTGGAAAAATGGAAAGTTCCATTGTGTCCAGAACGGCCAAAAATCCAAATCTACAATATCAATGTGCTCAAATCCGAGCTCGAATTAGCAGTTAATGGCCAAAATAGGCTCCAAAAACTAGGTAGCGGCTCTTCATCCTCTTCTCTCCACGCTTTTCTGATTTTTTTATCGAGTTTTTTAGGATCCACACTTCACTTTATCCCTTGGGCACCTTTGGCCTTTTGAGGAAGACCCCGATTGCCACATATCTCAATATGAGACAAGATGGCAGGCCAGAGGATTTGCCGGAGTTTACGATGCCCAAGCTAAGATACACCAGTTTGAGGCTACATTGGATGGGAAGGCTATGCAATGGTTCAGTAATTTTCCAGCAGGTCATTTTGCTGATTATGATGGTTTGAAAGCAGCATTTTTGAATAGGTTCAGAAGGGAAAAGACTCCACATGATGTGTTGACTAAGCTTAGGGAAGTGAAACAAAGGAAAATATTTTTTGAGGATTATGCACAAAAGTTTAACCAATATGTGAGAAGGTTGACTGCTCAAGAATGGCCAACTGATGAAATGCTTGTTGGATATTTTTTAAATGGATTAAGGAAGGAATTGAAGAATGTTGTTGTTGGAGTTGATGTTGTGGGTGGATTACAAGCATTAGTGGAAACAACTCAAAGAGTAGAGAAAAGGTTTGGGGTCTCTCATGGGAAAGCAGCCAAGAGGTCATCTAAAGAAAAGAAGAAAAGTAGGTCGAAGAAAAAGAAGAGGTAAGATAATTCGGATTCGGACAGCGATTCGGATTCGGAAACTGATACTGATTCAGATACGAAAACGGATTTTGATAGTGAAGAGGATTCCAGTGATGATTCGGATTCAGAAGGAGATGAGATAAGAAGAAGAAAGACAAGAAGAAGTGGAAGAAAAAGTCTAAAGAGAAAGAGGATAGAGTGGAAAAATTGGTGGCAAAGAAATTGAACTTAAATCGAAGGAGAAAGGAATAAAAAAGAAGGAGAAGGAAAGAGAAAGGACAGATACCTTGTTTGAAGAGTTAACTAATTCCTCTATACATTTTACCTTGGATCAGTTGTTGTCATTAGTTCCAATTTTTAGGGATAAATTATATACAGTGATGCGAAGGTCAAAGACTGTTGCGAGTATGAATGAGGTGCAACAAATAGTTCAGAGTTGCCAGATTAGCCTGGAGGATGTGGATTTTTCAGTACCAACACTGTCGTTGGAATTTAATAACCGTAAATTTTCTTATGCTCTATTGGATGGTGGATTAGGGGTCAACATACTTTCGGAATCGGAATTTCTAAGGATGTAAAATGTCAGGTTGGAACCAACTCAATTTCAAGTGCGTATGGTTGATCATAGCAGAGTTCAACCAGTGGAGATGTTAAGCAGGCAAGGTATTGTCATTCATGGATTGCAGTTTATGGTAAACTTTGTAGTCATCAGGATGAAGGATTCAAAATAACCTATTCTATGTTTTTGGGGATGCCATGGTTTCGCACGGCTAAGCTAAAACAAGATTGGGGAAAAATTGAAGTGACGGTTAAGAAAGGAGGGAGAGAAGTTACATTACCAATGGGGCCGAAGAAGGAATTGTCAGAATCGACAAAGCCAATGTTGGCACAAGCAATTAACATGTCTGAAGGATTGGAGAATGATGAAGAAGCATATCTCTTAGCAGCAAATCCAACAATTGTTCCGATATTTGAGGTAGATGTGGAGCGGATCATTGACAAATATGTAGTGAAAGAGAACAGTTTGGGAATTGATCAGTTGCGCAGGAATACACATGGTGTGGAACAGGAAAATTTAGAAGAGAAGAAAATCCAAGAGGAAATTGTGATGGAGGATTCGGAATTGGAGCCAAAGGAGGCAATTCAAAGAGCGGAGCTTCTGTATGATAAGATGATAAAGAAAGTTTCTCGAGTTAAGGAGGATGATTTACAGGATCTGAATTTGGGGACAGAGGATCACCCACAGATGGTAAGAGTTAGTGTTCATTTGGAGGATGGCTTCAAGAAGGACTTGAAGGAATTACTGTTGGAGTATATTGATGTCTTTGCATGGGATTATTCTGATTTGAAAGGCATGGATCCTCAAGTGTACAAGCATCATATAAATTTGAGAATGGATGTTGTTCCAGTGATTCAGCAAAGATATAGGATGAATCCAAATTATGCCAAGCAGGTGAAAGAGGAATTGGACAAATTGTTGAATGCAGGATTCATAGTGCCAGTGGATCGGGCGGAATGGTTGTCACCAATTGTAGTGGTACCCAAGAAGTCAGGGAAGTTAACGGTTTGTGTGGATTACAAAAAATTGAATGCAGCAATAGTTTCAAATCCATTTTCATTGCCTTTTATTGATTTAGTTTTGGATGATGTAGCGGAACATGAGATGTACACTTTTCTTGATGGATTTTCAGGGTACAATCAAATACCAATGGCTAAGGAGGATATTGAAAAAACTGCTTTTATCACAGAATGGGGAGCTTTTGCATATACAATGATGAGCTTTGGTTTGAAGAATGGACCACCATCGTTTTTGAAGGCAGCTTTTAAAACCTTTGAGCCACATTTGACAGATTTTATGAGGATTTTTATGGATGATTTTTTAGTTTTTGGGGAAAAAGTCAAGCATCTGGAATATTTGAGGAAGTGTTTTGAAAGATGTAGGATGTTTCAGATGTTACTTAATCCCCAGACGTGTGCAATAGCAGTACAGAAGGGAAAATTATTGGGACATATCATCTCTCAAGAAGGAATGTCGATTGATGGGGACAAGATTAGTGCAATTCAGAAAGCTGTAGCTCCAGAAAATTTGAAGGCAAATCAAATGGCATGGTAGGTATTTACAGTATTTTGCGGATGTGAGCACACCACTTAGTTATTTGACCAAGAAGGAAGTGGAATTTGTTTGGGGAGAAGCTCAAGAAAAAGTTTTTCAGATTATCAAAAAGATGTTAGTGGTCACCTATACTTCAACCATCAAATTGGGAATTGCCATTTCAGGTGTATGTTGGTGCTTCCGACATGGCAATAGGAGCTGTTTTAATGTAGGAGAAGATTAAGGGATGGTTTAGACCGGTTTATTATGCTAGTATAATGTTGAGAGCACCGGAGAAGAATTATACAGTTACGAAAAGGGAAGCTCTGGGAACGATTTTGTCTTTGGAAAAATTCTAACATTATCTGCTAGGGAATAAAGTGGTTTTTCATGTGGATCATCAGGCTTTATTGTTTCTTGTAAAGAAGCTAAAATTGGAAGGCAGATTAGCAAGATGAATGCTCATGTTGCAAGAATTTGATTACATAGTTGTTCATACTCCAGGAACTCAGCATGCAGTGGCGGATTACCTCAGCAAATTGGAACATAAGGAGGAATTACCAGGAGTATCGGATAAATTACCCGATGTGGATTTGTTCCATGTGGAAGGATAGTTGTTTGATAATTGGTATGATCAGATGGTTCAATTTCTGACAGATGGAGTTTTACCTTCGCAAATGTCTCCGGATTAGAGGAAGAAGTTTGCATTGAGGAGCAGACCATTTCTGATTATAGCTAGAGCATTATATAGAAGAGGAGCATATTAGATTATACCACAATTTGTTCCGGATGAAGAGCAGAAAGCAGTGTTGCAGGAGGCACATTGGGGATCAGCTGGAGGACATTTCTCAGGGAAATTTACAGGTCGGAAAATTTTACAAACTGGACTTTGGTGGCCTTTGTTATTGAAGGATGCACATAGTTTTGCAAAGGAATGTGTTCAATGTCAGAAGATGGGACAGCCTACACAAGGGGATAGGATGCAGGATCATCCAGTCTTGCCATTAGAACCATTTCAGAAGTGGGGAATGGATTTTGTAGGCCCAATAAAACCACAGGCAAAGAGGACGGGTTCCAGATATATTCTTGTTGCAACAGATTATGCTACCCAATGGGTGGAAGCGGTGGCTTTGAGAGATAATAAAGCAGCAAGCGTGGCACGGTTTCTATATAAAAACATTATGACAAGATTTGGATGTCCTATTGAGTTGGTGTCGGATCAGGGAACACAGTTTTTGAATTTTTTGATTCAGGAGTAGACATCCACACATATGATTTTGCATAAGAAATATACTCCATATCATCCGCAAGCAAATGGGCAGGCAGAAAGCTTTAATAAAGTGATGGTGACATTTTTGAAGAAGATTGTGTCGGAAAACAAATCAGATTCGGATGACAAGCTGGATTCAGCACTATGGGCTTTTCGGACGGCTTTTAAGGTGGCAACTAGAATGACACCTTTCAAATTGGTATTTGGGATTGAAGCTGTGGTGCCAATGAATATGTAATTCCAAGCTTGAGGTTGTCAGCTCAACATAAGTTAAGTCCGGAGGAATCAATTTCTCATAGAAAGAAGGAGCTGCTTAAATTGGAAGAGGATAGAATTCAAAGTGCCTCTTTGGTGGAAGTTGGGCAGAAGAGGAGACAAGCATGGATGTCTAGGCAGGTGAAATTCAAAAATTTTCAGAAGGGGGATTGGGGTGATGTTATATAATTCTAAATTGGGACCACATCCGGGTAAGTTGAAGTTGAGATATTTGGGACCTTATCAGATTGAATCAGAACAGGGCCAAGGAACATTTTTGTTGAAAGATGTCTTCGGAACAAACATTTTGAAACCTGTGAATGGATTTAAATTGAAGATATTTTATGGAAAGGTGCCTAACGTTCCCAAGTGGATGGTCAATAAGGCTGAGGATATTGTAGTAAATTGTTAACAGTTGGTGTTTTGTGGGTTGCAGTGGAATATTCAGAGGCAGGATGGCAATTTGTTGTAGCAATTCAAAACCTGTAAAAGGATCTAGAATTAGGAATTTGGATTGCGGACTGGAAGTTGGTATTCGGACTTTGAGATTTGAAGTCCGGAAAGAGGAAAGTCGGAGGAATGGAATTGGGAAAACGGGTACAGAGGTACTCATAAGTCGGGGTACTCATTTTAAGGCAAAAAACTCGCTTGGTGCTGATGTGACTCACTTAAGGACAAATATTTTTTGGGCGATTCCTGCATGGCGTACCCGAATCGAGGAGAAAATTCATCATCATAAGAGTAAGGTGGTGAGAAGAGTTGGAGATCACATCCAAGTGTGTGAACGTCGCAGTTCAATGACTATTAAGTCGGAGAGAAGGGTGAAATGTTTTCTCAAAATATTAAGGGAAAGCTGATGGCGGGTATGCAGGATGATGCGTCAGAATCGATGCCGAACACCAGGTCGATGAAGATGGCGATGGAGGAGCTGTTCAAGGCGCGGCAAGAGGAGGAGCACATCGAGGTGGAGAGTGATGAGGCTGAGTCTCTGAGTGATCAGGGTAGTGTGGAGATGGCAGTGGAAGCGTTTGACCCAAATGAGGCGGAAACCCAGGTATGGCTCAAGCGCATAGGCCTTTATGAGTTTGCATGTCTACCTTGGGATACATGGGCAGAAAATGAGTTCGCTGAGCAGTAGGGGAACATGATTAAGGAGAGTGATGGAATGATTACAGGGGATGTTCGCTTGACACCAAAGTTGGTGTCCAAAGTCTTCAAAGTTCCATGTTTACCAGTGCCGGTTAAGGGGAGGAAGGTGACTGACTCCCAGATGAAGGGGGAATTTGGAAATCCGGTTGGGACGAAGGCATACTATATGGTAAAGAATGCGGGTGGAATCAGAGACTCAAATTTGTTTTGGTATTTGGAAAAGGTGTGCATTCTGCAAAAGACTGCCTACATGTCTAAGGAGGCTTTTGCACCATTGTTTCAGGCTGAGAGAGGCATTAAGGTTGATTGGGCATCAGTTTTGTATGATCGGATGTAGCTTACTGGAAAGAGAGACGGGTGTCGGACACCATCAGTGGGCAGAGTAGCACCTTATTTGGCTGCAATTTTTGAGCATGTTTTGAAGCTTTCGACAGTAGCAATAGGTTTGAAGACACCAGTGGAAGATGTGGCAAAAGAAGAGGGAATATTATGTGGCAGTAAGAGAAGGAAGTTGTTGCTGGGGTCTCCAACAATTCAAAAAGGCAAATCACCTTTTAAAGTTTCTTGGAAGGGTTTGGAGGAGTCGGAATCAAAGTTGAACAGTTTCACAATGAAATCAGAATCAAAGAAGTCGGAGTCTTAAAGCAAGAAGGTGACACTGTTTATGAAAGGAATGGGTGGAGCTGCGGAGAAAACTACTCTGGAAAGTTTGAAAGTTAAAGCAGGTAGTAGTGAGAGTTATGAGACGAGGGGGATTTTCTCTGTGGAAGAGGTAGCTAACAGTTTGACTCAATTGAATGAGTTCCTGCAGAATCAAGATGCATCACTTAGGGTGATGGAAGCTAAAAAGATGGAACATAAGTGTAGTGCTATTCCAGAATGGGAAATGCTGAAAGTCAAGATTTAGTTATTTCAAGAGAGGTCGGATAAGGAAAGATTGCAGGAGGAGGTTAAGAGGATTAGAGTTGAGGCTATGGTAAGAAATGCTGAAGTTTTGAGTGTAGCTGAGGATTTTACTAGGTGGGCAGATGGACTAAAGACTGCAGTGGATGAGCAATTTAAAGAATTGGGGGATAAGGTGGCTGATTTGACCACTGAGAATGTTTATCTGATTAATAGATTAACTCCATTGCTGGATATGGAGAAGGCGGCATTACAGAACCAGGGAATGACAGGTATCTTGGTAGCTGATTCGGATGCGGATATCCTGGAGCAGGAAGTGCTGGAATATGCACAAGAGATGTGGAATATAGGCAACTAGGCTTTGGAGGGAGCATATGGAAGTGTGGACGGACCGCTTCAAGAATTGGTTTCAGCTAGCTGGAAAGGAGAGCATTAGGAGGGAGAATGAGGCATTGAAGATGGAGAATGAGAAACTAGTTGCAAAGATGGAGGTGTTAAGGAACAAAAGCAAGGAGATTGAAGTAAATGCAGGGGGTTTGAGTAAGTGGACAACAGAGTTGAGCAGTGATGTTTTGGGACCAAATCGGATTGTAGCAGGAGGAGTGGAATCGGAAGTGGAAAAGTAGGTGGAAGCACAGGTGGAAAAGCAGGCGGATTCGGATGTTGCTATAGAAAAGGCAGATGCAGAAGGGGATGCTGGGGAGTAGTTTATTTGATCAAGGGATTGTGGGTCCAGGTCAGCCTATGGTTCTAGCCACCGGGCTGTGCCAGTTGTTAAGCCTAGGGAATTTTGGATGTTTTACCTTAGTGGAATTTGGAATATTAAATTTTGTATTTTTGGGATTCCAAGGGGTGTTATTGGGAAAGGGCGTTGCCCATTAGTATTCTCGAACTATGTAACTGTCGATCAGTGTCTTCTTGGGAATGTGAAAGCGAAAGTTATGGCGGATTTAGTCTGTTGTTAGCTTCTGTCTTCTGTTCCAATTCCAGTTCTATTCTAATTCCTGTGTTTGTCTATTCTAAATGTCTATGCCTTAAACACATAGTGCGACTTTCTGACCCATAATCTAGATTCAGGTGGAGAACGTGTTAAGTATGGAGCCTGACTTACCCCTTGTAATTTTATGTGTTAAACACACACATTTGTAAGGCTATGAGGAGAAGCCATCCTGCATGAAGAAAAATCACTTGCTAAAAAACATAACTTTCACGGCCAGCAGCTCGAGATTGTCTTCGTTGGAATATTATGGCTGAGCGACAGCCAAAAAGTGGTCGAAAAACATCTGATCATTTGGCCGTTTGGTTGATGGCTAGTGGTTAATGGTCAATGGCCGCCGATGGTAGATAGTCAATGGCCACTGCCATATTTCAAAGGTGGACTAGTCTTCTCAAGGGAGACCACACATGGGCGGATTGGAGGGTCCAATCGTATTTGTCTACACAAGAGTGGCTACACACGGCTGCCCTCTCTTCCCTCTCATGAGAGAGGGCAGCCCTTTTGGCCTATACAAGGAGGTATCTTCTACACACAAAAACGGATTGTGAAGTATTGTGGTGCATAGTGTGAAGTTGATGCAACAAGGTGGGTGTGAGGTGGTAAGAGTGAATCAAGGTGGGGGCTCTAGTATAATCCCTTTGTAACTTACTTCTTGTTTGAAGTACTAAAGCCATTAAGTGGATGCTTTCCCATGGTTGTATCTCACATTGGGTGAACCATGTATATTGTGCTCTCTCTCTCTCTCTCTCTCTCTCTCTCTCTCTACTCTATTATCTCTCGTGTATGAAAATTTCTCTCTCTCTCTCTCCATTAAGTAAGCTACTCAATTATCTACTAAGCTACGCCCTATTTCCTAACATCTGGTATCAAAGCAAGGTTTTCTCATAGCTAAATTATCTCAAGGAGAGAATTCCTTGAATTGAGTGGGAGTAATGGTGGAGGAAGGGAAGCTCAAGATCAAAAAGTTCAACGTCAAAAACTACCAACATTGGAAGATGCAGATTGAAGACTATCTCTACCAGAAGGACCTTTATTTTCCACTAGGCAGTCTTGCAAAGAAGCCCGCAACAATCGTAGACGACACTTGGATTGTCCTTGATGGAAAGGAATTAGGAACAGTCCGGCTAAGCTTGGCATCAACAGTGGCATTCAATGTTTTGGAGATGAAGACCACGGAGGACTTGATGAAGTCACTTGATGGCCTCTATGTGAAACCATTGGCATCCAATAAGGTATTTCTCATGAAGCGCTTGTTCAATCTAAAGATGACAGAGAATGGTTTAGTTGCAAAAAACATAAATGACTTTAACACCAACATAAGTCAACTTCGATCGATGAAAATCAATTTTGATGATGAAGTGCGATCTCTCCTTATACTATCATCTCAACCAGATAGTTGGGACACACTTGTGATGACTGTAATTAATTCTATCTCTGGCACAAATACTCTTAAGTTTTATGATGTTGTGGGTGTTATTATAAGTGAGGAAATGAGAAGAAGAAGCACAAGAGAATCATCAACTGTTGCACTATCAATGGAAACAAGAGGAAAAGGAGAGGTTCAAAAACCAAAAAGGTCATGATTGCTCATGACAGAGCAAGTCATGCACAAATTCAGTTCTTGAATTTTGGAACTGTGGCAAGAAGGGCCATCTCAAGAAGGATTGTTGGTCCAAGAAGAATAAGGAGTAACAGTCTCAAGACAACAAGCCAATATCGTAGGCCAATGTGGCAAGTAAAGTAGAGCAAGATGCTCTAATTCTCTCATTAGACAATGTGTCTATTTCCTGGATAGTAGATTTCAAGGCTTCATTCCATGCAACACCACACAAACAACATTTCCAAGATTACACCAAAAGGTAATTTTGGGTATGTATACTTGGGAGATGATGTAGCTTGTGAAATTGTTGGCAAAGGTACAATTTGTGTCAAAACTGCTAACGAAAATGAATGGAAGCTTAAAGATGTTAGTCATGTTCCTTCTCTTTGCAAAATATTAATCTCTACAGGACAATTGGCTGATGAAGGTCACAACATTGCATTCAAAAACCAAACGGTGGAAGATCTCAAAGGGATCTTTGGTGGTTGCCAACGGAGAAAAGGTGGTACACTTTACTTGTGTACTCTCACCTTGCAAACTTCATCTTGAGAAACAACTGCAGAAGTAGACAGTGTGGTGTGGCATTATCGGCTTGGGCATATGAGTGCCAAAGGAATGCAAATCCTTCAAACTTAGAAGCTCCTACCAGGTTTGAAAGAAGTGAATTTAGAGTTCTGTAAAGATTGTGTTTATGGAAAACAAAATAGGGTAAAATATCCAAAAGAAATGAAAGAAAAAATAAAAACCTTGAGCTGGTTCATTCAAATGTTTGGGATCCGCAAGTACACCATCCCTTGGTGGCTCATTGTACTATGTAACTTTCATAGACAATGCAACTAGAAAAACATGGGTTTGTGTCACGAAGAATAAATATGATGTGTTTTCCATATTCAAAGATGAAAATCCTTTGTGGAGAATGAAGTAGGTACGAAGGCTAAATGCCTTAGATCCGACAATGGCGGCAAATATTGAAGCCAAGATTTTGAAAGCTTTTGTGCTAGCAATGGCATTCGGAGGCAAAGGACAATCCCAAGGACACCTCAACAAAATGGGATTTTGGAAAGGATAAATTAAACAATCATGGAGAGAGCACGAAGCATGTGGCTACATGCAGGCTTACCCCTTGAGCTTTGGGCGGAAGTAGTAAGTATGTATGTGTACTTAATCAACCGGTCACCCTCAACGTCATTCGATGAGGGAGTTCTAAAGGAGGCGTGGACAGGTAAACCAATGAGCTATTCATTTCTCATAGTGTTTGGGTGCGAGGCTTTCATGCACATAGATAGAAGCCTAAGGTGAAATCTAGATGCAAATTCCAAAAAGTGTTTCTTCATTGGCTATGGATAAGGTGACTTTGGGTATCACCTATGGAATGCTGAAGATGGTAAATCTTTAGGAGTATGGATGTAATCTTTAACGAAGAAATATGTACAAAGTTTACTTGGAAAGAAAACAAACAAAAGAAACAGGTGATGAGTACATGGATCTTGAGGACGATGAAGACTCAAAGGGTGCAAAAACGGTGACAACTTACAACAATGTCAACCAAATGAGGATACTCAACCTATTCCCCAAATATCTACAAGAGCAAGTAGACCTTCGGAAAGTTTTATTCCTTCCTTCAACCATCTCTTGATCTCAGATTCTAGAGAGCCGGAATCATATGAGGAAGCTATGCAACACGAATCTAGTGAATAATGGATAAAAATCGTGCAAGTGGAGATGGACTCATTACATCACAACCAAACATGGAAACTGCTTGCGTTGACTAAAGGTAAGTGGGCACTTCGAAACAAATGAGTGTACAAGTTGAAGAAAGTAGAAGGTGGGAAGAAAAGGTACAAGTCTATGCTTGTGGTAAAAGGGTTTTCTCATATGAAAGGTATTGACTTCAATGAAATATTTTCTCCTATTGTGAAAATGAACTCAATTAGGCTTGTTTTAAGCCTTGTGGATGCTCATGATTTAAATCTGGAGCAAATGGATTTAAATATGGCATTCCCTCACGTTGACTTAGAGGAGGAAATTTACATGATTCAACCAAAGGAATATGAAGTAAAAGGTAAGGAGAAAATGGTTTACAGATTAAAGAAGAGCTTGTATGGTTTAAAGCAAGCATCAAGACATTGGAACTTGAAGTTCAATGGATGGATGCTGGATCATGGATTCACAAGATGCAACTTAGATCACTATGTCTACATAGAATTTGGGAGATGGGAAGTTCATCATCCTAATGTTGTATGTTGTTGACATGTTGATTGCAAGTGCTAACATGCAGGACATCAAAGACCTAAAAGAGGAGTTGTCTAAATCTTTTTCAATGAAAGATTTAGGTGCTCCAAAGAGGATACTTGGCATGAAGATATCAAGGGACAGGAAAAAGAAGACAATAAAGCTATCTCAAGAGGATTACATCAAGAAGGTACTAGAAAGGTTTTGAATGCAAAATGCAAAAACAGCCTCTACACCTTTGGCTAGTCACTTTAAACTAACCAAGGATATGTGTCCAAAGACACAAGAGGAGATAGACTATATGTCTAAAGTTCCATATGCTGCAGTAGTAGGTTTTCCTATGTATTATATGGTCTGGACAAGGCCAGACATTGCACATGCAATGGGAGTTGTAAGTAGGTTCATGGAAAACCCAAGTAAAGAGCATTGGCAAGCTGTGAAGTGGATACTTAGGTATCTGAGAGGGACAACAACAACTGCTTTGTATTTTGGATGAACTGATATTTTTCTTCAAGGGTATGCTGATGCAGATATGGTAGGTGACAAAGATACTCGAAGGAGCACTACTGGCTATGTCTTGAAGGTTGGAGGCACAACACTAAGCTAGGATTCAAAGCTGCAAAAAGTGGTCTCGCTTTCTACCACGGAAGCAGACTATGTAACAATGAAGGAGGCAAGCAATGAAATTATGTGGCTGCACAGATTCTTAGAAGAACTTGGATTCAAACAAGACAATTGTGTCTTGTACAGTGATAGCCAAAGTGCTATCCATCTTGGAAAGAACTCAACATTTCATTCAAGGACAAAGCATATTGAGGTGAGATATCACTTTATACGCACACTTTTGGAAGAGGGACAACTAAAGCTAGGAAAGGTGCATACAAGTGAAAATCCTACATACATGTTTACAAAGGTGATCAACAAGTAGAAGTTGAGCTTTTTCTCATCTTCAATTGGCATTCAAGGATAAGAAGCAAGGGTGAAAAGGAGTAGAGGGTCTGGTTTAAAGACCACTCTCCAAGTGGGAGATTATTAAGTATTGAGCCTGATTTACCCCTTGTAATTTTTTGTGTTAAAAACACACATTTGTAAGGAACCCGTTATGAGGAGAAGCCATCGTGCGTGAAGAAAAGTCACTTGTCAAAAACCAAAACTTTCACGGCCTTTGCTCGAGATTGGCTTCACCGAAATATTAGGCAGTAAATTTTTTAGGTGTTTGACAATGCATGCTCTATCTACTAGTTCAGAACACGTACCTTTAGTGAACAATATTTAATCTTCTATTACTTTAAAAATAAGGAGCGCTCAAAATGCAATACTTCATAACAGCCGCCCGTCAGAGGGCTAGACAACAAGTCAACAAGCATGAAGCTAGCCTTACATTCATACGCTAGATCATGGTTTGAAGTAGCTACATTACAGACAGATTGGACAACATGGTGTGATTTTTTGGCCCATAATCTAACAATATGTCAATATTGTAGACTGGCAGATTTTATATATCATGATAGACGACATTACCCAACATCTGAACCAGATACTTCCACCACCTTGGCTTCAGTGCTATTCATTAATTCCTTGGACCACACAAAAGTAATATGCACATGAAAATCTTGCAATGCTTGTAAAAAAGATAGCTCACATGTGAACCATGTTACTGTCTACACCCTTGATTATATACAATAACTTGCACGCCAACTATATGTGCAATTATTCAGTGTTGCCGACATTTCCATTAGTGTGATGTAAAATACTCATGCTATAGCATGCACATTATTGGAGAGGATGTTGCTCCTCGATAATTCATTGTTGTGTTGGACAAGTAATCATGCTCTATGCTCAAGTAGCTAAGGACTTTCTACTTCAAACATCTCAAATGTACTTGCTTTCAATATCCTACACAATCGGACACTAGAAAGATACAAGAGCATATCTGAGAAAAGGCACAAGATACTACCATATTGAACTCCCACTGAACTATACTCCTTTGATCTCATGACTCAAGTGGAGAATGTGTTAAGTATAGAGCTTGATTTACCCCTAGTAAATTTATGTGTTAAAAATGCACATTTGTAAGGTCCACATTATGAGGATAATCCATCGTGCTTGAAGAAAAATCACTTGCTGGAAACTAACACTTTCAAGCACGGACACACAAGGGTGGATTGGAGGGTCCGATTTGGATTTGTCTACACAAGGGCGGCTACACGCGGCTACCTCACATGAGAGAGGGTAGCCCGTTTGGCGTATAAAAGGAGGCCTCTTCTACACACAAAAACAGAGTGTGAAGCATTGTGGTGCATAATGTGAAGTTGATGCAACAAGGTGGGTGTGAGGTGGTGAGAGTGAAGCAAGGTGGGAGATATATTAAGGGTATAATCTCTTTGTAACTTACTTCTTGTTTAAAGTACTAAAGCCATTAAGTAGCTACTTTCCAAAGGATGTAGCCCACACTAGGTGAACCACATATATTGTGCGCTCTCTCTCTCTCTCTCTCTCTCTACTCTATAATCTTTTGTGTGTGAAAATATCTCTCTCTTCATTGAGTAAGCTACTCAATTACCTACTAAGATACACCCTATTACCCAACAAAACAATAACAGATTCTTGATCCTGTAGACAATGATTGAACCATTGCAGCGGTGCACATATAGCACATATGATACACACAAGTTTAGCTCCATTCAACTTTGCAATGGTAACTTGCTTGTCAACCTTGCAGCTTCATTCATGTACAATGGCTTGCCCACTTGAGACTAAATCTAAAAGATATCACAATAGAATTGGCAGTCTTTCCCTTCTTATTTCCATTTGGCCATGGCCACTACAATGGCCATATTTGGTTCAGTGACTATATTAGGATGAGAATTCATATGTTATTCTTGTTGTTTACATTGCAC
This sequence comes from Adiantum capillus-veneris, assembly GCF_014529385.1. Lineage (NCBI taxonomy): Eukaryota > Viridiplantae > Streptophyta > Polypodiopsida > Polypodiales > Pteridaceae > Adiantum > Adiantum capillus-veneris. Next base: position 36,584,385 of record NC_140932.1, read on the forward strand.
AAGACATACCTCCTTCTGATTGAATCAGACAATATCAATTGCAAACAGGACAACAACATCTATTTTACATTGAGATATGGAAAAATATAAAAGGGCACACAACAATTCAAATGACAAGAAGGCTATCCGAAACATACGTCGCTTCAGTCTTTCTGTAAAAATTGTTGCCACTCCATCATGAAGGATTTGATCATCATGGTGGTTGCATGGGGTTTGCCAAACACTTTCATTACATTCACGGTAGATAAAATGACCTCCACCAAGTGGATGGAGATACACACACTCAAAAATACAGTCCAAATTATGAATCCTTAATTTTCTTGGAAGGATTTCCCGACTAAATGTGCACTACTCTTCCACAATCAATTGAGACAAATCATGCAATGCTATATCTTTCATGGAAACCAAAGTCTAGGGCATGTTCACAACCATCTTATACAATAACAGATTCAAAACAAGGGGACTATCCATGCCCATGTTATCTTATGGATGGACGATGAAGATATTGATCAAACTACATTAAAGATTACTACTCATATCTCGATAGCAGCTGCTAGTAATATACATGTAGAGACACTACGTGAACTTGTCCTCCATAAACAAATGCATGTCTATCGTAATGCATGTTGCATACATAACAACACTGGTAAGTGTAAGTATGGGTTTTCATATGATATCCAGCAAAAGCGTCTCCCACTCATGGACCCGACATTGCTTGAATTAAATGTACTATCAAACCAAGTTTTGAGTATCGTAATGTTGTGCCTCACCACCCAACCATACATCTTCTTTGGGAGCTGATATAAATATCCAATGCATCCCAAACTCATCAATATGATATTATTTTCTCTTGAATACACAATGAAGGATGAGACAAGCGGTACACTTAACATATTTGTAGAATCAACAATCAAATTGGGCTTAGAAGGACTGGACAAGATTAAATTGAAACTAATAGTTGCATCCCTATTAACGATACTAATTTCAGCAACAGAGGCTACATTCAACTGCTTGGAGATTCCCATTATATCAAACAGTGAGGTTGTTCACTATATAGACTCTTCCCCTCTCAATCTGAGGTAGCAAATTCTACCCAGATCATAGAATGTTGTCATGCACCCCCTTGACTTGTACTGCGATATGCTAGCTATGCTAGAACATTTGAGATTCTTTGAGTACCACAAGAATCATGTTATTCAAAAGCCTTGTGCATCACAAATAAAAGCGTTGAGCTCAATAGACCACTATGGGAACACCATCCCACATCTGAAAAGGCTCAATAGATTTATAGGACACCACACAGAGGCTTTCTTTTATAATGTACAACTTCTTTGTACATCCTTCTGTGTAGAGGCCGAACTAATATCACCTGTAAATGCATCATCTTCCTACTTTGTGGAGTGCTAATAAATAAGGGTAACGAAGACCTAGAGATATAAATTACAGAGTACACACAATTTCTAATCTCTAATCACATAGACCAACTTGTCCAAATGATCATCCAAAAGACTATGTTGCACAAAGTAGCTGAAACATTGACAAATTCATCAAATAGTGTCCCAGATAAAGATCACCATTACTTGAAGTCATTGGTTGTACTAGCAAAATTTTCTACTGTTGTTGGGCTAATACTCAGAAACAAATAGCAAAATATATACTACCACTTGGTGAATTCCACAAAAGGTTTGCACATTGTCAGAGGATCCCCAAGTAGTGGGAAAACACATTTGATCAGATGTTTGACGTACAGCTATGTCAAGCAAGATAAGTGTGTGGTACTTACTGTATCAACTAGGGTGGAAACAACTACGCTCAGTAGCATAGCATCCACATGTCATTACCAGCTCAAAATTCCAATCACAAATCAACTCTACCCACTATCAATTCAAAAAACTGGTGACCAATATATCGATATTAAGGAGGCGGACGTGATATCCATTGATGAGCTCTTCAAGCTTACAAAACCACTTATAATCTAGTTTTCAAGAAAATTGTCAATGTCACAGGTGGGAGATTGGTCGATCTTTTCATCGAAAAGTGTGTTATTTTTCCCACGAGTATGTGCACATGTGGAGACAATAAAGTGAGGGAAGATATTTCCAGAGTTAGTAAGATATATCATATCTCTATTTTACTAACTTCTCTATATACAATTAATCCTCAACATGCACTTACTGTAATCATGTATAATTATGTAGATTTGTAAGCTCTATGAAAATTGAAATAGATGGTATCTTTGTTGTCTAACACTTGCCTAGAAAGAGTGTGTGCCATTGAGGATTCCTTTTCTTAATCCATTCTTGTTAGTCAAGTCCACCTCTTGGTTCATGTGGTTTAGGAGATTGCTATATGAAGAGTAGTGCATGCACGATGTATGTTGTTCTTAGAGAGGTTTTTAAAGACTCTCAAAGATTTTGTACTACGGGCCCAGCGAGACAGGCATGCATTGACAAAGGACTAATTGTGTAAGAGTCAATTTCATATATTTGAGAGTATCTTTCTTCTATTGATTCCTCTATACCTCGCATGTGGTTAGATGATGGGATGCAAGGATGACTTTACTCTTTCCAAGTGGAAATGAAACATTATTTAACATTGATAAGTTTTGCATCATCAATGCAAAGGTTCAGACCAAGTGGGTGGACTTGTGGACAATGGAAAAGGAAATATATTTGAAAGAGAGGGAAATATGGAAGCAATATCTTGGAGGTAGGGAGGCACCCCCAGTTCTTCAACGCCTTGCATGTTTTCGAGATCTCAATAGTCCCGAGTAAATTCGTTAGAGACTGATTGAAGCAAAAGCGTGTAGAAAGGACATCACAAAAAAATATGCATGAGTTTGTGTGCCAAAGGTAGAGTACTCATGTGCCTAAACCATATTGTATGGTTTTTAATTCATAATATATTTGTGATTGATTGCATAAGTTTTTCTATTTTATATTGTCTTTCCTTTAGCTATATGTGGTCACACGGTCAACACTTTTGTACATGCCACTTTGACGAGCATCAAAACACCATATATTGTGGCATCATGTGTAATGTAATTGATATTTACCTATTTATTGCAACTAATAGGTGGCAAAAGAAACAATAGTTGTTGGACTCTGCGAAAGGATATACAGCTTATGTGCATTTTATGATTTAAGTGCTCTTTATGAGCTTTGGCCATTTATGATCGGCCGGCCAGTTTGTACTCAATTTGAACACTCAAGAAATCTATAAATGAAATACCTGCAAGAGGAAAATGGTCACTCTTGCACGGAGGGAGATTACCCAGTGCTTGTGTGTTTCTTCTCTCCTCTCCTCTCTTCTCTCTTGTTGTGTCAGTGTGGCACTCCACTCTAGGAGACGCACTTGCACGTGCTCTTCTGCTGTCTTACATGCTCTATCTCTCTCTATTGGCATATGACCTCTATTTTAATGTGCTGACGATATTTTCTAGGCATGCATATTTGTCTATTTTATGGGTTACAATATGTTGTCTTTGGTATTTCGCAAGGTCTTCCACTCATCCGTTTGTAGCAGTGGTATCGGAACTCACATCCCACAGCTAAGTTTTCTTAATTTACTTATTTTATTAGCATGATGCTTAGCATGACTGTTTTATTCCCATAGGTGCATAGAATGGTTATGTGATTCAATCAAATTAAGATTAGCTTGATTAGGAGAGTTTAGTTAATGCAGATTAGCATGGAGCGAAGAATATGAAAAGCTTCAACATCAAAGGAACAATCTCAAGTGACGAATAATTAGAGAAGTTTTGACATCAGACGAAGATGTAAAGAGAGGCGTCCAAATTTTTTTTTAAGAGTTTTGAACTCATGAACTATTATTCAAGAAGACCGAGGGAATTGAGGTAACAAGTGGAATAATAAGATCTGGTTGCCTCTAAGAGAGCTCATAGACTTGCACACTTATTCTCGTCTCAAGCTCCAATGGATAACCCATTTACCACAATTGGGTGAACTCCATTGTGGGAAAGAGGTGGGAAACACGATTTGAAAGCTTTGAAGTATATATATATATATATATATATATATATATATATATATATATATATATATATATATATATATATATATATATATATATATATATATATATATATATATATATATAGATATATATATATAGATATATTCATTCTCTGTTGCAATCTTAGTGGTGTGAGAAGCTTGGCAACAGAGAAGCTTAGCGTGAGAGCACAAGGAAGGGGGAGTACTAAGGAAGCTCATGAGACAAGAGCTATGGTAGCTGACAAACAACATGCCATATGAAGGGCATGAGATCAGCCCACAATGAAGAAGGCAGGAGGAGATAATGAGGGAATACTGCATGGCAGTGTGCCTGTGTGACCTTTGACAATAGTCCCCACTTCAAAAAATTCATCCATATCGTGAGCCTTCCGGTGCGTCAATGCATTCGATTGCTGCCATTGTTGGTCCACAACCATCTACAACAAGTAACCCCTGCCATGTAAATTACGAACCAAACGTATTGCACCAACTTAGTTGCCAGTGGCCATGCAACACAGAGCGTCACATGCCCACAAAGCACGGGTAATGTCTCTATAATTACTGGTGTCACAAATTATCTCCCTCGATATGACGTAGGCACCGCCTTTCTTGCCATGCGTGGCTTTAGTTAGCAAATAGGAGCACCTCTGTTTAACAACACTATTTATTATTTCTAGTTGGCATGCACCACTGCATAGACCTTAAGGTCTATGAGTAGCCACGTTCTGGCACACTATAGTCCTCTACAATGCATAGCATGCGGAGCCACTCTCTCTCTCTCACTCGTGATGGTGGCTACTGATCATCGCACAACTGCCCACACGCTGATGGCCATGTATTGAAGTCGTGGAGTGGAGCTTAGATTGACTCTCTCACACGCACACACAGAGAGATACAGAGACAGAGAGCTTACACAGTATGCAGAGAATTTATTGAAGGGTTATCTCCCAAATCTTATTATTCACACAAGTATAAGTGAGTATATACAAAGAGGCAGTGATAAGTGAGTTAGGTGGACGGCCGGCCATATTTGTATAAGAGGCCACTTGGGCTTTAATCCCAACAACCTCCCTCTTAAAGTCCAATGTGGCACTTTAAGAAACTATAAATCTATGAACATAAATGTACAAAGATTTACATGGCTGCCATCCATCCAATGCCCAATAACTCACAACAATGCACAAAGCCCTCTCCTGGAAGTCCCTTTGTGAGTAGATCAGCAGGATTGTCCTTCGTGTGGATCTTCATCATTTTTATCTGCTTGTCTTCAGATACTTCCCTAATGAAGTAATATTTCACATCAATATGCTTAGTCTTCAAATGGAACACTGGATTCTTTGCCAATTATATAGCACTTTGACTATCACAATATAACTCTGTCATATCTACTTTGGTTCCCAAGTCTACCAATCTACCAAGACAAATAGCTTCTTTGCATGCCTCATTTGCTGCAACATACTCAGCTCTGTAGTAGATTGCGTAATACAATCTTGTAATCGAGATCGCCATGATATGGCACCTCCAGCCAATGTAAAGACATAACCTGATGTAGATCTCCTCTTATCTAAGTCTCCTGCATAATCTGAGTCAGTGTATCCTCTGACACTCAAATCCTGACTACCATAGAATATGCGCATACTCTTTGTATGTTTTAAATATCTCATGATACCTTTCACTGCCTCCCAATGTTTCTTGGCGAGATTTGACATATATCTGCTAACCACTCCCACTGCAAATGCAATATCCGAGCATGTAGCAATCATTGCATACATCAAACTCCCACATGGAGACGCATACGGCACCGTATCCATTTCAACCTTTTCCACCTCAAACTATAGGTAATCTTGGTTGCTTAGTTTCACATATGATGGCAACGGTGTCATCAATGCCTTTCCTCTGTCCATATGGAAATGTTGCGACACCTTATCAATATACTCTTCCTGAGATAAATAAAGCATCTTCTTTGACCTATTTGGTTGGATACGCATAGCCAGTATATGACTTGCCTCACCCATGTCTTTCATGTCAAAAACCTTTGCCATTTTTGACTTAAGAGATGAAATTTCTACCATTTGTCTACCAGCAAGTAACATGTCATCCACATACAAGATGATGATTATCAAGCTACCATTCTTAGCTTGTCGAGTATACAGGAAATGATCTGTCTCAAATCTCTTGTCTCCTTGAGAAAGCATAAATTGGTGAAACTTGCCATAGAGACTCTTTCTCAAACAACATATTAATTTCTCTTTGCCTTTATCAACATACCCTTCGGGCTGCTACATATAAACCTCCTCATGGAAATCTCCATGAAGAAATGCCGTTTTCACATCCATCTAATGTAAATGCAGATCATGTTTGGCAACCAAAGCAAGTACACTTCTCAACATTGTCATCTTGACAACTGGTGAAAAGACTCCATCAAAATTCATTCCGTGTTCTTGCTTAAAACCCTTAGCAACCAACCGTGCTTTGTATTTTGGCTGTCCATCACAAGGAGTAAGCTTATACCGGTAAACCCACTTACAAGGTAGATCTTTCTTGCCCTCTGGCAATTGAACCAAATCCCACGTATGATTCTTATGCAGAGCCGTCATCTCTGATTGCATGGCCAACCTCCATTTTTTCGAGTCAACCACTTGTAATGCCTCCTTAACAAGATGGCTCTCCGCAATCCGTGAGCATGACATAATGTAGAGGTGGCACATAGCGATCAGGTGGTTTGGAGACACGCTCAGAACGTCTCACCACAACTGATTCTGCCTCTCTAGCCACTATAGGTTGTTCCTGAGCTTGACCATGATGTCTTGATGTGCTAGCACTAGGTCCATCTTCCCTGAAGACAACTCTTCTGATCTCCCTTATCTTCTCTTGCTTAGCGTGAAACTTGGCTTCATTGAAATGCACATCATTGCTATGAATAACTTTTCTGGACTCAAGATCCCAAGGCCGGTAACCCATCTTGCCCGATTCTCTGTAGCCAAGAAATATACACTTCCTACTAACTTATTCCTCAAATCCTTAGAAATATGGCTATAAGCCTCACAACCAAAGATCCTGAGATGATTATATGAAGGAGCCTTTCCTTTCCATAGCATCTTGGTCATTGCTTCCCTCTCCAGAACTCTAGTAGGATATCTGTTGATCAAATGGACTGCTGTAGCCACTACTTCCACCCAAAATCCAACAGGCAACTCAACATTTGACAACATGCTTCTGACCTTCTCTTATATGGTTCTATTCATACATTCTGCAACTCCATTCTGTGAAGGATTATATGGTGCAGTAAGTTCCCGCTTAATCCCTTTTGCTTCACAAAAGTCTTGAAAAGCTTTGGAAACTTACTCTCCACCATTGTCAGTTCTCAAGCACTTTAGATTTTGACCACTCCGATTCTCCACAAGCTGCAAGAATGTCTTAAAGACCGTGAGCGTCTCATCCTTGTGCTTTACAAAATAAACCCATACTTTGCGAGAATAGTCATCTATGAATGTACAAAAGTTTGTTGCTCCCCCTAGTGAAAAACTAGGCATTGGTCCGCATAGATCACTGTGCGCAAGAGCTAAACATTCGTCCCTACGATTCCTCTTTGATTTGTGCGGTTCCTGTGTTTGATTACCATGAACACATTGGTCACAAAAATTGAAATCTTGTAATGAAAGTCTAGGCAAATAACCATAACGAGAAAGTATTTCCATTCCTCTTTTTGACATATGTCCCAGTATACGATGCCACAGTGACACACTTGGCTGCTCAATCACATTAATTACATGGTTTTTAACCTCTGAAACATGTGAAGTGTACAAATCAAGCTCTTTTGGATTGCTGGAACATGTCTGACATTCTTGAGCCATAAAGAAGAGCCATTCTGAAACTTCAACTGCACATCTCCCACTCCAAGTATGTCACAAACCCGCTCATTGCCAAGTCTGACATAATATTTAGTAGCCACATATGATGTAAACCACTCTTTGTGCGGAGAAACATGTAAATATGCCCTTGAGTCGATCATCCAATCACTCATAGCGTGTCCATCCTCTGCAGTCAAGAAAACAGAATCAAAGTTGCTTGTGAGGAAGATGTCACCAGCTGCTATAACAGAATCACTATCTGAACCATATCCTGTGACATTCACCTCTTTAATCTTCACTGAACTCTTCTTTTCATCTTGCTCAGAACTCTTTGTTTTGCCTTTTTCTTGTTTCCACTTTGTACACTAGTCTCTCTTCATGTGACCCTTGTTGCCACAATGGCAGCATTCTATGTCATCCTTTGACTTTGAGTCACGAGACTTACTTCGGTTTTGTTCCTTCTTACCCTTCTTCTCTTTAGACTAGTGTCTCCCTCGAACAACCAAAGCACTATTGCCTTTGCCTTTGTCAATGTTCTTCCCATTCACTTCCTCTGTAAGCAAGCTGCCTTCTACATTAGCACTTATAAGACCCTCTGGCGCGATAGAATTACTTAATGCCGTGCGAAAAGTACCCCAACTGTCTGGCAAAGTGATTAAGAGAAACATAGACTTCACTCAATCTGGAAAGACTATCTCCTGTGCTATTAACTGGCTGAAAATTGTGTGAAATTCATTGAGATGATTTGACATGGCTGTCCCTTCCTTCATCTTCAAATCCACCAATTTCTTGAGCTAGTAAATCTAAGAAGCAACACTCTGTTTCTCGTACATACCACATAGCTTTTTCCATACGCCATACGTTGTAGTCTCTTCTGCTACATTGAAGCAAACATTTTCTGCCAGTGTCAACATGATTGTGGAACAAGCTAACTCGTCAAGCTCTTTCCAGTCATCTTCAGACATACCTTCTGGTCTCTCCCCTTTGAGCTTCAGTGGCTTCACTTGTTTTTACTACACCAAAACCTGCAAAATCTGCTTCTTCCAGAATGGAAAGTTTGTGCCATCCAGCTTCTTTATGTTGTAAAGAGTCTCACTTTGAGAAGATGCCATGTTTGCCAAAGTGTTTACTCCTGGGAAAAATCCGCCAGAGTTTCCCCTATAAACTAGCCTTTGTACACAATAAACAAGTTAAAAACAACAAGCTGAACACCTCTCCTCAAGAACTGTCAGTATTTTGAAAAATTTTGACAGAGTATCCCCTGTAAACTGAGCTCTAGAAACCAAAGGATAGCTCAAAAACAACCATAAATAGCTGATCAGTGACAAATCTAAAGTCTCTGTAAAATGCTACCCTCTAAGCATACACTGTCTCCTGTCTGGGCGATCACAGAACCTATATACTGTCTCAAGACTGAACCCTGAACAATGCCTCAACAGCTTGACGCACAAGATGCAATCCAGTGTCTACACAGTCACACATCCTATGGGATAAAAGTCGTTGAAGAAGATGCGTGTAGAGGGAAACTCCAACAAACTAATCCACCTCACACTGGGTAACCGAGCCCCCAGTGCTTGGCTTCAAAAAACCTCACACACGACCCTCTCAGATGGCTCAGCAAACTACGCAGAACTAGCATACATCCTACAATAGACCAATCACTGACCTATGACCGCTATGGCGGTCTGTCTGCTAGCCTGACTCACAACTAGAAGACCCACAATCATAGTACATCAATCTGCAATACATGCCAGTGGTGTCAAGCCATCGTATGGCCACACTTCCCCTAGAACCTGGCAAGCACAAGAAGTAGCAATGCAGACTGCAATATATATATCTAGTGATATATATGTGTACCTAATCTATGGATGATGCTTTGAAGACTAATGAGTGATGTATGTCGATGCCGACCACCTTCTGCTTGCCAATCTACACAAGACGGGTTTCTTTGCGGCTGAAACCTATCTTTTGATGTAGTTCTTAGAATGAAATTTTGAGGGCATAAACAGCTTCGAAAAGGGGGTAAAACCACAAGGTCACTTGCTGGAAATACTCCCGGAACACCGAGTGTGAATTTCCAAGCTTCGGATCCAGAATCTACCTGAAAAGTGCGTGCGCGCACGATTACGTGAAAATGCACTGAACCTCGCTCTGATACCAATTGAAGCCGCGGAGCGGAGCTTAGATCAACTCACACACACACACACACACACACACACACACACACATACACAGACAGAGAGATTACACAGTACACAGAGAATTTGTTGAAGGGTTATCTCCCAAATATTATTAGTCACACAAGTATAAGTGAGTATATACAAAGAGTTGGTGATAAGCGAGTTAGGCGGACGACTGTCCATATCTGTATAAGAGGCCACTTGGGCTTTAATCCCAACACATATCTCTATACCACCTACTGGTGATTCTTCATCTCTACCGACCCGATACTGCTCTCTCTCTCTCTCTCTCTCTCTCTCTCTCTCTCTCTCTCTCTCTCTCTCTCTCTCTCACTTCCTATCTACCAACTCGCCCTCTTCCTCCCCTGTCATGGTTCAACTCTCTCTGTCCTCGTTCTCAAGACATACATGTAGGGAAAACATGAGCCTCCACTCGGGCGCTCAAAGGAAGAGCGACTTGAGCAACTGCTTAAACTCCTGCTCGCCCAACACTCGGAGATCTTCACACAACACCTCACCTCATTTATTTTTGAAGGATGATATAGGTTCTACTCCAAGTAGGCTTTGTCCCTTCCCTCACGATCATGTGCTCCCTCCAACAAAATTCAGCCTGGATGATATAGTGTCTTTACTAAAACCGGCAGCAACAGCTGATCGACTACGTGTCCACATGGAAATGAATTTGATAGCGACTTCAATCATGTAGTGGGCTTGGAGCCACAAGGGCTTAACTGGCACTTACAAGAGGACTATGGACATTGAAGGCATGGATTACTCTGGTTGAGTCTTATTGTTTGGGGATTTACGTATTTGGCATGGCCACATACATCCCAATTCTGCAATTTGTCAGACATCATGCACATAAGGATGAATTCTATCCTTTAATGGTGAACCTATTAGAGGTAGAGAAAATTCAATGTGATAGGAAGACAGTCGTTCAGTTCCACGCCTTCATTTACCGAGGGGTCTTGGACGCCCCGGAGGAAGAAAGTGGAGACCATATTGTGTGCATCTCTTCAACACTTCTACGCATTTCTATACTTCATGGGCATGCCATTGTGCAGGAGGAGGTGAGTTTGCCTCCTCATTCTCGCACTTGGATAGGAGGTGGGTTGTCTTGCAGGCTATCAAGACCCTTGATGACACTCGTATGTGTAGGCCTAAGTGTCTAAATGCGAATGGTAAACCATCAAAATATGCACATCAGTTTCTGTTCATGTGCTGTGTTAAGGCAATTTTGCAACAAGCATAGCCTTTGGTAGGAGCTAGGATCTTGCCAGAAGCCAAGAATAACAAATTGTCTTCTTTTACAATCGTTGTTTAAGCCTGCTCAAGTCTCACCATAATCCTTGTCCTAAAATCTCCAACTTCATCCGAGATCCTATTGACCGCTGGGTCAACAACACAACATAACTCAAGTTTCGTACCAAAGTCTTATCTTTTGTGAGTTATTAAATGCTGCGGATTATGGCTATAAACGTCATTTGTAATGAGTAGTTATTCTAGTTTCAGAAGCCGGGGTGCAATGGCACTTCCAGATTTTAAATACAAAGCCATTTGACCCTTTCAACCCCATTTTTGGTTAAACCTAAGGTATCCTTAGTATATAAGGTACCTAGGTCATTTTGAAGAAGGACTTTAATCATAATCAAACTTTAGTGCTGCCGTCTACTGTGTGAGAGAGAGAGAAAGAGAGTGAGCATGAGCTTCATCCTCTCGCTACGCCCGGCTCGCTCAACACATTGGAGATCCGACTGCACCATTGTTGTAGGCTCGAGGAGAGCTACGCGACAATGCCAAGCATTCCACGCGAGACGAAGCGCACACGTCGACGCATCTACGAGCTATTTGTGGCCGTAAGTGTATCAAACGATGTCTGTTTTCTGCATGCTAGTAGTCTATAGTATCGTGGAGACATAAGCTACCCATAGGTACTCATAAATTTCAATTTCGGGCACTTTTGAAATTCGGATCTGTCATCCTACGCGTTTTCTGCAGATGGGTTTAGAGTGAGGGTTTTGAGTGTAGAAGCTTAGGGACAGGTGTATCCTAGTGAGGGGATGGTGTTCCTTAAGTTTCCTACGAATCTGGCATGATTAGGTGAGTTACCTTACGCATGTGTGTATGTGGCTAGGTGGTGTAGTTGAGGGCAGTGAGGTTCTTGATTGTGGTTTAGTTGGCCTTCCAGAGTGTTGTATGTGTAGGATGGTCTCAGACTAACAAGCTTAAGAGATTTCCTCCATGTGCCTATCGTGTCATCTGTGTCCTCGATTGACATTATGTTGATCTAGGTAGTGTTTGCATGCACTTCATGGGTGTGTGAGTCCCTTCCCGTCCAACATTGGCGCCGCTGCCGGGGACACAAGGACCTAAGTAGGTTTCCTACTAACACTCGTGTGATGGTTTCTTGATTTAGTTTCGGCTAAAGAAAGCGTTTTTCTTAAGTGGATCCGGGAGAGGATATTCCGCGATCAAGTGGATACCCAGGAAGCGTGTGTCTTGCTGAGGGTCTGCGACTAGATAGGTTTAGTTAGGATCTGTGGATTAGAGTAGTTGTTGGTGGTCGAGTGATTTGTGAGGTGATAAAAGCGTTTACTAGTCCGTGTGTGGCAGTGAAGCGTTTTTCTACTCATAGATGCAAAACCCCATATGACTTGTAGGAGTAGCTTTAGGTAAGTGATCCGATTCTGATCTAGAGCTATTCATCACTGAATTATTTGCTAAAGTGCTTGATTGCATTTGAAATCACGGAAAAGTGTGCTTTTGAGGGTCAAAGTGCATTAAACAAGCTTTTGTGGATGTTTTTTTTATGACTGACTGATGCTGTGCATATAAAAGAGCATTTGCAAGGGTTCTGTGAAGAAAACCTGCAATTCTGTAAACATAGACATACTACGCGTAGGATGTCTCAAGGGGGTTCTGGAGACCAAATTTGAAAATTTTGACTGCACCAGTGGGTTCAGAGGGTAGGTTTTACCCTAGTAACATATTGACTTGGGTGTTTTTCCCTATTTTTGTTGACCAAAAGCCAAAAGGCGGAGTCAGAGAACGTAAAATTTCAGCAAAGGCTTAAATTGAGTGATTTTTTCATGTTTTTGCAACTGTGAAGCATACTTGCACTTGCTGAGAGCATAAGGAAGCATCAGGGACACTTCAGTCTCAAAAAATCAGTAGTAGACATCCTACGCGTAGGATGTCTACAGGGTGATCTGGTGGAAATTTTGAAAATCTGAGGTTACCAGTGTGTTTAGAAGGTAGGTTTTACCCTATTTTCACCTGGAAAGTGGAAATTTGACCAAATTTTGACAGATCAAAGCCAAAAGACGAGAATTGCTAGACATCCTACCCAAATTATGCCCAAGGCATAATTTTTGAGACCAAACCATAGGGTGACTTCAAAGGCATGTTTTAAATGTGGTATTGAGTGCATGTGATAAATTTCATCTCATGTGGGTCAGTGAAAGGGAAGATTGAGCGGACTTTAGCACTTTTGACTGAAAAAAGGCAAGAACAGCTAAAATTTGGGACTTTTGAAATCCAAACAAAAATCTGAGCATACCACTGGGTTGCTGACATCAAGGGGAAGCTTTGGGTCAAGTCTGGGGTCAAACAGGCCAAAAATGTTGAGAGAGAAGGAGAGAACACAGAAGTAGAACCCCAAAGTGTGTAGAATACACACATGAGATGATGTATATATAGAGGGGACCTGGGTGCCATATATAGAGAAGCCATATATTGAGTAGCTTCACATATAAGCTCAACACCCCCGCTCAAATAAGGGTCCCTAACTGTGGATGAAAAACCCTTGGGGGATCAAGGGAAAAACCCATAGCTCTATATACACCCACCGTTATATTATAAAAATCATTGAATATACAAATGTTTACGAGGAGCTACATCACTCCTTTTACAATGAATGTTTTATGAGGAGTTACATTACTCCTATCCTATCAAATACAATAATGAATACAAAGGTTCAATAAAGAGGTGTAAAAGCTATCGATTAGCTTGTAATCAAAAGTGTCTCCGTGAGTCTGCTGTGTAGCTTGTCATCAATATCGCATCACCAAACATGTCTTCATGTTGTCATCAATATGGCATTACCAAACATATCTTCATAAATCTTTTATTGTCACCAAGTTTGTCTTCATAAAATCAATTCTTTGATCAATCCTACATAGATCATAGACTCCAAAGAAAAACATGTCATGAAAATTATTAGCATCGTTAATGAAATAATTACGTTCACAATGCCATAAGAGATGGTTCGCGACGCCACTCTTTTGACGACATATATACGCACGACAACATATGGTACATAAAGTATAAACGTAAAAGTACAAAATGTGTGATTACGTGATACAAATGATATGTGTATATACTACATAAATCAACATTTATCAATGTAGTGATCAATGAATACCATCAAAGTATTAACAAAATATCATCATTATGTCAATAAAAATGAATAAATGATCATGGTATCAACGTCTAGTTAGACTTGTAGACAATCCACGAGTTAGACCATCCCAAGTCCAGAAATGGGTAAAAAGAAAATACTCCGGAGATAAAGATCCGAGAGATCACGTAACGGCTTTTAGAAGAGTGATTAGAGCAGACGAAGTTTCAGATTTTGCGACACAGTTTGCGGGATTTGGATTGACTCTAGAAGATGATGTAGCTACATGGTTCAACTCGGTGGAAAAATGGGATTTTGAGACCCTAGATGAGCTGTTTGAGGAGTTTATTGAAGAATTCTCACCAAAAGGAATTGCTCACAACACGGTCTCGCAAATCCATAGATTCAAATAGAAAGAGAATGAATCAGTACGCAAAGCATCATTACGACTCAAGAGATATGTTAAGCTCTGTCCGAGAGTGGAATTACCTACACAAGCACGACTGATGCTGACCTTTATCCATGGAATGAGAGATGCGGGCCTTGAGAAGGATCTGCATATGATAAGGAGGATGACGCTAAACGAGTTGATCAAAGAAGCTCTTTATCTAGTGGATAACTGTGAGGCATACAAAGAAAAGGACTTAAAGAGTCAAGGAGATGACACATCCTCTCAGCACAGTGTTTCACAGATAAGTGAGCCCATTGCCAAGCCAACGGTACCTATTGATCAAGAAAAGCTTATCGACGACTTGGTCAAGAGGTTGATTCCTCTTGTAAGGTCTGATTCGGGAGAGCCGAAGTGGTATGAAATTGAGAGAAAATGTACGAACCATACGGGGGAAGAGTGCTATTATAGCATGGAAATTTCTAGGGAGAGGTATGTACAACCTGTTCCAGAAGCACCTACTCCATCTAGATACATTACGAGGAATGCGCCAGGACCAGTAGGAGTTTTAAGGCCACAACTTGTCTTAGGACAACAACCTCCGCTGCTGCCAGGTGCTAGAATGCAGGTAGACATGAGATACATGCCAATGATGGAAGCATCAAATAAACCAACGCCAGTACCAGCTACAATGTGGTATAGCAACCAAAGTGGGTATTACCCTTCGGAGCAACAAAATGTGAGAGAAACACATGGAGTGGTGAGGCCGGTACAACCTCCACCTCTTGGGTTTCAGTCGAAAGAAAGAAGGTATGAAATGGACGAAAGGACATTGCGATTCATTGCCAATAGCGGCTTATCTAGGTCAAAGCTTGCTTATAGCCAAGAGGAAATGCTAAAAGAATCTCCTCAACCAGAGACAGATTGTCACAAAAGTCGTGACAACCACTTGGTCAAACAATGTCCTCATACGGAGATCGCTGAAGTAAATGCCTATTGTCTTGAGTGTGGCATCACTCACTTGATCCCCGATTGCCCGAAAAACCCAAACCAAATCAGGAAAATCACGACAAATGTATCAGGGATTGTTTAGCTACCTAGTAGCTCAGAAAATGAAAATGTCGTACCAATTCAAGTGGTTACGAGAGCACAAGCTCAAAAGAAAGCCGATGAGAATCCAGAGACAAAGAACACGGAAAGTGTCAAGAGTCCAAAGACAGATGATGGACCAAAGACAGACGCACCTAGTCAGAAAACCAAGAGCAAACGAAATAGTTGGAAAGCTAGAAAGACTAGGATGAAAGCACGCAGGGAACGAGAGCAAAAATCCCTAGCTGAGAAGCTTACCGAAGCTGAGGAGAAGATAAAACAACATGAGGAAAAGGAGGCACCTTCTCTTACACAGATGGTTAAACCTCTAGAAGAACCATCCACGGATGAGAAACAGAGAAGTGCTAGTTCAGGAGGATCTGTGTTGGCAGAGAAGGTTAATGAGACATTAGATGCCCTCTTGAAAGCCTATGATGTGAGGCTCTAAAACAACCAAACCCAAGAACAAAGGTGGATGACATATCCCTATGCGGAACTAGAAAAGAAAAAAATTGAAATGTGCCATAAAATGATTCAAACAACCCAAGCTTTACTAGAACCACCAGTTACAAAACCTCAGGATGTGATCCGTGTCATGCCTACACAAGTAATCCCACCAAACCAGGAACTAAAAGAGCCATATTCTAGTCATGAGCACAAACCAAACCTCAAAGACCGAGCATTAGAACCAAGGATAGTACTGAATACCATGGATAAATCTTTCGAGGGATTTCACCAAGCTATACCTGAGGATTGTAAAGAGATAGATGGTCTTGACGAATTGTGGAAGCAAGTCAGAGAGGCCAATGAAGGATAGTACTGAATACCATGGATAAATCTTCCAAGGGATTTCACCAAGCTATACCTGAGGATTGTAAAGAGATAGATGGTCTTGACGAATTGTGGAAGCAAGTCAGAGAGGCCAATGAAGGCGATGACCCAAGAAGACGAGTAGACAAGACTGGTGATGAACGAGGAGTGTTTCTACCACCAATAGAGGAATTTGAGACTGGATCTCAAATAAATCTAGACGTGCAATCTTGTTGGGGCAACAAAGGATCTGTACAATCTATGGATAGTCAACCCCATTCGCTAAGAACACTACCGTCCTACATGGGAGAGTACGAGACCAAGTCAGATGTGGTTGCAGTCCCATCACAGAGACTGTCTTCCAACAAGGCCATCGATTCAAAGGGGCTAGTAGATATTCTATCTTCCCCAGTCACCTGTACAATAATTCTAGCCGAGTTGCTCAGAATAAGACCAAACATGTGGGCGAATGTGGGTAAATTCCTAGAGAAATTTGGTGTAAAAACCCCAATGAATCGAATTGAGGAAGGCCTCAAAGAGCTTGAAATGCCTCAACTAAATAGTAGGCCAGTGCCATTAAACAAGGTAGGCGAGTATTATGAGGGAGAAGATGGAAATACCACCCTTCCTATGGAATTCAATGGTGTAAAAACCATGGCAATCCTTGACAGTGGAGCTGGCGTGGCCATTGCAACCAAAGAGGTTTGGAAAAAATGGGGAAAACTTGCCTTGATATCCACACGAATGACCCTGCAGCTTGCAATCGGACACAAGGAAAAGCCCCTAGGACTGCTAGAAAAAGTGATTGTTACTTCTTGTGGCATTGAATATGAACACACTTTTGCTGTTGTTGACTTTGGCAATAAGAACAACTATGACATCATTCTGGGAAGACCATTCATGCGACAATTGAAAATGGTCCAAGATTGGGGTTATGACCATATATACATGAGACATATAGAAACCATAACAAAGATAAACTTGAGGGACCATAGCTATATGGATGTGACGAGAACACCAGTTGAGGAGTTTGATTCTCCCACAGTTGCAGGATCAGAACTTCCAGCTTGGTTAGGTAAGCCTAAAGAACTGTGGATGTGTGGAGCTTCACAATGCGGTAGCTTGAAACGCGAGGAATGTATCCTAGAGCGAGTTATAGAGGATATGGACTATATCCCAGAACCATTTCCTGAAGAAGAGTTAGAGCCTTTTGGATGGGAGCACATCTTGTCTACTCTGGACATGTGCGCCGTGGAGGATGCTCCCACAACAAAGTTTTGTGATGAAAATGGCTATGATGTCGTTCCTTATTTTGCAGTGAGTGTAATCCAGGAAAATGAAGAGAACCAGACATCAACAAGCTCGCGACATAAGGAGCAAACAAAGAAATGTGGAGAATCAAAAGATGAAGAAGACGACGAGTTCTATGAATCTGTAGAACACTTTGAGCTTCAAGAAGATCAACGACCCGGGAATCAATGTCATCGCTACACGAATAAAGTGCATCAAAAGTGGATTCCAAAGTCCTCGGTGAAGACACAGCCACCACAAGCATCCTCATACATGGATCCTAATAAGGATGCAAAGACTCAGCTAGGAGGAATACGACCAGAGAAACGAGCTAACAATGCTCTAATCAATGGGCTAGAAAAGTCCTCCAAGAAACTACCACCCACGAGCAAACAGACAGTAGCTTTCCACTACCAACCAAAAAATCAAGGGAAAGTACAAGCAGTCAACCTTGCTGAGGATAGTAGCGATAGTGATGAATCTTACGACATCCCCTATCATCAACTCAGGCCATCACTATCACCAACCCCTTCAGCAACAAGCATGACAGGTCAACAGAACAAGACAACAAGTCAAAGCCAAAAAGCTCGACAAATCTGGATACCAAAAAACCAGATCGGCCAAAAACAGATATGGATCAAGAAGACAAAGATCTCTAATGACAAATCACAAGATCCAACACCAAAACAAAAACAAGGAAAGCATGCACGAATGGGTAAGAATATCACAAAGTCACAAGCTTTCACAACTCCGGTTTGGGCTCCAAAGAAGTTGATTCAAGCACAAAAAAGTCAGGAATTCATTTGGATTCCAAAACAACCACAGTATCAACTTTCAAAGCCTGAATCCCGTCACCAACCAAGCATACAAGGGCTGAAGCAAAGACCACTGTCGACTCACACAACAAAAAGGTGGATCCCAAAGAAGTCTCTTCAAACACAAACGAAGCATGGGCAAGTATGGGTTCCCAAACTAGAGCCAACAACAAAACAACCAATAATCGCAAAGAAATGGGTCCCAAAGAAGAACAACAAAATTGTTGTTAGTGCATCGCCGCTTGAATTCTTACAATTCTTCCTACGATTATAGTACAGTTAGAAGAGAGCAAGTCGCTTCAATCAAGCAACGATACAGGAGCTTCAAAGACCATTACATTGCTTAGAATAGGAAGCCTCGCCAACAAATGCCAATAAGCAAATTGTCTATACCCACATCTTGCACAACATAAATCTTTTCCATGCATTGACTGTGTATGCATAATAGGGCTACATTACAAGGCCTGCATAGGCACAACTTTTAATTGCCCAAGCACAACACATACCCTTTGCGATACCCTGTCGTAAAGGATGACTCCAAATAGGAAGAGGGGAGGAATTCTGAATGCGGACTTAACATTATGACTATTAGAGGCCAATGTTTTGTGAGATGCATTGAATTTTTGCGTTTTATTGTGATAATTTTTTGACAAAATTTAGAGTATATGCCCTCATAGTAGTGTTACAGAGGAGTATGGGGACAAAATCCATATATGAGCCCCTAGGGACATGTGTATAGTGTACATAGCATTTAGATTTCTATTTGAATGATTTTTCTTTTGTTGAGTTGTTTTAGGATTTTCTTTGTTTATTATTAAGAAAAAATTTAAAAAAATCCATAATCCACATGAAGAAAAGACTGACGAGAGGCCTGAGCACTACAAAGAGAAGAAGGTACAGGAAAACGATGAAACTTCACGAAGTATGTCTCAGCAGCCACTACAACAGCCGAAGAACTTGTCACAAAGCAGTGTCAACATGCAACCGACAAGTCATACAAGGCAAAGTCGAGCAGCTAAGCCACAAAATGAGTGAGGTGTTAGTCTCAAAACTTCAAGTACTATTCTATGTGGTCTAAGCGTCTTAGCTATTCTAGGTACTGCTCAAGCTGGAAGAGTTGAGCATATTTATGTTGTGTCGCTCATGCTGGTATAGGTGAGCAAAAGAGTCGAAGTCTACTATACTTAAGTTTGGTGAAGTGAAGGAGAAGGTCCAAAAGACACTCACGTATTGAGCACAGTGAGATGCGAGTGGAGAAACTTCTACATCGAAACCCCTTCTTGGAAAGGTGGAAGCTATTGAGACATCTTTTGATGTCACATGTGCTACATTTATTCCTCGAAACACCCATCATCTCCTTCTTTCACATTGCATGCTTTTATTGACAAATTTCTCATATGCATATAGAGTGTCCTATAATTGGCACTTACATCAGGCACTCTTTCCGTGTTTCACCCAAGCACTCACCTTTCATGAACATGTACTTCACGTTCAACTGCTCAACTCCAATAAGAGCGTATACCAAAGGCATTTTTTTCCCACCGGGTTTTTTCCCTTTGGTCATCCAGGTTTTAGACCCTAATCTTAGGACACCTATCACCATCCTCTTGTACATATTCCTTCTACATCAAAAATAAGGAAATGCTACTCAAATCAATTGACAAATGAATTGGAGCGCCAATTTCAGATCATAGCATACTTCTCCTCAATGGCGAGTCGAAGAATGGCCTACAATGACAAAGCTGCAGACAACACTAACAACATGATTGCACAGGAACAAAGAAGTCCTCAATGACAAAGAGCATACATAAGGGTAATCAGAGGATTGCAAAAGCTTGTCCTTGATAATGCGCATCGAATGCTCGTTAGGGTTTTAAACCTCAAATTAGAATAATTAAGTCCTGGATTCGGCCTAACAGACTGTCTTTGCATTGGAGTGCAACTTGGCCTAAAGAAGTTAAGGGTTTAGCCATACAATTTCTACAAAATCCTTACAAAGTTGTCATTGGCTCACAAGATCAGAAAGCCAATCCCTCAATTCTACAGATTGTAGAAGTTGTTTCTGAGAATCACAAATACTCTGAATTGACATATTTGTTGGAGCAAGTGATGGATGGAGCTTTCTCTATCCATGATGATAAGAGTCAAGTTAAATGGCAGTGGGTTCTTTTTGAGTTTAGATCTGGCAGTAGACCTATAATGACAGAAACAGATGCTGCAGCTCGGAGCGTGGATGTGAAAGACATAAAGTTCGTCATCAATTATGATTTTCCTAAATCATGAGAATACTATGTACATCGGATTAGACGAACAAGACAAGCTATTGCAAAGGCTACAGTCTAGACTTTATTTCCAACAACAAAATGACAGCAAAGACCACATCGCCATCGACAATCAAGTCATGTCGGGGATGACATGAACGCGGAAGGGGGGAATGTTGACCGTTGGGTCAACAACACAACATAACTCAAGTTTCGTACCAAAGTCTTATCTTTTGCGAGTTATGAAATGCTGCGGATTGTGGCTATAAACGTCATTTGTAACGAGTAGGTATTCTAGTTTCAGAAGCCGGGGTGCAATGGCACTTCAAGATTGTAAATACAAAGCCATTTGACCCTTTCAACCCCATTTTTGGTTAAACCTAAGGTAGCCTTAGTATATAAGGTACCTACGTCATTTTGTAAAAGGACTTTAATCATAATCAAACTTTAGCGCTGCCGTCTACTGTGTGAGAGAGAGAAAGAGAGTGAACGTGAGCTTCATCCTCTCGCTACGCCCGGCTCGCTCAACACATTGGAGATCCGACTGCACCATTGTTGTAGGCTCGAGGAGAGCTACGCGACAACGCCAAGCATTCCACGCGAGATGAAGCGCACACGCCGACGCATCTACGAGCTATTTGTGGCTGTAAGTGTATCAAACGATGTCTGTTTTCTGCGTGCTAGTAGTCTATAGTATGGTGGCGACATAAGCTACGCATAGGTACTCATAAATTTCAGTTTCGGGCACTTTCGAAATTCGGATATGTCATCCTACGCGTTTTTTGCAGATGGGTTTAGAGTGTAGAAGCTTAGGGATAGGTGTATCCTAGTGAGGGGATGGTGTTCCTTAAGTTTCCTACGAATCTGGCATGATTAGGTGAGTTACCTTACGCATGTGTGTATGTGGCTAGGCGGTGTAGTTGAGGGCAGTGAGGTTCTTGATTGTGGTTTAGTTGGCCTTCCAGAGTGTTGTATGTGTAGGATGGTCTCAGCCTGACAAGCTTAAGAGATTTCCTCCGTGTGCCTATCGTGTCATCTGTGTCCTCGATTGACATTATGTTGATCTAGGTAGTGTTTGCATGCACTTCATGGGTGTGTGAGTGGCTTCCTGTCCAACAGATCCCAAGCTTACCATGACCAATCCTGCCTCGGCTTGATACAACCGCCAACACTACCTTTTTTTTTTAACAGACCTTAGTCTAAGATGAGGCACACCTTCCTTGTACATTGGTAATAGGCCGGTCAATTTTAGGTCATTTGTCCATTTCTTTTACACGTAAAATTATGATATGTCTTATATAAATAGCCTTGGTTACCCAAATATGTAGTATCTGTCACATTTGAAGGGATT
The DNA here is from genome assembly GCF_014529385.1 of Adiantum capillus-veneris. Taxonomy (NCBI): domain Eukaryota; kingdom Viridiplantae; phylum Streptophyta; class Polypodiopsida; order Polypodiales; family Pteridaceae; genus Adiantum; species Adiantum capillus-veneris. The sequence continues at coordinate 36,606,835 of NC_140932.1, forward strand.
AGGTGCAACTTTGACTGGTAAAGAGGATAAAGATGGTGATTATGTCGAGTTAGAGCAAGGTATCCATTGTTGATGTAACTATACAAACACATACACAACGAGCGAGATAACCATGGGCTATCGTGCTTGTGGGGCTTTGTTGGATATGTACACCAATTCTTGGGCTCTCTCTCTCTATCTCTTTCCTTTTAATTGTTCTATCAACAAATATCTATGGATTGTAGTCAGTAATCTTTGTTATTCAGTTGTTACCTTTTAGGCTTTAGGATCTACTACAATATAGACAATCAATTAGATGTCTAAAAGATTTGACAAAGAGTTACATACATACATACATACATACATATATATATATATACACATGATTCCTTCCCATGTTGATATTATAAATTGTTATTATGGAATCCTCTACAATAATTTTCTTCTCATGGGTCCTGTTGGCTCTTATTTTATTTTAATACTTTCTAACCATCATGAATAATCATAACGTGCTAGGGTAACATTTTCACCATCACGATACATCAGGTCTTAATATTCTAGCAATGATGACCATATGCGAACTGTTTCTAGATACACTTTTGGCTACCAAGACCCCAATTGAATGTTACTTGAATTATTCAGTAATTATCAAGCATAAACAAGAATATCTCTCTCTCATCATTATTTGCAAGACCATTATCCCCATCATGTAAGTTTATCCCATTAGCAATGATATAATGTAATTCAATTTTCACTTTGATAGCTCTAGAAGATCTCTTCAATGTTACATCATATGTGCGTCAAATTGTTTTTGCATATTACTTAACAACAATGAAGATTTTTTTGCTTTTGTCCTCTTTCCATGGCTCATTGTTATATTTTACTAGTTGCTAATTCCATATCACTGGTCACCACCATTACCTTTATTAGTTTTATCACAATTTTTTATTTTTGGCAATATAAGTCTCTGTCTTGATTGACCTTAATCAAATGATTTTTATTATGGTCTTCATTTGTTTTTGTTACATTTCTCTAGCTCGTTGAAGGATTCACAAAAAAACCTATGCAGGCCATAATGTGAGGCAATCAGATATGTCATCTTCTTACTTTATTTTGCAAACTCATTTTAAAAGCTTTAGTGTTCTTTTCATATTTCATTTGTGTACGTTGTCTTCTAGGCTGAATACTCACACACTGCTACGGCCATGGTTTCTCATTGATTCAAAGGATTTTTCATTAAGATCATTTGTCATTAAGCTATACAGCTACTCATGTGAGCTAAAGTGCTCTAGGATAGTGAACAACAGTTTGTCAGTACCCTCCTACTCAACCATGCTACAAATTGGTCTCACACATATGATAAATGTTATATTTTTATGCCTAGTCTACTCCATTGGTCACGAGCACATAGATTTTTCGATTTAGGAAGTGTGTAAACATTCATCCTGTGTCGATTTGCCAATTTAGGCAGCACACAACACACAACATGTTGAGAGAGAAGGAGAGAGCACAGAAGTAGAACCCCAAAGTGTGTAGAATACACACATGAGATGATGTATATATAGAGGGGACCTGGGTGCCATATATAGAGAAGCCATATATTGAGTAGCTTCACATATAAGCTCAACACCCCTGCTCAAATAAGGGTCCCTAACTGTGGATGAAAAAACCCTTGGGGGATCAAGGGAAAAACCCACAGCTCTATATACACCCACCGTTATATTATAAAAATCATTGAATATACAAATGTTTACGAGGAGCTACATCACTCCTTTTACAATGAATGTTTTATGAGGAGTTACATTACTCCTATCCTATCAAATACAATAATGAATACAAAGGTTCAATAAAGAGGTGTAAAAGCTATCGATTAGCTTGTAATCAAAAGTGTCTCCGTGAATCTGCTGTGTAGCTTGTCATCAATATCGCATCACCAAACATGTCTTCATGTTGTCATCAATATGGCATCACCAAACATATCTTCATAAATCTTTTATTGTCACCAAGTTTGTCTTCATAAAATCAATTCTTTGATCAATCCTACATAGATCATAGACTCCAAAAAAAAACATGTCATGAAAATTATTAGCATCGTTAATGAAATAATTACGTTCACAATGCCATAAGAGATGGTTCGCGACGCCACTCTTTTGACGACATATATACGCACGACAACATATGGTACATAAAGTATAAACATAAAAGTACAAAATGTGTGATTACGTGATACAAATGATATGTGTATATACTACATAAAACAACATTTATCAATGTAGTGATCAATGAATACCATCAAAGTATTAACAAAATATCATCATTATATCAATAAAAATGAATAAATGATCATGGTATCAACGAAAAGCATCATGATATCACCGAGAATAATCATTGTATCAACGAAACAACATCATGGCATCACCGAGAATAACCATGGTATCAACGAAACAACATCATGGTATCACCGAGAATAACCATGGTATCAACAAAACATCATCATGGTATCAACAAAAATCACCATGGAATCAACGAAATATCATCATGGAATCACCGAGAATAACCATGGTATCAACGAAATATCATCATGGCACCACCGAGAATAACCATGGTATCAATGACATATCATCATGGTATCAACGAAAATCACCATGACCAAAGTATTAACAAAACATCATCATGGTACCATCAAAATCACTATGGTATCAATGAGAAATTATCAATAAAACGACGTAAACTATATCTCTAAAAGAATAATTATACGAGAATCAATGAACGAGTATATCATATAACAAAAGATCATGTACCAACAGTAGCTCGATAGAATTTGGACGATCATCAACGGCTCGACTGAATCGGAACGATGTGTAACTGGCTTCTGCAGCAAAGTTACGTCAGTAACAAATATATAATTGATAAAGAAAAATATAATTGAAAAGTTTTCAATTATGAGAAAAATCAAAAGCAAAAAGTAAAATTTTGATTTTCAAACATATTCGCAGTCCGAGACGATAACCCAAAATCGGTGCAGAATTTATAGAAACTTTCTTCTGCAAAGTTATAGACCACATCGATTCCAATCCCCATCGCGGGTAGTTTCTTCTGCAAAGTTGTAGAACACATCGATTCCGGTCTCTCACGCGGGTAGTTTCTGCAAAATCGTCTTCAATAAGCAGAAAAATAAAAAACAGAAAACGAAAATTGCTTTTTAGGTATGTACGCAGTCCGCGAACGATAACTCAAAATCGGTGCAGAATTTGAAAACACTTTCTTCTGCAAAGTTGTAGACCATATCGATTCCGGTCTCTTTGGCGGGTAGTTTCTGCAAAATCGTTTTCAATAAGCAGAAAAATAATAAACAAAAAGCAAAAATTGCTTTTCAGGTATATACGCAGTCTGCGAACAATAACTCAAAATCGGTGCAGAATTTGAAAACAGTTCCTTCTGCAAAGTTGTAGACCACATCGATTCCAGTCTCCTAATCGAGTTGTCTCTGCAAAATTGTTTTCAATTAGCAAAAAAATCAAAAACAAAAAGCGGAAGTTGCTTTTCAAGTATGTACGCAGTCCGCGAACGATAACTCAAAATCGGTGCAAAATTTGAAGCAACTTCCTTCTGCAAAGTTGTAGACCACATCGATTCCGGTCATTTGCTTGGGTAGTTTTTGCAAAATTGTTTCTAATTAGCAGAAAAATCAAAAACAAAAAGCGGAAGTTGCTTTTCAGGTATGTGCGCAGTCCGCGAACGATAACTCAAAATCGGTGCAGAATTTGAAAAAAACTTCCTTCTGCAAAGTTGTAGACCACATCGATTCCGGTCTCTCACGTGGGTAGTTTCTGCAAAATCGTTTTCAATTAGCAGAAAAATCAAAAACAAAACGCGGAAGCTGTTTTTCAGGTATGTACGCAGTCCGTGAACGATAACTCAAAATCGGTGCAGAATTTGAAAAAACTTCCTTCTGCAAAGTTGTAGACCACATCGATTCCAGTCTCTCACGTTGGTAGTTTCTGCAAAATCATTTCCAATTAGCAGAAAAATCAAAAACAAAACGCGAAAGCTGTTTTTCAGGTATGTACGCAGTCCGTGAACGATAACTCAAAATCGGTGCAGAATTTGAAGAAACTTCCTTTTGCAAAGTTGTAGACCACATCGATTCCGATCCCTCTAGTAGGTAGTTTCTGTAAAATCGATTTTGATCAGGAGAAAAATTGAAAACAAAAACGTACTGCTCTGATACCATGTTGAGAGAGAAGGAGAGAGCACAGAAGTAGAACCCCAAAGTGTGTAGAATACACACATGAGATGATGTATATATAGAGGGGACCTGGGTGCCATATATAGAGAAGCCATATATTGAGTAGCTTCACATATAAGCTCAACACAACATATGCAAAAGTTTACATAATATCAATGCAGATTCACCGGTTTAGGTAGCACAAGTGCCAATTCTCCAATTCAGGCAGCACTTCGGGTGTAGATTCGTCGGTTTAGGCAACACCAATCACAAAATCATGCTGCAGTGGTGGTTGGCACCACTATAACTGGTATGATTTTGTTTCCCAGATATACAAAATGAAAGATATTTGGATTTGGATTTGAAATTGGATTTGGAATGGGTATATGATTCTTTTCTCTCGCAATAGTATTTATGGAATTGGACTTGTGATTGATGAGAATTGATTATTGAATGATGAGTGTGACCAATGATATCCCGATTCATCACGGTATGACATATACTGCTTATTCTAGTGGTATGGAATACTAGAATAGGTAGTATGTGGATGACGTCATGCATAAGCAATGTTGTCTAATTTTATCGATTTTTCTTTTACTATTTGATACAGATTTCTAATCATTGTTTTTGACAAGTATTGTTTTCAGATTTTTATCTTCGCAAAACTGAGGACGATTGCTTCCGAGTGGAGAGGTATATAATGGAATTGATATTTACCTATTTATTGCAACTGACAGGTGGAAAAAGAAACAATAGTTATTGGACTATGCAAAAGGATATGCAGTTTATGTGCATTAAGTGCTCTTTCTGATCTTTGGCCATTTATGACCGGCCGGCCAGTTTGTACTCAATTTGACCACTCAAGAAATCTATAAATGAAATACGTGCAAGAGGAAAATGGTCACTCTTGCATGGGGGGAGATTGTACCCAGTGCTTATGTGTTTCTTCTCTCCCCTCCTCTCTTCTCTCTTGTTGTGTTGATGTGGCACTTTGCTCTAGGAGATGCATCTGCACGTGCTTTTCTGCTCTCTTACGCGCTCTATCTCTCTCTTTATCGGTGTATGACTTGTATTTTGTGCTCACGGTATTTTCCAGGTATGTAAATTTTTCTATTTTATGGGTTGCAGTATGCTATCTTTGGTATTTTGCAGGGTCTTCCACGCATATGTTTGTAGCATCATGGGCTACTTTGACACAAATAGTGAGGAGGCTAGATAATTTGGATTCATAGTTCTAGTAGAACCTTGGGAAGAAGCATTTTTGCCTCTAATGGAGTGGAGACCATCTTTGACCCTCTTCCACTTGCTACTATATTTCCTCCAAGGAGAGAGAGAGAGAGAGAGAGAGAGAGAGAGGGAGAGAGAGAGAGATCTTTGTAAAAGACCCCAAATTGTTCATATTGGTGACTGAACCACAACAATTGAGACCATCTCAAGTGAACAAATGTGTCAAGACAAAGTACAATGGGTCAGGGGATCCATACGCACATGTGTCACTATTTAAATAAGTTTAAAGGACTAAACAAGTAGATTTGGATAAGGAGTTCTCTAAAAGGGGGATCAAGCACAACACGGTATTACAGATCTATGCTTTCAAGCAAAGCGGGGTTGAGAAAGTGAATGAAGCTTCAGCTCAATTCAAACAATAGCTTAACATGTGTCCCACACGAGAGTTACTACAAGAAAAGAGGCTATAAGTTCTCTTTATACAAGGCTTGAAGAATGAGACTCTAAAAGAGGAACTGCATTTGAAAGCATGCACGATGTTTAAGCAAGTTAGTAGAGAATATTAAAATTATAAGGCCTACAAAGAGGTGACTAAAGATGGAGAGTATGCGACTAGTAGTGTCTCTCCAACAATGAGTGAATTCACAATGAAGCGGGGTTTTCTAGCTCTTACCGTGCCAACCATTGATCAATTGCTTGAGGTAAGGATGATGAATCAAGGCTATAGACAGAACCAAAATATACAACAACAACCATTGAGGAGATGTGATACTTGTGGAGGGAACCATCCAACCCCATGGTGTAACACTCATCCGAGACTGCAATGTATGCTAGGTTAACAATTGCCTCTTGTGAACGATGGAAGAGTAGTAGTCAACTATACTCAACCAACTGAACCACATGAGAGACAAGCATTGGTGAGGTCTTCTTTGTATTGAAACAAACCCAAAGATTCCTATGGAAGGATGCCAAAGAGTATCTCTTATGCTAGGGATATATATCATTTGTGGCCACAACCCATGAAAAATCAATATTCTATGGACAAGAACACCATACTACTCGTAGAAAATCAAGAGTATGGATTGAAGACCATTCTTACCAAGCAAGAAAAACCATCAAGTGCACCACTAGCTACGGAACAAGTAGGACCATGCTACAAATGTGGGGGTGATCATTGGGCAAAGGTTCTAACCAAATGGGTGGACTTGTGGACAATGGAAAAGGCAATATATTTGAAAGAGAGGGAAACATGAAAACAAGCTTCTAGAGGTAGGGAGGCACCCCCAATTCCTCAACACCTTGCATGTCTTTGAGATCTTAATAGTCCCAAGTGGATTCATGAGAGACTGATTGAAGCAAAAGAGTGTAGAGAGGACATCACTAAAAAGGAATAGGAATATGCTTGAGGTTGTGTGCCAAAGGTAGAGTATTCATATGCCTAAACCGTATTGTATGGTTTTTACTTTATAATATATTTGCGACTGATTGCATAAGTTTTTGCGACTGATTGCATAAGTTTTTTCTAATTTATAGAATCTTTCCTTCAACTATATGTGGTCATACGGTCAACACTTTTGTACATGCCACTTTGACGAGCATCAAACCACCATAGACTGTGGCATCATGGGCTACTTTGCCGCAAATACTGATGAGGCGAGATAATTTGGATTCATAGTTCTACTAGAACCTTGGGGAGGAACCATTTTTTCCTCTAATGAAGCGGAGACCATCTTCGATCCTATTCCACCTACTACTTTGGATGAGTAGGAGGCAGAGGAGAGTGAGATTGAGGAATCAAGTCCCACATCTAGTCTTAGTGAAGAGGATGACTGCCATGTGATGATGATGATGATGAGATGCAAAATTATGAATTCAAAGATGATGAGGCCAACACATCTAGAAATGACGATTCAATTTCCTCTTTGTTGATTTAGGAGCCATGGGTTTCGATCTAAATGATGCCACCTGCAAAGAAATTTTTTAAGACGATTCATAAACATTTTGAATATTTTTTCTATGAGAATTTTTTTGTGACCCCACCCTCTCTCTCCCTCTCTCTCTCTCTCTCTCCCTCTCTCCGTCGTCAATGAAAACACTCAGGCTCGTATTCCATATTTCTACAAATCTGGACCCCCATGCCCGATTATGTAAGCTAGTTCTTTTATAAGATGCATGATAATGCAAAACGACCTTGTCACCTCTCTCTCTCTCTATCTATCTCTCTCTAATTTTACCAAGCATGCTAATTTATGTTAATCATACGTGTGTAATTAATTGAATGATCAAATATCTCTTATTTTTGCTCCATTATATTTTATTAAGAAAATCAAATGTTTTATCTTTTGTTTTGTAAGATAGAAAGAAGTATCCAAATGTGTTTTTTTTTGCTCCAAAGCATTGTGTGATAATAGTAGAGGTAAAACACACAAAAATAACATTGATAAGAGATGTGGTAATATACATGGTCATATTTAATTTGGAAAAAAGCTCCTTCCCACCCTCCTCTCTCCTCTTTAATCAATCGATTTTTCACTCTCTCAGTACAAAACGTGGTAATTGTTTGCGGTAAACTTTAATAAATTTTTAAAGTGCTCAAACAAAATAGCAAGAAAACATTTTCTAAAACATTCCCAACAACAAGAAACTAGTGTCCATGATTGTAAAACATGCAGCCCTCTCTACCAAGTCCTCCCTAGTCGTACCCCGCTCGAGACGCCACTCGAGACCCTTGCCGAGACACCTAGGTTCACGCGTCACATGAGAGAGGGATTGCCGTACTCGGTTGACATCATCAGCGGCATCATCATGGATGACGACGTCAAGAAGGTGATCTCGCGCATGTGCGGCCTTTGCTCTCAGGTGTTTCAATATGTACTACATATTAAACACCTAGAGTGAAGTGCTAAATAAATTAAAAACAAAGTCATCAGCATGATGCATGACAAGTTTCCCGTTTGACTTGGTGGGTCGTGGGCTTGAATTACCGTACTTTAGCTTGGGTGACCTAGACATCTAGATGTGCTGGACAAAAAATTATAGACTGCTACTTCAACCAGGTTTGTAGGTACGTGTTCTAACACACAAACCTTTTTGAAGTCCACAACCTAGCCGTTGTCTAGTGTCCTGCCTCTACCTGTCCCCGAAAGGCTACCCGCACCTACGTGGAGATGACGCCTTGCTGTCCGACTTGACCATGCTACCCAATCAGTAGAGTGGGATCTCCACAGTGGAAAAAAACACCCTCAATCCCCTTTCAAGGGGTCCAAAGGCTCCAAGCCCCTAGCACTCTCATAAGGGAAATTCCCATAGCTTCTATCCTTAAGCTCCCTCCACATTTAGAGGTGTTTCCCACAACAGAGACCAATAGTAGTGAACATCAAAGAAAGAGGCACACTCAAGGCTTTAAGAACATTGGCACACCCAAAAATTTTCAAAGGTTCTTTAAGGGCATCAAAGAAGTCAAACTTTTTTTGTAAAGGGGTGACTCCACTTACGTGAAGAGGTACTTCACAAAATTCAAAGAAATTTATGTCTCTCTCTCTCTCTCCCTCTTTCTCTCTCACAGCTAACTCCAAAAACTTTGCAACCAAGCGCATTAATTTTTTTGCAATGTATATTATACTAAGACATTTATGGTGATGATTTCATAGTTGTGCTCATGTAAAGAGGTAGACACTGGCTAGGAGACTCTCCTAATCTAAGACCTCGGGGGTACACTATGTAATCATGTTAATGTATAACGTGAATTCGAAAGGAGGGGTTTTAAACTGTAAAATTTTTAGGCAATTTAGCAAAGATACATTAAAATAAGGGGTTTTTATATTCAACCTTTGGAAAAAATCCTAAAATAAGGGGTCATTTTATTAATTTAGACATGTTAAAAGAGGGGTTTTTTAATACCCCGCGAACGCCCGTTATATAGGGGGGGTACCGAACGATGAAACCCCCGAGTCTAAGACCACTCTATTGGCACAATGAAAGGGAAGGGGCTTAGGAAAGGCTTTCACACTTGGAAAACCAAGTTTAAAGGCTACTTAATGAAAAAGCACTTGTGGGGAGTAGTCAAGCCAACAATCATTGATACGTCATCCATTGATGGAGCACACATACAGACACAATCTATGAGCGCATAAAACCAAGCCAAGGAAAAGTAGGAATTAGGAATATAAATAACTACAATACATGACAATTATTGACGATTGTGAAACCTCATCACCTACATGGGAAGCACTTGAGAAAAACTTTTGAGCTAGGAAAGAGAAGAGCAAAGTGATGTTGAAGAAGGATTTATATAAATTAAAAAATGGAACATGATGAAGATATTGCAAGCTTGGTCACTTGATATAAAAGCACGGCCACACAACTAGCTTATGTAAATAGTGTTGTCGAGAGGAGGACAAAATTGCAATTCTTCTAGCAGCCTTACCACCTAGGTGCTTTGAATAGATAATGATCATCATTGAGGAGAAGGATCCAAACCAGATTCTCAAGATGTAATCAATTCTTTTAAGTATGAGGAGAAGAAGCACGGGAAAATGGATTAGATTTACACACCTTTGTACTCAACAGAATTTTGAAACTATCTATTTCTAAATATAAAACATGAGAGATTTGACTCATTAGGAACTCTTAACCATTGGTTCCCTTTTCTACCACAACAAGAGATCACCCAATATTGTTAAAAACTTTCATAAAACAACCTAATGCACCGAGAGTGAAATTTGTGGCATAACATGGAGGATGTAGATGTCTTGATTTAATAGAGTTATAGCTTGACTCTTGTGGGAAGTTTATGGTCATATTTTGAGCATTTAATGTGATTTTTGAATCATCAGCACAATGTGGACTAATCTGAGTGTATCCAAATACATTTTCACCAGATGTGTTCTTTGCATATGTTGTGATTTAGATTGTGTTTAGAGTTGTCATTACTATTCTTTATGGGTATATAATATAAACTAATCAAGAAATATTACGGTAATTTCCATTGTCCTCCTAATGTCTTAGGTCTTTTTAGAGAGGGTGTATAGTTGTGGTATTTGCAAATTGATGTTTGCATGTGTGAGATATAATATGTTTCCCTTCATTTTTATAGCTACATAGCTTTATCAACAACTAGGACGATTTTATTTCTTTTCTTATCTATTTTTATTAGCAATGTGATATATCAATTGAGTAATTTTTCTAATGAGTGACCATAATATATGTACATAATTAGTTTCACCATGCTTTATGTTTTTTTGCTCAAATCAAATTAAGGGAGGTCTAAAATTGCTAAAGGTAGTAAGAGATTACTTGCTATATAGTGAATGAAAATTTACCAGATGAAATCCCCTTTGCTATATAGGAGTTGATAACTTACCACACCGGGATGTCAAAGAGCTAGCTCCTATGTAGGAGTTTATGACTTACTAGGTGAATTTACTAGATCGGGACGCTCAAGAGCAAGTTGCTATATAGAAGTTTTTGACTTAATAGATGAATTAGAAAATTGCTAGCTTACTTGGTAGATTAAATGTGAAAACTCCTCTTTGTAACTAGGAAACATTCAGAATGTAGTCGAACTTGCGATCTAGAAACACGTCCAAAGCTCCTTGTGTAGTGTGTGGTGAAGGTGATCGAGGGGCCATGTGTGTGAATATGTTGTAAGAGTTGAAAAGCAACAATACAGAGAAAATTCTCTCTAATTAGGTGGAGTTGAGAAGAGATCATGTGAACGACAAAAAGTGGAGAGATCCATTTTTTTTTTCCCATCAAAACACGTAAGAGATTACATTAGAAAAGAAGACAAGGTAAAATAAACAAAACACCCGAAGGTATCAGATACTAGCAGGGAGCCATAGGGTAACTTGGAACCAGTGGGTGGAAACTAGACCGCTCTGACTAGGCTGGCCAAGGATGGGAAGATTCGGGAGCTGCAAGAATGGCAAGGGGGAAAGCATGGATCTCCTTGGTGAACTGAAGGACATGATTATGAGAACAGATAAACTCAAGCACAAAGTCCAATTTACCCGCACCCATGTTGTAATCTGACGTTTTGCTCTTTGGTCAACATTTTTGTAAATGTGACATCCATTTTTTTGAGAATTCCCTCTAAAATACACAAATTTTGTCTACTCAGGTTAATGATTTTTTCACGAACATTAGCCGGTATTCGTTCTGATAGCTTATATTTAAGCGGTGCTGCCGCCTCAGATAAACACATTACACCATCGCTCTGATTGATGGGAAGCCCCAGCCTTTTCTGCATTTCGCTAATATGGATGATAGTCTTGAGCAGCATATCTCTGCGGCAGGAAGCTGGCGGGAAGCTGGGACAGGTAGTGACCATGAGGCGGCTACAAAATCTACCTGCGGGTCGAGTAGTAGCAGACGTAGTTCTTGTGGGACGCCGCTGCATGCAGGTGCATGAGGCAGCTGCCGGACAGAAGGGTACGAGTGGTGGAGGAGAGGCAGGAGTGCGTGACGCGGTGCTGCGACGTGTGGACGTGCTGCGCCGGATCCTCCGGCAGCTCATGAATCGGCTGAGGCGGAGGCTGCTCATCGCCCTGACCTGCCAACTCATCCTTCGTCGCCTTGGCGCACGTCTCCTGCGGCGCTTCACAACATGCCCTGCTGGACGCCCCGTCCTAAAACGCCACGTCACCACTGATTTCCTGCCTAGGAAAGATCGCCTGCTGCAGCGCCCCCGCTCCTCCTGCGTTTCGGCCCAGCTTCAAGTCGGGAAGACTCGCCTACCCACACAGTTGACTTTGACCCGCGCACCTCCACCTGGCAACATACTGCCACCACCTCTTCTCCTCCTCCTCATCAGCAGCACCATCATCATCCTCATCATCCTCGGGAACCCGATCGACCCTTAACTCATGCGTTGTGGTTCTGGCTGATTTTTTCTCTTTTTCTAATAGAGCTCGTGCGTTTTTATCACCTCTCTCTCTCTCTCTCTCTCTCTCTCTCTGTGGTGGCCTTCACGTTGTGCTTGGTGTTGCTTTGACAGATATGTATAATATGCAATGTACCAAACACGAAAATTATTGATGAGCTTTCTGTGTGGAATTTTGTGCCTTGGAGCACGTGATTGCAGAATTTGCGAATCATGGATATGGAAAGAAAGTTGTTGACTGCTGTACCTTAAAGGCAAGCTGTGCCATTGCACAAGATGTTAACATGGGTGAGAGATCGAATTCACAATGAATTGCTAGTTTGGGACCTTTTCCAGAAACATTTCTTGCTCGGGAGTCCTTAGGTCCAACATGTATGGCTACTCACAGGGTGTTGCAACAATGCTGCTTGTAAACATCACCTTGCGCATTGAAGGCCTTACCTTCATACCAGTAAGAAAATTCATGATGAGATTGCTACTCAGGGTTTGTGGAGAAACATGTTGTGTTGGTAATGTTTTGGTTGACATGCATGCCCAGTGCGATGCCCTTACAAAAGCATGAAATTTATTGATGAGCTTTTTGTGAAAATTTTCATAACCTGAAGCAGGAAAGCATGGATCTTCTTGGTGAACACTAGTCATGATTATGAGAACAGATAAACTCAAGGTCAAAGTCCAATTTATTCCCACCCATGTTGTCATCTATGTTTTGCTCTTTGGTCAACATGTTTGTATGTGAGATCCGTTTTTACTTGGTTGGCCTAAGTTCTTTTATTAAAATGAGGCTGCACGTTGCTCCATGTAGCATAATACAGGCCATTGATTTAGAAAAATCGTCGGACATTGCTTGTAAATCTGCTGACAACCGCTACAGCCCCATGCTTTTTGTTAATCTCCATGCTTTTTTTCAAAGAGCCGCCGACACATGCGATGCCAACGTTGCATAGTCGCTTGCTTTTCCTCAACCAACTTCATGAAGAACAACGGCACTGCAAAGCTCTGCATTAGTCTGTTTTATTAGCCCATAGTCTTGAGGCCTATTTAAACTTTTGCAAGGTCTCCAGCCTACACTGTACACCGTGCCCGAGAAGAGAGTGTTGAAGCCAGAGCTATGAAAAACTATTATGGCATTTGATTGTTTGAAAAGTGGGGGATTGATGCAATAGGCCCATCACCTATCACAAGCAGGGGAAAAAGCTATATTTTGACTACAGTTGACTATCTCTCTAGATGGCCAGAGCCTACAGCAGTAAAACAAATCACTGCAAAGGATGTGGCGTTAGAAAAGTTGCTTGGGGGGTCTACATGATGCATTCAAAGGAGGCTCTTACAATTACAAGAGGTTCAACTAGACAGGATGAGCGCATTGGAACATTATGGACAGATGCAAGATAAGGCTTTAGCAAAGATAAATGAAAAGGTCAAAAGTAAGGGTATCAAGAAACATGACTTGGCTTTGCGCTACAATAGTAAGCTGCACAAGACATTTCAAAAGAAGTTTCAAGTTAAGTGAGAAGGCCCTTTCAAGGTAGTTGAGTGTTTTCCGAATGGTACATATTAGTTGGCTAACCTGGATGGGATTGTACATAATTCAAGGGTAAATGGATTGCGTCTTAAATTATATCATGCTAGATTAATGATGGTGGAGCAAGATGAGCTATCTGTAGAACAAGTAATGTCTGTGAGGGATGAGGAGACCTGTGACGCGGCAAGTCTCATATCTCTTTTTGCTACTACTGATCATGAATGATCTAGCAGGCTAGGGGATGGGCAAATTATGTTAGGGTTCTTTTTGAAAGAAGTGATTGCGCATGTACATACACATGCATGGTGCATGGAAAAAAGAATTGCTCATTGTCCAGAGCTAGGTGGTGACGTGGGACCCACATGCGTACAAGCAGGACAACGTGTACATAGTACATCGATTTTCATTGTCACCAGTATCAGTGTTTTTTCTATAATAATGAGTAGTTAGTGGAGCATAAAAACTTCTCGAGGAAGCTATCAGCGGGCCCACGCCATGAGGTAAGAAGGCGTGTCAGATGACATCCAGTGGCGTTAGGAGGTCAAATGGGATCAAGACTTGCACGTGGATAAGTGAGGACACAATGGGAGTGTTTTCTTCTGATGAATTATGCAGAAAGATCATCATGCGAACTATATTTGGGGGCCACTTTACGTGATTGCGAGATGCGTTATTGAAAAAAGTTGAGTGCTAGGTGTGCGGATGGATGTTGAAAGGTAACAAAAACGCACTACGTGGCCAATTTTTGGCCTATTTGGGGTCAATTTGAGGTCAATCGACATTCCCAAAAAGGTCTAGAATTTGACGCGCATATCCTACCTAGCCGCCTCCATATTTGTAAGTCCTGCACTGGTACTTTCCAACGGATCAAAAATCAATCTCCTTCTCGCCACTAATACATGCTGCACAACTACAACCGCCAACAGCCATGGAAATATATCCCGTTCTTCATTCGCTACTTCTTCTTCCCATCTATCACTTAGATAATCCTCTACGCCATCCAAATCTTCCACAGTATCATCTGAATCTTCCTCTATAGAAACTCGGTGCATCCCAGTATCATCCAAAATTCCCTGCAGTTCCAAACGCTAACCATCTCGCCCATAAAACTGTCGAAACCGCCTAGCAACTGACCTTGTCCAATACGAGAATGTATCCTCTTCTGCTTCCTCCAGAGTGCAGCCAACCCCCATACCAACTCACACTATTCTAAACATCCTCCCTCCATTCACCTAAACCTTTCACTGCCACAACACTCGCTCCTACGAGAGAAACTTGAATCCGTCCATGCTACATCACACTTACACCGTGATCGCCAAGTGTTTAAGACATAGACATTTAGAATAGAAAAACACAGGAATCAGAATGGAACTGGAACTGGAACAGACCACAGAAACTGACAACACACTAAATCCGCCATAACTTCCACTTTCACATTCCCAAGAAGACACTGATCGACAGTTACATAGTTCGAGAATACTAATGGGAAACGCCCTTTCCCAAGAACACCCCTTGGAATCCCAGAAATACAAAAGTTAATATTCCAAATTCCACTAAGGTAAAACATCCAAAATTCCCTAGGCTTAACACTATGTTGTCCAATCTCTATGTAATGTAGCTACTTCAAACGATGATCTAGCGTATGGACGTAAGGCTAGCTTCATGCTTGTTGTAACTTGTTGTGTAGCACTCTGACGGTTGTTATGAAGTATTGCATTTTGAGCACTCCTCATTTTCACACTAATAGAAGATTAAATATTCGTCACTAAAGGTACGCGTTGTGAAGTATTTGACAGAGCATGAATTGTCAAACACCTTAAAAATTTAACACCTAATATCAAATTTATACAAGATTGTGGAGTGGCTAAAGGAATCTACCAAAAGAGACTTCAAAATGCAATATTCACAATGAGCAATTAAATACCAACCACCTATTTTGGTATAGTTTCTTCAAAGAGTGAAGTGAAAAGCATACCTGATGAGCAAAGCCCCAAAAAAATTACTTGGAAAATTAGAATTCTCATCATGTTTTTAGCAAAGAAGGGAAAGCAAGAGCAAAACATTCTTGTCATGCAAACGTGCCATACAACAGTATGGTGGAGAGTCGGCACTGTGTCTCCCCAAAAATAATATGCAACAGGAGCTGTGCCATATACCGTAGATTGTATGTGCCATCCAAGCAGACATATAGACATGGAGATTGGGAAGTAGATGAAAAACCTTTTTGAAAGCGTCATTTGATACTATTTGGCACTATCTTATTGCTGACCACCTTATCAAGGGTTGTAGATATACACAATTTATATTGTTTTTTGAAGCTAAAAAATGATAAATATCATTAATCTAAACCAACTAAACATCTCATCATTTCCATATCCCACTATCGTATCTGTTAGAGTTACATCACCGTTGCTTCACCATTTTGTATGGCTAGTGATTGTCCCGGGTTGGCCACCCATCGCCCATCATGTAGATTGCATGGGTGGACACTTTTAGCACGTGTCCGACTAGTCATTTTTTGAGCCTGGCTGGGTGCACGCATTTTTAGCCATTTTTGGGCTTTTATGTTTTTTGCACCAGCTACACATTTTTGCCCTACCGCAATCTAAAATTCTATAAATAGAATGCTTAGGGTCTTGTAGTCATATAGATTGTGTATTGAGAGCATCATTTGCAAAGCACTTGTGTTTTCTCCCCCTCTCTCTCTCCCTCCAATGTTTTTGATGCGCGTGGCTCACATTCTTTTTGCTGCTCACTCTCACATGGTATCTGTGGCCAAACCAAAAGAATCTGCATCAATTTCTCCTGTTGAGGCTAGCTCTAGCACTTCTAATGGTTTCCATCACGACGGATCTCAAAAATGGTGATCATGATTTTTCAGTCCTAGCGTTTTCTGCAAGAACATCAGTGTTTTTGCATATTTAGCCTTGATCTGCATCCTTCTCCCTAGCGCCTCCCACTTGCAGCAAAATCACACCAAGACTGACATCAACATCTGCTAGACATTTTTGCAACACCTAGCGTTTTTGGAAAGATGTACGTTTTGCAAATCATGCTGTATTTTTTTGTGTTTTGCTGGCATTTTTGGTGATTTGAGGCGTTTTTCACAAAATACTGATCTTGTGCACCTACCGGAGTGGCCAAGGAGCACCTATGAGTCTTCTACATTGTGCCTCGGACTTGCAGGTCTACACCTTGGACATCGGCACTATTTTTGGTACTTATTACTTGTTGTTTTTAGCCCTTTGAAACGTGCAAAAAAGTGCAACAACCCTCTCCTCTAACATTCTGCAATGTTGTCGTAGCAACCCGTGGTGTACAGGCACGCTAAAAATCTCTATTACAACAACATTTTCACCACCCTTTACAATGTTTTTTGGGTGGACATCATGCTAAATGTTTACCTCTTGTGTGGTTGAACCATCCCTTGGTCGTTAGGACACCATCCGATGGTTTTCTGTGCGGTTATATTGGACTGCTATAGCCTTGGGAACGATACCTTCATCGATGAATTGCAATCTTATCGATCTACCTTTGGGAATTCTCTCTGAGCACGCAACATGCCGACTCCGAAGTGGAAGGTACAACAACAACAATCCCAGAAGGGGGTCTCTACGTCTTTTGCGACTATGACCACTTGCACTTATGTGACTACGTTGGCATATGCCAATGCCACATCCAAACATTATGCCCTCACTCAGTTTTCTGAGGAGAAGAAGTTGGATTTACACAGCTATTCTGTGTGGAGGACACGAGTCCACACAATTATTTCCTACCATCGACTCTGGGAATGGTTGAATGATATCACCCACTCAACTACTCAGCCTTCCCTTCCCACCGCCACTCACGCCTAGATCAATGAGTGGGTGGATCGGGACATACGAGTCTTCACCTATATTATGATGAACCTCTCGGACTGCATCACAAAGGAAGTTTCCAAAGAAGAGCATGCACATCCATTGTAGAGACGGATTCTTGACCAGTTTGAGGAGACCTCAATTGCTAGGCAGATCACTGTAGACGGCTGGGTAATCACCATGTGGGAACGTGTTCTTAGAAGATGGGCAGCGAATTACTTAGTAATTACTGGAGTAATTACTACAATAAAACCGAAGTGTATAAATAGGGCCCATTACATTATTATCGGGTTGGCAAATGTTATCACTTGTATTAGCGCTTTGGGCTATAATTGTACTTGAGCATCAGTGGCAGTATTGTCGGCTATACTTTCTCTCTCTTTGTAATCATATTCGCCGTAATATCAATCATGGTATACATTTCAGTGATACTTAATTCTCGACCAGTCTTCTGAATCTGAATCTGAACCTTACTATAGTCTATAAGTATAATTCTTAATTATTTCAGTATCTTCATTTCAGTTTAGTCTCTGATTTCTGTCTAGTCTGTTGTCTGAAATCTTTCCACACTAGTAGCTGAAATCCTTCAACACTGGAATTAGCTGTCTCAAGAGATCAGCTCCAATTCCATTTTGGTGATCACGATGGCTCGAGCTGAAGATCGTTGACTGAAAGACTCTTCTCCCAGTTGAAGTTTTCAGCAATGGCACCAAAGTCCAATCGTGGCCGAAAATCTACCAATCGTGTGGACCCCATTCGTGAGGAGTCAGGAAGAGAGTCTGACCCCAAGCAAGAGAAAATGACTGACACTGAGACTCAGGAGGAGCATAGTCAGGCTGAGGAGGCGCAGGACTCACAGCACTCCAGTCATTCGCGACACAGACGGGCAGAACGGGAAGCACGAAAGGCAAAGAGTTCCAAGAGTTCTCAGTCTCACCAGAGAGATGAGAATGTCAAGGGCAGAAAGGGAAGTCACCGTACTTCTAGCAGACAAAACAGAGAAGATACTGATACTGAGACAGAGACAGAGATTGATTGGGATGCTGACACTGACAATTGCAAGAAGGCTCCCAAGCGTCATTCTGAAGCCAAGAAGAGAAGTGGTGGGATCAGTAGTAATCGAAATGATTACACCGCTTCCTTGAAGATTTCCTTTCCCATATTCAAAGGAGGGAAAAAGGATGATCCAAATGTTCACATACAAGCTTTCGAGCAGTATGCTGAACTAAAAAACATCGATGAAGATGATTGGGGGGAATATTTTCCACAAACCTTGACGGAAGCAGCGAGGAAATAGTATTACCATTACCCTGCATGCCAAATGAGATCATATAACAAATTACTTAAGGCCTTCAGGTTGGAATATTCCGACAATCAAGGGGACGAGGATATTCTCTGTGAATTGGATCCGATCAAACAGAGGAATTTGTCAGTCCGTAGCTATGTCGAAAAGATAAAAGAACTGACCAAGCAGTTGCAAGAACCACCGTCTGAGAAGAGATTGAGGGCATGGTTTCTGAATGGGTTCAGAAGCAAAAATCTTAGAGAACAAGAAGTACCAGCCCCTACAAAGAAATTCAACAAGAAGCGAAGGACCAGTAGCAGTAGTTCGGCTATTGAAGCTTCTGATACCAGTGCAACGTCCAGCAGCTCCAATGAATGGACAAAGGAGAAATCAAAGAAGGGATCATGGACCAAGAAAATTGAAAAAATGGCTAGGCAGATTGCAGAAATTAGCCACACAAGACAGCCGGTCCGGAAGATAGAGACTTGGTGTTCAAGATGTCAATCCAAGGACCACATCTCCACTGAATTTCCACAATGTACCTACTGCAAGGCCTTTGATCACCTATGGAATAATTGTGGCATCAGAATTCACCATTTTAAGAAAGGAAAGGATCTATCAGTGGTTGCCTACACTGAACCAGTGAAGGCAGAACCAATCAAAGTAGCTCAAGAAGAGAGACCAGGTACCAGTGCTACTGGTCAAGGATGTGGCGGATACCAACCAGGAATGGGAAGAGGAAGAGGAAGAGGCAACTTCCAGACCAGAAGCATGAATTGCTATACATGTGGGAAGTGTGGTCATTTTGTAGCCCAATGTCCAGATGCAGCGGTAATGACTGCTACTGAGGCTAAGGCACCATAGCGAGTCCCAGTCAGAGTAGCTACCAGGAGCAAGGCAGTGATCATTGAAGAAATTCCAGACATTTCAGAAGTACTAGTCAATCCTAACAGCAGCAAGTGGGCCCAACAAAGGGAAGTTTGGAAGGCCAAAGGTAAAGAAAAGGTGGTAGATGAGTGGCAAGAGCAGCGGGAACTAGCAGCTAAAATCACAAAGGATTTAGCTAAGAAGCTGCCAGAGCATCCAGAGAGTTCCGAAGCTAGATTCATTCAGAAGATACCAGCCCAATCGACTGATAAAGATCAGTCAGTACCGGCCATGACAGAGACCATGCTAGTTGTAGTACATGGACTAGCTGATGAAATGGGAATGGATGGAAAGA
The DNA here is from genome assembly GCF_014529385.1 of Adiantum capillus-veneris. Lineage (NCBI taxonomy): Eukaryota > Viridiplantae > Streptophyta > Polypodiopsida > Polypodiales > Pteridaceae > Adiantum > Adiantum capillus-veneris. The sequence continues at coordinate 36,627,041 of NC_140932.1, forward strand.
GTAGAAGTACTGCTAAAGAAGAATGGTAGTGTGAAGACATTGGTTCTTCAAGCTCTGACAATCAGTCTGACCAGGAGCGAGAGGAAATTCAGGTAAAAATTTGTGATAGAATCCAGAAGCTGACTGTAGAGCCGCGAGGATATAAGAAAGACCTTACCTGAGGTGGCCAACTTTATCAAACAACACAGGAAGACTAAGGCAGAGGCCAGAACAGTGGACCTGATGGCTGTCCGGGATGATGAAGTTCCACTTATTCAGGTAAACTACAAGGTCAGGAAGTAGTGGGAACCTCTTTCAATCGTCATACTGGATGGAGGAGCAGGAGTCAACATAATGGGAACCCATCTTCAGCAAAGAATGGGTATCACTAACATGAAACCGGCACCATTCAAAGTAAGAATGGCAGATCATCGAGTCGTACAAGCAACGGGTATGATTGAAAACATGCAGATAAGAGTTGGGAGGGAGAAATTCAAAACCAGTTTCCTAGTCTTGGATGTGCAGGGAGCATATGGAATGCTACTAGGCCGCCCATGGTTAAGAACAGCACATGCTGTTCATGACTACGCAAACCAAACTTTAACCATAGAAGGGGCCAGTGGCAGAATCAAAATCCAGACCAACAACACCAGGAGCTTGAAAAAGGAACTGAGACTGAAGGAGTTGTGTGAGAAATACCAAGCTAAGAAAATTGAGCGAATGCTAGCAGCTATGAACATATTTCCTTTGGCAAAAATTGATTTGAATGCAGTCCTGCTGAACAAAGAGCAAGCTGACAAGCAGAAGAGACAATTCCCTGATCAGTTTATTGAAGTCAATACAGGGGAAAGAACAGTTCAGCTAACTGGAAGAATGGAGGAACTAGTTGATACTGGTCTAATGGAAGAACCAGTATGTTCTGAAGAGTACCCACTGAATCAGAATAATGATTCAGAAATGAATGGACCTTCTTGGGACTACGCTGAAGAATCGACCAAACGAAAAGGAGGCGGACCAAACTGGTTGCTTCCAGATGATCAGGAAGTAGAGGAGTGGAACCTGGGATCAGAGGAAAATCCCATAATTATCAAAGTCAACAAGCACCTGAAACCGACAATGAAGGAAAAGGCACGGAAAATGTTCCAGAACTATAAAGATGTATTTGCCTGGGAACATACCGATTTGAAGGGAGTAGATCCTGAAGTCTGTCAACACCGAATACCACTGAAACCGGATTCTAGGCCAGTCAGATTGCAAAGATACCGGATGAACCCCAACTATGCAAAGAAGGTCAAGGAGGAGATTGATAATCTTCTCAAGGTTGGGTTCATTACTGAAGTAGTAAGCAGTGATTCGTTATTTCCCATAGTTGTCGTTCCTAAGAAGAATGGGAAATTAAGAGTTTGTGTCGACTATAGGAAACTAAATTCCCAAACCATTAAGGATCCATTTCCCTTACCTTGTACTGATATGTTGCTTGATGAGATTGCAGGATATGAGATGTATAGCTTCATGGATGGTTATAGAGGCTATAACCAGTTACAGATTTCTCCTGAAGATAGGGCTAAAACCACTTTCATCACTGAGTGGGGAGCATTCATGTATCTGGTGATGCCTTTTGGCCTGTGCAATGCACCAGCTACTTTTCAACGGTGTATGATGGAGATGTTTAATGAATTTCTTCATCAGTTCCTCGCCATTTTCATGGATGACTTCACTGTCTATTCAGATGAGCAACAACACCTTCTATTCCTAGAGATGGTTTTTAAACGCTGTCAGGAGAAAAGGATTTGTTTGAATCCATTCAAATCTGTATTTCTGGTTTGGAAGGGACAGCTACTAGGACATGTGGTTTCCCGCAATGGAATAGAAATGGCCAATGACAAAATACAGTGTGTCTAGCAAGCTAAAGCACCCAAAACTGCTTCTGAGTTGAGTTCTTTCTTGGGGTATGTGAATTTCTATAGAAGATTTGTACACAAGTTTTCTTCTCAAGCACTACCACTATATGAGCTTACAAAGAAGACTAGTAAGTTCAATTGGACTACTGAGTGTGAGGAGAGTTTCCAGAATTTGAAAAAATCCATTACTAGTAAACCAGTCCTCAGGCAGCCGAATTGGGATATTATTTTTCATGTACATGTAGATGCTTCAGGATTGGCAATGGGAGAAATATTAGCTCAGCCAGATGGCAGAGCAGACTATCCGGTCTATTTTGCTAGTCGGAGATTCAATCAGTTTGAACAAGGCTATACCACTACTGAAAGAGAAGCCCTCGGAATGGTTTTTAGCGCTACGAAGTTCAGGCATTACCTATTGGGGAAGTTATTCCATTTTTATGTGGATCATCAAGCTCTTCTGTTTCTGATTAACAAAGTTGTTATTCAAGGCAGGCTGATAAGATGGATGATATTCCTTATGGAATTTGAATTTAGAATTTTCCATAAGCCTGGCCGAAACCACTATGGAACTGAATTTCTTTCCAGAAGTACAGAAGGATATTCAGAATCACCTATGAGAGATGAACCAGTGGATGCTGATTTATTTCAGTTAGAAGCAGAAGAATCAGTGGATCTTGAATGGTATGATATTTATCAATTCCTTTCCCAAGGTGCCTTTCCAGAGGATTTGAAACAAAATCAGAAGAAAGCTCTGATCATAAAAAGTCTGAAATTTACCATCATCGGAGGATTACTTTATCGATTAGGTGTGGATGGTATACTTCGAAGATGTGTCCCTATGGAAGGAAGAATGCAAGTTATTTCAAAAGCGCATAATGGCGAGTTGGGTGGACACTTTTCCAACGAAGTGACCTACAAGAAGATTCTGCAAGCAGGTCTGTGGTGGCAAACAATGATTGCTGATGTCAGATGCTTTTGTAAAACTTGTGACATATGCCAAAGAATGGGCCGACCAACAGCTGCAGACATGACTCCCTTAATGCCAATACAACCATTGGGAGTATTCATGAAATGGGGACTGGATTTTATGGGACCTTTTAAGAAGGTGACTCCTAGGAGAACAAGTACATCGTGATGGCTACTTGTTATGTTACCAAGTGGGTTGAAGCTAAGGCTCTTCCTGACAACACAGCCAAGTCAACTGCAAGGTTTCTGTTTGAGAATATTGTCTGCCGATATGGATATCCAGTAGAAATTGTGACCGATCAAGGGACACATTTTATCAACGATAATATGGAAATCCTATTGGATATGCTTTCAGTCAAGCATCGGAAATCTACTCTTTACTATCCCAGATGCAATGGATAGGCTGAAAGTAGCAATAAGACAATTAAGACTATTCTCACTAAGGTGGTGCAAAAGAAACTAGACCAGTGGGATTTGAAGCTTCAGACTGCTCTATGGGCTTATAGGACAGCTTATAAGGTAACTACTAGAATGACACCATTCATAATGGTGTATGGTACTGAAGCTGTGGTTCCTATGGAGTTTGTAATCCCCAGTCTAAGAATGGCTGTGAAGTATGGATTAGACTTCAACCATAATCTTAAGAAAATACTGAATGAACTGATGCAGTTAGATGAACTCAGGCAAAGAGCTATGTTGGAACAGGAGATTGTTCAACAAAGAAGGAAGCACTGGCATGATCGCCGAATTAAAGTCCGAGAATTCCAGAAAGGAGACTTAGTGCTTCTATATCAGTCTAAATTGGGTCCAAAGAAGCCGAATTTGAAGATTGCTTGGGCAGGACCTTTTGAGGTCGATTGGGTCTTCTCCAATGGCACAGTCAGATTGAAAGATTTATCTGGACTGATGTTGCCGGGAGTATATAATGGAGCAAATATCAAACTTTATTATTCAGAGATAGCCTTACCAACGACACCAGGAAACGGCTTTGGCACAAGTAAGTCCTCTTCGCCTTCGCCTGTTTCATTGTCGTCGACCTCACAATGTATGGGTAGAAGGAAATGCTCAGAGAATATGCAGGAAACTCTTGAAGAAACCCAGGCTATAATTGTTGAGGCAAAGGCAAGCCTTCCTGTTCTTCCATACAGTAAACTCCAGCGATATGTCTTCACTGATCACACAATGACTCTACTACAACTCTGGGATCTGCGAGTTGTGTTGCAAGCTACAAGGATTGCTTTTGATGCAGATATCATCAAGTAAGTTCTTGATTCCTTTGATGCTGAAACTAGAAGTGCTATGATAAATAATACGAAGGTGTCACTGACACCAGAAGCTATTGCATTTGCATTTCTGATGCCTAATGAGCCCAAACCGTCTGTGGCGACTGCGCAGCAAATAAGTATTTCTCTAAAGGAGGATGAAACAACTAGAAAGAAGCGCAAGGCAAGTGCTCAAGGAGTTCCAGTAGCAGGACTAGAAGCCTCCGCTGATTACAGGTTTGTAGCTGAAGTAGTCAGTCTTAAGAATAACCCAATAGTATGTGTCAGCGAAATTATTTGCTATGCTGTTGGCCAAGATACTGGATCCACAAGTCCATGTCAACCTTTGTCAAATACTCTCGCATAATGTACTCCAACAAACTGCCAAGCTGAAATCTCAAACTGTTTTCAAGGCATGGTATGTCTGGTAATTCCTGTTGGGCTACTGCTGCAGATGTTACTGAGCAAGTAAAGCAGGCTTGGAGTAAGCAGCCCATTTCTGAACCAAAGAAGATTGAATTGTCTTCACACAAAGAGGAAACAGACAGTCAAACGATTTCCAATGACTTGAAAAGGAAAGCCACTACAGAGGAAGCTGGTAGTTCAAAGAAGCCAAGAATTACACTGACAAAAAGCAGTGAGTTCTTGAAGAAGATAGAAAGCCAGGTTAAGGCAGTGAGCATTGAGAAAGCTGAGAAAAGTAAAACTGAGAAAAAATTTGCTCAGAAAATTGTGCCTGATCAGTCAGTTGTCAAACATACAGTTGCTACTGGCTCTGGGAAAGATCATGTAAAGCTAGTCACTGAGGAGAAGGTACCAGACCAGTCAGGGGACAAAGGCAAGAGTCAACTGGACAAAGGGAAAGGTCCAGCGTCCTCGACTTTGTCTAGAGAAGTTCCTGCCATTTCTGGAAATCCTTTGCAACTGGTTAAAAAGGATAAGTTGCAGCAAATGCAAACTCAGAAATTGAGAGGGCATCTTTTGCTCAGCAACACTGATTATGCAAATTTACCCTACGTGGCTCCTGTGGCAATATATGAACCTATTGATTCTGATCCAACCACGATCAAAGACAGATGTTCAGTACTGATACAGCCTTCTTGGAATACCATTGTCAGTTGTATGGGATAATTGGTGGAGGCTGCTGGATCAGAAGACGAAGTCAAAAAGCTTAAAGCCGACTTGGCAGAAGCACAACATCAGATTGCAACACTCCAGAAAGCCCAGGAAGTGCAGAACATACAACACAGGGTACTGGAAGCTCAATCAGAAAGGGCTCAGGAGTTGTTGAACAAAAAGTTAGCTAAAGCTGAGTCTGAAATTATGATCATGAAAAGTCAAAGAAATGAAGCACTTAGAGCTGCCGAGCGAGCTGAAACAATGCTCAGGATGAAGCGGGCATAATTCAGAAAGCTGCTATTGCACCAGCTCTGAAGCGTTCGCTGACTGACAGATACATCTACAATAGCTTGTCTAAAATTTTAAACCCCGCAGGCAATGCTATTTTTGACTTAGAAAATTTAAAGTCCTTGATGGAAAGTATGCAGAGCGATTTTCACGACAAGATGGATGAGTTCAATAATGCTCTGATGAATCAAGCTATAATGGATTATATTGAGCAACAGACTTCCCCGGATGAGGATGGAGAAGATGAAGAAGATGAAGCTGATCAGGAGGAGGACGATGAAGAAATTGGGCATACAAAGGATGATGATGATGCCCCACCACCATCTCCAACTCCAGGACCTGGTACTGGTGGGACAGGGCCAGATGAAGGAAGCCAGTCACAACCAGACAAGCCAGACCAAAATGAGGGTCAGCAAGAAGGTTAGGATAAAGAGAACCAGTCGGGTCATCAGCAGAGTGAAGAGCAGCAGCCCAGTAACACTAGGAATCAGCCAACTGATCAGTCCCATCACAACAAAGAGGCTAAAGGGAAAATGAAGGTTCAGGATGAGGGACCAGTGACTGATCATCAGCATTCACTGCAGCTCATTACTTTGAATAAGCAGCTGAGACATCACTAGGCCTCCATCACCAAATAGTATCTGGAGGATGATGCTCTCTGGACTGATTTAGAAAGATTTCAAAGACTATATGTGGGAGCCAGAGAAATGGTAGAACATTGGAAATCCGCTACTTTCCATGATAAAGAAGCTTATAGACTACCTGCGCATCCCAGTACAATACAGTTGTTGGAACGAGTTCCGGAATGGATACTCAATGCTGATGAGAAAGTGGAAAACCCGCACTGGCAAAGACAGTCTACTGTAGATTGTCGGTCTTTAGCTCTAGAACTGGAACTTCTGCTGGGTAACAAACCAACTTACCGCTGCATGAAGGATGTTAGGGTCCAACTCAAGGAAGTTTTGGTACAACTGCAAGCTGCCAGAGGTGTTTTGGATTAGAGAGTGAAAGCCATTCTTGAGGACCAGACAACCACTAGCAGAGGACCCCAAACACGAATGTCAGTAGGAGCACATGCAACTGATCTCCGAACCCTATTCCAGCTAGTGAGAATCACTAGAAAGATGATGCAACAAGAGAACCAAGCTGTTCTCAATTTCCTGGAATTTGTGCATGATTCTCCAGTTCTCTTGTATGCTGTTCCAGCAAGAGAAACTGAGCTGCCAAGATTCTTTCCAGCGCTGTATCCTCAACATCAAGAACTAGTTGATCGACTCATATATTTCAAAATAATTGATGAGCTTCAGGATTGGTATGAGCGATCAACTGTGGAATGGAAGACTTGGCAGACATTGCTCAATGATGCTCTTCAAATCAATGACATTCAGGCAATGAAAGAAGAGCTACATAGGATTCAGCTGTGTATGGGCCAGTGGAAGATTGAGGTCAGAGAATTGACTAGGATTACTAATCAGTTGCTACAGCTTACGGTCGAATCTTCCAAACTTCCTGAGAAAGACATTGCAGCAAAGCCGGGTCTAGCACCGCAATACAAAGAGATGGTTGAGATTCTTTTTGAAGCTCGCGTCAAAACAAATCAGCCTCTTCTAGAAGGATGGATCCATACTGTTTCGCATTGTCATAAGCTGGCCAGAACCAGACTGACCAAGGGCAGGCGTACACTCTATGAACCTGACACCAAAACCTATCATTCTCTCACACATTATGAGGTAGAGATGACCACAGAACGGCGGGATCAGCTTGAGCAGGAGGCCATTTACCGACTGATTCAGAAGGAGAATGCTGGTGCTGGGACTTCTCAGGCACCATCCCGGTCAAAGAGCAAAGGCAAAAGGAAGACAGTCCAATGGAAAGATACTGGGTAGTTCCATCTCAGAATTTAGTGGCGACTTTTCTTCTCAGCAGGCAGGGAGAGATGACAGTTCTACCTTGTCTTGATGACATCTCCACCTTGGCCTAGTGAGAGCTCCACCTTGGCCTTTTCCGCTGCTTTCCGCAATCCTTGGTCCTTCTTGAACTCCTGCATCCCAACATCAGAACCAAACAATGGATTTTTCAGTTCCACACCAGAACCAAATGATGGATTTTTCATCAGCATCAAGTGGGAATTTTTCATAAATTTTGGAATCTTGCCAAAATTCAAGAAAGAAGGGAAGGATGTAGACGGTTGGGTAATCACCATGTGGGAACGTGTTCTTAGAAGATAGGCAACGAATTACTTAGTAATTACTACAGTAAAACCAAATTGTATAAATAGGGCCCATTACATTATTATCGGGGTGGCAATTGTTATCACTTGTATTAGCGCTTTGGGCTATAATTGTACTTGAGCATCAGTGGCAGTATTCTCGGCTATACTTTCTCTCTCTCTGTAATCATATTCCTCGTAATCTCAATCATGGTATACATTTCAGTGATACTTACTTCTCGACCAGTCTTCTGAATCTGAATCTGAACCTTATTACAGTCTATAAGTGTGATTCTTATTTCAGTATCCACATTTTGGTTTAGTCTCTGATTTTTGTCTAGTCTGTTGTCTGAAATCTTTCCATACTAGTAGCTGAAATCCTTCAACACTGGAATTAGCTATCTCAAGAGATCAGCTCTAATTCCAATCACACTTGAGCGGGAGTTCTACAACCTCCAGTTCAAGGATTTTGACTCACTTGATGGGTTGACCCAGGCATCGCTTGTGAGAAATTTGGGACGACCTTGTCTCTGCCGGAGGTGACATCACCTCGGCATGCATGGTTGGCCTCTTACTATTCAAGATTTCCCCAAGTTGTGATCCCTATTTTCAAATTTTGATCTAGACATACCCCTTTTCCCACTTGGGATGAGATTATACCTTCTCTCATAGAGATTTAGGGGCACTTCGCATTTAGAGCGTGAGGTGTTGTTGATGATAGAAGGAGGTTTGATAGCTCAAGGAGGTAGCAAGAAAGGTAAAGGTAAGAAGAAGAAGAAGAAGAAGGACATTGAATGTGGCCATTTCCACAAGAAAGTGCAAAGAGAACCACAATGCAGAAAGAAGAAGTGAGACGAGGCCAAGAGGGAGAAACAGAGAGCCTTGTCTGTAGTAGTAGCCTCTCACAAGATGGTTGGGACCACTCTTGTTATGACAACGGGCCACGCTCTTGCTACATTGAAATGAGGTACTTGGGTTGTTGACAATGGAGCCACCACTCACATGACTCCCCAATAGTCATGGTTTAGCTCTCTCAACGAGACTCACGGGCAGACTGTCACTATGGGTGATAACCATGAGATTCCAGTGCTTGGCACAGTCCTGATTACCCTCTTTAGTTCTACCTCATAATTTTAGTGGAGGCACTTTGTATTCTCGACATGGCCTTCAACCTTCTCTCTTGTCGAGTTTGGACTCTCAAGGAGCTGACATACACTTTGGGAGTGGCACAGTCAACATTACATGTACTATCCTTGCACGCATTGAGCGGGATGGTTCCCTATACCGCCTCACTGCTCGTTTGTCTAGGACCACGGAGTCTTCTTCTCTATGGAATGCACAATTTGGACATCTATGTTATTAGCAGCTTCAACAGGCTGCTAGCATCTCTATGGTGGAGGGTTTAACACCAAAAATACGCTCCTCATCAGGCATATGCAAGGCTTTCCAATTGGAAAGCAACATAGGGTTTCTTTTTTGAAGCAGGAATCTAACATATCTTTTGCACCACTTGCACTGGTTCACATTGATCTATATGGCCGAATGAGCACTCCTTCATTTCTTGGTTCACAATTGTTTCTTATTCTTGTGGATGATTTCAGCAGGTGCACTTGGGCTTGGTTCCTAAAGCTCAAGTGAGAGGCTTTCAATTTCATTCTAAATTGGAAGATGATGGTTGAAAAGGATAAGGACTTTCACGTCCAATGTGTTTGATTAGACAAAGGGGTGAGTTCACCTTGAAGGAATTTTCACAACGGTGCAAGCTAGAGGGCATCCAACTCCAGCTGACTACTCCTTACACTCCTTCCCAGAACTGAGTTGTTGAGCGGAAGAATCAGAATCATGGAGATGGCTTGTGTGATGCTTGCACATGCTTCTTTGGCTTGGGTTTACTGGGCACAGACGTGCAACACGGCGGTTTACATCCAGAATCGTTCTCCTACCCATGCTTTGTAGGACATGATTGCTTATCAAGCTTACTATGGCCACAAGCCCTTCGTCTTACACTTTTTAATTTTTGGGTGTGTGGCCTTTGTCCACGTGCCAAAGGAGAAGCGACAAAAGTTAGACTTCAAGGTGAAGAATCTCATCTTCCTGGGCTATTCACGAGACTTTGATAGATATCGGATTTACAATCCAGATGCCAGCACACCTGCAAAGGGGGCACCATCCAAGCCTATACCTTGCCTACCTCCTCCTCATCCACCTCCTACACTTGATCCTATCCTTGTTACTGTTCTTGTACCCTCTACACCGCAGCCAATTACTTCACCCAATCATGCCATGTCAGATTCCAATTCTGATGTGGATGATGGTTCTCCTTCGATGGAGGAAATCCCACCTCTCAAGGAGAAGCTAGTTCCAGGTTGTCTCTACTCTTCGGTTTCTTTCTCTGGAGTCACGACGTTAATAGACTCGCCAACAACAGCCTTGATGTTCTGCATGCTGGTGTAGTAAAGTGTGTCGACCCTAGCAGAGGGCATAGGCAATGATGCTTACATATGCATATCAGAGAGCTAGAGCAAATGGGAAGAGCTTGTGTAGGCAGGTGACAACGGAAATGTATGCTTTATGTGGTTTTCTTGGACAAAAGGGCTCCAGATAGGGCCTTAGTGGGTGGCAACTGAAGGAAGATCAAGGTGCTATTTTTTGGCCCTAGTATATAGAGCTTGAAGTGTTGATGGAGTAGGTCTAGACGGCTCGTCAAACAGAGATATAGGCTGCAAGATATTTGGCTTTGAAGTTGGAGGTGGTTGTAGTTCTAAGACGAATAGGTCAACTGATGCCAGGTGGTTTGAGCCAGTTTGGGGCTATTGGCGTTTAGATCTCAGTTTATGGATCTTGCTGGTCTTTTGAGACCGGCAATATGAGTCACACATGCCAAGATATTAGGAGTCGAAGTTTTGCCAGGGGTCGGTTAGTGCCAGTCGGTCCATTATAGGAAATGTGCAATCGGGTGTTTTTTAAATCTTGACGGGATTCTAGGATGTTGTGTGCACGGTGTGAAGTCAACAAAAAGTGACAATGCATCAATCTTGACCCTGATCAAGAAGATATTGCAAGATGAAATTGGTGCCAGTTGCCGGCGGAGTGGCAAAGGATGAACTTTGCCAGTTTTTTCTGCCTCAGTTTGCAGTCTTAGGAAATTCAAAGTGCAGAGGATGTAGGTGAGTTTGAAGTACGGAGCAGTGGCTCTAGGTCGGTGTCTATGAATCGAGGAGAGGAGCCCTATGCAATGTTCGACAGGCAGAGCAAGGAGGGCCAAAACGGGGTTTTTGGTGAAAAAAAAGTTTGAATTTTTGAGGTCTTGGAGGAGGGTGGCCTGTGTGATGCCATGTGTCATCAAATGATCCCATATGCAAATTTGAGCGTAGGGCCGCAGGGGTATATAGCCTATGTAAGGCACCCTTCACAAGCATCGTGAGGTGTGGGAGCCTGGGAGCTAGAGTTCATGGCAGATTGTCATTGGCTCTGTGTGGCGGCGCTGTTGGGCATCCGTCGGTGGTGCAGCTTGCACAGTGTAGTTGATGATGTGGCAGCTTTCCAATGGGCATTCTCGCATGCCATAAAGGTGCCAAATATTTTGATGCAAGGGCAGTAACCACAATCACGGCGTTGTGACTGTGAGGCTTAAGGCAATAGTGAAGAGGTGGTTGAAAGGCAAGACTTGGGGCTCAAGGTAGGGCCGCGAGGGCATGTCACATGCAAAAGAGGGGGCCTAAAATAGAATGTAAGGCCGAAAATAAGAGAGAGAGAAAGAACTCACACACACCTAGGGGGGTGATAGATGAACTTTGCTGGTTTTGTCAACCTCAGTTTGTAGTCTCTGGAAATTCAAAGTGTAGAGCATGCAGGTGAGTTTGAAGTATGGAGCGGTGGCTCTAGGTCGGTCTCCACGGCTCGAGGAGAGGAGCCCTGTGCAATGTTTGGCAGGTAGAGCAAGGAGGGCCAAAATAGGGTTTTTGAGGAAGAAAATGTTTGAATTTTTGAGGCCTTGGAGGAGGGTGGCCTTTGTGATGCCATGTGTCATCAAATGATCCAATATGCACATCCGGAGGCAGGGCCGCAGGGGTATATAGCCTATACGAGGCACCCTTCACAAGCATCATGAGGTGTGGGAGCTCCTTGGGAGCTGGAGTCCATGGCAAACTATCGTTGTCTCTGTGTGGTGGCATTGTAGAGCGTCCGCTGGAGGCAGGGATTTCATTAACGTAATCATGATCGGGTGATTACGTCAATAACTTTAGTAATTACACAAAAAAATCACGTGATCATGTTAATTGTTAATGTGACTTTGATTATGACCTGGCAAAACCTATAGAGCCGTTTAGCCCTCCGGGTTTTCCACTTTTTCCTGCGAGTCCCACTGGGATTTTTCATTTTCCCGACGGGCCCGCCGGGTATATGTAGTTTCCCGGCGGGCACGCCATGAAAATGAAAAAGCCCGGTGGGAATAATTATATATAGTAAACAGTGTGCTAACCATGGTCCTTTAGCTAGGCAAATCCTTGGGGAGTGTATTTGAGTGCCGGGTATAGTCATCTCCTTATGAATTGACCTAAGGTTACAGAGTCACAGGTCCTTTTTTTGGGCCGAACGTGATTCTTAATTCGATAACCACTTCTAAAAAAATTTAATTCGTTTATCAACATAAAGGTACGGAACAAAAACAACTAAAAACTTGGAGAGTCATGCTCATTGCAAAGAAGCCATTGGTCCAAATAAGGCCGCTGTAATTGGTTTAAGAAGACGAGCATATGTAAATGACGAGTCGATATTCAAGGGTCGGATGTCCTATACTAGTGTACCGGGCATATAAAAATCCTTGAAGTCTTGCATTTGAGTTGATTTACACTTGTCACTCCACAATATAAGAGCTATAATCCTTAATTGGGTTAAAATAGCTTTTATATTTTGAATTGGTTGCATGGGTGGTCCACAATCCTTCATTGGGTACAAGTAGTCCTCAATTGAGTGATTATATTGAATATTTATTTGCGTTAGTTCATGCATTGGTTGATATAGAGAGCGCATTATGTATTACAATAGATTATTAGTGTATGAAATGACCAATCATATATTTTATTGCTTTCATTTGTTTCTTTGTAGCAATTGAAATCAGATGTGTCTTATTGTTTGCAAATCAAAGTGGACATATAAATGATCATTATAATAATAATTGCATTGAGAGATTCATAGCATTGTTATAGTTATTATGCCTTGCATAGACTGCATTGCAATGTGTATGGTTGCTCACAATATAGGTGATAGATATGTGGGTTGACTAGAGTGCATTGAAAATCTCCTATTGTGCATCATGGATACTTTCATATTGAATGGTTTTTAAATTTTAATATATATTGAAAATAATAAAAATGTTTAAAAAATTGAACATCTGGTTCTTTTGTCTTTAGTTTTAATTTAAAAACAATGGAGCAAAATGTGGGCAGAAGTGGTACGAAGAAGCCAAAGAATAAAAAAGCTCTTGGCAAAGAGTGGGATTATGCTCACAACATATGCGGCCGATATATGGAGTGGCAATGTAAATTTTGTCACACAACAAAATCAGGTGGTGCACCACGTATTAGGGATCATTTTCTGGGTGGTGTTGTGAGCGGGTTGGAAACACACACAAAGCCTCTATGATAAGACGACACACACTCTTGGAATAACACACACACATTATGGGGCACCACTCGGCTTACACAACCTGCTCGGCCAGGACAGGAAACATAGATGGAGTGAGAAGAGAGAGATTTCCCACTTGCCCACTCAACACTCACACATACACACTCACACACACACTATTAATTCAACTCAAATGAGAAAAATTGTTGTTGTTTAGAATCAATGAAGCTCAGCCCAACACCAATGGGAAAAATAGTTTACATAGTATTGAGGAAATACACTAGATACAACCACAAAGTTAAGCAGAGGCTTCACTCACTGGAGAAGATTACACAAAAAACAACAAAAAATCTGTGAGAAATTTGGAAAAATGGAGAGCACTATTGCGTCCGGAACAGTCAAAAACCCAACCCTACAATGTCACAGTGCTCAAATTCGACCTCGAATGAGTTGTTTAGGACCAAAAAAATGCTCCAAAATAAGCAAAAATTGAGCTACAGGTATTGCTCCTCTACTCCAAGTTTTTTCTGGTATTTCTCTTAGGATTTTCACTTCCCACACTTAGCTTTATTACTTGGGTACCTTTGGCCTTTTAGTTGACCTCAAACGGACCCCGAACAGGCCAAAAAGTGGCCTCGCAGTGCATAGTTGTCACCCTACTCCATCCATTTGCACACCTGGCCCTCAACTTTTCTCAATAAGACCATAGCTTTGGTCACGCAACCACATGAAGTAGCCCCAAAATATGGTCCTCATGATGAACTTTTTCATAATTCATCACAAAAAACAGCCCCACTGTGTCTTCACTTACCCACATGCAAGACTTGATCCCATTTGACCTCCTTGCGCCACTTGATGACATCTAACACACCTGCTTACCTCATGGCATGGGCCCGCCGATAGCTTCCTCTAGAATTTTTACACGTCACAAACTCATCTTATTATAAAAAAGCACACTGATACTCGTGATAATGAAAATCGATGCACTATGTACACCCTGTCCTACTTGTACACATGTGGGCCCCTGGGGTAACCACCTGGTCCTGAAGAATGGGCAATTATTTATTTTATGCACCATGCATGTGTATATACATATGTGAAATCTGTTGCTCCAAAAAACTCATAACATAGTTTGTCCATTTCCTACCATGCTAGATCATTCATGATCAGTAGCAGCAAAAAGAGATATGAGACTCGCCGTGTCACAAGTCTCCTCATCCCTCACCAACATTACTTGCTCCACAGAGAGCTCATCTTGCTCCACCATCATTAACCTAGCATGATATAATTTAAGACACAATCCATTTACCCTTGACTTATGTAGGATTCCATCTAGGTTAGCCAGCTGATATGTACCATTTGGAAAACACTCGACCACCTTAAAAGGGCCTTCCCACTTAACTTGAAACTTATTCTGGAAGGTGTTGTCCAGCTTACTGTTGTAGCGCAAAACCAAGTCATGCTTCTTGATACCCTTACTTTTGACCTTTTCATTTATCTTTGCTAACGCCGTATCTTACATTTGCCTATAATATTCCAATGCGCTCATCCTATCCAGTTGAACCTCTTGTAATTGTAAGAGCCTCTCTTTGAATGCATCACTGGACTGCCCAAGCAGCTTCTCTAACATCTTGACCGCAGGCAACTCTACCTCCATAGGCAGTAGTGCTTTCTTTCCATATACCAGATGAATTGGAGTAAACCCTGTACCTGTCTTCATCGAAGTACGGTAAGCCCATAATGCACTAGGCAATTCTAAGTCCCACTTCTTTTCTTGGTGCTTTGTCACTTTTGAAAGAATTTGTATCAACTCACGATTGAATCTTTCATTTAAGACATTACGTTGTGGATAATAAGAAGTGGTATACTGGTGCCTAATCTTCGTCTTCTTGCATAAGAAGTCTAATAGTTTAGCTCTAAATCCTGGCCCCTTATCCGAAAGTAGCTCCAATGGTACCCCAAACTTGCAACATATTTCATCATACACAAATTTTGCCACATCCTTTGCAGTGATTTGTTCCTAGCCTCTACGCATCTACAGAGATAGTCCACTGCAATCAAAATATAGCTTTTTCCCCTGCTTGTGGTAGGTAATGGGCCTATTGCATCAATCCCCCACTTTTTAAACACATCAAATTCCATAATGGTTTTTCGTAGCTCTGGCTTCAACACCCTCTTCCCAAATGCTTGACATCTATTGCAAGACCTAGACTAATGGTGAACATCCTTGTGCAAACTAGGCCATACACCTTTTATGCTCAACCTTGTAATCCCATGCTTCAAACAAATGTGTAATCCGGCTTCCAATGTAGCATATTAAACCTCATTGTTACTATGTGCATCCAATTTGAACCCTCTCTTGCATACTAGCTTCCCCTCTAGATCATAAAGTGCTTTACCCCTGAAGATGCATCATGGCTCTTTTTGTATGAGCCATCAAAGAACAAGACATGTGCATTGCTAATATGTGGCACTTCTTCAACTACCTTTCTCACCACCTCTTCCTTAACAAGAAGGGGATTCTCCTTCTAAGTCAACAAATTAGCTAGGGTAGCTCTTGTACTGTCTTCTACTAAAAAAGAGAACTCAAACTCTTGCAGCTCAATTACCCATTTATTGACCACATTTGACATGTTAGTGCCATTAATTAACTGTGGCAAAAAGGCGTAACTTGTCAAGAAAACAAAAGGTTGTGGTAGCAAGTAATGACGAAATCGTCGACAAGAAAATATTACACTGGCCATCACTAGCTCTACTTTCGAGAATTTTCTCTCTGCTACCAACTTCACTCGGCTTGCACAATACACTGGCCTCATATAATGGATGCCCTTCCCCTTTTGCAATAGCATGGCTCCAATGGCGTCATCCCCTACTGATGGATTCACATAAAACACTTGCTCCCAATCAAGAGCCTGTATGGCTAACAACCTCCCTAACACCTCTTTCACCTCTTGAAACACTTCTTCACACTTTTCATCCCATTGCAATGGATCATGCTTTTCCACTTGTTTTAATGGATAAAGAAGCTGTGAATACAATGGAATAAACCGTGCCATGTACTTTACTTTGTGTATAAAGGTTGCCAATTGCTTTGTACTCGTAGGTGATGGAAGAAGAATAAGAGACTTAACCTTGTCTGGATTATCCTCAATGCCATTTTTCGACACCATGTGGCCCAAATAACTTCACACTTGGTTGTGCTAAATGAAATTTCTTTGGATTTAATTTTCCTCCACATTCATCATATTGAGCCAATACCATCTGCAACTTCTCATGGTGTCCATCCCTACTGCTATAGACACAGAAGTCATCCATAAAAGCTTTAACAACTACCAATGAATGGTGCCAATACCCAATTTGCTCTCTCTTGATATAAGGATGGTCCATTTGACAACCCAAATGGAAATACCGTGTAGCAATAGTAGCCCCATGGCGTAATGAAAGTTGTCTTTATTCGGTCTTTAAGAGCAATCTACAATTGAAAATAGCCTGAAAAACCATCACACACATTGTACCTCGCATAACCTGCCACTGAGTCCAAGATCTAATCAATGAATGGAAGAGGATATGGGTTCTTCTTAGTGGCTGCATTTAAGGGTTTAAAATCCACACAAATCCTCCACTTCCCATCCTTCTTTGGGCTGACTACTACTCGACTCACCCATTCTGTGGTCTCCACTGGGACTATGAACTCTGACTTCAATAACTTGTCCACCTCTTCCTGTAAGGCTTCCATCTTCTCTTGACCCATCCTTCTTAGCCTTTGTCGCTCTCGGTCAGCACCTTCTTTCAGCTCTATATGCATCTCTTCTCCCTTGAACCCTCTAATCTATTCATATGAAGTAATGAGCAAATATATCTCCTTCTCCATAGCTGAGAGATCTCCACCACTGATCATTTGTGTCATCAATTCTGCTTCTTTGACAATTCAACCTTGGTTTGCATCAGCCCTTCAATCACTTCATAAGGCCCTTCACTTTCATCTTCAACCTTATTTGCAAATGCGACTAAACCAGACTCATGAATTTATTTGTCCATTAAAAGAAATGCAACATCAACATCCTCATCACTGCTTGTAGTACTATCAGTGTCCTCATCAGTCACTGTGGAATAGTCTTCATCACTAGACTCGTCTTTCTCTTCATAAACCTCTTCCAATACTTTCCTTGTGTCCATATTATATAGCTTCTTGGCACCTGTCTTTTCATAGAGGCTAATCGTACCACGTCTCCAATCTTGAACAGATCCCACTGCACGTAACCATGGTCTACCCAGTATAATAGGATATTTTCCCAACCCCACTGGCATCGCATGAAAATCAACCACCGCCTTTGCATCATGTGCCTCCATTTCTAAGCTCTTTACAACACCCAAACATTTTACATTTTGATGGTTTGCCAATCTAACCCGAAAGCCTGACACCACAGTCACTGTAAGACCCATCTTTTCAACACATGAGTGTGTTATGACACATATTTGGGCTCCGCCATCAACATAACCTTGTCCCAAATTTTTTCTTTTGTGCCACACATTTACTATTGGACAAATGTCTAGTAGCTTGTCCATTGCCAACACCTTTACTGAATCTCTCTCTGGCTCTTTCTCAATTGGGCTAACCATCCTCTTGCAAACTGTCGCTTTACCTTAGAAACCATCTCTATAAGCTGCCCAAAAGTAGCATCTGCCTTCATGCTTGTCAGATCCTCCTTCAAGTCATAGCTTAATTGCCCATCCTCTAGTGGAAAATCTGAAACATGAAACTTGTAACGAGCCCTCCTTTTCCTCTTGGCCTTGACATCCTTGCCTTCATGGCTCTTTCCCTTCTTCTTACTAGGACCTGGGGCACTTCTTCCTTCCTTGTCCTCTGTGGTCCTCTTCCCAATGGGCATCACTAATGTATCCTCCAACTTTGCTTCCTTCTCCAAGGGGACCACACTTATCACTTTTGTCTTTCCCTTTTCCTCTTGGGTTAATCCACTGGCTCCGTCCTATCCCTTAATTTCAATGCCATAATCATTTGACCTAGTTAGCACCTGTCTTGGCAATGGATACATGTCTCCCCCCATCCTTGGTGGCTTATCACATTGCAGGCTGATGTGTCCCAACTCTCCACAATTATAACATGTGGGCATCTGCCTCCAGACTCTACCATTGCTTTGTCCAACACCATTTTTGGGTCTTTCTTCACCTAATGGCTGATTTGCAAACCTCCCCCGAACTCAATTATTTCCCACATTACCTAGAATGTTTAGGTTGATATTCTTCATTAAATATACCACTTACCTCATGTGTTGCCTTAGCCCATCATCTTGCACTGTTGTAGTGACCACTGCTGGGTGAAAGCATGTTAACCTGTCGCGCTTTTTGTGCTAGTTAGCAGTTTCAAGTTAGCACACCTTCAAAAAGTTGGGCGTCCGGTAAATTTTTTACAAATAATATCAAAATTTGTCGGAGGTTGTACATTTGGATTCCTTGTTTCAAGTGCTTTCTATTGATATATCATATGTCATAGATCTTGGAGATGTAGCTCAAGTTATTGTACTAGTTAGCATATGTCAAAATTGTGCTAGTTAGCATTGTCCGGGACATGAAAAAGCATGACAGGTTAACATGCTTTCACCCTGCTGGCATAACTTGAGGAGTAATAGAAACCACTACTTCACGATGAACCCTTGGCATGCAACCTTGTAAAGAGTTCCATAGGCTAAAACTCAAACCTCCTGGGTGAAGAATCCACCCCTAACTGGCTCATTTCCTCAGCTTCCACTCTTTGCTCCTTGCCACCTCCAATGCATCTTCATAGGTTCTAGGCTTCTTTAGCCCCACTCTCCAACGTATATTCTCCCAAAGACCAGCCAATAATCTTTCCTTCTTCATCATGTCAGGTGGCGGTACTTATAGTGCTAAGGCCGTGCACATCCGCTCCCATGCCAATGAAAACTTACGTATGTACGCATCTACTGGCTAACCTTCCTTTTGCACCAAACCTTGTACTTCTTGCCACACTTTGTCAGGATCTTTTGTCTTCAAAAACTCCACTTCCAATCCATGCCTTAGATTGTTACAACTCAATCTTACACGTGGATCAGCCACACGCAACTCCCTTCAAATGCTTTGGACCAAACTCGTGCATCACTCTTCAAACAAATTTGGAGAAGACGTACCATTTGTGCTGGGTCATGAATATGGTTGCTAATGCAGGCAACCTCCATCTTTTCCAAAAAGTATTCCAGATCTTCATCACTTCTTCCATGAAATTCTGAAATAGAGAAAGCCATGGCTGCCCAAGTTATGATGCTTTGAAAACCCCTTTGAACACACGTGCAAGAACCCAAAACTTTTGACTCGCTCGATCCCTAGAAACTTCAATGGAGCTTATCTATATATAAGGAAAAACACATGCACATCAAATGAGTTCTCACAGTTAATCATCAGAATTACAACAGGCAAAGGACATTCGAGTATCTCTCTTAATCTTCTTGGCCCGAACATAAAGACTATGCGTTGTTGGAAAAAATTCTTCCTGAACACATGAAATTTTTTTTGGATTCTTTGTGTTAAATTAAAAGGAGTGAATTGATGTCCATTTTGATCATCCATTAAAGCCAACCATGCAGCTCCCAAGAAGGCACACCTAACTTATCCTCTGATGTTTCGAGAATTTCAATAGCATAACATCATAAATGGCTCAATAGACCAAAAAACCGGCCATCACAACTTGGAAAAATTTTGGCAGAGTTTCCCCAGAAGTAGAGCAGTGAGAACCCAAAATATAGAGTGTATATGTATTCATAACCTGCCAGCAATAGAACCCAAGAATCAAGAAGGAATCACTAGTACATAGCCTATGGCAAGGTCACAAAAAGGGTGGGTGCTCCAACCACCTGTATCACTGAAAGGATCTCACATTTGAGAATCCCCCAGCTCAATAAAACCTCACCCTATCGACCCTCTCACAAAAGCTTATGCAAATCTTGTATAGTCAAGTCTCAGAAATGACTATCTTCCAGCCCAAGTCTCAGAAATGGCTGGGACTGCCAAATAAAATCAATTATGGCTCCACAAAGGCGTACAATGGTAGTATCCACAAGGCGTACAATGGCAGTATCCACAAGCACCGTACCATACAACACAATGTGCTCAAACAGGCACCAAATGATGCATACCCACAGAAACTGTAAGTGACTTTCACTATCAGTGTATCACTCTACTCTAGCTACCTGTACCTGTGTGACTCACCTTTACCTGTACCTATACCTGTCCTTGTAACCTGTAATCTACAACCTATACTCCTGAAGTTGACGGTACTCGAAGAAGATCCTCCATGGGGGGGCCAGAACAATGTGAGCGGGTTGGAAACACACAAAAAGCCTCTATGATAAGCCGACACACACTCTTGGAATAACACACACACACACACATTATGGGGCACCACTTGCCTTACACAACCCGCCTGGCCAAGATAGGAAACACACTGATGGAGTGAGAAGAGAGAGATTTCCCACTTGTCCACTCAACACTCAAACATACAAAATCACACACACACTATCAATTCAGCTCAAAGGAGGATTGTTTTTTGGTTTAGACTCAATGAAGCTCAGAACAACACCAATGGGGCAAATAGTTTACATAGTATTGAGGAAATACACCAGATACAACCACAAAGTTAAGGAGAGGCTTCACTCACCGGAGAAGATTACACAGAAAAACAATAGAAAATCTGTGAGTAATTTGGCAAAGTGGATAGTGCCATTACGTCTGGAACATCCAAACCCCCACCCTACAATGTCACCGTGCTCAAATCCGACCTCGGGTGAGCTGTCTAGGGCCAAAAAATACTCCAAAATGAGGAAAAAATGAGCTGTGGGTATTGCTCCTCCTCTCCACATTTTTTTTGGGTTTTTCTCTCAGGTTTTTTAGTTCCCACACTTAGCTTTATTACTTGGGCACCTTTGGCCTTTTCGTTGACCTCAAATGGACCTCAAATAGGCCAAAAAGTGGCCTTGTAGTGCATAGTTGTCACCCTGCTGCATCCATCCGCACACATGGCCCTCAACTTTTCTCAATAAGGCCATAGCTTTGGTCCCACAACCATGTGAAGTAGCCCCAAAATATGGTCCTCATGATGACCTTTTTCATAATTCATCACAAAAAACAGCCCCGCTTTGTCTTCACTTACTCACGTGCAAGACTTGAGCCCATTTGACCTCTTGACGCCACTCAATGCCATCTAGCATACCTGATTACCTCATGGAGTGGGCCCACTAATAGCTTCCTCGAGAATTTTTCAACACATTGATACTCGCGATAATGAAAATCGATGCACTATGTACACCCTGCCCTGCTTGTACACATGTGGGCCCCACGTAACCATCTGGCTTTGAAGAATGGGCAATTCTTTATTTTATGCACCATGCATGTGTATATACATATTCACAATCCCTTGCTACAAAAAACTCCTAACAGCTTTAAAAAGAGTTGTAAGAAATGTGAACATCCTCAGGCACTTGCAGTTGCAAAGCGTTTGAGAGAAGTGGTCGCCAAAAAGGGTGGCAAGAGACAACAAATATATAGCTTTGTGGATTCGAGTCAAGAGTTATTAGAGCCAAATATTAACTTCACAGATCCTGTAGCGACGCCAACTAACCTTGGAGAACAACTTGCACAAGGAGAGAAAATTCCAGGCAGTGTTCCTTTTAAGCGTCACAATGAAGGTGGACTTAGTCAAATGCATCAAAAATCATTACATCAAAGCTTTCGAGTGCAGTCTAGAAGAAGCACAAAATCCACTCGCCAAATAAATATTCTTAACTGGAAGTGCTTTGGTCATGGTAGACAACAATCATTGGAAGGCTGCTTTGAAGAAAATTGGTGAGTTGGTCCTAGATATTCAGCTCCTTCTTATCACCTGATAAGAAAAGTTTTCTTGGACAAATGTTACACGAATTCAAAGAGCGTGTTGGCAAAATAATACTTGGGAATATTTCACTTTCAGGATGTACGATTGTGCGCGATGGCTGGTCAAATGTTCAAAGACGATTGTCTACGCCAGTAAATTAATAAAGAAGTGCTTTCCACACATTTTTGCCAATGGTTGTAATACGCATAGCGTAAAATTGGCGATGAAATATTGGTACACTAGCAAAGAAACCACATGGTTCGCCAAAAAAAATTGATACAGCATGTCAGGTTGTGAAATTTATCTTGAAATGACAAAGAATGCTCGATTTGTATAGGATGCACATGTCAGTGATGTTGAAATTTCCTGCTGAAACTCGGTTCTGCACACACTTTTATACCTTGGAATCACTTCTTCGTAATAAATGCATTGTCATTGACACATTCAATTGCGCGACCTTTGATGAATGGCAGCTTGAGAAAAAAGAAAAAGTGAAAGATAAAATTACATGTCTACATGGAAATGTAAATAAGGCTGCTTGGTGGAGGAGTGTAATGGATGCATTCCATGTAATGATTCCGGTTATGTTCGCGATCCTCAATCTTGATAAAAGGGCGCCAAACTTGAGCAAAGTGTGGATGACATGGTGGTCAATTCAACAAAGTCTTGAAAATCGTGAAGAGCTGAAAGAGTCTGTAGTAGAGAAGGAGTGGCGATTACAATTTTCTAGCAAACAACAAAAAATTTTGGCCAAGTATTTTCATGCCAGGTGGAAGAGTGCTCATAGTCCACTCCATAGCATTGCTTACATGCTCGATTCAAAGTATTGGAATTTTGATCTGATGTCCAATCTAGAGGTGCTAAGTGATTTCTATCACGTGGTCAACAGGTTCTACTCCAGCATTCAGGATTGAATTGATTGCATCAAAGAAATAAGTTCATTTAGATTAAAAGAAGGTTCTTTTGCGAATGATTTGTACAAGTAATGGCAAAAGAGAAACCTGCATGGAAGTGGTGAATGAGAGCATTACTCTACCTTACATCCCCTTGAAATGAAAGTACTCACACAATGTGTAGCAAACTCAAGTTCAGAAATAAACTGGAGTATGTACAAGTATGTTCACAACACTATTTGCAACATACTATTAGCAGATAGAGTTAAAAAAAAATTAGCAACAAAAAGATATTGAATCACATCAAAAGTGTTGGCTACGAGGAGGAAATGCCAAGTTACCTAGTTGTATAATTTTCAAAGCAAAGATGAAGAAGAGTTCAATGTTGGTGTTTCTCAATGCACTATAGATGAAATAGAAGAGAATTTGATAATAGATGTGGAGGTTGAATTACAAGGAGAACCACAACACTCAGACTTAGAACTAGATAACAACTCAAAAGATTCAATATAGCTTGAGAGTAGAACGAGTAAATGTCAAAAAACATTGTAAAACACCTTGTATTCAAATGTGCTTTGAGTAATTACGATGCTTCATATTCGCGATTGTACATAGTTTGTTGATCTCAATTGTGTTGCTCTGAAGAAGCATCTTGCTCATCAAACAGATTTCTAATTGTGCTAGCAGTATCTTGGTGGGCTTGCTTGAATTTATACTCGTTTGCCATGCCAAACATAATATATATTTCTTGTGGAATATCTTGTGAGTAGATTGTGCATCGACTACTATTTTGCATTAAAGGAATAAGACAAACAAAATGATAATAATGACCACATGTCAATGTATAATATCCACTCCATCCATCAAAATTCTTGTAGCAAACTGGACATTGGAAAGATAAGGATGCATCTGAAGTAAACGAGGGGACCAAATCTGGATGCATGACAAGGTGGCTGATGTGTGTCCCTTGTACAGGTGTTGGAATCACTCGTTGTGTCAGATTTTGAACGTCCTGGCTTAAGTGGTGAATGCTTTTTTTCATCCAGACTTGTGAGGTTTGGGGTGTTTGGGTGGCTATAGAAAGCCGTGTTATGTCTTCATCTTTCCTTGCCAATTGTGTAGTGTAAATATCCTTCTCTCTCTTTAATTGTAGGTCGCAGCGCCTTCGACTATCAATGCCAACTCATCTCGGGTGAAAGTGACACAACTCTCCCTTAAATCATGAGTGGCAACAGTTGTCTCCTTTGACGACAAGTCTACTGGTCACTATTGCACAAAGTGAACATATAACATTTTTGCAAAATATAGCGTACAATCTGCATTGTGCAGGGGATGGCCATAAACCTCCAAATAAATCCTCTCAACGTTTTCTTTGATCGCATCATGATTGCACTTCAAAACCTTCCACCTTCCTTTCTTAATCTCTGCGTCCTCACATGGCCATATTGTCTTGACCATTGTCCTTTGTCACTTCTTTATTGATCTCTTTTCATTGCATGTGGTTTGGATTTGCCCATTTTTGAGAGTCCTCGAGCAGTACGCATCACTTGTTGTACCGACATACCGTGTGCTAGAGACTTCATGCGCTGAAATGGATTAAGAGCTGCTCATTGTTGATCATCGGGCAGTGATTGGGTGCCTCTTTCTTGTTCTTCATTGGCCATTTCATCTTAGAGATGCCATTGTTCTTCATTGGCCATTGTTCTTCATTGGACATACCGTGTGCTAGAGACTTCATGCGCTGAAATGGATTAAGAGCTGCTCGTTGTTGATCATCGGGCAGTGATTGGGTGCCTCTATCTTGTTCTTCATTGGCCATTTCCTCTTAGAGATGCAATCAATAGATAGACAAATATTCAATATCATTGGCAAATATATATTCTTACGATTCAACAGTCTCACAGATGCAGAAGATAGCAACTTCTCGTTTACTACAAAAGACGTCAAAATCCACTAAATCAAACCACAACAAATGCGACTAATTGAACCACAAGGAAAATTTGAAATAAAGACACTCAACATGACAAATTCGAAGCGTAAATTTAGGGTTTTTAACAGGTCGAATGAGCACTACATCTGTGCAATTGTGAGCGAGGTTACACCTAATCTTCACACACACAAGAATTTTGAGTTGATTTTGGTTCATTTTCAAAGTGGACCTTTCATGGATGGACTTTTGTTCTCTTTTAGTGTGTTTTTGGCTTAAAATCATCTCCGCCTTGCTTGAATTTTCTATGAATCCTCAGTCAGGGGCCCAACGCTTTCAAAGTCACACTGCGCACTTCTTGACATCGTGCCAAAACATAAGCCACTGCACTAGCCCCATGTCTATGAGGAAAAAAAGTGAACCCAATTGATTCTAGAAATCATTGTAGACCATTCAAATGGTTTAGTTTGTGTGTAGTTCTCATCTCTATAATCTATCCCCCAAAACTCGTGCTCTCCTCATCCTGCAAACTCTTGGCCAAACCCATATTACTGACATCCAATTCTCTAGACATCTCCTCTGAGGTATTGTAGAAGAATTTCTGAGAGTGGAATGTTGTGGCATTGAAGTCCCCCAGTAGGATAACATCCTCATCTCTAGAGAAATCCCATACATCCTGATCCAAAATCATATAAGGTGATTGTCCCTTGGGGGATGCATAGTGAGATGTTCTTGGAGGAAGATAGCATATTGCAATGTACAGTGGCCTCTGAGTCTTTGCTCTCACCTTGACCCACCATTATACCTAGTAGACTCATCTCTACACACAAAGAAAATGAGAGACTACAACCATTAGGAAGAGAATGGGGTCTAGGAGGGCCTCTTTATTTGGCAGTTTAAAGGAAGTCAAAGCTCTAGTATTAAGAAAGCAATCAAAGGAGAGATTTTGAATTCAAACAAGCAAAATGGCTAGTATATTTGAATTCAAATTCCCCCCTTCCATTTAGTCTTTAAAAATCTAGCAAGCTAAACTATATCAAGTAACATATCTACGGAAAGAGCTTGGAGTGTAGATTATAGAACTATAGTCTCCGTGCAAATTGGAGATCATATGTAGGAGTTATGAAAGGCCAGAAATCATAAATTTATCCCCTCCCTTATTTGGGGGGAAAAGTGCATCCTTTGACCAATCTTACACCTCTCTTACACACCCACCATTCTTGTACACATGGCATGCACCTATTCGTCAAAATGTTAATCACCTCCATAATCTAATGGCAAATAAAGAGGCCCTCCTTGAACTCATCCTCTTCCTAATGCTTCTCCCTCAATAAAATTGCCACACCTCTTGACCCACGTCCTCTATACTCTGATCTCACCTCCCGTTCTACAAGTAATCCACCATTGATACCCTGATACTCTAGGCAATGTTGGTGTGTCTCTAAGTAGGAAAACATGTATCTTCCTCTGAAGCTATCCTCAAAGGTGACCAAATCAAGCTTCAATGACCCATTTAAATTCCATGCTGCTAGTTTTAGGCTTGTCCCATCGCTGATTTCGCACCTTCATACAATGATTTTCTTCTAGAATCACTACTTGATGCTTGATCTTTGGCATATTCTCTTGCATGTGTGCTATAGGTGCTAGAGTGAGATCATCTCTCAATAAAATCCCGGCCTTCTTGAGGGCATGTCTCTTCTTAAAAAACTCCTTCCTAGCCTCCCATGTAGGGAAGCACATAATGAGTGCTCTTTTTTTGGAACTACATGTCCCATCCTTCCCTTTCTTGCCCACTCTCCAAGCCCCTGCGTGAGTAGGTTGGGGGATGTTCATTCGTTTCAAAAGCTTCTTAAATCCTTCTTCCACATTGTTAGTTTCTTTGAGACTACTGACACGTACATGAAGCGATCTTGTCTTCCTCTTTTGCTCGTCCTCCAAGTTCAAGTTAATGACGGTAGATGGAGGTGTTACAGTAGATATTTCTCCTTTTTCTTTCTTTGCCATCTCAATACACTTCTCCACTTTGCTTGCCTTCTTTTACATTTGGAAGAGCCTATCTACCCACAAAGAAGCTTCCCTTGTTTTTTTTTTGTTGCTCCTCCTCCTTAAGAGTTTTTACGTGCTCTTTTATATTTTTCAACTCCTCGATCACTTTGGGTTGGTCATCTTTAGATTTTTGTGATTGATTTTGCACTCTGCTAACTCTCTTGTGAGTTCTTCAATCAGGGCATCCTTTTCATTCATACACTTCTCCATATTTGATTTCCAAACCATAAAAATGCTGGTTGTTGCATCTAAATCCTTTCTACAAAGGACTTGTGCTACCTCTATTTCTTCCCTCATCCTTTTTTGCATTTCTACTCTAAATTGGTTGTACCACTGGACTTTGCACTCCTCCTTGTATTTGAAAAAGCTCTTTTCCCATGTCTGCCCTCATGAGTTTGAGTTTAATCCAAATCATCATCTGAACCTTTTCATACATGGTTTCATCCTTGATCTTGTTGAGATTGCCAACTCCTGTAGAGCTCATTGAGAACACACTATCTTGCATATTCTATCAGAAATTTCCTGTTGCCTTGTGTGGAGTCCAATATTTGTCACTTTCTTCATTCATAAATGGGTCCATCTAAGCACCCCCTACTAGGTATGGAGAGTTCTGTCTCCACGGCACACGTCAGGAGGTTTAGAATCCTTCGATTGACTTGTGCGCACTGTAGGGCATAGTGGCGGGGAGAGAGAGAGAGAGAGAGAGAGAGAGAGAGAGAGAGAGAGAGAGAGAGAGAGAGAGAGAGAGAGAGAGAGAGAGAGAGAGAGAGAGAGAGAGAGAGAGAGAGAGAGAGAGAGAGAGAGAGAGAGAGAGAGAGAGAGAGTATATTCTTACAAGGAAATGACAAGAACTAAGGAAGGCAGGAAAATGTCTAGGTCTGGTTGCTAAAGTAGGGGGAAGGTTTCCTTGTAAGAAGAAGAGACCTCGAATGCCCATGAAGATTTTGGAAGAGGCTACAAAGACACATCAAATTGTTTAAATAAATTAGGAAGTCTCTTAAATGCATTGAGATTCTTGTACCAAAGCTTCCATTTAAGAGGCTAGTTAGGTAAATATGTGAGGCATATTTTAGCACCATGACATGGAAACTTTGCATTGTTGGCACTTCAAGAGTCAGCAAAAGATTTTTTTCCTGAATACTTCGTTGATATAACTATTGTTGTAGCACATGCACACAGGGTAACCATTATGGACAAGGACAATGAAAAGAGTAAGGTGGAGGTATGATACACATTTTCAACTGAATGAATTTATAGACAATAAAATGAAGGAAATTTTTATTATTCCTCCATCAAGTCCACCGTCATTAGTAAATATTAAGTTCACCCAAGATGTGAACACCAGGGCCAGATCCCCATCAAGAAAACCAGCATGCAAAGCAGATGAAGAGACTAAAAGCAAAAGAAAAAGCAGCAAATGCTTTAGAAGAGGAGATCAAGAGCTACTACAACGTTACTCATGATATCGATGTCAGCAACAAAAAAAAATTATCATCTATGAAGGAAGGATTAATAGCAAACGTACCACTAGCATCTCCTCCTTGTCCATCTCTCGCACTGCATGATTTTTCTTCTCATCATTCCGCTCCTCATCTTCCTCCTATCCCTTCTCAATTGATCTTACAAAATCTGTTTGTTGGTGTTCCTAAACAATCTTTTTAATCTCTAGAATATGTTCATCCGAAAGGGTTTCTTCTATAGCCATGCTTACAGGAAGGTGCTTGATCAGAGTGGCACGGCATTAGTGCAAATACTCTGGTGTATACTTCTCCAATGCACTCTGCAAAAGAAAAATAAAAACAAAAAGGAATTGAGATAGATTTTTATTGCAGCAATCACCATCTCCCAAGTAATGATTTGCAAAATTCCTACTATTGACATGAATGGCTGTAGTGCAAAGAAGCTTTGCAGAATGTATTTCCACATAAATTTCCATATACGAGCAACATTATTTTTACACATATGTAAGCAGACAAGTTTGGTATGAAACCAACACAATCAATGTATGCATTCTTTATTCCACATCAATCCAAATTCTAATTTTGAATGTGCAAACTCTTAATTCTGGCTGCGTTCCTCGAATTGAGTTTAGAATCCAAACAACTGGCTTGTCAAGCTCGATACAAACCTGACTCTAGTGGTGGTTGCTCTCATATGGAAAAATGATGGTTCTGACTTCCAACATTGGACAGTGGGCAAGCCACTTCATCTAAGGGGTGTTTTTCATTATGCAAAAGACAAAAAATTGAGGATCTATTCTATACTTTTTTGAGTGACTTTGTGGAGATAGCTGGCTCTTGATCAAACTACAAGACACTTACTAGTGGAATTTATTCTCTAATATAAAGATTGAATAAAAGTATGTTGAAGCCAATGAAAGCATCTTACTTTAGGCATATATAGACAATTTCATCTATTATTTGAGCACATGGAATACCATCAAAATCTAGTGCAAGTCTTCTTGAACTATCTACCACCTCTCAAACATGTTTGTGAAGGCTATATTTTGGGTAAGATGCAGTGTTCAAAGTTTCCAAAGGATGGTTCAACTAGGGCCACATGCAAGTTGCAGCTTGTGCATAATGATGTTTGTGGGCCCATGCAAAGTCCGTCCTTGGGAAATTACCTTTACTTAATGGCTTTCATTGATGATTACTCTAGGCATGCATGTGTATTTTTGCTTAAAGCTAAGGCCGAAGTTTTATATTCTTTAAAAAAAATCTGGCAATGGCCTAAAATGTCTCAAAATGTACTATGGGCACCCTCCGTTTCGATCAAGGGAGGGAGTATATGTCTCATTAATTTAATGCATTTTGGCTAGTGGTAGGATAAAACACCAATGTACAGTGACTTATACACCTCAACAAAATGGTGTTGCTGAGAGGAAAAAAAGGTCACTTACGGAAATGGCACGATATATGGTCAAAAGTCAAACTTTACCTCATTCTTTTCTGCTTGAGTCCATCATTTGTGTCACTTATGTACTAAACAGGTGTCTTATAAAAGCTTTGCAGTCTAGTACTCCTTATGAAGCATGGCAACATAGAAAGCCTTCTGTTGAGCACATGTTTTTGGTTATTTGGAATATGCTTTGGTGCCACAAACACAACATAAAAAATTGGATGATAAGGCTGTCAAATGTATTTTTGTTCATTATAGTGCTAAAAGAAAAGGTTACAGGTTGTATCATTCACAAACAAAGCACATTCTGGTTTGACTGGATGTTGGGTTTGTGGAAGATTCTATTCATTCCTTGTTGTCATGTACTAGAGACAATAATGTAAGCTCACACGACATTTATGACACTTTAATGCCTCTTTTCAGTGGTGGAAGTACCAATGGAAATTCCAATGAGGCAAATGTATAGTCTATGGGGGTTTCTGAAAATGTTACAGATCATCCTATCACTGATGCATATATACATGATGTACTTGATGAGGAAAGGGCTGAGAATGAGAAAGCTAGAGATATACCTAAATGGATGGTGAATACTTTGCATGAGAGTAAATTGGATGCACCTTTGTCTAGTTGTCCTTGTTAAGGTTCTCGCCATGTATCTTATGCATCAAATTGTTATGATTTGGCTGTATCTAGCTTACATGGTATTCAGGAATGTCTATCTTTTGAAGAAGCACATCATTAGGAAGAGAGCGGGGTCTAGGAGGGCCTCTTTATTTGGCAATTTAAGAAAGTTTAAAACAACAACTTTTGAATTCAAACATACAAAATGGCTAGTTTATTTGAATTCAAAGTTTCCCCCGAAAGTGGAATCTAAAATTTAGCGGGTAAAACCATATCATGTAGCATATCTATGGAAAGATCTCCACGTGTAGATTGTAGATCTATGATCTTTGCTCTAATTGGGGATCATATGTGGGAGTTATGGAAGGCTGAGAATCATAAAATTTTCCATATCCTTTTTGGGGAAAAAGTGCATCCTTTGGCCACTCTTACACATCTCTTACACACCCACCACTCTTTCACACATGGCGTACACCTATTCCTCAAAATGTCAATCACCACCATAAGATCATGGAAAATAAAGAGGCCCTCCTACAGTCCATCCTCTTCCTAATGGAATACAAAAAATTGGATGGCTATCATGAAATCAAAATATGATGCACTTATAGAAAATGACACATGGACTTTATGTGATTTGCCTCTTGGAAAAAAGTCCATTTGTACAAAATGGGCTTACAAGTTGAAATGCAATCCGGATAGTGAGATTGATTGCTATAAGGCTCAACTTGTTGCAAAGGGTTATGCACAACAAAAAGGAAATTATTATGAAGAGACTTTTGCTTCCACTTGTCGAATGACTACTGTGTGTTTTCTATGTGCATTGGCACTTCATTCAGGTTGGGATGTACATCAGTCAGACATTTTTATTTCCTTCTTGAATGGTGACATATTTGAGGAAGTTTATGTAACGTAGCCTCACGATTTTGTCAAGAAAGGACAAGAGGATAAGGTGTGCAAATGTGACAAAGCTTTGTATGGGTTGAAGAAATCTCCTCGTACTTGGTATGAGAAGGCCTACACTCATTTGGTCAAACAAGTCTTTTGTAACAGTTCAAGAAAAAGCACATTGTATGTAAAGTGTGAGGCTCATGTACTTCTCACTGTGGTTATTTATGTAGATGATTTGTTGATCAACTGGACCAAATGAGACACATATGAATTGAAGGCTGATTTGAATGCTACTTTCAAGATGGAATATCTGGGGCTCTTGCATCGTTACCTTGGTATATAATTTAAGCATTGTGATGGTGGTATTTCCTTGTGTCAAAAAAGTTACATAGAGACATTTCTATGTAAGTTTTTGCTTGAGGATTGCAAACCTATTGCCACTTCCATGGTCTTTTCCCCCGTGCATTGTATATACACCCATCATTATAGGTCTATCTATCTTTCCATTGCACACTAAGTAATACAGTCTCTATTGTGTGCCTTGAGCTTCCTTCATCTTCTCCGAGTTGTGCGTGTTTTCTTGCAACCCTAATTCCAACAAAAACATATGAAATCAAGTGACCTTTAGATATGTTTGTCTTTAATGTGAGAAGCAAGACACATCCATGCTACCTGGACTGCCACATCTCAAATTTGGTAGGAGATAATAGATTTTCCTCCATGACATTCAAAGTATATTATCTTTAAGGGAGGACTTTTCACTTTCCACCATCTCTAAATTTCACAAAGTGAGGAGTGGATTTGTATCTTATGAAAGTAGATGACAAGGCGATGAAATCCTCTAGTAACCCACTAAAGTGCCTCAAAGTCTACTTTGACAAGGCCAAAAAGTATAGTGAGACACTATCAGATGAGGCTACCTTTCAAGCTATCAAAAACAACCTCAGACTATCAAACAATAGAGGACTAGTTCATGTTTCCAACACCAGGGTCAACGAGGTCAGTGGATCTATGATAGGATGACTTATATATTCAAGATGAGAGTTTCATGATAAGCCCCCCCCCCGCCAGCCTTCTCACTCTCTAATGCATCCTTGTGTGTACACACGTGGATTTTTGAAAAGGATGACTTTCTTCATTTGCTAGGCAAGAGACTATCAAGGAAGGGATACAACACTAGGATAATATCTTGCAAGATTGTGTGAGGCACCCGTACCAATCTTTCACAATGGAATGTCGCAAGAGGGGAATACTGCAACATTCACCTTCCAGACGTTGTCAATAAGTTTGTGGTCTTTCTAGAAAAGAATCGGGCTTCTTGCTGTGAGAATTTGTGAGGTAACTCCAAAAACTATATGAGGGATCTATGCCATAGATACCATGAAGTCTAGAGTTTGGTAGGGAGTGCAATCAAAGAGGCCCCATTCTCTCTCTCTCTCTCTTGCACTCACACACACAAAGAATGAACACAAAAGAGAAAATCAAAACAACACAAAGATGAAAACGTCAAGGCTTTGGTCATATCTTATCATGGGTAGGATGAAAGGGTTAATGGATAAGTTAATGGCATTCAACCTTTACCAACCAATCAAGCTACAAATTTTTCTTTGGAACTGTAGTTTGGTGCTTACTATGATATATATGTTTTGTCTAGTGATTGGGACTAGTTCAGTGTATACAAATCCTCTTGGCTAATAGCAAAATAAATACACTGATATCAAAAGAAAAATTATAATCTAGAAGGGGTAGTATGATGGGATCCGGTGAAATAAGTATTTCATCAAGCCCTTCTGGGCCATAGAGAAACAATATACGTTGTTGAAAGTGTATTTTATGGTTAATCCATACGTTAATTGTAATAGATTGCATAGAGTGTAACAAATAGAAATTCACATCATGTGGATTATTTGTATAGAATAATTTTGGTATGTGCAAAATGTAGATATGAGAGAAGTGAAGAGAGAGAATTTTCCCTCCCAAGCCCTATTATTGCCCGTTGGCAATAAGGATACTGCAGGGAGAGATGTACATGTATCAATGAGAACCTAGAGTGTGTAGAGTGAAAGAGATTCTAAGAGTGAGAGATATTTGTGAGAGTGTAACAATATGGTTTTTCACCTTGTGTATTAGCATAGCTCACCAAGAAGGTTGATCATAGCTTTGGCAGAGTGTTGTACCTTGAATGCCTTCAGTAGTTAGGACACAAGAGAGATGGAGATACAGATAAGATAGAAATAGATGTGGAGATAAAGATAAGGATAGCTGTAGAGTTAGAAGTGGATAATATCTAGGCTAGGGAATAGATTTGGAAATAGAGATAGTTGTAAGGGTCTTGGCTAGAGATGAAAAGAAAAACATCAAGAAACCAACAAAATCACAAATAAAAAACACACCTTGTTTAATAGCCCTTCAAGATTTATTTGTCAATTTGATGAAGAGAGAAGGAGAGGGGAGAATTCCATCCTTAAATGATGTACCAAATCCAAGCTCTTCTTTCATTAGAGTTGATCTTACAAGAATTGATTAGAAGATTGGATAGTCCTCCTCAAGGAGCAAGTGTAGGCTTAGGCTTATGATTATGGATAATTACAATTAGGCATTAATCCTCTCACTATATAATGAATGGTTTTCAAAGAAGAAGAAGTCCCATTGTATAGGTGATAGGAACCCCCAAGGGTTACACAAGAAAGACAAGAGTCAGTGTGAACATGGACAAAGTTTGAAATGGGTTGTCCTTGCATGATGGTGACATACTGGGGTCCACTCTTTTATCATATCTCCTTAATTGTGGCTAGGGATGAAAGCTTAAGCTTATAAATTACGACCCCCATTTTATATACTTATTCAAATTCATTTGGAATCTTGTGTTAAAAAAACATCAAAATAGGGTACCTTTCTGGAAGCAAAAGTCGTCTTGTG
The DNA here is from genome assembly GCF_014529385.1 of Adiantum capillus-veneris. Taxonomy (NCBI): domain Eukaryota; kingdom Viridiplantae; phylum Streptophyta; class Polypodiopsida; order Polypodiales; family Pteridaceae; genus Adiantum; species Adiantum capillus-veneris. Next base: position 36,661,487 of record NC_140932.1, read on the forward strand.
GTCCCCTTAGCCGAGGAATTTTTATTTGCGAGATTTTATTTTCAAGATTTTACATTTGAAACATTATTTTTGAGCTTTTTAATGCTTGTATTGTATTAATGATATCTTCAAATATTAGTGCGACATGAGAAAAATCTGTATTATATTGTGCAATCCTTCAATCACCAAACAATTTAATGTAACATGCATTCATGTCTTTGCTTGCGGGAATGTATTCTCATGCACATCTCTTATTAGCATGAATGTTGATTTTTTTAAAGCGCCATTTCTAGTTATTTTTTATTGAACATCATATTTCTAAAGGATATCAAACGACATACCTGTCATAGTCTCAAAGTAGCCTAGCAAGGTAGCTCAATAAACATCCAAATCAAGCTATATTTCAAGTAGCAATATGATATGTAAATCATACCACATAGCAAACATCAAATCACATAATCAAGTCACCTGGCCACCATAATGCAATGTCCAAGTCATGTGGTCGCCACATACATAAACACACACATCAAAACAAGGATAGCGGGAGACACCGATCCTTGCCTTTGAAAAAGGTTTTTTAATCAATGTCTGACATGATAGTGTAGTGCCACAATAAGTCCATAGTTTTTTGATAGACCTTAGGTGGGGGGATGACCAAAAATATGTGTGCAATGTGACAAAATATCTTTGATTCAATGTCAAATTGCAGTGAAACTTTATAAGGATCGGGAGTACATGAATCCCCTTGTCCTTCAATTATTTTTTTGAGCCACACCAATCCTCTCGTGTATAACCTCCATGATGTACTCATGATCATCCATATGCAAGCAAGGACTAAGTCGTGGGAGTAACGTATGGCTACTGTTAGCCAATCATATTGCAAAAAGTCCAAATATATCAATTAGGATCATATAATACAAATCTAAATAACCATACTATGAAGATCATATGTATCATCATACATACCCATAAAGCATAAAATTTAGATTTGTGCTTAAGGGAACATATGGATTAAAGAGGTATCCAATAGGAAATGGGTATTGCAAATAGAGTTATTCCAACTGGGGTAATGAATAGACCCCAAGAAACCAACCATCTCTATAGAGCCAATCTATAGCTAGTTTTGAGGTGGTAGCCCGAGGTGGTAGCCCATCAAGTAGGAAAAGCATGGGTGGTGAGTTCTTCCAAGTAGGTGCCTATAGGCTTCCATTTGGCATTCAATACTACACATTTATATACCTTGAATTTACTTGTGATGTCAAGCTTGAATCGTTTTCTCATTAACATCTCTAGTGGATGTAGTACTCAAAGAGCACTCGAGAGTTTCATTTTCATGTAAAATAGTGGATCCAATTGCATCCAATTGATTACAGCCAATACAATCAAAACTAGCACACAACAAACTTTTCAGCTCAACACAAGCCTACCATTTATGATAAAGCAGGAAATGGGTTGTGACATACTCTGGAATGGTCAATAAAGATAGATCTTAGTTTCACAAAAAGCTATGTATAACTGAATCACGATAATATGATTATGAAAACTTACATTTTCTCAACAAACCATTATTCCTTCTAGTACGCACAAAACCTTTGGCCACTACACTCATCTCCTACATGATATTTGCAACATTAGATGATAGATCCTTGACCACAACATTGTAGAATCTTTGAATTTTTGAGAAGAAAGAGGAAGAGAAGAATGGAGAGATGATATGTAGAGAGTGCAACCCAAAAGTATATATAGAGTATGCATACAATAATGTATATATATAGAGGGGACCCATGTCTATATTTAGAGTAGCTTCACATATAATCTCAACAACAGTCCCGTTCAAACAAGGGTCCCTAACTGTGGATGAAAAAAACCCTTGGGGGCTTAAGGGAAAAACCCACAACCCTATATATACCGAGTGTTATACTAATATATTGTTCAATTTACAAAAATGGTGGAGCTCCACTACAAGAGGTTGTGTGCTCTTGTGACGCTATTAGCGACGGAAATACACTGGGTTTTTATAACCCTCGGCGTCGCTAAAACCGTCGCTACGAGAGCGTCGCTATATGCGTCGCTATAAGCGTCGCTATATAGCGACGCTCATAGCGACGTTTACACTGCAGACTATAGCGACGCTCATAGCGACGCTACAAAGCCATAAATAGCGACGGTTATAGCGACGCCCGAGAGAATTTTTTTTCGGTGGCAGGGCATTCACCCATCAACCATATTGTACTTGATTCACTTTTTAAAAAAAGTGCAAGGGTAGATAATAGACCCAAAATAGTCACCCACAAGACGCATTGTTTGCAAAATTGACAATTGTACACATCATAGGCAAAATGAATTGATTGGCAAATGTAATAATGACAATTGTACAACATCATAGGCATAAAGAATTGATTGGCAAAAGGAACTACGGTGACAAATGTAATAATATACATGGTTCAAAAAGACGTATAAAATCCGTCTCATGATACATAAGCTATGAGAAACCCTAAACTAATGCTATCTAGCTATGGCTAAACTGACGTCGTCTAGTCAGACGTCTCATCGCGTCCAAGCAAGGTATCTGTCGGATTCTGCAAAAAAAGACAATAAGACAGCTTTCAGTAAGTATAAACATATAACGACATTTATAAAACAATACAAAAAATAAAAAAGAGTAAACCCTAATACTAACCATGCCGCCGCGAGAACTGAGAATGTCCATCAGGGCGTTTAAGCCCTTCCTGCCTGCGTACTCGCGCTCGTACGGTGTGGGATCACGTCCTGTCATCGACCACTGTCAAAACATACAAAGATTTCATTATGTTAGAATTAAAAAACTCATAAACCCTAAACTATCGAACAAAAAGAGCAATGTGAAAACACTTACAAAATCGGTCTCAAATGATGCCCATCCACCGCTCCGCAAGTGGTGCGAGCTCTCTGCCTCTACTCGCGCTCTGGCTGCATCCTTTTGTTGCTTCCACTTGTCGGGATTCTCGCGCGCTGCTTTCTTCGCATTCTTCCAATCTTCTTTGGCCAGCCAATCTGGCCTGTTCCACCCATTCTTAATTGCTTTTTGCACTTCGGAACACTTGTGTTTGCAGTATTCGCGCATTCGAATCTTCATCAGGTCTTCATTGAAGCGCTGATCCCGTGTTGGAACGGGAAACTCATCATGAAGCATGCTGATGACTCTGTTTTTTAAATCACTTGGTACTTCACTCCATTTGTTTAGTATGTAGTGTCTAAACAGCTGAGAGCAAAGACCACGCATGCGTGAGATCACCTTCTTGCCGTCATCATCCATGATGATGCCGCCGCTGAAGTCGATGGAAAGACAAGAAGCCCTCTGGCCGGTGACGCGTGAACCTGGGTGTCCCGGCAGGGTCTCTAGCGGCGTGTCGATGGGGGTACGGACTCAGGTGTCTCCACCGGCGTCTGGGCCCCGAAGCGAGGAGTGTCCAGAGGGGTCGCTCCTGGCAGAGTAGGTAGAGGTGTGTAGCTTCTAGGAACAGTCAGCCGTGCAAAACCTGGCGTAGATGGCGATGCTGTGACTGGTGTGGGGGCGGGCAAAGAAGGGGAGGGTAAAGAGCCTCATGGAACACGAGGCGGTGTGGAGGCATCGGTGGCGGAATCCCCACAACAACCGCCACCGCCACCACTAGAGCGCCGGTGTCTAGACGAGTGTGAAGCTCGTCTCGTTGACGCCGAAGCTTTGGAGCGCGCCGAATGCTCCGAAAGAGAGGGAGATGCGGATGGAGTAGGAACGCGCGATGATGCGCCAGAGCGATGACGCTCCACGTACCACTGTCTCTGCTGTGGTGGCATCACATTGTCAGCTGGTAGTATGTGCTCTTTCAGCAATCTGCACAACATAAAAATATGATACAGTCGTGTAAAAATCTATCAGATCATTATACATTTAGAGTTTTATTAAAGTAAACTAATTGTAATAGATCACCTGAAAAGAGCTGTGACGCTAATGTCACTCCATCCAAACTTTGCCTGCATGTTGAGAAGAACCAGGAGTGCTTTCAATCTAGACATACGTGCTCCATTATACAATGGCGTATCGGCTTCACTTTTCATATCATCATAGATAAGCCTTTCTGAATCCATGATCGTCTCGATCATTTCATCAATATCGGGCTCAAACATTGCCTCGTTGGGAATGTCCTCTGCATGATCATCCCCCGAGCTGTCAGAGGCTACATCTTGTGGCCTCACATATGCTACTTGACCAAAGCGCCTGCGAACACGTCTATTGGGTTGCAAGATTGCTGCTTGTTGGCCAGCGTCAGAGTCCGACGAGTTATAATTGGCAACAACTCGATCTATAATAGATGGATCGAACTCGCCAAATTTGCGAACGTGCTGCAAAGAAACACGTCTTGTCCGTCGCACAACATGCTTGCATTGATTACAAGGACATAAGACCCTCGTTGAGAGATAGGTGTTTCGGTTGGACGGTCCCACATCCTCATCACTACTCATAATGAGGATAAAAAACTTATAACCTGGACAAAAAATTTAATATTCAATTGGCATTCTTCGTCTTATCTCTCTCTCTCTCTCTCTCTCTCTGTCTCTCTCTCTCTCTCTCTCTCTCTCTCTCTCTCTCTCTTTACCTCACATTCTCTAGTCATGTCCAATCCCCGCACACCTCGGTCTAGAGGTGCACGGAGATCAGAACCACCGGGTTATAATCTCGTCTTTATTGGTCAATACCTATATTTGTGGGTACAAGAAATCTACACACCCACGTCTACATGATACTGCATGTAGTGGACAAAACCCCTTTGTCTCTTCTCTAGCTGTAGCACTTCACAGCATCTTAACATCTTTTCACAGTAGATCTTTTCACTGTTCGTCTAACTCTAAACCCTAAACCGTAAGTAATTCTTGCGTGGACTCGATCTAACGTAAATAAGCGTAAATCTAAATAAACGTAAATCTAACTAAAAATAAACCTAAATCTAATTTAACGTAAGTCTACATCTAACCTAATCTTTTAACGTCTTTTGGGATAGTTTCCTACGACGTTAAAACTCTCTTCTTCTTGTGTGTGTGTGTGTGTGTGTGTGTGGGTAAACCTAAATAAACCTAAGTCTAATCTAATATAACATAAATCTAAATCTAACGTAAATTATGTTATATTAAAAACAAAGAACTAAACTAACACGGATTATAAGAACCTTAAAACTGATTTAACACATAATTTTTCACATAACTCGGCAATAGTTGGCATTCTCATCACTAAAGATGTGAGAGTTAACTTCTGGCAGTGACGCTGCCTCATCTCCATCCACATCTGACGACAGCAATTGGCCCTTTAGACCGTTCTTGCTCTTGTTACTAACTTTGAAGTTGCTGTTGAATGACTAGAGGTTGTCTAGATGGTCATTGTGTCGCGGATGTAGTGACTCTTGCCGCCCTGAAGATCCACCTTCTTCCCTATCTTCTGAAGACATTTCACCAGTACTTTTGGATCGACGGAGCCCACCATGAGTGAAGGCAGCAATACCCTATATTCCATTGAGGGCTTTCTTCACCTGCTTCATGCAGGCATCGTAGTCTATGGAGACCTAAATCTAATCTAATATAACGTAAATGTAAATCTAGCGTAAATAAACGTAAATCTAGTTAAAAATAAACCTAAATCTAATTTAATGTAAGTCTACATATAACCTAATCTTTAACGTCTTTTAAGATAGTTTCCTACGACGTTATAACTCTCTTCTTCTTGTGTGTGTGCACGTGTGTGGATGTGTGTGTCAATAAAAAGAGATAAATGGTATAACCTTTCTATCACCCATGCCAAGTATGATAGATTGATTATGCCATTTCCCTCTTGAATAATAGGTCTTGAGTTCAACTCCTCGTCGGCTAGATCTTTAGGTCTTTTAATTTTAATTAGTTTCCTACGACATTAAATTAGTTTCTCTCTCTTTCTCTCTCAATGTGTGTGCATTTTTTTGGATCGTATGCATGTTTTCTCTCTCTTTTCCTCTCTCAATGTGTGCGTTTTTTGTTTATGCATGTTCTCTCTCTCTTTTCCTCTCTCAATGCGTGCGTTTTTTGTTTATGCATGCTCTCTCTCTCTTTTCCTCTCTCAATGTGTGTGTGCATTCTTTGTTTATGTATGTGTGTGTGCGTTTTTGTTTATGTTTGTACTCTCTCTCTCTCTCTCTCAAAAACACTATGTGTGTGTGTATGTGTGTGTGTGTGTGAGAGAGAGAGGGAGAGAGAAAGAGGGGAAGGGAACATGAGAATGAGGAGAGGGAAGGAGCATACCTGGCTCTCCTTCCTCTCCTCGTGTGTGTGTGTGTGTGTGTGTGTGGAGAAGAAAGAGAGAGAGAGAGAGAGAGAGAGAGAGAGAGAGAGAGAGGGAGAGTGTTACCTGCTCCTTGCTTGAGGGCGCCGAAAAACTCAGATCTGAGATCTGAGTTTTTGGGCGCGCTCGGTTATTTTTTTAGCCCAGCCGGCGTCGCTATGAGCGTCGCAAATTCACAAAGAAATTTGCGACGCTCATAGCGACGCCGGGAATTTTTTTTTGACCCTCGCTAATATGAATAGCCTCTTGTAGTGCTCATCACTCCTGTTATATACAACAATAACCTCAAAGGCTCAATAAAATGATTTATTAACTCTTGAAATACTTGAAAGAATGCTTTGTATCATCTTCAACTTCGATAAACATATACTGAGGCGGTCCGGGGTGGGCAACAAGAAGAGCGGCCTCTAAACACCCTTCGAGGCTCCCGTGCTGCTGAATTAGGGTTGGGGCAAGCACAATCAGAGACAACAACAACCCACAGCCAGAAACCAAACAAGAAAAGGGGCACCACCTAGTTGTAGATGCAAACTAGGACGCATGTGATATCTCCTTGTACTCAAACACACAAAGAGAGGGGAATGCAAGATAGCCACACACACCAGACACAAACATTCACCACGCCAGAGAGAGGTAAAGAGCACAAATCAACTTGAGCAACTCAGTCGTAGCCTTAAAGACTAGATGCACACAAAGCTTGATGAGAAATAGAGAGACAACACAAAACTTGACCTTGTTGCCAATACACAAATTGTCTTAGGGTCACGGAAGCCCTCTCACCGAGCACCCTCTTACAATTGACCTTTTAGGCAAACAATTCAACAAGCCCTCAAACCACCAAGCATGAAATGGCACAACAAACTTCAAGGACAATATACCTTCAACCACCTGATGAGCTAACTTATCAAGTCAATTTGGAGAGAAGAGTCGTAGTTGCAGCATACAATTGCACCCAAAACTATAAATCTTATTTATGCACAAGAGTAGGCTACAAGTGTGGTGAAGAGTATGGCATACACTCCACTTCTCTAGATGGCATAACTAACTTCAAGCTTCTCCATACACCTATGTGTAATGATGGAATAGAGCACTCACGATGCACACACTCTACACAACTAGGCTTGAAGAGTGGTGTGTTATGTGTTGAGAATGGTGTGGTGTAGTGTGATCATTTGATTATTTTCAAGGGAGAGAAGGGCTCTATTTATAGGTTTTAGAAGCCCCGATTAGGATTAGGCCAAATCAAGTTTATTTGAAGGAATAAAAGATTATGCATATTTTTTATTTATTTTTAATGAGTGTGGGTCTCTCTTGTCCTTTGAGTCACATGGATGTGGGCTCAAGGGAAGAGAATTATTGAGGATGAAAGGAGAGAGTATTGAGTGAATAATTTGGGAGTGCCTACTCTAGTAGAGGGTGCATTTTACAATAAGGTTAGTGTTTAGTAGTTAGTAATTATCACTACAAAATATTTACAAAATCATTCACCAAATGGTGAGATATATGATGAGAAAAGTTAGAGAAGGGAGCTTGTAAATCAAGGTTGAAGCTTGGAGAAGTTGACATTCACCTCTTTACAGCACTGGTAGAAGAAGCGGTCAACATGGCGAAGTAGCGCGTGTCGATGAAGCTATGTTATCTTCAAACCTTGTAAAATTCATGATAAAAGCCTTCATTTGCAGAGGTTATCCTTGGATTTTTGCTGATTTTTTTAAGTTCTTTACAAAGCTGAAGAGAGTATGGTAATATGGACATATATGTAGAGAGAAAGGGGGACACATAGGGTGTAGAAATGAAGGATGAAGGCTATGGAGGTGTGAGAGATGTGGCAATCGTGAAGAGGGTGAATTAGGAAATAGGAGTTGCAGGTTTGGGAGTGGGAAGGAGAGGGAGGAGTATGTGTGAAAGAGGAAAATGATAAAGTGGAAGAGGGAGTGTGGCTGCATAGCATGGGCAAACTGGGGTCCACTAATTAAATCATAGCTCACAGCTCGTAGTTCCAAAAAATATGAAAAAATTTGAGGTGAAAGTTCAGCTCACGAGCTACAACGTTGGTTTGTATCACCTTTCCAAATTCGGGGAGCATGTGATCTTGAAAAATTTAGCAAAACCGACTGTTTTTTCCACTGCACAATGTCCTTGTGAGGTCTTTCTTTGGATGATTCTTTTGAATACCTCCAAGAGTGAGCTCCCCATGGTGCATCCATGCATTCCACATACCCTTGACCTTATTTGGTAGGTCTATAATTGAAGATATTGTTGAGATCATGATATAAATGAATAGTACATCTAAGAAAATCAAATATTGAGGGCTCTAAAAAACTATGTACATGTCAAATATAAATAATATAGGCGAAAAAAATATAAAGGGGTGAAAATAAATCTCTCTCATTATAATTCTACCATAAAAAGATGAATATTTTTGGTGTTCTAATTTATGAGAGTAAAAAAGAATAGATGTAGGAAGGAAACAATCACAATAGTGAAAAAATATACGCATAAATAAAACTAGTTTTTTTGGATTTTTGTTGGGATGGAGTTACACCAAAAATAAGAGAAGCTTGTATGAAATTATTTTTGTATGGAATAAAGAGTATGAAAAATGGTAAGAAAAAATATGGTAATGGTGAGTCAATGTACATAACACACCATAGGGAGAAATATTTAAATAAATACCAAATAATTATGAAAAATCCTTTTATTTAGGCACTATATACAATGAAATATTTACACACAAATGGGCCATAATATACTTATAATTTTTATTTTTTATTTTTTTTTATTTTTTTGGTTCAACTAGCCCAGTGACTAGCTATTTGAGGGTTTTTAAGAAGATATGGGAAAAGTCCCCTAACTCACACACACCTATATACAATGAAATGGTAGGGATAGCCACAGTGTTTGGATGATTTTGGTAGGGTGGGTTAACTCACTATGGCAATTACGGAGAGCTGAAAAACGGCTATCATTAGCCCTCCCCCAGGATGATGGTATATTCATGTACCATCATAGAGATTCTTTTCCAAAGAGAGTGCTTTAGAGTCCTTGACGAGATCTTCATTGTTTGGCCCCTCAGAATTTTTGTTTGAGTTACACTCATGCTTCATGTAACAATACTTACATGAGACAGCTGTCCTTTGACAGATCTTTGGTAGAAGGCGACTCAAATAAGGCTTCAAGAGATACCCGTCTACCTTCCTGGAGTGCTCTTTCCCATTCAAGTCCATAAGTTAATAGTAACTTGAATTGAAAGCCTTCTTAACTATGTATGGCCCTTGCCATCTAGTTTCAAATTTGGCATCAAAATGATTGTCGAGTCGATTGTCATACCTTAGCACAAGATCTCCTTCATTGATGCCTTTGTCCTTTAGTTTCTTGTCAAGCTTCTCCTTCGCCTGCGTAGCTTTCCTCTTGTAGCACTCGTATGCTGCTTCTCTTTTCCACTTAAGCTCAGCTAAGGTAAGAAGTCGATCCATCCATGCTTCTTGATCATCTTGTGCTGCTTTGCCATGAAGTCGTATTGTTGGGATGTTGAGCTCAATTGGTTGTAAAGCCTCTTGACCATAGACCAAGTGAAATGGTGTAAACTCCGTGGCTTCCCTATATGTGGTTCGATACGCCCACAAGGCACCATCCAAGAAGTCATCCCACAACTTTGTCTTGTTTTTCACCATCTTTCTAATAATTCCTGCAATGACACCATTAGCTTTTTCTACCAGACCATTGGATTGGGGATAGTAGGGTGTACTATGACGATGTAGAATGTGAAGTTCTTCACAGACTTCTGTGAGCAAGCCCTTTCTAAACCCTGGACCATTATCAGAAACAATCTCCAAAGGTGTGCCAAATCTACAACAAATGTGAGTGTAGACAAATTTTCTCACTGTCCTCTCATTTACTCTTGCCACACTTTGAGCTTCTACCCATCTCGTCATGTAGTCTATGGCCACCAAGATATACGATTTCCCATTTTTAGTCCTAGGAAATGGACCCATAGCATCAATGCCCCATTTTTCAAATGGACCATTTGCAAGGACCGACTGACGTGGACCATGTAACAGATGCTTGTTTCCATTAATCTGACAGTTGTGACAGCTTTTACACCAATGTTGAACATCAATGTGCAAGCTTGGCCAAACATATCCAGCAAGCAAAATCTTTTTTGCAGTGAGTTCCTGTGCAAAATGACCACCACACGCTTCCTCATGCAAACCTTTTAGAATGGCTGGGATTTCCTCAATAGTTGATACTCTTATGCACACTTGATCCTTCCCTCTTTGATAAACGGATCCTTCTAGAAAGAGATACGCACTTGCCTTTTTCATGAGTCTCCTCTTCTGAGCCTTCGTGAAGTCTTGTGCAAACTCACCCTCCAAAATGTAGCTAATAATGGGAGTCAATGACTCCAATCCTTGGTATCTCGGTTGCTTGACAGTTGCTGCCACCATGACCTGCACTTTTTTCTCAACACATGTAACTGCTTGTTGTGCAAGTAAATCGGCATCTTCACTCTGTTTCCTAGGAATATGATATAGTTTCACTTCTTCAAATTGATTAAACAATCTACGAATGGCATGAACTTTTGTCCTTAGGCTTTCATTCTTGCATGCCCAAATGCCTAAAATTTTCTTCACGATGAGAAGTGCATCCCCTTTTACTATGAGAAGTTGTATACCTTGGCCAATGCATATCTTTAAACCATGAAGTAGTGTGTCATATTCTGCTTCATTGTTGCTACTTGAACTTGGTAGATTGACCTTCTATTGCATGACCACCTCCCCACTTGGGTTGAGCAATACTAGCCCTCCCCCTGCTTTTCCTGTGGCTCGTCGAAAAGCTCCATCAAAGAACAAGGTAAAAGAATTAGGAATACTTTTAGGTGGTGGCAATGGTAGGGTCTTTACTTCAAGCACCTTAATCTCCTTCTCGTGTACCCTATAAGTAAGGATCCCTGCCAATTGTGCACGCACACTTCTACTTTGAAAGAGTATTGAAACTCTTGCAACTCCATAATCCACTTTGAGATCCTAGTACTAAGATTCATTTGAGATGACACCCAAGGGAATAAATTTTCTGCAGTGAGAATTACAAAAGGTTTTGGTAGCAGGTAGGATCTAAACTTTCTCACCGCAAACATGAGAGAAAGCATCATGAGTTTTTCCTATGTGTAGCCTCTCTCTAAAGCATTCATGACCCTACTAGCAAAGTAGATGGGTCGCATTCTAGTACTGTGGGGATCTTGTTGTAGCAAAACCGCACCAATTGTTTCTTTCCCAACACTAGAGCTAACAAAGAATGTGTACTCCCAACAAGGAGGCATGAGTGTTGGTAGCTCTGACAAAATGACTTTAATGTTACAAAAGTACTCTTCAAGCTCATCAGACCATGCAAATTCTACTTGTTGTGTCAACTTTTGCAAAGGATGAAGCAACTCTGAAGCTAAGTGAATAAAGCGTGACATATACTTCACCTTTTGAATGAATGAGATTACCTCTTTGAGATTCTTGGGTGATGGGAGCTCAATAAGAGCCTTTGCCTTTGAAAGATCCACCTCAATGCCTTTATAGGAAACCTTGTGACCAAGCAAGATCACTTCATCCTCACCTATGTGACATTTGTCGGGGTTGAGTTGACCTCCCATGTCATAGAGCTTCTTTAAACCTTCTTCTACCCTTTGTAGATGCAATGATTTTGAGCTATAAATGAAGAAATCATCAATGAACACCCTAATTGACTTTCCAAAGAATGCTTGAAACACCATGTTCGTGAAACGTTGGAATGTTGCAGGAGCATTTGTCAGACCAAATGGCATGACTCTAAAAGAATAACAACCCCAAGGAGTGATGAAGGTTGTTTTTAACTGATCTTCCAATGCGATACCTATTTGAAAGTAACCTGAGTAGCCATCACACACAATGTACTTCTCATGACCAGCTACCTCATTTAGTATCTCATCTTGAAACGGGAGGGGAAAGTGATCTCTTTTTGTTGCCTCATTGAGTGGACGGTAATCCACACACACCCTCCACTTGGCATTTTTCTTAGGAGTGACAACAACGGGAGAGACCCACTCTAAATTCTCCACTGGATAAATGAAACCTGCTGCTAGAAGCTTTCTTACCTCCTTGAGTAAAGCCTGCTCCTTGATGACTCCTAGCCTTCGTAGCTTCTGAGCCTTAGGTGTGGCCTCTGGCTTCAACTCAATTTTTTGTTGAACAGCATCTACTCCACGCACATCGGTGTAGTCTTTAGCAAAAAGCCTAGGAAATTTTCTTAGCACACATTTGAATTCCTCTCTTTCGTCCTTTGTAAATGTTGTAGACAACATACCTTCTAACATTCCTTCATCTTGGACATTTTGGTTCTCTTGGGAACCTACCTCTTCCAAACTTGGGCAAGAGGTCTCTTGGTTGTTTGGATTAAACCTTACCCCCATGAACTCGATGGAAGAATCCTCTTCAGTAATGCTGCCGCTACTTTCTCCTTCTGAAGTGCTATCGGTCCAGCCTTCCTCCGTCTCACTTTGAGATGATTCTTCATGGAGCTCCTCTTGGCGTTGCTCCTTCATGTCAAAGACAACCTTCTTGTGATTGTAATTCCTGCAAATTAGCTTTCCACTCTCCCAATCCTGCAAAGCTCGCATTTTCATTAGCCATGGTCTCCCTAGGATAAATGGGTAACCATTTCCTTTGGTAGACATGACATAGAAATCCACCGCTTTCTTAATGCCAAAGGCCTCTACAAAAACATTTTTACAAATACCTACACACCTAGCTTTGCTATTGTTTGCCATCTTGGCTTTAATTTCAGGTGTCTCATGGATGTGCATGCCTAGTTTTTGCATGAGTCCCTCTGTCATGATGCAAATTTGTGCACCCCCATCCACTAGACCTTTCCTAACCAATCTTCCTTTGATGTAACAATCTAGCATAGGTGTAATATCCTCATTCATTTTAGCATGTGCAATTTTTACAACAGGCACACTCTCTTTTATCTTTCTCCTAGTGCTAACTGCCTTCGTTAAATCCCTCCTAACTTGTGGGCATAATGCAAGAAACTGAGGCCATGAGATATCAGGACCCTTACCTCTCATGTCTTCCAATAGGTTGTATGGATCCATACCATGTCCAAGAGGGATGTCTTGGAGATTGATACGACGTCGAGTCCTCTTAGATTCCTTGGTCTCCTTTGCCTTCTTTTCTCGTCCATGATCACTTTGTGATGTGACTCCTTCTTTCTCTTTACCTTTTCCTCGGCCACGCTTAATGCCATTTGCTTCCATGTCAACCTCATTTGAGTTTGTCACCTCTACTACATGCACATTTGGGTCTGGCAAAGGTGGAACTCCTTCCACTCCTTGTGGAGGTGGTCTTGCTCCATTTGGCCTTTGTAGAAGCCGTGGTTGCTGACTAGTTCCTTCTCTTGCATTCACCATTGGGTAATTCAAGTTAGGTCTCCCTGGCTCCCCATGGGGCCAAAGACAATTATACATTCCATGTCCAGACTCACCGCAATTCCAACATTGCAAGACTCTCCTACGTCGTGAATCTCGCTCTTCAGACTTCTTTGCTTGTCCCTTTGGACCTACAGCTTGTGCAAGGTGAATTGACAAGCTGCTTAAAGATTCATTTAACTTCTCAATCACTTCCGCCGTTACCTCAGGAAGTTCCCTAGATGTTGATGCTTGTGACCTACCTTTGGGTCTAAGACCCTCTATTGGAACCTCCCCCCTTAAGCACTTGAGTTTCCTATATTTCTCAGCAGCCCTAGTTTCATCTGCTTCAAAGGTAGTAGGTGCACCGGCCTCAACTTTTATCTTAAGGTCAGGAAAGAGTCCGGCTATGAACCTCTCCTTCTTTAGGAACTCTGCACCATCACCAGGGTTAGCAACATTTCTCACCCATACAGCCCAAAGACATAGAAACTCTTGCTTGTACAAGTAGTAGTCATCTAAGTCTTTTTGCTTATGAGAAACAATGTCTTACCATAGCTTTTGAGTGTTTTGGGGATCAAAGAAGTATCTCTTGAAATGATTCACAACTTCCGTGTAATTCCCTTTAACTTCCTCAGGCAATGAGTCAAACCAAGTGCTATCATCTTTCCTAAGGACCACTTCAAACATCTCTACGCGTTCTTGATCAGTTACTATCCTCTTGATACGACAAGACATCTTGAAATTTGCTAAAAATAATTCTGCATCCTCTCCAGGCTCTCCAAAGAAAAGAGGATATCCGGACATTTGGCGTTGGGCCTCCATTGAATCGGTTTCAAAGTGACAACACGTTTTTGTTTTTCTTTCTTAAAAAACTACACAATAATGTTTTCTAAATTGCAATCTATTCTACAACAAAATAAAAATATTCACATCAAATGACCTATGATAATCAATAAGAGGCAGGATGACAGGGTTTGGTGATGCGAGAATTTCTCCTACTCTTTGGGCACCAAACATGAACACCATACGTTGTTGAAAATGGATTTTTCTACTAATTTCAATGTTTATTCTAATGTGTCGAGTGAAATGAAAGGGGAAAACCTCTATTCTTGGGCCATTATCCATTGTCTATGCATGACCTTATGCTTAAAACAAAACAAAAATATAGACGTCCAAACTAAGGTCGTACCTAATGAGAGGCAAAATAAAAGGATTTACTGAAGCGTTTATCTCGGTCAACCTAAGAGAACCTAAAGTTCTACAAATTACTCGCTGAAATTTCAACTTAGTACTAACAATTATGTATACCTTTTGCCTTGCAATGGGAATGAAGGGATCATACAAATTCTCGTGATTCATACAAGCTACTTGATTATGCTAAAGGTTGAACCTACACAAAACATACATAAGCCATCCTCAGTGGGGGCACCAATTTGAGGCGGTCCGGGGCGGGCAACAATAAGAGCGGCCTCTAAACACCCTCTTCAAGGCTCCCGTTGTCGTGCTGTGACACGTACATAGTGGGAACGCATGCTACAAGATCTATCTTGTAACTTTTTAGATACATAATTATCTTTCCTATAATGTACATATGAATATTTAAGTATAATAATAAGCCTTCTATCTCATCCTATTATTTTTCTCAAGGGTAACCTATTATTACTTTACCATCAAAAAATACTATGGGAAAAGCATCAATAGCTCTGCCTCTTTAACTTGGGACAAAAAGCATTGATTCTTTATTTCTACTATTTCATTATCATCTCACACCCTAGCTAGATCCTATATCTAGGGTAAACTCCAATATATATATATTCTATGTATTTTTTATACTTTTCTTATATTTCTTTTAAATAGCTACTAGGAGGGAATCAAATCCTAGTGGGACACTAGGTGGCATGATTTCAAAGATACACTTATTTTAATGCATTATTGCAAGCATGATTACAAAACTTTTTCAAGGAGCAATGTCATGCTTTCATATGGCATGAGGTGTCCTTTGGAATTAAATGAAAGTCTAGGCTAAGGGGACCACGGGAAGACTTTTGCTGCCAGAAATGGACCCTATTTTGATGAATTTTTTACACAAGGTTCCAATCTGAATTGGAAAATGATTTTAAAATGAAAATCGTAGCTAATAAGGTGAAGTTTTTGCCCATATTTTTACTTTTTTATTTGGAGCCACGGTTGAGGAGATATGATCAAAATACTGGACCCCAGTCTGCCCACATCATGCAGGGACAGCTCATTTCCAACTTTTCCAATTCCTGTTCACACTGGCTCCTCTCTTCTTGTGTAAACCCTTGGGGGTTCCCTTCAACTATAAAAGGGGACCTCTTCTTCCTTGGAGAGAACTCAAGCATTCAAGCCATTGATGAGAGGAGTTCTTGAGGGAGTGAGTAGTAATGCCTAATTGTACTTAGCCATTAACATAAGCCCAAGCTTACACTTTTTCCTAGAGGGAGACTAGCCATTCTTGCAACAAGCTAACCTTGGAAGATCAACTCTAATCAAAGAAGGTCTTGCACTTGGTGTATCAATCAAAGTGGAATTATCCACTCTTCTTCTCTCTCCCATCAATAATGGTGCCGAAGGGTTTCAAGTAAGATGTGTTCTACATTGATGTTTTCTTGATTTCTTGTTGTTTTCATTTTCATCTCTAATCCAACATATACATATATATGTATCTAATCTCATCTCCTTAACCAAACCTATCTCTCTCATTCTTAGTAATTCATCCTCTCTAGGTTCTCTTTGCTACAGGTACATCTCTCCCCGCAGTATCCTTATTGCCTACGGGCAAGAATAGGGCTTGGGAGGGAAACTTCTCATCTCTTCACTTCTCTCATATCTACATTTCTCACATACTATCCTAGATGAATAACCCACATGATGATCATTTCTATCGCTTTCACTCTGTACGATCTATTAGAATTAACGTATGGATTAACCAAAAAATGGACTTTTGCTGCCAGAAATGGACCCTATTTTGATGAATTTTTTACACAAGGTTCCAATCCAAATTGGAAAATGATTTTAAAATGAAAATCGTAGCTAATGAGGTGAAGTTTTTGCCCATATTTTTACTTTTTTATTTGGAGCCACGGTTGAGGAGATATGATCAAAATACTGAACCCCAGTCTGCCCACATCATGCAGGGACAACTCATTTCAAACTTTTCCAATTCCTATTCACACTGGCTCCTCTCTTCTTGTGTAAACCCTTGGGGGTTCCCTTCACCTATAAAAGGGGACCTCTTCTTCCTTGAAAAGGAACTCAAGCATTCAAGCCATTGATGAGAGGAATTCTTGAGGGAGTGAGTAGTAATGCCTAATTGTACTTAGCCATTGACATAAGCCTAAGCCTACACTTTCTCCTAGAGGAAGACTAGCCATCCTTGCATGCTATCCTTGGAAGATTAACTCTAATCAAAGAAGGGCGTGGACTTGGCGTATCAATCAAATTTGAATTCTCCCCTCTTCTTCTCTCTCCATCAATAATGGTGCCGAAGGGTTTGTCAAGTAAGATGTGTTCTACATTGATGTTTTCTTGATTTCTTGTTGTTTTCATTTTCATCTCTAATCCAAAATATATATATATATATATATCTAATCTCATCTCCTTAACCAAACCTATCTCTCTCACTCTTAGTAATTCATCCTCTCTACAAATTTTAGGTTCTCCTTGCTATAGGTACATCTCTTCCCGCAGTATCCTTATTGCCTACGGACAAGAATAGGGCTTGGGAGGGAAACTTCTCATCTCTTCACTTCTCTCATATCTACATTTTTCTTATATCTACATTTCTCACATACTATCCTAGATGAATAACCCACATGATGATCATTTCTATCGCTTTCACTTTGTACGATCTATTAGAATTAACGTATGGAATAGCTGTAAAATACACTTTCAACAACGTATAGTGTTTCTCTTCGGCCCTGAAAGGCTCAATGAAATACTTCTATCACCGGATCCCATCATACTACTTCTCATAGACTATAATTTTTCTTTTGATGTAAGCGTAGTTATCTTGCTATGAACCAAGAGGATTTGTACACACAATTAATCCCAATCACTAGACAAAATATATATATTATGATAAGCACAAAACTACAATTCCAAAGAACAATTCGTAGCCTATTTGGTCAGCCAAGATTGAATGCCATTAACTCATCTATTAACCCTTTAATATTACCCATGATACGATATGACCATAGCCTTGATGTTTTCATCTTCGTATTGTTTTGACATTGTCTTTTGTATTCTTTCTTTGTGTGTGTGAGTACAAGAGAGAAAGAGTGAGTCTTCTTTGATTGCACTTCTTTGCAAACCCTAGTCTTCATGGCATCTATGGTTTAACTCCTTCATATAGTTTTTGTTGAGTTCTCTCACAAACTCTCACAGCCATAAGCCCGGTGATTTCCTGGCAAGACTGCAAATTTCTCGACACCGTGCTGCTCAATTCGGGTTGGGGCAAGCACAATCAGAGACAACAACAACCCACACCCAGAAACCAAACAAGAAAAGGGGCACCACCTAGTTGTAGATGCGAACTAGGATGCACGTGATATCTCCTTGTACTCAAACGCACAAAGAGAGGAGAATGCAAGATAGCCACGCACACTAGACACAAACATTCACCACGCCAGAGAGAGGTAAAGAGCACAAATCAACTTGAGCAACTCAGTCATAGCCTTAAAGACTAGATGCACACAAAGCTTGAAGAGAAATAGAGAGACAACACAAAACTTGACCTTGTTTCCAATACACAAATTGTCTTAGGGTCACAGGAGCCCTCTCACCGAGCACCCTCTTACAATTGACCTTTTAGGCAAACAATTCAACAAACCCTCAAACCACCAAGCATGAAATGGCACAAAAAACTTCAAGGACAATATACCTTCAACCACCTGATGAGCCAACTTATCAAGTCAATTTGGAGAGAAGAGTCGTAGTTGCAGCATACAATTGCACCCAAAACTATAAATCTTATTTATGCACAAGAGTAGGCTACAAGTGCGGTGAAGAGTATGGCATACACTCCACTCCTCTAGATGGCATAACTAACTCCAAGCTTCTCCATGCACCGATGTGTAATGATGGAATAAAGCACTCACGATGCACACACTCTACGCAATTAGGCTTGAAGAGTGGTGTGTTATGTGTTGAGAATGGTGTGGTGTAGTGTGATCATGTGATTATTTACAAGGGAGAGAAGGGCTCTATTTATAGGTTTTAGAAGCCTCGATTAGGATTAGGCCAAATCAAGTTTATCTAAAGAAATAAAAGATTATGCATATATTTATTTTATTTTTAATGAGGGTGGGTCTCTCTTTTCCTTTGAGTCACATGGATGTGGACTCAAGGGAAAAGAATTATTGAGGATGAAAGGAGAGAGTATTGAGTGAATAATTTGGGAGTGCCTACTCTAGTAGAGGTTGCATTTTACAATAAGGTTAGTGGTTAGTAGTTAGTAATTATCACTACAAAATTTTTACAAAATCATTCAGCAAATGGTGAGATATATGATGAGAAAAGTTAGAGAAGGGAGCTTGTAAATCAAGGTTGAAGCTTGGAGAAGTTGACATTCACCTCTTTACAGCACTGGTAGAAGAAGCGGTCAGCATGGCGAAGTAGCGCGTGTCGATGAAGCTATGTTATCTTCAAACCTTGGAAAATTCATGATAAAAGCCTTCATTTGCGGAGGTTATCCTTGGATTTTTGCTGATTTTTTTAAGTTCTTTACAAAGCTGAAGAGAGTATGGTAATATGGACATATATGTAGAGAGAAAGGGGGACACATAGGGTGTAGAAATGAAGGATGAAGGCTATGGAGGTGTGAGAGATGTGGCAATGGTGAAGAGGGTGAATTAGGACATAGGAGTTGCAGGTTTGGGAGTGGGAAGGAGAGGGAGGAGTGTGTGTGAAAGAGGAAAATGATAAAGTGGAAGAGGGAGTGTGGCTGCATAGTATGGGCAAACTGGGGTCCACTAATTAAATCATAGCTCACAGCTCGTAGTTCAAAAAAATATGAAAAAATTTGAGGTGAAAGTTCAGCTCACGAGCTACACCTTTTGTTTGTATCACCTTTCCAAATTCGAGGAGCATGTGATCTTGAAAAATTTAGAAAAACCGATTGTTTTTTCCACTGCACAAAGTCCTTGTGAGGTCTTTCTTTGGATGATTCTTTTGAATACCTCCAAGAGTGAGCTCCCCATGGTGCATCTATGCATTCCACATACCCTTGACCTTATTTGGTAGGTCTATAATTGAAGATATTTTTGAGATCATGATATAAATGAATAGTACATCTAAGAAAATCAAATATTCTAAAAAACTATGTACATGTCAAATATAAATAATATAGGTGAAAAAAATATAAAGGGGTCAAAATAAATCTCTCTCATTATAAGTCTACCATAAAAAGATGAATATTTTTGGTGTTCTAATTTATGAGAGTAAAAAAGAATAGATGTAGGAAGGAAACAATCACAATAGTGAAAAAATATACGCATAAATAAAACTAGGTTTTTTAGATTTTTGTTGGGATGGAGTTACACCAAAAATAAGAGAAGCTTGCATGAAATTATTTTTATATGGAATAAAGAGTATGCAACATGGTAAGAAAAAATATGGTAATGGTGAGTCAATGTACATAACACACCATAGGGAGAAATATTTAAATAAATACCAAATAATTATGAAAAATCCTTTTATTTAGGCCCTATATACAATGAAATATTTACACACAAATGGACCATAATATACTTATATTTTTTTTATATATATATTTTTTTGGTTCAACTAGCCCAGTGACTAGCTAATTGAGGGTTTTTAAGAAGATATGGGAAAAGTCCCCTAACTCACACACACCTATATACAATGAAATGGTAGGGATAGCCACAGTGTTTGGATGATTTTGGTAGGGTGGGTTAACTCACTATGGCAATTACGAAGAGCCGAAAAACGGCTATCAATACCATCTCTAAGATACTTCACTTTGTCTTTGTATAATCTATCAATAGCACAAAATCAAAGAGCAACAGATGGAAATAATATCAATATTAGAGAAATACACTGACATAATGTCCTTGGAGATGGTTTGTAACACTTCAATCAATATTAAACCCATGCATATATTATACAATCTTCTTAACCTAGAATACCATGTAATATGTCCACATATATACAAAGCCCGTACTCAAGTTTTACCATGGGAATCTCTTATTTGTTTAGACTCTATTCAATGTAAGTTTTATTGATCATAAATTATTCACCATGGAATGGCATCACAGAGAAAATGTATGAATAAACAAACATCTCAAGCATAGAAAAATATCATAAAATAAGATAATAAAACAATGTCATGACATCATAAAACGATCATCTTAACATGAGACAACATCATGGCATAATACCATGGCATCACTCTTTCAATCATCATGGATTAGCGCCATGGTATCATGGCATAGCACCATCGTACAAGAATCATTGAAAATATAAGAAATCATTATTAAATAATTATATGGAATAAAAATGCTCTAGATCACAAGGAATCATTATGAAAGAACTTCATGAATCATTTAAAAAAACGATAAAATAATAAACATAACAAAATAGCATGAAACGATATCATGAAATCATAGAACGGTCATCTTAATCATTGCAAATGAACTTAAAATAACAACATGGTATAATGAATTGACTTCATGCAATAATAATTCTGTCAACTATAATAAATCATCATGGAAAAATATCACCGTATTAAAATGACTCTATCTAACAAAAAACTATCTCAATTACACTAAGTCATCCATGAAACAATGCTATGGAATAAAAAACCATCTCAATAAGAAACATTCAGTATCATCATGAAAATGTATCATGGTTTCATGGAATAGCTACACTAATGAATAAAATGCTTACTAATAAATAATCAATACAAACGACTTCTAATCATTATGAAAACGTAGCATGTCTGATAGAACAACTCCATGAAATAATAACTATCTCAATGAAAAACGGTTATGAAAACAAATAATGGCATCGTGGAGCAACTCTTTAAATGAATAACCGTCTTAGTAGTAAATGATCAATATGAAAGGCTTCTAATCACCGTGAATATACATCATGACATTACGGAATAGCTCCATGGAAGAATAACCATCTGAATAAGAAACGATCTATACGAACGATTTGTAATCACAATGAAAATGTATCCGACCTCATGAAACAACTCCATGGAATAATAATTATCTCAATGATAAACGATTAGTATAAATGACTTTTAATATCATTAAATCATGAAACATCTCTATACAATAATAATCGTCTTAGTGATGAATGATCAACAGGAATATAGCTTCTAATCATCATGGAAAAACGTCATGGCATCATGTAAAAACTCCATGGAAGAATAACCATCTCAATGAAAAGAGAACTATACAACTGATTTTTAATGACCATAAAAATGCATCGTCACCTCACAAAACAACTCCCTGAAATAATAATCATCTCAATGATAAACGATTAGTATAAATGACTTCTAGCATATAATGAAATAAAAGAATAATCGTGCTAGTGACGAATGATCAATATGAACAACTTCTAACGTCATAATAATCAATATCTAATTCTCATAAATGATTTTCTCATGTTACACTGATCATTTAATATGTGGAAGTGCCAGGGGAGAAAAAGCTAAAATATTGGTTAAGCTAGCAGACCGGCCATAGTAGGGATCCAAAGGAGGAAAAATAGGGATCCAAAGGGGGGTCCATCTACAAAAGATCCATGTGCAACAATTGGCTTAAAAGACCCTAAGGTTCAGCCCATTAAGACTTCCAAAATGCTAAGGTTCCAAAATTCAAACGTTGTGTCCAAAGGTCAAGCATGGGGGGAATTTGATGCTTTGTGTGTGTCCCAAAAATCTTTACAAATCCGTGCATAGGAGGGGGCGAGCCTTGAGAGTAGGGGATGAGAGACAAACTCACACACACACACACACACACACACAAGCTCCCTTTACACAAAGGGAATGAGGGACACATGTCAACTCCCTAGCCCAGATGCCCACAAGGTGTACCCAATTCCTATTGGATGGCCTTGGAGGTGGACCAATGAGAATTAGGCTAGAGTAAATCTAGTTTAATTAATTTAAAAACACTTAATAAAAGAACCAATGAGAATTAAACTCTCTAGAAGACTATTGGACAGTCTCCCAAGGTGTCCAATGAGCATTCACCAGCCCAATGGCTAGCCTGATTCCTATTGTCCAGGAGGCAAAGGGGTCCAATGAGAGTTTAGTTGCATTTATTAATTACATAGAGCTCTCACAAAAGGGGACAGGGGGACACATGTCAAAAGGCTATCACTTATACTGCTTAATTGTCATTGGCTAGTCCTAGGGAGGTCCAATGAGAGTGGAGCATGAGCAAATAGCAAGAGGGGTCGGCCAAGAGAGAGAGGGGGCTGATTTTTGCAAGGCATTATCACAAACACACTCACACAATCTCATGCGTGAAGTAAAGAAGACTCTCTCTCCTTCTCAAGCTTTAATGGTGGAAAGCTTACCACCTACTCCATGCTTGTGAGAAGGGAGGCCTACACCAGCAACTCTTGGCTTTGTGATGCAAATCCAATTAAGATCCAAGATTCAATGCATGCTCATCTCCTCTAACATGCTAGTTACTAAGCTAAGCTATGCTAATATGAGTGATTATGTGAGGAGATGTACATCTTTCTCGTAAGACTACTCCTTCTTCCTCTCAATCTACTCTCATACCCCGCTAACTCTCACCATCTTCGAAGGTGTGTGAGGTCTTGGGTCTGAGACCGGAGAGAATTGATGTTGTGTTTGATAAGTGTTTTGCTTAGTGCATGAAGCTTTCATATTCATTGCACTAGCTAGTCTTGAAGGAACACAAAGAATTGTATTGTACAATGTCTCTCTTGATGGGAGAAACCATAATACAAAGCCTTTTGGAGGGGGACTAGCTCCATGTAAATCCGGTCCTCAACTGTTGTCAATAGCTTAATTTCTCTCTGTTTTGAAAGTATTGTTCATGCTATCTAACTAGGTGTTATTCTTTTTGTTGCTCTCTCCACCCAAGCACTCTTGTAGTTCTAATTAGGAATCTATTCTAATGAAATGCCCACTATGTTCATGCTAATTTCGGCTACACACAAGTTTTTAGGTCATTTAATGTTACATTGGTATCAGAGCACAAGGTTTCTCTTTTCTTGCTCAAGAGGGGAGGTCCTCAAGCTAGCTATAAATGGTTGGTATTATTAATTGCCTATGAGTAAGTAGAATAGGGATTTTTCAGCCTTGCTGTGCGCCTGCCTTCGTGCAGCTAACGGGGCATCACCGTCGAGATCTATGGTCTTAATAGTGGAGTCCTACGGGCTTTTAACCACTATTGAGCTAATAGAATCTTGACAGGAGTTGGTGCTGTTTTGGTGTTGAACGACCCTCTCTTCTATTCCTTGCAATTAATGGTATTCGAGCCACAGGTAGAGTAGCTTGAGTGATTTTTCTAAAGGGGTAAATAGGAGTAGCAGCTATGGCTAGAAGTGCCAAAGTACACCTAAAAAGTTTACACCTAAAAGTTGTTAGAATGGCTGACAATAGTAAAGAGAGTGAAATTAATGTTGATAACTTTGATTTTGCTAATGTGCAAGTTACTAATGATGCCCCGATGCTTGTTAACTATCTTGTTTCTAGGCTTCAACAAGCCATGGGCAATCCATCTCTCCAAAGTGCAGTGCAGCGGTAGCTCCGTGCTCATGGGATTCTCTAAGATCACCACCATGACGAGAGAACACCTAGGAAGCCTCCTTTCGAGACTTCCAAAAGAGGTCTCTCTCAAATTCCGGAAGAAGAAGAGAATCCATACAAAGGGCTCAAGAATTTACTTCTTGATGATGCATCTCCTTCTCAAAGGAGAACTCAAGAGCCTTCATCGAAGGAACAAGAAAGAAGTGAGTCTCCCGCCACCTCGACGGAGATGGCTCCATGAAGACGGTGGGCTAAACGCTCTCCATCACCTCCAAAACGGAGAAGAACATCACACCCTTGTCCACACCATATAATTCAAAGAAAGATGACAAAAGGCAAGAGAAGAAAAAGGTGAGAAAGAGGACACCCTCTTCTGCATCTTCTTCATCCTCTTCCTCTTATGAAAGTGATGGTGAAGACGATGAAGATCAAGATAAGAAAAAGGTGAGAAAGATGTCACCCTCTTCTCCACCTTCCTCAAATTCTTCACCTTTTAAAGAAAGTGATGGTGCAACCTTTGAAAAGAAGAGGCCACAGGAAATCCTATGCCACATGGAAGAGGTCGTCCAAGCTGAAGAAGTTCAAAGAGGGAGGGAAGAGCATCTCTTTCCTTACCTATGATGGTACCTTTGGTGCTACGGACAAAGTCTTTGCCTTTATCCAACAATTTGATGCGTCGTTTGAAGATGAGGGCTTCACGGAGTCCTCTAAGCTACTCCATGTAGCTATGCACTTTCAAAATTCCATCAGGCAATGGTGGTCTAGCCTACGAGCCAACGGTGAAGCTCCACGAACCTGGAAAGCTTTAAGAGCTTCCATTATGAAGCAGTTTTTGGCCACCGATGCCAAAGACAAAGTACTCACCGAATGGCGAAGCTTAAATATCTCTCCCTATGAATCCATCCACAAATATGTAGACAAGTTTTGGGACCTACAACTCAAAGCAACTATCTTTAAAAAGTTGGATTTTGAAGAGCAAAAGCAACAATTTTGTGTGGGCTTAACCGAAGAAATGGCGGAGTATGTCAACTCCCAAAGGCCACGTAGAATATCGGCGGTAATGCACCATACTATGGCGGCTTCTAGAATCAATTTCCAAACGGGGGCTAAAAGAAATAATAAGCCCACGAAAAACAAGGGTTCCAACGAGCCTAAGGGGAAGGACAATGTCCAATAGTCTCCTAAGGGCAACTCCAACAAAGCTAAAGAGAAGGGAGTTTTCAAAGGTAAAAACAAACTCTCTCTTGAAAATATTGAATGTTATCACAAGGATGACCGGTGTTTCAAGTGCGGCAAACAAGGGCATGCGTACCACGCTTGTCCCCAAAAGAACACCCGCCATGATCCTCCTAGAGCTACCTTGGTTGAAATCCAAGAGGAGGAGACTCACCAAACTCACCACAAAGGATCTCCTCTATTCCATGGTTAGGGAAAGGTAAGAGAACATGATGCTTTTATTCTCTTTGACCCTTTTCTACTCACAATTTTATATCTATAGAGTTGGACACCAAGTTAGGCATACAAGCCTACAATAAAGGAGATGTTCTACCCGCAGACAGTGCTTTCAAGGGGCAAGAAGCTTCAATCACTCTCTTAATCGAGAAATTGAGGCTTCATGTCCAAAGCTATGTGGACAAAGAGGACTTCTTTATCTCTCCTCTCAAGCATGAGGATGTAATCCTAAGGGCACCATGGTTTGATCGCCTGGCTGCCAATGTTAAATTCCCTAAAAGGAGAATCTCCTTTAAGTTCAGGGAAAAATACATGTATATAGATGCTAAGGAAATGGATAACACTATCCCCATTGTACATACACCATCTTTCAACAAGTCAATAAAGAGCTCTATTTCCGTGTACATGATTTTTGTTAAAGATTCTCAAAATGAGCCTAATGCTTTAGCAAAAGAAAATAAAAGCAACCAAAAGGAATTAGAGTTATCCAATTTTGTCAAGGGGTTTCAAGATGTTTTTATTGACGACATCCCTTGTGAGCTACCTCCTATACGAGGTAATGATGACCATGCAATTGAACTTCTTCCAGGAAGTTCACCTCCTAACAAACCTCCTTATAGAGTTTCTCAAGCTCAACAAGAGGAGATTATGCAGTAAGTGCATGAGTTAGTTGAGAAGGGCATGGTTAGGCCTAGCTCATCTCCATTTTGCTCACCTATGCTATTAGTGCAAAAGAGAGACGGCACATATCGCATGTGTGTCAACTATAGAGCACTAAATAGGATCACTATCAAGAATAAGTTTCCCATTCCACAAGTAGAGGAGCTATTTGATAAGCTACAAGGATCAACCTACTTCAATAGGATTGACCTAAAAAGTGGCTATCATCAAATAAGGATAGTTGATCAAGACATTGTAAAGACCGCATTTTGCACCACATTTGGTCTTTACGAATACATTGTCATGCCTTTTGGCTTGAGCAATGCACCAGCCACATTCAGCCGCTTGATGGAGAAGCTGTTCAAGCCTCATCGAACCTTGACTGGAGTGTTCTTTGATGATATTATCATCTACTCTAATCCATTAGACGAACACAAGAAACACCTCTAGGTAATATTTCAAGTTTTAAGAGAGAATAAACTTTATGTTAATCGAAAGAAAAGTGATTTTTTCTTGCAAGAGATTCAGTATTTAGGTCACATTATCTCTCAAGATGGCATCCAAATGGATCCATCAAAGTTAGAGGTAGTAAAAGGATGACCTAAACCAAATAATCTTCATGAACTAAGAAGCTTTATAGGTATGTGTGCAAACTATCGATGCTTCATAGAAAAGTTCTCACAAATTGCGGGACCACTACATGACATAACAAAGAAAAGAGTTAGGTATACATGGTTTTCTAAGGAGAACAATGCTTTCAGAAAGATTAAAGAAAAGCTTATCTCTCCACATGTGCTTACATTACCGGATCTCTCAAAACCATTTGAGGTCCAATGTGATGCTTGTGGTGATTTCCTTGGAGCTGTTTTTCTTCAAGAAGGGCATGCCATAGGCTATGAAAGTCGAAGGCTCGACCCTATTGAGAAAGCTTTAGGCATATATGAAAAGGAACTCCTTGCAGTTCTACATGACTTAGACTCATGTAAGCACTATTTATTGGGGACTCCTTTCATTCTGCGAACGGATCACCAAAGTCTTAAGTACTTCATGACGCAGACCAAGCTCTCCGGCAAACAAATGAAGTGGGGGAATTTCCTTTTGCAATTTCATTTTCATATTGCTCACATCAGTGGCAAACATAATCAAGTAGCAGATGCACTCTCAAGACGGCCGAGAGTAAATGTGGTTTCCATAGCAACTCACAATGATCTATCTTCAGTGATAGATGAGTATGATATTGATCCCAATTTTAGAGATGTGATTTCAGCCCTTGCATTAGGGAATAAAGAAGAACCATTTACTTTACATGATGGTTATCTTCTCTATGGAAATAGACTATGCGTTACTAACTTACTACGTGAGAAAGTAATGTATGAATATCATGCTCCTCCTTATGCGGGGCATAGAGGGATTCAGTCTACCTTAAAGGGAATTGAAACATATTTCTATTGGCCTACCATGAAAGTGAACATACAAGAGTATGTTTCTAAATGTGTGGTATGCCAAAAGACAAAATTTTATAGAGGGAAGCAACCTGGATTGATTCAACCCTTGCCAATCCCTAATTCACCATGGGAGAGCATATGCATGGATTTTATCTTTGGATTGCCTAAGTCTATCCATGAGAATACGGGAATACGGACGATAGTAGACAGGTTCAGTAACCAAGCTCATTTTATACCTGTCAAAAAGACTATTAAAGCCCATCAAATGGCAACCCTCTTCATTTCACAAATTTTCAAGTACCATGGCTTGCCAATGTCCATAGTGTCGGATAGAGATCCTAGAATGACCAGTAATTTTTGGAAGGGTCTCTTTGAGAATCTAGGGACAAGGTTTGAGAATCTAGGGACAAGGTTAAACTTCTCTTTGTCCTATCATCCACAAACGGATGGCCAAAGTGAAATAGCTAACCTAACAATTCTCAATCTACTAAAAGCCTATGTAACGTAAGATCAACGATCCCAATGGGAGAAGTACTTTCCCTTAGTGGAGTATTCTTACAATAACACTGTACATACTTCCACAGGAAAAGCACCTTTCAAGATAATTGAGGGAAGATAAAAAAGTCCCTTACTACTTAAGGTACATGGGAAGATCTTCGCTGCAGATTAGTATAGCGGAGACCTACAAGATCTTTTCAAAAGATTAAGGATGCTATCTCTATCTCACAACAAAGGAAAAAGGCTACTGCTAACAAGCACAGAAGAGCCCAAGCCTTTAAAGAAAATGATTGGGTCTTATTAAAATTTCCCAAGGCTCGATTAAGGCACACGACG
This sequence comes from Adiantum capillus-veneris, assembly GCF_014529385.1. Classification (NCBI taxonomy): domain Eukaryota; kingdom Viridiplantae; phylum Streptophyta; class Polypodiopsida; order Polypodiales; family Pteridaceae; genus Adiantum; species Adiantum capillus-veneris. The sequence goes on from NC_140932.1 coordinate 36,690,397, forward strand.
AGCAAGAATCCTACGGGACACCAAAAGTATTATGCTAAACTAGCAAAAAGGTACTATGGTCCCTTCCAGATTCTTAGGCCAATCAATGAGATGGCCTATCAACTCAAGTTGCCCAATCATTGGCTCAAACACAATGCTTTCCATGTGAGCCTATTAAAGCCTTACAAAGGAGAGCCACCTCAAGAACCAACTATTGAAGACCCACCGGAGATCCAGGACCAAGAAGAGGTGTTGCAGCCCGAGTCCATTCTCCAACATGAACACAAGGTACTAAGAGGTGGTAAGACTATCCGATGATATCTTATTAAGTTTAATAAATATCCTTTTGAAGATGCTAGTTGGATGCAAGGCATACAATTAAAGGATAACTTAAACCTTGTCAATGCTTACAATGCTTCCCAAGAGTACGAAAATGTACAAAATGTTAAAAATGAACAAATTTATTGTCTTATAAGACTCTCTTTTTCTTTATTGTGCACATAAATGAAGTAGTATGCATGCTTAGATCAAGTTTGCGGAGACGACGTCTCCCAAACACCAAGTAGATCTTGTCACTCTACTATGGAAGATTGATAGGACTAATGTGGAGACATGCTTGCGGCAACCTCATGCTCTCAAGCGCCAAATGGACTAGTCATCCATTGTGGAATGATGTCGTAGGGTAACATAGGGATCCTCTACCCGCTAAGAAAAGGACTAATGAATATGCTTTATCTTCTCTACCCCATAGTCAAGGACGACTATGATTTCAAGAGAGAGGTAATGTCATAATAATCAATATCTAATTCTCCTAAATGATTTTCTCATGTTAAACTGATCATTTAATATGGGGAAGTTCCAGGGGAGAAACAACTAGAATATTGGTAAAGCTAGCAGACCAGCCACAGTAGGGATCCAAAGGGGGGTCCATATCCAAAAGAGCCATGTGCAACAATGGGCTTAAAAGACCCTAAGTTTCAATCCATTAAGACTTCCAAAATGCTAAGGTTCCAAAATTCAAAGGTTGTGTCCAAAGGTCAAGCATGGGGGGAATTAGATGCTTTGTGTGTGTTCCAGAAGTCTTTACAAATCCCTACATAGGAGGGGGCGAACCTTGGGAGTAGGGGATGAGAGAGAAACTCACACACACACACACACACACACACACACACACACACAAGATCCCTTTACACAAAGGGAATGAGGGACACATGTCACCTCCCTAGCCCAGATGCCCACAAGGTGTACCTAATTCCTATTGGATGGCCTTGGAGGTGGACCAATGAGAATTAGGCTAGAGTAAATATAGTTTAATTAATTTAAAAACACTTAATAAAAGAACCAATGAGAATTAATCTCTCTAGAAGAATATTGGACAGTCTCCCAAGGGGTCCAATGAGCATTCACCAGCCCAATGGCTTGCCTGATTCCTATTGGCCAGGAGGCGAAGGGGTCCAATGAGAGTTTAATTGCATTTATTAATTACATAGAGCTCTCACAAAAGGGGAAAGGGGGACGCATGTCAGGAGGCTATCACTTACACTGCTTAATTATCATTGGCTAGCCCTAGGGAGGTCCAATAAGAGTGGAGAATGAGAAAATAGCAAGAGGGGTCGACCAAGAGAGAGAGGGGGGGCTGATTTTTTCAAGGAATTATCACAAACACACTCACACAATCTCATGCGTGAAGTAAAGAAGACTCTCTCTCCTTCTCAAGCTTTAATGGTGGAAAGCTTACCACCTACTCCAAGCTTGTGAGAAGGGAGGCCACCACCAACTCTTGGCTTTGTGATGCAAATCCAATTAAGATCCAAGCTTCAATGCATGCTCATCTCCTCTAACATGCTAGTTACTAAGATAAGCTATGCTAATATGAGTGATTATGTGAGGAGATGTACATCTTTCTCGTAAGACTACTCCTTCTTCCTCTCAATCTACTCTCATACCCCGCTAACTCTCACCATCTTCGAAGGTGTGTGAGGTTTTGGGTCTGAGACCGGAGAGAATTGATGTTGTGTTTGATAAGTGTTTTGATTAGAGCATGAATCTTTCATCTTCATTGCACTAGCTAGTCTTGAAGGAACACAAAGAATTGTATTGTACAATGTCTCTCTTGATGGGAGAAACCATAATATAAAGCCTTTTGGAGGGGGGACCGGCTCCATGTAAATCAGGTCCTCAACTGTTGTCAATAGCTTAATTTCTCTCTCTTTTGAAAGTATTGTTCATGCTATCTAACTAGGTGTTATGCTTTTTGTTGCTCTCTCCACCCAAGCACTCTTGTAATTATCATTAGGAATCTATTCTAATGAAATACCCACTATGTTCATGCTAATTTCCGCTACACACAAGTTTTTAGGCCATTAAATGTTACATATAATCATTATGGAAACACATTATGACATCATAAAAAAACTCCATAGAAGAATAATAATCTCAATGAAAAAGAATCAATACAAACAATATTTAATCATCAAGAAAATGTATCATAGCATCTTGGAACAACTCTATAAACCAATAATCATGTTAGTAATAATGAAGGACTAGTATGAGAAAGTTGTAATCACCATGGAAACATATCATGACATCACAAAATAACTCCATAAAAGAATAGTCATATCAATAAAATGAACGATCAATACAAATCATTTCTAATTATCATGAAAACACATGATGGAAACATGTAACAACTCCAAGAAATAATAACCATATCAATAATAGAACGATTGTCTTAGTGACAAATGATCAGTATGAACAACTTCTAATCACCATGAAAATGCATCATGAGATTATGGAACAACTCCACGGAAGAATAACCATATCAATAATAGACAATCAATACGAATGACTTTTAATCATTAAAAAAACATATCATAGCATTATGAAACAATGCAACTCTATGAAAGAATAACCATATCAATAAAATGAACGATCAGTACAAACGACTTTTCATCATCATGGAATCGCGTCATGACATCATGGAATAGGTCCATGGAATAATAACAAACGATCAATACGAACAACTTGTAATCATCATGGAAATGTATCATAGCATCATGGAATAACTCCATGGAATAATAACCATCTCAATAAAATGAAGGATCAATAGGAACTCCTTGTCATCATCATGAAAGCGTATCATGGCATCATGGAACAACTCCATGGAATAATGACCATATCAATAATAGAATGATCAGTAGGAACGACTTGTAATCATCATGAAAACGCATCATGGCATCATGGAATAACTCTATGAGATAATAATCATCTGAATAACAAACGATTTTTAATCATCATGAAAACTCATCATGGCATCATGGAATAATAATCATCTCAATCACAAATGATCAATACGAATGGCTTGTAATCATCATGGAATAACTCCATGGAATAATAACCATGTCAACAATGAACGATTAGTAGAAACGACTCCTAATCATCACATGAAAACATAAATCTCAATAACAAACGATCATAAGAACTGATGATGAGTAAAAATCATAAGTCTTTTATATTTTGGCTGAAAATAAATTGTTAAAATGTATCTCTTTAATAAATCATCAAAATTATAACTCTTTAACGTCTATATATAAAGAATTCATATAAATAAATAAATTATAACAATTATACATGAGTTATCAATGATATCAAACCATTAAAATTGTAACTCTTTGATTTTTCCAATCAAAAGAGAAAATAAGTCATCAAAATAAAACTCTTTGATAAATCATTAAAACATAACTCTTTGATATATCATCAAAAACATAATCATTGGCATTCACAAAGAATATAAATAATGTGAGTTTTTAAAGTATAGGTATCAATATTGCGACTGAAGATTATAAAATAAATCATCAAAATCATAAGTATTTAAGATATAGCTACATAAATCATTGAAACAGAACACTCTAATAATCATATAAAATTATATAACTCTATTGGGGTTCGACAACACATGAAGAAAAACAAGCTAAACAGTCCTCATAAGGCTTAATACAAGAATCAAACTCAGCAGAATAACACAGAGACAAGATCAGACAGAGCAAAGAGGAGAGATTAGGGTAACTCAGAACTCGTATTCATCTTCAAGAAACGCTTACAGATCGAGAGATCATCTCCCCAAGTCATCCTCTAAGCCCATGAATTATCCAACACGAAACAGTTGTAACTGTCCAAAAGAAGTTCTTGGCCAAATATCTGAATAAGCAGAAATCCGACTAAGAAGAAATCCGACTCAGTATAAATCTGACTTCAGATAATATCAGACTCAATAGTATCTGATTCAGCACTAATCCAGAATCCGACGCAGCAACATTTGACTGACCAACATTTGACTGACCAGAATCCGACTGACTAGCAAAACAGATCTGACTAACCACTAAATTGGCATACTGATGTGCCTGTCAACACATGGCACGTCCCGATGGTGGATTTCTCAGAAATTCGACTCGGATCCACACATCCCTTGATCAGAGTCAAATGCCTTATCCCAAAATATCAATGCTAATAGCCCTATATGATGCAAAGTGTATTGCCTGGAACTTAATCCAAGATACACAACATACACCATACAAAACAACTAGACACCGCCCAATAATTCCCAAAAAACTTACATTGATATCCCAAAGTATTATGCAGTACCTCACTAGACCAAGTAAATTACTTGTGCACCAATATATAGCAACATGCGAGTACTCCAACATCATCATATACAAACAAATCCAATCCTCCTCATACAAGATAAACTTGTAAAACCAATAATCAACAATCATACTGAATCTTCTTGAAAATAAATTCAGCTTCAAGAGCATCTTCATCTCTGCAAATTCTGATATCTGCATCAAAAATTCAGAATTCTGATATTGCATCCAAAATATTGTATCCATCTGAAAATCTACAATATCTGCTTCAAACAAACTTTGCAAATAGACAAAACTCTTCCAACATTGAGTTAGAATTGTCTCCAAATCTGAAATAAAGTCCTTCTCTTCAAAATCAAGAATTTTAGGTAAATCAGAGATAGAACAACTCCTTCCATAGTAATCAATCATTTCGTTCAGCAAACTCTATAATTTTGTCATGAAAAACATCCAAAATATCATATCCCTTTGATTTCCATGTGAATTTTGCAAAATCAAGGAAAAAATTGTTTCTGCCTAATCATGAATCTGCAAATTCTGTTTTAAACAATATGAAATATGGATCATTGAGTCATCAGCCTCAACATTGTGCATCTGCAAAATATGATTTGGAACTTCTGCATTGAGAACATCAGTAACATGTACTTCAAACATAGAAATCTGATCTTGAAAAACTCCACAAGTTTGAATACCTGCAACTTTTGACTTTGAGAACAAGCTCAAATAGCTGAGATACATCTCCATAATCAACTTTAGCCACCAATTTGCAGCAAATAACACTTCCAACAAACCAAATTTCACTTCATGATGACCTGGAATTGGTTCAAGATGAAAAACCCTCTTTGCAACCATCAAGCAATCCTTCTTCAGCATCTGCAACATCTTAGAACACTGATACTTTGCTTCAAAATCTGAGTTAGGCAGCAAAAACCAACTTTCTTGAATTTGCAAATTCAGAAAACAACCAATCTGATCTTCTTTTGCTTTAATCTCAATTGATTCAGAGCGATAAAACAGAGTAGTAGTATCATCCTCACACAAATTTGGCAAACCTACAATAGTTTGCTCAAGTTCCTCCCCAAAACCATCATAAAAATCTGAGTTTGTCTCTGAAATCAAACAAATCTATTTTTGCATTCCAAGAAATCTTGGAGTTTGCTGCATCACATCAAAATTCGAATCAAGTACTTGCGACATTGTTTTTAGATCAGAAAATTCCACTCCACCTATCAGAAAATCTCTATGTTGGTCCATAGGATCACTTCCATAGTACGTCTCAGGCTTCAAAATTGGATCAAAAACTTGCTCATAATCAACAACAAACATATCAGCATCAATGCCATCTCCCTTACTTAAAACATGAAGTCTTCCACATTTAGGGTGACTGCCCTGATCTGATTTTGGACACTCAAATTGACTCCCCTGATCTGATTTTTGGTGATGTTCAGTCCTATCTTGGTGAGTGGAAGCATGCATTGATGTTGTGTTTCCATTGATAGCCGTTTTTCGACTCTTTGTAATTGTCACAGTGAGTTACCTCACCCTACCAAAATCACCCAAACACTGTGGCTATCCCTACCATTTCACTGTACATAGGCGTGCGTGAGTCACGAGACTTTTCCCATATCTTCTTAAAAAACCCTCAATTAGCTAGTCATTGGGCTAGTTGAGCCAAAAAAATAAAAATAAAATAAAAAATATAAGTATATTATGGCCCATGCGTATGTAAATATTTCTTTGTATATAGGGCCTAAATAAAAGATTTTTTCATAATTATTTTGGTATTTATATAAATATTTCTACCTAGGTGTGTGTTATTTATGCTCTGTACATTGCCTCACCATTACCACAATTTTTCTTACCATTTTTCATATTCTTCATTTTCTTAGTTGTACTATTCACTTATATCATAATCTCAACAATATCTTCAATTATAGACCTACCAAATAAGGTCAAGGGTAGGTGGCATGCATACATGCACTATGGAGGGCTCACTCTTGGAGGTATTCAAAAGAATCATCCAAAGAAGGACCCCACAAGGACCTTGTGCAGTGGAAAAAAACGGTCGGTTTTGCTGAATTTTTAAAGTTCACTTGCTCTCCGAATTTGAAAAGGTGATACAAACAAAAGTTGTAGCTCGTGGGCTGAACTTTTGCCTAAAATTTTTTCATATTTTTTTGAGCTACGAGCTGTGAGCTATGATTTTATTAGTGGACCCCAGTTTTCCCATGCTATGCAGCCACACTCTCTCTTCCACTTTATCATTTTCCTCTTTCACACACACTTCTCCACTCATCATCCCCACCTCTCTCACCACTCCTCTCTGCACCCTACTCACCTTCTCCTCAACCTTGAAGAATAAGAGAAACCATGGTGAACTCATACCTCCCACACATAATTCCATTCCAAAATTGACCACCTAGTCTCATTTTTCCTCCTCCAAATTACCCATATCTATCAAAAAAACCACAAAATTCAGCCTCTTCTCTTAAAAGACACCATCATGGTGGTTGATTACTCAGCTTCAATTACCTTGTCTCTCAAGGAAGGTCAAGAGTGGAGAAAAAATGTACCGTCAAAGCTAATGGACCGTCAACAAGCGTCAAAATTGGCCCTACTCAAAACACTTGGAGCATCAACCTTGTAAGAAATCCACCTTTTCTTACCTCTTAAGAGTTTTCTTCCTTATTTGTATCCTACATGGATACTCCCATTGTAAATATCCAATTCCATTTGTAAATTAATACTAACTCTACTAACACTAACCCACTATGAAAAGTCCTATCACCTCCATTTCTCTCCTCTCTCTTTCCCCACCAACTTCTTGATAATTCCAAGCAAAAGAAATTAGATAAATTGCTGAAAATCTAACCCAACCATGGTTAGAGGAGTAACCCTAGCCTTCAAAATTGCTATAAAAGGAGGGTGTAGCTAGCACAAAAAGGGGGAGCCATAAGCAAGAGCACTATGGTATAGCTTGAGAAGCAAAGCTCAACCTCTCTAGAAGGAGCTCTTGAGTGGAAGCTCATTGTCTTATGCATGTGCATGTGTTGTAATAGGGGATTAGCAAGGGAACTCTATGCCATTGTAAGAGAGAGAGAGGATCATTCAATTGAGAGTAGGAAATCTATCATTTCTCCTACTAGTGTAAGCCCAACATTTGCTGAATCAAGGAGGGTGGATTTGGATTAAGCTTGGATACTTTGTTACCCTTCCAACGTGAAGTAATGGACAATAATGATGCGTAAGTGTCTTGGTGTTTTTTGTTAAGTTCTTGATAGCTTGTCTCTGGTGTTGTCATCAATCTAGCCATAAATCCCACATACTGTAAGAGGGCGACAGGGTGGAGAGGACTCCCCTGGCCTTAAGACAGTGATTGGGGTGGCTTTTCTTGTGATGTGTTGTGGTGAAATTTACGCAAGCTATGTTGAACAGATACTAATCTCACTTTGATTTGTCATGACAGATTTGTAAGAAGGTATTAATGCAACAAGCACCCCCTCCCCCTTTCTCTCTCTTTCTTAAATATATAGTTGTGTTTGCTTGATCATTGCTGATACGTTTCAAAGCAGCCCGAGCACTATCTCTCTCTCTCTCTCTCTCTCTCTCTCTCTCTCTCTCTCTCTCTCTCTCTCTCTCTCTCTCTCTCTCTCTCGTGTTTTAGTGTGTGAGAGTGTTCCATTGGTGTTAGGGTTAGTGTAAATTCCTTGCTTGTTTGTGGGTTGCTCTAACGATTCTCCTCTTTTGCGTCCTAGTTCGCTCTTAAACTAGGTGGTGCCCCTTGTGTAGTTGGGATTTGGCTGTGGTTTTGTTGTTTTGGTTTGTGTTGTGTTGTGCCCCAGCCCCATTGAGCAGCACGGGAGCCTTGAAGGGTGTCTAGAGGTTGCTCTTCTTGTTGCCCGCCCCGGACCGCCTCAAATTGGTGCCCCCACGGAGGACGGCTTGTGTATTTTTGTGTAGAATCAACCTTTAGCATAGTCAAGTAGTTTGCATGAATCACGAAAATTTGTATGATCCCTTCATTCCCATTGCAAGGCAAAAGGTACACATAATTGTTAGTACTAAGTTGCAATTTCAACGTGTCATTCGTATAATTTTAGGTCCTGTAAGGTTAGCCGAGATAAACGCTTCAGTAAATCCTTTTATTTTGCCTCTCATTAGGTACGACCTTAGTTTGGACGTCTATATTTTTGTTTTGTTTTAAGCATTAGGTCATGCATAGACCATGGATAATGGCCCAGGAATAGAGGTTTTCCCCTTCCATTTCACTCCACACATTAGAATAAACATTGCAATTAGTAGGAAAATCCATTTTCAACAATGTATGGTGTTCATGTTTGGTGCCCAAAGAGTAGGAGAAATTCTCGCATCACCAAACCCTGTCATCCTACCTCTTATTGATTATCATAGGTCGTTTGATGTGAATATCTTTATTTTGTTGTAGAATAGATTGCAAGCTAGATACATTATTGTGTAAATCTTTTTAAGAAAGAAAAACAAAAACGGGTGTCACTTTAAAATCAATTCAATGGAAATCCAACGCCAAATGTCTGGGTATCCTCTTTTCTTTGGAGAGCCTGGAGAGGATGCATAATTATTTTTAGCGAATTTCAAGATGTCTTGCCGTATCAAGAGGATAATAACTGATCAAGAACGTGTAGAAATGTTTGAGGTGGTCCTTAGGAAAGATGCTAGTACTTGGTTTGACTCTTTGCCTGAGGAAGTTAAGGGGAATTACACAGAAGTTTTGAATCGTTTTAAGAGATACTTCTTTGATCCCAAAAACACTCAAAAACTATGGCAAGACATTGTTTCTCATAAACAAAAAGACTTAGATGACTACTACTTGTACAAGCAAGAGTTTCTACGTCTTTGGGCTGTATGGGTGAGAAATGTTGCTAACCCTGGTGATGGTGCAGAGTTCCTAAAGAAGGAGAGGTTCATAGCCGGACTCTTTCCTGACCTTAAGATAAAAGTTGAGGCCGGTGCACCTACTACCTTTGAAGCAGATGAAACTAGGGCTGCTGAGAAATATAGGAAACTCAAGTGCTTAAGGGGGGAGGTTCCAATAGAGGGTCTTAGACCCAAAGGTAGGTCACAAGCATCAACATCTAGGGAACTTCCTGAGGTAACGGCGGAAGTGATTGAGAAGTTAAATGAATCTTTAAGCAGCTTGTCAATTCACCTTGCACAAGCTGTAGGTCCAAAGGGACAAGCAAAGAAGTCTGAAGAGCGAGATTCACGACCTAGGAGAGTCTTGCAATGTTGGAATTGCGGAGAGTCTGGACATGGGATGTATAATTGTCCTTGGCCCCGTGGAGAGCCAGGGAGACCTAACTTGAATTACCCAGTGATGAATGCAGGAGAAGGAGCTGGTCAACAACCAAGGCTTCTACAAAGACCAAATGGACCAAGACCACCTCCACAAGGGGTAGAAGGAGTTCCACCTTTGCCAGATCCAAATGTGCATGTGGTAGAGGTGACAAACTCAAATGAGGTTGACATGGAAGCAAATGGCATTAAGCGTGGCCGAGGAAAAGGTAAAGAGAAAGAGGGTGTCCCATCACAGAGTGACCATGGACAAGGCAAGAAGGCAAAGGAGACCAAGGAAGCTAAGAGGACTCGACGTCATATCAATCTCCAAGACTTCCCTCTTGGACATGGTATGGCTCCATACAACCTGTTGGAAGACATGCGAGGTAAGGGTCCTGATATCTCATGGCCTCAGTTTCTTGCATTATGCCCACAAGTTAGGAGGGATTTAACAAAGGCAGTTAGCACTAGGAGAAAGGTAAAAGAGAGTTTTCCTGTTGTAAAAATTGCACATGCTGAAATGAACGAGGATATTACACCTGTGCTAGATTGTTACATAAAAGGAAGATTGGTTAGGAAAGGTCTAGTGGATGGGGGTGCACAAATTTGCATCATGACAGAAGGGCTCATGCAAAGACTAGGCATGCACATCCATGAGACACCTGAAATCAAAGTGAAAATGGCAAACAATAGCAAGGCTAGGTGCGTAGGCATTTGTAAAAATGTTTTTGTGGAGGCCTTTGGCATTAAGAAGGCAGTGGATTTCTATGTCATGTCTACCAAGGGAAATGGTTACCCATTTATCCTAGGAAGACCATGGCTAATGAAAATGCGAGCTTTGAAGGATTGGGAGAGTGGAAAGCTAATTTGCAGGAATGACAATCACAAGAAGGTTGTCTTTGACATGAAGGAGCAACGCCAAGAGGAGCTCCATGAAGAACCATCTCAAAGTGAGACGGAAGAAGATTGGACTGAAAACACTTCAGAAGAAGAAAGTAGCGGCAGCAGTACTGAAGAGGAGTCCGCCATTGAAGTCATGGGGGTAAGGTTTAATCCAAACAACCAGGAGACCTCTTCTCGAGGTTTGGAAGAGGTAGGTTCCCAAGAGAACCAAAAGGTGGAAGATGAAGGAATGTTAGGAGGTACGTTGTCTACAACACTTACAAAGGATGAAAGAGAGGAGTTCAAATGTGTGCTAAGGAAATTTCCGGGGCTTTTTGCTAAAGACTACACCGATGTGCGTGGAGTAGATGTTGTTCAACACAAGATTGAGTTGAAGCCAGAGGACACACCTAAGGCTCAAAAGCTACGAAGTCTAGGAGTCATTAAGGAGCAGGCTCTACTCAAGGAGGTAAGAAAGCTTCTAGCAGCAGGTTTCATTTATCCAGTGGAGAATTCAGAGTGGGTCTCTCCCGTTGTTGTCACTCCTAAGAAAAACGGCAAGTGGAGGGTGTGTGTGGATTATCGTCCACTTAATGAGGCAACAAAAAGAGATCACTTTCCCCTCCCATTCCAGGATAAGATACTAAATGAGGTAGCTGGTCATGAGAAGTACACCGTGTGCGATGGCTACTCGGGTTACTTTCAAATAGGTATCGCATTGGAGGATCAATTGAAAACAACCTTTATCACTCCTTGGGGTTGCTATGCTTTTAGAGTCATGCCATTTGGCCTGACAAATGCTCCTGCAACTTTCCAACGCTTCATGAACATGGTGTTTCAAGCATTCTTTGGAAAGTCCATTAGGGTTTTTATTGATGATTTTTGCATTTATAGCTCAAAATCATTGCATCTACAAAGGGTAGAAGAAGGTTTAAAGAAGCTCTATGACATGGGAGGTCAACTCAACCCCGACAAGTGCCATATAGGTGAGGATGAAGTAATCTTGCTTGGTCATAAAGTTTCTTACAAAGGCATTGAAGTGGATCCTTCAAAGTCAAAGGCTCTTATTGAGCTACCATCACCCCAAGAGTCTTAAGGAGGTCATCTCATTCATTCAAAAGGTGAAGTATATGTCACGCTTTATTCACTTAGCTTCGGAGTTGCTTCATCCTTTGCAAAAGTTGACACAACAAGTAGAATTTGCATGGTCTGATGAGCTTGAAGAGTATTTTTGTAACATTAAAGTCATTTTGTCAGAGCTACTAACACTCATGCCTCCTTGTTGGGAGTACACATTCTTTGTTAGCTCTAGTGTTGGAAGGGAAACAATTGGTGCTGTGTTGCTACAACAAGATCCCCACAGTACAAGGATGCGACCCATCTACTTTGCTAGTAGGGTCATGAATGCTTTGGAGAGAGACTACACAGAAGCGGAACTCATGATGCTTTCTCTCATGTTTGCGGTGAGAAAGTTTAGATCCTACCTGCTACCAAAACCTTTTGTAATTCTCACTGCAGAAAATTTGTTCCCTTGGGTGTCATCTCAAATAAATCTTAGTACTAGGATCTCGAAGTGGATTATGGAGTTGCAAGAGTTTCAATACTCTTTCAAGGTAGAAGATAGTGTGCGTGCACAATTGGCAGGGATTCTCACTTATAGGGTGCACGAAAAGGAGATTAAGGTGCCTGAAGTAAAGACCCTACCATTGCCACCACCAAAAAGTATTCCTAATGCTTTTACCTTGTTCTTTGATGGAGCTTTTCGTCGAGCCACAGGAAAAGCAGGGGGAGGGCTAGTGTTGCTCAACCCAAGTGGAGAGGTGGTCATGAAAGAGAAGTTCAATCTACCAAGTTCAGCTAGCAACAATGAAGCAGAATATGACACACTACTTCATGGTTTAAAAATATGCATTGGCCATGGTATACAACGTCGCATGGTAAAAGGGGATGCACTTCTCATTGTGAAGCAGATTTTAGGCATTTGGGCATGCAAAAATGAAAGACTAAGGGCCAAATTTCATACCATCCGTAGGCTATTTAATCAATTTGAAGAAGTGCAACTATATCATATTCCTAGGAAACAAAATGAAGATGCCGATTTACTTGCACAGCAAGTAGTTACATGTGTTGAGAAAGAAGTGCAGGTCATCATGGTGGCAGCAGCTGTCAAGAAACCGAGATACCAGGGATTGGAGTCATTGGCTCCCATTATTGGCTACATTTTGGAGGGTGAGTTTCCACAAGACTTCACGAAGGCTCAGAAGAGGAGACTCATGAAGAAGGCAAGCGCATATCTCTTCCTAGAAGGCTCCCTCTATCAAAGAGGGAAGGATCAAGTGTGCAGAAGAGTACCAACTATTGAGGAAATTCCAGCCATTCTAAAAGGTTTGCATGAAGAGGCATGTGGTGGTCATTTTTCCCAAGAATTAACTGTGAAGAAGATTTTGCTTGCGGGGTATGTTTGGCCAAGCTTGCATGTGGATGTTCAACATTGGTGTAAAAGCTGTCACAATTGTCAGATAAATGGAAATAGAAGGTTGGTGCATGGCCCGAGGCAAATAGTGCTTGCAAATGGAACCTTTGAAAAGTGGGGCATTGATGCTATGGGTCCTCTGCCTAGGACAAAAAATGGTAAACTCTACATTCTAGTGGCTGTAGACTATATGACTAGGTGGGTGGAAGCACAAAGTGTGGCAAAGGTAAATGAGAGGACAGTGAGCAAATTTGTCTACACTCACATTTGTTGTATATTTGGCACACCTTTGGAGATTGTTTCTGATAATGGTCCAGGGTTTAGAAAGGGATTGCTCACAGAAGTCTGTGAAGAACTTCGCATTCTACATCGTCACAGTACACCCTACTATCCCCAATCAAATGGTTTGGTAGAAAAAGCTAATGGTGTCATTGCAGGCATCATTAGAAAGATGGTGAAAAACAAGACAAAGTTGTGGGATGACTTCTTGGATGGTGCCTTGTGGGCGTATCGAACCACATATAGGGAAGCCACGGAGTTCACACCATTTCACTTGGTCTATGGTCAAGAGGCTTTACAACCAATTGAGCTCAACATTCCAACAATGCGACTTCATGGAAAAGGAGCACAAGATGATCAAGAGGTATGGATGGATCGACTTCTTACGTTAGTGGAGCTTGAGTGGAAAAGAGAAGTAGCATACGAGTGCTATAAGAGGAAAGCCACACAGACAAAGGAGAAGCTTGACAAGAAACTGAAGGACAAAGGCATCAATGAAGGAGATCTTGTGCTAAGGTATGACAATCGACTTGATAATCGTTTTGATGCCAAATTTGAAACAAGATGGCAAGGGCCATACATAGTCAAGAAGGCTTTCAATTCAAGTTACTACCAGCTTATGGACTTGAATGGTAAAGAGCACTCCAGGAAAGTAAACGGGTATCGCTTGAAGCCCTATTTGAGTCGCCTTCTACCAAAGGATCTACCAAAGATCTGTCAAAAGGCCACTGTCTCATGTAAGTATTGTTACATGAATCATGAGTGTAACTCTAGCCAAAATTCTGAGGGGCCAAACAATGAAAATCTCGTCAAGGACTCTGAAGCACTCTCTTTGGAAAAGATGCTCGATGATGGTACATGAATATACCATCATCCAGGGGGAGGGCTAATGATAGCCGTTTTTCGGCTCTTTGTAATTGTCACAGTGAGTTACCTCACCGTACCAAAATCACCCAAACACTGTGGCTATCCCTACCATTTCACTGTACATAGGCGTGCGTGAGTCCCGGGCTTTTCCCATATCTTCTTAAAAAACCCTCAATTAGCTAGTCATTGGGCTAGTTGAGCCAAAAAAATAAAAATAAAATAAAACATATAAGTATATTATGGCCCATGCGTATGTAAATATTTCTTTGTATATAGGGCTTAAATAAAAGATTTTTTCATAATTATTTTGGTATTTATTTAAATATTTCTACTTAGGTGTGTGTTATTTATGCTCTGTACATTGCCTCACCATTACCACAATTTTTCTTACCATTTTTCATATTCTTTATTCCATATAGAAATATTTTCATGTAAGCTTCTCTTATATTTGGTGTAACTCCACCCCAACAAAAATCCAAAAAAACTAGTTTTATTTATGTGTATATTTTTTCACTATTGTGATTTTTCCCTTCCTACATCTATTTTGTTCTAAAAAATTAGACCACCAAAAATATTCATCTTTTTATGGTAGACTTATAATGAGAGAGATTTATTTTGACCCCTTTATATTTTTCCACTTAAATTATTTATATTTGACATGTACATATTTTTTAGACCCCTCAATATTTGATTTTCTTAGTTGTACTATTCACTTATATCATAATCTCAACAATATCTTCAATTATAGACCTACCAAATAAGGTCAAGGGTAGGTGGCATGCATACATGCACTATGGAGGGCTCACTCTTGGAGGTATTCAAAAGAATCATCCAAAGAAGGACCCCACAAGGACCTTGTGCAATGGAAACAAACGGTCGGTTTTGCTGAATTTTTAAAGTTCACTTGCTCTCCGAATTTGAAAAGGTGATACAAACAAAAGTTGTAGCTCGTGGGCTGAACTTTTGCCTAAAATTTTTTCATATTTTTTTGAGCTACGAGCTGTGAGCTATGATTTTATTAGTGAACCCCAGTTTTCCCATGCTATGCAGCCACACTCTCTCTTCCACTTTATCATTTTCCTCTTTCACACACACTTCTCCACTCATCATCCCCACCTCTCTCACCACTCCTCTCTGCACCCTACTCACCTTCTCCTCAACCTTGAAGAATAAGAGAAACCATGGTGAACTCATACCTCCCACACATAATTCCATTCCAAAATTGACCACCTAGTCTCATTTTTCCTCCTCCAAATTACCCATATCTATAAAAAAAACCACAAAATTCAGCCTCTTCTCTTAAAAGAAAGCATCATGGTGGTTGATTAATCAGCTTCAATTACCTTGTCTCTCAAGGAAGGTCAAGAGTGGAGAAAAAATGTACCATCAAAGCTAATAGACCGTCATCTTCAAGAAAAAATGTACCGTCAAAGCTAATGGACCGTCATCTCAGAACTTGTATTCATCTTCAAGAAAGGCTTACAGCTCGAGAGATCATCTCCCCAAGTCATCCTCTAAGCCCATGAATTATCCAACACGAAACAGTTGTAACTGTCCAAAAGAAGTTCTTGGCCAAATATCTAACTAAGCAGAAATCCGACTAAGAAGAAATCCGACTCAGTATAAATCTGACTTCAGATAATATCAGACTCAACAGTATCTGATTCAGCAGTAATCCAGAATCCGACTGACCAACATCTGACTAACCAGAATCCGACTGACTAGCAAAACAGATCTGACTAACCACTAAATTGGCATACTGATGTGCCTGTCAACACATGGCACGTCCCGATGGTGGATTTCTCAGAAATTCGACTCGGATCCACACATCCCTTGATCAGAGTCAAATGCCTTATCCCAAAATATCAATGCTAATAGCCCTATATGATGCAAAGTGTATTGCCTGGAACTTAATCCAAGATACACAACATACACCATACAAAACAACTAGACACCGCCCAATAATTCCCAAAAAACTTACATTGATATCCCAAAGTATTATGCAGTACCTCACTAGACCAAGTAAATTACTTGTGCACCAATATATAGCAACATGCGAGTACTCCGACATCATCATATACAAACAAATCCAATCCTCCTCATACAAGATAAACTTGTAAAACCAATAATCAACAATCATACTGAATCTTCTTGAAAATAAATTCAGCTTCAAGAGCATCTTCATCTCTGCAAATTCTGATATCTGCATCAAAAATTCAGAATTCTGATATTGCATCCAAAATATTGTATCCATCTGAAAATCTACAATATCTGCTTCAAACAAACTTTGCAAATAGACAAAACTCTTCCAACATTGAGTTAGAATTGTCTCCAAATCTGAAATAAAGTCCTTCTCTTCAAAATCAAGAATTTTAGGTAAATCAGAGATAGAACAACTCCTTCCATAGTAATCAATCATTTCGTTCAGCAAACTCTATAATTTTGTCATGAAAAACATCCAAAATATCATATCCCTTTGATTTCCATGTGAATTTTGCAAAATCAAGGAAAAAATTGTTTCTGCCTAATCATGAATCTGCAAATTCTGTTTTAAACAATATGAAATATGGATCATTGAGTCATCAGCCTCAACATTGTGCATCTGCAAAATATGATTTGGAACTTCTGCATTGAGAACATCAGTAACATGTACTTCAAACATAGAAATCTGATCTTGAAAAACTCCACAAGTTTGAATACCTGCAACTTTTGACTTTGAGAACAAGCTCAAATAGCTGAGATACATCTCCATAATCAACTTTAGCCACCAATTTGCAGCAAATAACACTTCCAACAAACCAAATTTCACTTCATGATGACCTGGAATTGGTTCAAGATGAAAAACCCTCTTTGCAACCATCAAGCAATCCTTCTTCAGCATCTGCAACATCTTAGAACACTGATACTTTGCTTCAAAATCTGAGTTAGGCAGCAAAAACCAACTTTCTTGAATTTGCAAATTCAGAAAACAACCAATCTGATCTTCTTTTGCTTTAATCTCAATTGATTCAGAGCGATAAAACAGAGTAGTAGTATCATCCTCACACAAATTTGGCAAACCTACAATACTTTGCTCAAGTTCCTCCCCAAAAACATCATAAAAATCTGAGTTTGCCTCTGAAATCAAACAAATCTGTTTTTGCATTCCAAGAAATCTTGGAGTTTGCTGCATCACATCAAAATTCGAATCAAGTACTTGCGACATTGTTTTTAGATCAGAAAATTCTACTCCACCTATCAGAAAATCTCTATGTTGGTCCATAGGATCACTTCCATAGTACGTCTCAGGCTTCAAAATTGGATCAAAAACTTGCTCAGAATCAACAACAAACATATCAGCATCAATGCCATCTCCCTTACTTAAAACATGAAGTCTTCCACATTTAGGGTGACTGCCCTGATCTGATTTTGGACACTCAGATTGACTCCCCTGATCTGATTTTTGGTGATGTTCAGTCCTATCTTGGTGAGTGGAAGCATGCATTGATGTTGTGTTTCCATTGATAGCCGTTTTTCGGCTCTTTGTAATTGTCACAGTGACTTACCTCACCCTACCAAAATCACCCAAACAATGTGGCTATCCCTACCATTTCACTGTACATAGGCGTGCGTGAGTCACGGGACTTTTCCCATATCTTCTTAAAAAACCCTCAATTAGCTAGTCATTGGGCTAGTTGAGCCAAAAAAATAAAAATAAAATAAAACATATAAGTATATTATGGCCCATGCGTATGTAAATATTTCTTTGTATATAGGGCCTAAATAAAAGATTTTTTCATAATTATTTTGGTATTTATTTAAATATTTCTACCTAGGTGTGTGTTATTTATGCTCTGTACATTGCCTCACCATTACCACAATTTTTCTTACCATTTTTCATATTCTTTATTCCATATAGAAATATTTTCATGTAAGCTTCTCTTATATTTGGTGTAACTCCACCCCAACAAAAATCCAAAAAAACTAGTTTTATTTATGTGTATATTTTTTCACTATTGTGATTTTTCCCTTCCTACATCTATTTTGTTTTAAAAAATTAGACCACCAAAAATATTCATCTTTTTATGGTAGACTTATAATGAGAGAGATTTATTTTGACCCCTTTATATTTTTTCCACTTAAATTATTTATATTTGACATGTACATACTTTTTAGACCCCTCAATATTTGATTTTCTTAGTTGTACTATTCACTTATATCATAATCTCAACAATATCTTCAATTATAGACCTACCAAATAAGGTCAAGGGTAGGTGGCATGCATACATGCACTATGGAGGGCTCACTCTTGGAGGTATTCAAAAGAATCATCCAAAGAAGGACCCCACAAGGACCTTGTGCAGTGGAAAAAAACGGTCGGTTTTGCTGAATTTTTAAAGTTCACTTGCTCTCCGAATTTGAAAAGGTGATACAAACAAAAGTTGTAGCTCGTGGGCTGAACTTTTGCCTAAAATTTTTTCATATTTTTTTGAGCTACGAGCTGTGAGCTATGATTTTATTAGTGAACCCCAGTTTTCCCATGCTATGCAGCCACACTCTCTCTTCCACTTTATCATTTTCCTCTTTCACACACACTTCTCCACTCATCATCCCCACCTCTCTCACCACTCCTCTCTGCACCCTACTCACCTTCTCCTCAACCTTGAAGAATAAGAGAAACCATGGTGAACTCATACCTCCCACACATAATTCCATTCCAAAATTGACCACGTAGTCTCATTTTTCCTCCTCCAAATTACCCATATCTATAAAAAAAACCACAAAATTCAGCCTCTTCTCTTAAAAGACAGCATCATGGTGGTTGATTACTCAGCTTCAATTACCTTGTCTCTCAAGGAAGGTCAAGAGTGGAGAAAAAATGTACCGTCAAAGCTAATGGACCGTCAACAAGCGTCAAAATTGGCCCTACTCAAGACACTTGGAGCATCAACCTTGTAAGAAATCCACCTTTTCTTACCTCTTAAGAGTTTTCTTCCTTATTTGTATCCTACATGGATACTCCCATTGTAAATATCCAATTCCATTTGTAAATTAATACTAACTCTACTAACACTAACCCACTATGAAAAGTCCTATCACCTCCATTTCTCTCCTCTCTCTTTCCCCACCAACTTCTTGATAATTCCAAGCAAAAGAAATTAGATAAATTGCTGAAAATCTAACCCAACCATGGTTAGAGGAGTAACCCTAGCCTTCAAAATTGCTATAAAAGGAGGGTGTAGCTAGCACAAAAAGGGGGAGCCATAAGCAAGAGCACTATGCTATAGCTTGAGAAGCAAAGCTCAACCTCTCTAGAAGGAGATCTTGAGTGGAAGCTCATTGTCTTATGCATGTGCATGTGTTGTAATAGGGGATTAGCAAGGGAACTCTATGCCATTGTAAGAGAGAGAGAGAGGATCATTCAATTGAGAGTAGGAAATCTATCATTTCTCCTACTAGTGTAAGCCCAACATTTGCTGAGTCAAGGAGGGTGGATTTGGATTAAGCTTGGATACTTTGTCTCCCTTCCAGCGTGAAGTAATGGACAACAATGATGCGTAAGTGTATTGGTGTTTTTTGTTAAGTTCTTGATAGCTTGTCTCTGGTGTTGTCATCAATCTAGCCATAAATCCCACATACTGTAAGAGGGCGACAGGGTGGAGAGGACTCCCCTGGCCTTAAGACAGTGATTGGGGTGGCTTTTCTTGTGATGTGTTGTGGTGAAATTTATGCAAGCTATGTTGAACAGATACTAATCTCACTTTGATTTGTCATGACAGATTTGTAAGAAGGTATTAATGCAACAAGCACCCCCTCCCCCTTTCTCTCTCTTTCTTAAATATATAGTTGTGTTTGCTTGATCATTGCTGATACGTTTCAAAGCAGCCCGAGCACTATCTCTCTCTCTCTCTCTCTCTCTCTCTCTCTCTCTCTCTCTCTCTCTCTCTCTCTCTCTCTCTCGTGTTTTAGTGTGTGAGAGTGTTCCATTGGTGTTAGGGTTAGTGTAAATTCCTTGCTTGTTTGTGGGTTGCTCTAACGATTCTCCTCTTTTGCGTCCTAGTTCGCTCTTAAACTAGGTGGTGCCCCTTGTGTAGTTGGGATTTGGCTGTGGGTTTGTTGTTTTGGTTTGTGTTGTGTTGTGCCCCAGCCCCATTGAGCAGCACGGGAACCTTGAAGGGTGTCTAGAGGTTGCTCTTCTTGTTGCCCGCCCCAGGCCGCCTCACCATCTTGCTCCAATAGGTCAAGAAAACTTGCAAAAATATGGTTTTTGCAACATCAGAGTGTTCTCTAGGAGGACTTGGAACTGAAATCTGATATAATTTACAAGCTGAATTTTCAAATTTGAGACTATTTGATGCAAAAACATTGATTCTACACATGTTTTCAACATCATGGTTGTTATTTGGATGTATGTGGTGAATAATTTGCCCATTTGGTGGAATTTTTGATGTCGGATTAGGGGTATCTATGGGTCCTTGGTGGCTCCTTTGGCTCACTCCTCCCACTTGTACTCCCTTTCCCTGACATGTTGACACGCCCATTGGGTATTCCCACTCATCATCCTCATCCTCGCTCAACTCAAACACCTCCTCAAAAACATCCCTCAATTTCTGACATGCTTCTCGCAAACAACTCACTTTCTTCCTACTTGCACATGACTTACGTCTTTCCCCTTTATGATTAGCAAGCCACTCATATGCACTCTCCAACTCATACTCTAGGTCATCTAGCTTATCTAATGCTCTCCCTATCTCTTCAAAGCATGATGCTTTATGCAAAAATTTTACAACTTTGCGAAGCTTTCTACACAATCTGACCATGCACCATTTTTTGCAACTCTCTCCCTTTGATCACTCATCAACCACATACGGACAAGCATCCACCTCATGCGGCCTACTCGTGCAAACCTCACATTTCTTCTTCTTCTTTTTACCCATTTCCAGAAATCAGAAATCACATAACAAGTTAGCCCTCATATTCAGTGCACCACACTGAACTAAGACTACATGTAATCCTAAAGTGGAGAGCATAGGATACAGTACCTAGATCCACTCCCATCTTGACACATTGTTGCTTCATCATGCTATACAACTACTAAAATCAGAAATTCAGGTAAACTTTGTGAAAAATTTGAAATAACTTACTTGAAACACTCCAAACTTCTCAAGGATTCTTGTAGTGCTCAAGTTGTATGAAATAAATCCCAGCTACAATTCTGATTCAAAAGCACAAATAGAGTTGAATTCAGCAACTTCACATTTTGATTCAACAGTGTCAGGTTGAATATGCAGGTTCAGATTCAACAAATTGGATCCTCTATCTTGCAGCCCTTCATGAGACAACCCCTATTGCCTCTCTCACTTGGTACTTTGCTTCATCTATTTGCGCTTCCAAGAAACCACATTGTCCACCATCTGCTCTACAATCGCAATCGCTCATGCTGCTCATGGCCCAAAATGTCAACATGCCACAGCACTAGACCCACTCTCAAGCCTCCATTAGAGTGAATCGTACGATTCAGGGACAGTCCCCCGATTCTCTGAATTGCTGAAAATCTGAATCTACAGATGAATGTTGGGGATGGATGATGCCCCCCAAGGCAACATCAAATGGTCTCTCCGACATGCAGCATCTCCCAATGGAACACACAAACCAAATCACACATTCCAGCATAGTAATACATCAGGCACATCAGCAAAACAGGCTCAGCAGAGAAATAGTTTCAGCAAAGAAACAGACGCAGTAGAGAGACAGACTCAGCAGAGAGACAGACTCAGCAGGATTGCCAAATGTGTTGGCAAAACCTTCAATGGCCGAGCGGGATCGCCAAATGTGTTGGGGTTCGACAACACATGAAGAAAAACAAGCTAAACAGTCCTCATAAGTCTTAATACAAGAATCAGACTCAGCACAATAACACAGAGACAAGATCAGACAGAGCAAAGAGGAGAGATTAGGATAAACTCATAACTCCTATTCAAAGGCTTACAGCTCGAGAGATCATCTCCCCAAGTCATCCTCTAAGCCCATGAATTATCCAACACGAAACAGTTGTAACTGTCCAAAAGAAGTTCTTGGCCAAATATCTGACTAAGCAGAAATCCGATTCAGAAGAAATCCGACTCAGTATAAATGTGACTTCAGATAATATCAGACTCAAGAGTATCTAATTTAGCAGTAATCCAGAATCCGATGCACCAACATCTAACTGACCAGAATCCGACTAACTAGCAAAACAGATCTGACTGACCACTAAATTGTCATACTAATGTGCCTGTCAACAAACTCCAAGTAATTTCAATAATAATTATTATATATATTGACTTGATCTTTATTATAAATCATACACAATCAAAATAAAAATATTTCAAGTGATATGACTTTGATGTAACTCAATGTACATGCAGCGAAATATATGTAATATATATAAAGAGTAAGTATAAAGATCAATCAATTTATCTAATTCTTTCAATATATAAATCAAATTGAATACAATGTAGATTTAATATGCCTAACTTTTTAATCTATTTCATCTACATAAGCCGAATTGCATATGATCCATGAAAAACAATATTCAAGAGTTGTGCAGTTAGCAAGAAAATCTGAAAACATTGTAATTTCAATATTCTTAACTTTTACTTTAGTTTCTTTACACGAATCAAATTGCATACAATCCATGAAAAGAAAATCCAAGAATCATGTAATAAAAACCTCAACACATATCAATATAGAAATCTAAATGAGTACAACATAATTAACTTTTGATCTAAGTTCTTTTATGCAAATTGAATTGAGTATGATGCATGAAAGGTAAATCAAAGATTCATAACAAGAAGCTTAACACAAATAGATTTGAATATATAAAAGCTCATAGCTTTTGATGATTTCAATTTAAAATGTGTTGAAAATAGTTACCAATGCCTTGTAAGCTACCTCTAGTGAAGAATTTGATAAATCTTTCAAGACCAACAGCTTCAGAGCATCCCAAAACCTTAAGAACAACTCTTCAAACACTAAAATCCGAGTTTCAAGTAGAAAGTTATGATGATTTTATGTTTTATTGAATTGCAGATTTTTGCCGGCGAGGCAAAAAACACTCTTTTGAGAAGAAAGAGAAGAACAAAGAGATGATGCGCAGAGAGTATAATCCCAAAGTGTGTAGAATACGCACACAAGATGGTATATATATAGAGAGAGAACATAGAGGTATATTTAGAGTAGCTTCACATATAAGCTCAACATGAATGTCTTGTAGCAGCCTCTTAATATTATAATGATGTCCTGCTAAGGAGAGTGGGACGGGCGACTAGCTAGAGGGGGAGACAAAATGGATTGCATACATGGCATTGACACCTAATTTAGGCATGCATATCATCACATGCAGAGCTAGGCTAGCTCATGAGGGAGTAGGGACGGTGACTCTCTAGCTAATTAGGAGTTATACAACAATGGTGTGACATTCAAAGAGCACGGATTGGAGGGTAGTGGATGATTCTACTGATGTTGATGCCCAGATGATGATAATTGTCAATTTAGAGAGAGAGAGAGAGAGGTCAAAATATAACTTAACACAACCATCTACACATGTATGCTAGCTGCTATAGTTGCTATCAACACCTCTACATGCAGCAGATCTTGATAAAACCATTGACCACATTTTTTGAAGCAACTACAACTCAATACCTTGAACCACTTCAATTTTTCCCTTCTTCCAAGCATGCAATCTATTTCTTTGCAAGCACTACCTTGCTCTTAAACAAAGGAGGTATTTCGTATGCATATCTCACTGCTACGAGAGAGTTGGAAGGATTAGTTACAAATGTTGAAGTGCTTCATTTTTCCATTGTTGTAGGATAGTTTTACGACTTTTTCACAAAAACACTAATAAATGTTTCATTGAGGGCCTTCAAAACACATCACGTTAAGGATAGTGACATGACGTTGATATAGTTTGAGTACTTCGATCTTTCAAAATCCCAATCACTCCGTAGACTTTGACCAAGGTTGGAAAATACCATGCAGTGTTGTGCATTGGAATGATTATACGATGGGGAACTACACACTATGATGTAATTTCCAAGGTTCCTACTTCACGAGTCTTATGATAAGGCTTGAGTTCAGGGTTACCTTACATCTTTGGTGTACTGACATTTGAGAATTTAGAAGAGTTGCTTCATAGAGTTGGAGGCAAAGCTGGAAATAAAGAGGCACATGCTGCAATGATGACAATGGAAATGCCATCTTAAATTTACAATCATTTCTCAAAATTGATATAGACTTTAGTAATTATATAATTACTTACACTTAAATTAGAAAATTGGTGATTAGTTTAAATATCTTGGTTTTGAGAGAGAGAGAGAGAGAGAGAGACTCAAAGAGCTTATTACTATTAGAAACTTGTTGGTTGCTAGCCCTATACCTAACAAAGTCTTCAATCAGCAACAATATTGAAGTAACGCTCTTGTAGTGTGCACCCATCAGAAGGGGTGTGCACTTAAGCTCCTCGGACAAACTTGGTATCATAATTCCAAGCATTGTTAGCATTGGGGTTCTCCAAGTGATCCAATAGATTTTCAAGAGTTCCCTTCCCTAGTGTCATAATGGCTTGCAAGAAGAAGCTGAACACAGAAAACATAGCGAGATGACCATTCTTGAGATCCTTCACCTTAAACTCAACAAGTGTCTCAGGGTCATCAGTTAGGCCTAGAGGGTGGAAGTATTTTTGGTCCATGAGCCACACTTTCTAAGGCAATCCCTATCCATCACTCTCAAAGACCTTTGATGGCGCTTCTTACACCCCATGCATGCACACATGCTGCATTCACCATGCTCACCTGCATGCTTGCTGCGTCGTCACCCATGCGACCAAGACAACCATCGATTTTGTTGTTGCACCATCTGTAGAGGAGTCTCTTGTGGCCAATACCATCGCAAAAGCTTTCAAATTAAAACTTGCTAATCCAAGAAGGTTGTTGTTGCTGTCAGATCACATGATTCTTATAATCGTGTATATGGCTAGCAACTGACGCTGACAACATTGCAAATCCTCACCAGCTTTTGATTAACCACTAATGCGGTATCTTGGCCTTTGCGGCTCCCATCAACACCGCGTCCTGGCAAGCCCAAATGGCAAGAATTCTCTAGTGTGCATGAGGCAAGTAAGGATTGCCTAGCCATAATAGCAAACCCTTCGCATGCTCCTCTCCTCGAGATGTTGACCAGACCTACCCAATTTTAATGATTGTACTTAATTAGCCATAAAGATGAGGTAGCAAGGCTACTTCATAGGCAAAAGCTACCAGGCCCATAGGCTCTTGAATCTGGCATGTGTAGCTTCTTGAATCTCTCTCTCTCTCTCTCTCTCTCTCTCTCTCTCTCTCTCTCTCTCTCTCTCTCTCTCTCTCTCTCTCTCTCTCTCTCTCTCTCTCTCTCTCTCTCTCTCTCGCTCTCTCCCCTGTTCAACAAATATGGAGAAAAGAGGATGTTGGAGCCCCTCCATTATCTGCACCCGCATAGACAATGGAGGGATCTAGCCCCCCCTTTTTTTTGCAATTTAAGGTGGAGAAATATTTTTGAAACAAAAGGGATGACTGAAGTCCCCCTGCGCACGTGCGGATGACGAGGAGGCTCAAGTTCCCCTTTTTCTAAACAGTGAAATGAAAAAAAAAATCAATGATCAAATTATTTTGAAAATATATTAGGGCTAGAGCCCCCTCCCATCGTCCATGTGCACACAGATGACGGGGAGGCTTTAGCGTTCCTTTTTTTAAATTGTGAAGATCATCAAAAAAGATCAAATCGAACAATTTTGTTTTGGAAGAAAAGGAGGGTTGGAGCACTCCCAACATCCGCATGCATGCGGACGATCAGTGGACTCGAGGCCTTTTTTTGTTAAAAATATTTGACCATCTTTTATCATTTTTACCCATTTTTTACAAATTTTATACCCACTATTAAGGTTATTCAAGGTATAAAATTTTAGCATGGTATGACATCACCAACAATAGATTGACTAGGCATTGAGAGAGGGGTTCTTGCAATGGGAACTGGAGCTACTATGAACACAACGAGGGCATGTGGTTGCCAATAGGTAGAAAACACTCTCAATAGAGGCAATCTTTGGCTCATTGCTATTAATGCAGAGATTGCAGAGGTTGTCGTAGCCTTCTAGAGAGTTGTCTAAGTGCAAGCATAGCAATTTTTTTGCATGTTTGAATTCAAAAGGTTTCCTTTGATTGCTTTCTTAATACTAGAGGTTTGACTCCTTTAAATTTCCAAATAAAGAGGCTCTCCTAGACTCCATTCTCTTCCTAATGTCAAGGGGATCCTTGAAAACAAGATAAAATGTCCCGTATCCCTACAAGATTTTGGTGCAATGGGCGACTGGTAAATCAAATAAATTCCTCCATGAGATATTAAAAAATTGGTTTTTAAATTGAATCTCATAGTTTGGATAGAGCGCTTTTTGGGGAGCTTTGTAGACATACAAGACAAGTGGTGTGGACAAGCATCATTTGAAGTAAAGCAGGTGTTGTATGTCGAGTCTACATAGAGTTTAAGGTAATGAGCTAATCCCATGCATTATAGATCTCTAAAATCATTGACCTTCCAACATTGGATAATATGAATATCATGACATTTCAATGTCTATAAGTCGCGCCTACAGAGTTTAAGGTAATGAACTAATCCCATGCATTATAGATCTCTAAAGTCACTGACTTTCCAACATTGGAGAATAATAATATCATGACACTTCAATGTCTGTAAGTTGAGTCTATAGAGTTTAAGGTAATGAACTACTCCCATGCATTATGGATCTCTAAAATCATTGACCTTCCGACATTGGAGGAGGAGAATATCACAACACTTCGATACTCAAGGACACAACATATGTGGAGGAGAACGGTATGCTCTCGATATTTTATAAAAATTGGGTGAGGACAATGGAGAGGACATTGCTCTCAAGTTTGTAATTGACAAGGCAATGGAGAAGGTGAAGGGCATTGTTCCACTAGAATCCCTCAACAAGGCTTTCCATGTCATTCTATCCACCTTTTAGGATATTGAATCATGTACAAAGGATGGTGTGAAGTGCATCAAGCTTTGGTTCTTTGATATTTTACCCCCTCCAAACATGCTAAAATTGAAAAGATTGTCAATGACATGTAGCAAGAGATTATAGATAGATCTAAGGTTATTGGAGGTATTTCTAGTAAATTGTGAGTATTAAATGCTTAAAAGGTAGACGTGCAATTACTTCAATTAGCTATAGGAATTTATGAGTATTGAGTCCCTTCCAATTGTGATTGAGAGAGAGAGAGAGAGAGAGAGAGAGAGAGAGAGAGAGAGAGAGAGAGAGAGAGAGAGAGAGAGAGAGAGAGAGAGAGAGAGAGAGAGAGAGAGAGAGAGAGAGATCGGATGACAATGTCTGAGAGATATTGTACAACAACAAGACTCCTTGAAAAGAGAAAACAATGACATTAGAGGATAAGGATGATGGGATTGTGTGGTGGGAGATGAAGGAAGGGGGGATCCCTCCATGCTTGTAATAGAGTGGACTATCAAAAGCACTCTAGCTTCTCTCACAATTTCAGGGTATGATCACATCAGACCCTTCCATCTTTGTAGAGTTTATTTCTAAGAGGAGGGAGATGATTTTGCAATCATTTTTTTAGAATCCAATGAGGGGGTGTTGACTACTATAATCTTCAGTGCACAAAGCTAAAGTTTGTGCTTTATGAGTTGACTTTGGGTGTCCATGATGATACCTATGACGCTCATAGTATGGTTGTTTAGATATTATTTTTAGCACTGACATCATCTTAGTTGTTATATTATCATTCTTTTGCAATATGAGTGGCTAACAATGGTCATACACTGCTCCCACTTAGTCCTTCCTCCATGTTCACGAGAACATCATGGAGGCTATGCATAGGAGACTAGGAGCTACAAATGTAGCTAATGACAATGGTGTTTGTTTTGGCAATGATAGTTGTAATGATGTGACCTAGTGGATACCACATTTACTTTCACTTCTTTAATTTAACATGAATGATCCTCTTTGTCTCTTCGCAATTCTTGATGCTAGCTATTTTATCCAAGTTGTTTATATAGTCTTTTTGGATACAATAAGTACTACCTTTTTGATAGGTCAACCACGTACGCTTTGGTAATTGGTTACCCACAACTTTACCTTCAAAAATTTATTTCCTAGGGCTATCACAACATCGTGATAAAGTTTGTTTTGAGGTTGGATCTTATGCCAATGCCCTCTATGTAATTTTCTTGGATATTGTATCGGTTGTTAGTATGTTCCCTACACTAGGGTATTATGAAATTTTGTCCATTATCCACTTCATTATCTTCACTTCTATGCCATCCACATGGTTTAACATCCATGTTTTAGTAAGAATTAGTTTTTGTGACTGAGTCCCTTTGATCAGAATATAATAGTGGTAAAATCTCACAAAAAAATGCACTTGTGGTTCTATAAGCGAGATGGATACCTCTTGCATGTATGCCACATATGAATATGAAGGCCATACAAAGGAGATCCACCTATAATAATTTTTTTCTACACACACACACTACTCATGTGTTGAGCAAGAAATCCATCTCCTTTTCCAAGCATTGAGAAGTCCTTTCCCATAGTAAATAAGGATATAGCGAGGAGAGATGTACATGTAGCAACGAGAACCTAGAGTTTGTAGAGAGAAAGAGCTTGTAAGAGTGAGAGAGATTTATGAGAGTGTAAAGGTATGGTTACTCACATTGTGTATTAGGATAGCTCTCCAAGAGGGTTGATCATAGCTTTGGCAAAGTGTTGTAGCTTGAATGCCTTCAGTAACTAGGACACAAGAGAGATGGAGATAGGGATAGGGATAGAAAATAGATGTAGAGATAGAGATAATGATAGGTGTATAATTCGAAGTGGATAATAGCTAGATTATGGAATAGATTTCGAAATAGAGGTAGTGAAACCAGAAAAATCACAAATAAAAAACACACCTTGTTTGATAAACCTTTGTGGGACGGGTGTCTAACCTCACTCCTATCTTATTGCAAACATAACAAGAACCATGAATATAATTTTCAATCCATGGGACGAAGTTGACTCGACTAGTGCATAGAGGCTAAAAGAGGTTGTTAATCTCTTGGAGAACAACAAACAACTTGCATCTAGCTCAAGCTACACTCAAATGTCAGAAATCACCAAAAATCCAATCGCTCATCAACAAATAAATCACATCCGTAATTACAGCATCAAATGACATCCAAACATGACTGAACTTCTAGGACATCTTTATAAGAACTAAGCACACATGCTTATGGTATGAAATCTCACTTTAGGTCAAGTGAAAAAATCATCATTATTAACAACAATGGATTTTTGACCTAGTCATTTTCAACCCAAAATGCATCTAAATGCTTGGCAATGATGACCCAATACCCCGCCTATAATTAGTTCTTTATTTTAGAGCTTAAATTCCTACTTATAATGAAATTAAGATGCAGATCATTGATGGCAAAATCTACAAAATACCATCAAATGCTTACGCCAATGCATAAAGCTCTTACCTGCAATTGCAATGCAACAGACACGACTGTAATGTGACAATTAGCATGAGAAGGAGAGAAGTGAGCGTCATTAGCTCGCGCTATATTTAATTATCCAAAACATATCAAAATCTTACAAAAATTGGCTTTTATACCTTAGCCAAGGTTTTGGGTGGTCAAAACTAATAATCTGGAAGCTCTAACTACAGACAAGTTGATACAATCTGGAAGCTTGTAGCTCCGACTCATCAATTAGAAAGTTTATCCAGAAAATAGGAGTTATAATATTCTCGATTAATCAAAATAATAAATGTTCTTACAATGAAAGCTCTGAAAAATGGTATCCAAGCTATCTTGCTGCTAACATTCCCCCCCTCCTTGCATGTGTCGTCCCTTGACACAGCTTTTATGGGCTGAAGTAATCTTCGAGTTGATGGCTAGCTAGGCGGTCTTTAAGTGTATAAATTGCCTTTTCATATCTAAGTTTTTGTTCTTTGTCAGGAACCTGCAAGAACTGCATGGTGACCCTGTTTTTGAGCTCAATGGCTGAGTAGCCAACAAATCTGGAGGTGAGATTGTTGATCACCGGCCCAAAATTTTTCATTCGCCAAGTGAAGAACCCTGTGTAAAATTCTTCCTCAAATGGCAACATATTGCTAGATGGTAGGAATATGCATAGGGCATAGAAGCCATGAAGAACCCTGTGTAAAATTCTTCCTCAAATGCCAACATATTGCTAGATGATGGCAAGAATATGCATCGGGCGTAGGGGCTAGCCTTTCTTTGAAAGGCTGGCCGTTGAGGTTGTACCGGAGACCCTTATTTCCCTCAAGGAATGACATCAACGGTGCTCCTGCTTGCTCTTGCTTGTGAAAAGCTTCAATGCATGTGAGCAGCATGCGGAAAATTTTGTAGAGCATGGCACATGAGAGATTAGGGAGAATTTTGAAGAATGTCATGGTGCTTGTTAAGGTTTTCACCATGTATTCCTCTGTCGATGTTCCGTGCTATGGAGCTGGAAATCTTAGATAGTTGAACCATGTAGGCCACTTCTTAATCATTGCTTCATGTGCTTGCCATGTCCTTACCCATGGTACAAGACAAAAGGTCGGGTCTTTTTGAAGGGAGGCAAGTGATCTTGTGAGCAGAATCAAATATCTAAGATTCTTGTGCAGCCAGCTCTTTCTCCACTTGGGGTGGGCTTCCTCTGTGCCTTTTGCCTGCATATCTTTGTATAATATTTCTTTGACCTGTAAAAAGCTCTACCTTAATCAAAGGATATGGCAATGATTGTTGATTCCATTGTGCATTGATTTGGTTGGGAGTGAGTTGAGTAACATTGACTAAATGGAGAAATCTCAACTCCCAATCCATCACTACTTTCCATTGTTTATATGTCTCCTAAGCGACCTACTCCGTGAGTGCATCTTCTTTAGATTTAGAGAGTTGGACCATTGGCACTTGCTCAGCATCTGTTAGTGGTACCTAGAAATCTTCCTCTCCTCCTAGCCCTTCTGCATCAGCCGTGTTTCCATCTCAGTGAAAGAGACTGAGGGAATTTCAATGCTTGGTTTCTGTGAGGTACTAGCTTCTTCTTACATCTCTGCCTGTCCCTCTCGTAGCAACTGATTGACTCACTTGAGCTCCGTTATCCCCTTGAGCAGTTGTTCTTCTCGTTTTACTCGCATCAATGCAAGGTCTCTTTGTTGTGACTGCTCTAGCTTTAGCTCAAGTTCAAGATATTTATTCTTATTTTCCAAAGCCTTATATACTTCATCGATACCTTTGATCGAAGCAACTGCGGGAGTTTCCCTAATCTGTCTCAAGAAAGCTTCTTGATTGTTGATCTTTTGCTTTGAATATTGCAATGAAGTGTTTTCTATGTCCATCTACACTTGGATCTTTTGTAGTAATAGAGTTATGGTTAGGAGTTCATTTGTTACCTCTGTCAGCTATTGGTCTTTGATCTTGCGGGCATCTATTAACTTGTTGAGAAGTTCACCCAACTCCTCCATTTCCTTTTCTTGCTTCTCTTTGGCTAGCTGGTGTTGTTCAGCTTCACCTCTCAGCTCTTGGATTTGTCTCTGTAGATCTGAGATGACATTCAGTTTGTCATCTAATTCTCCTTGTAGAGCATCGATGACCATCTCTAGCTCTCTAGTTTTAGCATTGCGTCTAAGTGTTGTTGTTCGCATTTTTTATGTCATCTCCTGCATTTGCTTGGCATATTCATTCACCTGTATGATGACTTCATTGTTTGGCTGGCAATCTTCACGCTCTATAGGCTGTCTAGATGTTTCAGCCGTTTTTGTGTGTTCCTTGGGTTATTCTGTAGCGGTTTCTTCAGGTTGCGGCGGGGGTTCTACCTCTCCTTGAGTGTATGCGGTTGCCTCAACTACTTTGTCTTCATGAGGCTTCGTGGATGCCTCGGCCGTTTCCAAGTAATAA
Source organism: Adiantum capillus-veneris (assembly GCF_014529385.1). Lineage (NCBI taxonomy): Eukaryota > Viridiplantae > Streptophyta > Polypodiopsida > Polypodiales > Pteridaceae > Adiantum > Adiantum capillus-veneris. The sequence goes on from NC_140932.1 coordinate 36,722,815, forward strand.
AGAAAATCCATTTTCAAGTCCCAATATCAAGAAACATGATGAAAAGTAACCAAAAAAAATTATTTTTTATGATTTTGTCATAGTATATACACTATATACACTCATCGAGGAGATCTTATCAGTTAAATTTTCCATGTTGATGATTTATAAGGGCACTATTAAGTCATTTTGCAAAAAAATCACACTTTAACATCAAAATTTTTCCTACCTCTTCAAACATTGTTGTTAATTACTTAGTTCTCTTCCACCCGTCCTAGATGGCGTACTCCAGGATGACTGTGTGCATGGGTTGAACAATCGTGTCTATGTATAGCCTTGGTGGGACCTACTTGCTTTGAAGATCAATGGAGTTGAAACCATTAGGTTGTGCAAGAGTTGGGTCTTGGGTAATTAACTCAAGGGTTTCTACTGTCGAGGTTTTCTTTTGCTATCTTCCAAAGAGCAAATCTTGTAGCTTGTGTGCTCTTTGCTTGATTGTACCATCAGGATGCTTTGGCATACTGATATCCTGAGCTGTCGGTACCAATAATTGTTTTTGTCGAGCTTTTACCCACCATTGGTATCTTGGTTTGTCTTGGTTAGAATAGTGTGGTTAAGTCCTTTGAGACTCAACTCTTCATTGCTTTATCGGTTTTGCAATTTGCAAAGAAGATAAGTCACTCCTTTTTCTTCCAGATCCATTTTGTTTTAGGTTCTTTGCTTGAAGATGCTCCTCTTTGTGATTTGCATGACTCCTTGCATGCTACTTGTAGCATTTGCTGTTTTATAGGATGGAAAAGATTAATTGCTTTGTGGTTTGCTCTGTTGGTAACCTCCTTTCCATTCCTCCTTGCTTGATGCAATTGGGAACAATGAGTTTCCCGCCTTTAGGTTATAGCTTGAGTTGATTGGTATCCCAATCTAGTATTGCTTTGTATGCTCGCATCCATGAGATTCCAAGAATCATCATTTTATTCATGTGTTCATCTAGTAAGCATACAAACTGATGAGGGCATGAACATCCATGTACTATCACATTGAAGTTGACTACTCCCAATGTCGGTGTTGGGTTCTTGTTGCATCCTTTAATAGTTGCTATTTCTGTTGTCAAAGATTGACTTGTTGCTTTCTTGTACGTGGAATAACTGACTGCATTTACTCAAGCTCGTGTGTTGACCAATGCATTTGTGCTATGATTGCTCAGTATTACTTTTATGTGAAGGTCCATCCCATCTAACCATCCATCATCTGTTGACACTGCCTCTTTCTGTAATTCCCATTTTCGGTCATCTAGTTCCAGCGTGTTGATGGGAATAGGTATTTGTTGATGCTTAAGAGAAACTTTCCATTTGAGTACTCGAAGCTGAGATTCTTCTTAGTATTCATCAATAACCTGATGTCGTTTTATCTTTCATTGTTCTGCTGCATGCATTCTTTCTAGCAATTCATTGGTTAGTGGAAAATTGTACTTCTTTAAATGAAATCCACTGATCCAATTAGCCATTGGTTCACCGTCTAGGGTGGACAAATTAACTCCTCCACTTGGAGATATATCTTCAATGAAGAACGGTCCATTTCTCTTTTTCTTAAACTTGAGAATGTGTTGCTTAATTAGATGGAGATTAAATAACTGTTTTTATTTCTGCTTTTGTGCATAGATGTGAGCTACCACAGTTAGTGTTTGCTCATCAATCTTTTCTAAATCTTCAAGTCTGTCTGACAGTTCATGTCCAGTCCATGCAAGATCCTTTGCTATCCTTAGTGTCGGCAATAGAAATTCTATCGCCAGTATGGCATCAAGACCATCAACAAGGTTAAAGGGGGTAGCATTTAAAGTTGTTTTGAATGAAACTCAATAATCCCATAGAGCATCATGGAGATTCATTTTCCAATCTGTCTGTCTTGAACTAACCACTTTAGTCAATACCGAGCTAAGAATTTTATTTGTATGCTCAGCTTTCCATTTGCTTGTGGGTGATAGGGAGCTGATTTATTATGGATAACCATGAATTCATTAAGCAGATACTCAATTACCTCATTGAGGAAATGAGTTCCCCTATCACTAACAATTTCTAATGGCAGTCCATATCTTGTGAACACATACTCATATAAGAATGCAGCGGTGGTTTTGGCATCATTCTTTTGAGTTTCTTTAGCCTCGGCCCACTTGGTCAAATAGTCCATAGCTACAATGATATATTGAGATTGGGTTCTATAAGCATGTGGTTGTATGGCCCAAAAATGTCTATGCCCCATTTTGTGAAATCTCTAGCCCCCATCATTGGTCTTAAAGGCATGGTATCTACATGGGTTGGCATTTTAGCTCGTTGACAAGAATCGCATCTTTGAACATATTCCTAGGCATCTGCAAAAGGTGTTGGCCACCATATGCCTACCATTAAGATTTCTCTTATGCTGGTCTCACTAGAAAAGTGACTTTCAGCTAATCCATCATGTGCTTGTTCTATAATGAGAATGTATTTGTCTTTATTTTCACAAAGATGCAAATGTTGATCTTCCCCTCTCTGATACAATTGGTCTCCTTTAAGATCGTAATCTATTGCTTCTGTTTTGATTGCTCTTTGACAGTGTTTACTCATATCCTTAGGAAATGTTCAGCTTGATAAGTAAGTAACTAGATAGCTACTCCGCTTAGGAACAAGCAATATTTTGAACAATGTTAGATGAGACAATGGGGTGGTGGAAAGTGTCCACAAACACTCATTTTCTTGTTTTTTATGGTTTCTTGAGCATTGATCCTAAGACCTGTATTGTCCATCAATCATTCTCAAATTCCTAATGTAATTCTACAATCCTAAGATCCTAAAGGTACTTAGCAACTACGACTTACTTCCAAGCTACCTCTACACAGCAAAAGACGACAATCTTAAGCTATGCGGTTTTAAAAGAAATCTTTTACTCTAGGAGATCCTAGAGGAAGTTAAAGGATAACTTCACAAGACACTTGTGTTTTTTCCTCATTTAGGTCTCTTCAATCCCCGAAAACGGTGCCAAATGTGGGACAGGTGTCTAACCTCACTCCTATCTTATTGCAGACATAGCGAGAACCACGAATATAATTGTCAATCCATGGGACAAAGCTGACTCGACTAGTGTATAGAGGCTACAAGAGGTTGCCATACAACCAAGGAGGGAGTAGGAAGCGCGAGAAGGAGAGAAGTGAGTGCCATAAGCTCACACTGTATTTTATTATCCAAAACTTATCAAAATCTTACAAAAACTGGTTTGTATACCGTAGCCAAGGTTTTTGGTGGTCAAAACTAATAATCTGGGAGCTCTAACTAAAGACAGGTTGATATAATCTGGAAGCTTGTAGCCCCAACTCATCAATTACAAAGTTTATTCGGATAATAGGAGTTACAATATTCCCAATTCATCAAAATAATAAATGTTTTTACAATGAAAGATCCTAAAAATGGTATCTGATTATCTTGTTACTAACACCCTTCAAGATTTATTTGTGAATTTGAAGGAGAGAGAAGGAGAGGGAAGAGTTCTAGCCTTGAATGATCCACCAAACCCAAGTTCTTCTTTCATTAGAGTTGATCTTATAAGGATTGATTACAAGATTGGCTAGTCTCCTCGAGCAGCAAGTGTAGGCTTTAGCTTATGATTATGGCTAAGTATATTTAGGCATTAATCTTCTCACTCCCTAATGAACGATTTTCAAGGAAGATGAGGTCCCCTTTTATAGGCGAAGGGAACCCCCAAGAGTTACACAAGAAAGAGAAGAGCTAGTGCGAATAGGAACTGATAAATCTTGAAATGGGCTAGCCCTACATGATGTGGACAGACTAGGGTCCACCATTTTGATCATGTCTCCTCAACAATGGATCCAAATAAAAAAGTAAAGCTAGGGACAAAAAGTTCAGTCCATAAGCTACAATCTGCATTCTATATAATTTTTCCAATTCATATTGGAACCTTGTGTTAAAAAATCATCAAAATAGAGTACCTTTCCCGTAGAAAAAGTCTTTTTGTGCTCCCCTTAGCCTAGACTTCCATTTGATTCCAATGGACACCTCATGCAATATAAAATCATGACATTGCTCCTTGAAGAAAAAAAAAAGCATTGTTGCAATAGTGCATTAAAATAGGTGTATCTTTGAAAATCATGCAAGCTAGTGTCCCACTAGGATTTGATTTCTTCCTAGTAGCTATTAAAAACGAAATATAAAAAAAGTATGAAAAATACATGGAATATGTATATATTGGAAGTTACCACAGGTATACGATCTATCTAGGGTGTGAGATGAAAATGAGATAGTAGAAAGAAATAACCAATGCTTTTTGCCCCAAGTTAAAGAGGCGAAGCTATTGACGCCTTTTCCCATAGTACTTTCTAGCGGTAAAGTAAGAATATGTTACCCTTGAGATAAATAATAGGATGAGATAGGAAGCTTACTATTATACTTATATATACATATGTACATTATGGAAAATATAATTATGTATTTAAAAGTCACAAATTAAATATCCTATCATTCATTCCCACTATGTACGTGCCACAACACAACAATGTCCTCATGCTTCTTAGGCTGACCAATGCTACCACAAAATACAGACAAAATTTTTGTCGACAACAAAGATTTTACGAGAGAATATTTTGAATACTTTTCAGGGTACATGGGTGGTCGTCCGGAAAATTATTACACATACACACCAATGGCACTCTCTTTAGGGAAACAAAACCCAAATGAACTCTTGGATTATGGGAAACATTTAATACTCTGATACAATGGTGATGTGCCAAAATATATCCTTAAACCATCATCAAGTTGAGAGACTTGTGACTTCTACAAGATCTGTTAAATTATTAGGCATCTCTTGTACATGTTGTGCCCTAAAATCAAATTCTCTTGGTCTACCTATGGTTAACATATTCCATTGTCTCTCTCCATTTTCTTTGGCTTTCCGTGAATGCCTCTCCTCATTTCCTTTTCTTTTGTTGAAACTGCGTATTGCTGAACTATCCAATACATGTTTTTGCTACAGATGATGAAGGATTTTGAGATAAAACCATTGAAACAACTCATCTCAAGAGGCACTATGTTGTGTGTGTCAGAAATATGCCTTCATGGCTATGTAATGAGATTTTTCCAAGCCTTGGGTTTTCCATATGCCTGGGTTTCCATACTTTTGAATGAAGTATGGTAAGTCGTTGAAAATGATGTGCTGCAAATAAAACAATTTGTCAAGCATTTTAAACGTCCTCTTAGTTATTTTCATTTAAAAGGATACTTTAAAGTACCATGTAATGAGTAATCTGAGTTTTACTCCATGTTGTCTTCAATAGGTGAAGATTCTCCTTAAACTTATTGAGATCATTTTGTGACCTATCATCTTTGTCAAACGTCCGAAATAGCACATTGAGTGATTCCTACACATCACCCTTAGCATTGCAATTTGTTTGTTCCTAGTCGTTCACTGCCATATCCAATTTTTTTCATTGTTGATCTCAATTTTACTAACATAGGTGGATTGATATATCCTTCCATGCTTGGTTAGCTTCTTATCTTTCTTGCATGTTGGTTTAGATAAAAGTATTGTGCCTTGACCCCACTAATGGATTGTTTGCATGATACATCTTTATCATTGGTTGATCTTTTCTCGTCGTGCTGGACTTTCACATTGCCCCCATGGAGACCCATATCTGACAAAACTAGTTCAAGGGCCTCCATAGAGACTTGCTGTTCGGTTGACTTCTTGATTTTCCAAGCAAACCAAATGTACAGATACACCAACTTATTCACAATTTTGCAAAGAGCATGCATTGTACAATTGTGGATATTAACCAATAGAATGTCCAAAATTGGTAAAAAATAGGATCTTCATTGTGACAAGTAGGAGCCTTTCTTCACCACTTTGTGTCCATCATCTTTTCAGGCTCCATGCAGCACAAACATGGAGACTTTGCCAAGGCACCTTTTCCATAAATATACATACACTTCAGTGTTTTGAGGTCACCTGTTGCAAGATATCATTGGACTTGAAAGTCTCCCCTTGCATCTATAGCTAGCACCTCACCTTGATTCATTTGTCTATCAATTATATCAACAATAGGGGTTTGATGGGACACCCAATATAAAATATCATGGTCTTCTTTCTGCACATGCAATATTAAATACTTATGAGATGTGAAATTAAATCTAAAATTAAATCAGAGGGGGCTTCCCAGAGCTGAAGAATAGATGGAAAAATGGATTACCTGAAAAGCACCCAAGCAACCAGTTATCATTTTTTGATTGAACATTGAAGTATGAAGGATCATGAGTAGGTAATTTTAAAAGAGCTCTGCTCATTAATGTTATTTTGACTTGCTCTACCTTTTTCTCTTTAATAATTTTACACTCATCTGGCTTCAAAACAAAATGCAAAACGTCACCAGTCTCTTTAAATGCTACATTGTAGAACTCAACCATTCTAGTTTGCAACAAAGTGAGGTGCATGAAGATATTGTTGTATTTATCAAAGGTTACAGTTTTTCGATGAGATCTATAAATAACATTGATATGTAATGGACATCCAATGAATTCTATGTGTGCATGGCTCATTTGAAGTCTCTCTTTCTAGAAATTTGTTGTTGGTGGTAAAAGTTCAAACTTTATTCCCTTCTTCACAAACATGGAGGAGATAGACTGTTGAATAGGTGAATACCATCTCTTACTCATGCCAAGGGAGTCAAGTGTGCCATGTATTTCATTGGCAGGCATTGCATTCTTAGAAATAAAATGGTCAACAATATCCTGCTTCAAAACCTTAAACTTTTTGTCATGGATTATGTCCTTTGCAAGACCACTAGTTATTAATGGCTTCAAATACTTTCCTACATTGGCCTTTGGATCTATGTTTTCTTTGTCTGTATATATAGAAAATCTACAAATAAAGCATAAATACCATTAAAGAAAACTACGAATAGGTGAAATAAATTAGAACGTTCACAATCCTCACCTCAATGTTGTGGGACGGGTGTCTAACCTCACTCCTATCTTATTGTAGACATAGTGAGAACCACAAATATAATTGTCAAAACATGAGACAAAGATTACTCAACTAGTGAATAGAGGCTACAAGAGGTTGTCAATCTCTTGGAAAATAACAAACAACTCGCATCTAACTCAAGCTACACTCAAATGACTGAAATCACCAAAAGTTAGTCGTTAATTGGCAAACAAATCACAAACGTAACAACATAAAACGACATCCAAACGTCGTGAAAATTCTAAGAAATATTTATAAGACCTAAGCACACATGCTTATGGTCTCAAATCTCACTTTAGGTTAAGTACAAAAAGACAATTATTAACAGTATTGAGTTTTTGACCTAGTCGTTTTCGACCCAGAATGCATCTAATGCTTAGCAATGATGCCCCAATATCCCGCCTATACTTATTTTATGACTTTGAATCTTAGATTCGTACTTGTGAATAAATTAGATTGCGGGTTGGCGATGCCAAAAGCTACAGATTACCATGAAATGCTTACGTTAATGCGTAGAGCTCTTATCTGCAGTTGCAACGCAACAGATGGCACTGCAATGTGATAGTCAAAAAGGGAGTAGGAAGTACGAGAAGGAAAGAAGTGAGTGCCGTTAGCTCACCTGTGTTTCTTTTTTCCAAAACTTATAAAATACTTTAAAAAATTGGCTTTTATACATTAGCCAAGTTTTCGTGGTCAAAACTAATAATTTGGGAGCTCTAACTAAAGATAAGTTGATACAATCTGAAAGCTTGTAGCCCTTGCTCATCAATTACACTGTTTATCTAGAAAGTAGGAGCTACAACATCCCCGATTCATCAATTACATTGTTTATCTGAAAAGTAGGAGTTACAACATTCTCGATTCATCAAAATAAGAAGTGTTTTTATAATAAAATCTCTGAAAAATGTTATCCACGTTAGCTTGCTGCTAACATTTCCTCCCTCCTTGACTGTGTCGTCCCTTGACATAGCTTCATGGATTGAAGTAATCTTTGGGTTGACGGTTGGCGTGGTGGTCTTTAAGTGCATGTAGTGATTTCTTATATCTGATTCTTCGTTCTTTGTCTAGGACTTGCAAGAACTACATGGTGACTATGTTTTTAAGTTCAATGGCTGAATAGCCAACAAATCTTGATGTAAGGTTACTTATCTCATAGGCCCAAATATCTTCGTTCTCCAAGTGAAGAAACTTGTGTAGAATGCTTCTTCAAATGCCAAAATATTGCTAGAGGGCAAAAACATGTATCTTGCATTGAAGCCGTAAAGGACTTCTTCTGAAGGTTGTCCACTTAAGTCATAATAGAGACCTTTATTGCCTTCAAGAAAAGATATCCATGGTGCCCCATCTTGCTGAGGCTCATGAAAATCTTGAATGCAGATGAGGAACATTTCACAAATCTTATACAGCATTGCACATGAGAGGTCAGGGAGGCTCTTGAAGAAGGTCATGGCACCCGTTAGGGTTTTCAACAAGTATTCTTCCGTTGTTGGACCTTGCTCCGTAGCTGCTAGACGTGGGTAATTCAGTCATGTTGGTCTCTTCTTTTTCAATGCTTCGTATGTCTGCCATGTCTTTACCCTTGGTACAGGACAGAATGTTGGGTCTTTCTGTATGGCTACAGGTGCTCTTGTGAATAGAATTGGATATTTTGAATTCTTGTTCAATCAATTCTTTCTCCAATTGAGGTGGATATCCTTTGAGACTTCTACTTGCATATCCTTGTATAGTCTTTCTTTTACCTGTAGTAGCTCCACTTTGACCAATGGGAATGGCAATGATTGTTGATGCCACTGAGCATTGATTTGGTTGGGAGTGATTTGAGTTACATTGACTGAGTGGAGAACTCTCAACTCCCAATCCATTGTTGCTTTCCATTTGGCATTTGTTTCTTGGACAATCTTCTCTTTTAGTGCATCTTCCTCAGGTGTATAAAGCTTGACCATGGGCACTTGCTCAAATTTAGTGAGTGGTAATTGAAAGTCCGACTCTCCTACTAGCCCTTCTGACGGTTGTGTTTCCATCTTAGCAAATGAGACTATGGGTATGTCAACAGTTGGTTGTTCAGAGGGTCCTGCTTCATCCTGAGTTTTTGGTTGTCCCTCTCTTAGTAGCTAATTGACTCTCTTTAATTATGCTATCTCTTTGAGCAGTTGTTCTTCTCTTTGGACCCACATCAATGCAAGGTCTCATCATTGCGATTTTTCCAGCTTCAGCTCTAACTCTAGGTCCTTGTTCCTCTTTTCTAAAGTCTTGTAGACTTCATCCATTCCCTTGATTGAGGTGACAGTAGGGTTTTATCTTATTTGTCTTAGAAATGCTGCTTAATCATTGATTTGTTTCTTGGAGTATTACAAAGAAGCATTAGCTACATTGAACTGCACTTAGATCTTTGTACTAAGAGAGTAGTGCGTTGGCGGTCTCTTTGATAAGAAGTGGAAGTGTTGATGGTAGAGGTGAGTTGGTTATTCCACTTGCCTTTGGATGAGATCATAAAATGTGGCAGAAGCAGTATCTTTGGTAAAAGTACCTTCTCTCTTTCTATCTCTGGCCCGCATTGTCATTCCTTCAGTTGGTAGCTTTAATGCCTCGACCACTATCTCTTTAGTGGTTACCACTTCTACTTTTTACCCTTGTTGGTCGGTGATTTGGGTTGACCCATCTTCTTTGATTGTGGATAGTAAATCCATGCCGCATAGTTTGTGGTTGTAGAAGTCTCTTAGGCCTAGCCTTCTGTTGGCTTCTTTGGTGTCAAGCTTTGCAACTACATCATATATCTCCTTCGGTAGCATTTGCAGTTCTACATGGTGTCCTTCTTCGCTCTTGAATCTGCCAGTGAAAACCGTGGTATTGTTTTCTTCAAGCTATTCCTTAGAAAAGTAAGTTTCCTTGGCCGTCTTTACTGAATGTGGATCTAATTGGTAGGATGGAAACTCTTGCAACTTTTCTTTCTAGGACACCCTTTTCTTTTCTTTCTTGGCAGCTTACATTGCTCCTGTTAAGTGAATACACTGTCAAAGTTAGAAATTTTTGTGAATGCAGCTCTGAAATGCCGTGAGTCTGAATTGCTGACCGATGATGTCCATTTTTCTTCAAATCAATTTCGGAGCATGCATAGATGCATAGAAACATGTAGAGATCAAAATCATGAAGTTGAGGCAAAAATTGCAACAAAAGTAAATAATCGCAATTATTTACCGCTAGGGATTTTTTCCAACAACTAGGCATTTTTGACATGATGGGCTTGAAATAGATGGCATTTACGTGCTCTGAGTGAAGTGTGGGATCATTTGAGTGCACTGACGGTGGAATGGTGCTAGATTTAGGCTTTCAGACTCTGAAACAATAGATATAAAGAGATCTTGAGTTTTTTAGATCCAAATTTTCTCAAACTTGATCAGTGGACTTGGGACATTATGTTCTTTGGTCCCATATGGAAAAAGTTGCAAATTTCATCCATTTTAGCAAGAAAGTAAATAATACGATTATTACCTTTTTCATCAAAATGTACATTTTGCTGCAACTTGGTTCTAGGCATGATGTAGATGGTGTGTATGAGATATGGGGTGATTTGGATCAAAAAATGTGTCAGATAACTCAAAAATTGGATTGGAAAGATTTTGGTGTGTTTCCAAGTTTTTCTTGAAATCATTTTGGCTCATACTTAAAATGTGGCATGTAATAGATGTGTACAAGTGATAGGTGAAGTGAAGCGATCATTTTCAAGCCAAACAAGCACAAAAGTAAATAATCATGATTATTTACAGCAGTCTTTTCTTTTGTAAGACTTGACAATTAGATGACCTAGCCATATTCAATACATCTAAAACAAGTCCTAAAATGAATTTGGTAAAGTTCGGTTGTGTCGGCATCACTTCATGCTCTTGTCGACTCGGAAATCACCGATGTTTGTGACTAGATGGCTTGTGGAGTTGGTTACTCACTTTTGAAGCTATGGGCTTGTCCGCTACATAGTTCTGATGCTACCCATCCAGTTTTGGCCCATTTGGAGTCAATTTGACTTCATATGTCAAATTTGACGCTTTGTAGCCTTTGAGCTATTTTTTGCTTTTCAAGAGATTTCCTTGACTGTTTTCATGAAACCATCCAGGTACATTGTCTATAGACCCAGTCTATGAGCTGCCTGTGCAATCAAAATTCAATTCTGGCACATGGAAAAACCCTAGATTATCTACTTGGGACCCCCCCTGCCCCTCTCGAATGATCATCTGGTAATATAGAAGTGTTCTATTATATAATCGCATGCTACAGTTCAAGTCTCATCCCATTTAGTTGAGTTGACAGGCCGTTATGGTCAATTTTGCATCGTAGGACTTCGTGCAATGCTGGGTTTCTAGGTTTTTTTCCTGAGCCTAGACTTTCTACCCGGCCATACAAAATTGTTCATTGATAAGCTTAGAACTTACCCCTCATGTCTTGTGTGAGACGGTGTTGTGTTATCCGGAAATTGTGTGCGAAGAAGGTTGAGAGCTCTCTCCTCTAAGAGTGACTAGTAGAAATGAGGTGATTTTGGGCTACCTTGGATATCTATACTCAAACTTCCAAAACTATTTTTCCCCAACTTCCCCTGTTAGTCCTACTAGGCTGTGAAATCAATGTTAAACTCAAAAATTTCTTCAATCGGATTCCATTAGCTCATTCTACAAGAATTTGCGAAAGTAGGCCTTGGCAGCCTAATTTAGGTTTCCTGCTTCTATGTGTCGATTTGATTGAATTTTTTTGTGCCTGCCCGCCTTGTCCTTCTGATCATCAGCGTATCTTGAGTTTCTCCATCTGAGCTCATTTGCTATTTATTAAAAAATTCAAAGAAAATAATAAAATGTGCTAAAAAAGCAAATTGAAAAATCAATATTCAAGAAAATCCATTGAACAACACTGCTTTATTATTTTTTGGTGGATTTTTCCATTTTAAAGTCCCAATATCAAGAAAAAATACAAAAATAACCAAAAAACACCATTTTTTTAATGATTTTCTAACACTATATACACTATTTGAACTCATCGGGGAGATGTTATTAGTTAAATTTTCCCTGTTGATGACTTGTTAAAGGCATTATTAGGTAATTTTGCAAAAAATCACACGTTAACATCAAATTTTTTCCTCCCTCTTCAGACATTGCCCTTAATTACTTAGTTCCCTTCCACCCCTTCTAGATGGCGTACTCCAGGACGACTGTGTGCATGGGTTGAACAATTGTGTCTATGTATAGCCTTGGTTGGCTTTACCATGCTTTGAAAATCAATGCAATTAAACCATTATGTTGTGCAAGATTTGGGTCTTGAGTAATTAACTCAAGGGTTTCTGAGGTCGAGGTTTTCTTTTGTTGTTTCCCAAACAACAAGTCTTGTAGCTTGTGTGCTCTTTGCTTTATTGTACCATCAGGATGCTTTGGCAGACTGATTTCGTGATCTGTTGATATCAATAATGATGGCTGTTGAGCTTTAACTTGCCATCGGTATTTTGGTTTTTCATACGAACTGTTGTGGTTGAGTGTTTTGAGACTGAACTCTCCACTCCTTCATCCATTTTATAGTTTGCGGAGAAGATAAGTACTCCCTTTTCCTCCAAAACCATTTTGATTTAGGTTTCCTGCCTCGGGATGCTCTTCTTTGTGTTTTGAACGTTGGAATCGTCTCTAGTACAGTCAATGATGTTTTGGGCACCCAAATTTGACACAGCTTGTCCTTAAGTTGTGCTTTCGATACCTAGATATGCCTGACTCCTTGCATGCTACTTGTAGCATTTGCTTGTATATAGGCTGGAGAAGATTGATTGATTTGTGGTTTGTTCTGCTGGTAAACTCCTTTCCATTCCTCTTTGTTTGGTGCAATTGGAATAATGAGTTACACGCCTTTAGGTGATAGCTTGAGTTGATTGGTATCCCAATCTAGGATTTCTTTGTACGTTCACATCCATGAGATTCCAAGAATCATTGTTTTATTCATGTGTTCATCTCGTAAGCATACAAACTAACGAGGGCATGAAAATCCATGTACTATCACATTTAAGTTGACTACTCCCAGTGTCGGTGCTAGGTCTTTGTTGCATTCTTTAATAGTCGATATTCCTGCTGTCAAAGACTGATTCGTTGCTTTCTTGTACATGGAATGACTAACCGCATTTACTCGAGCTCTTGTACTGACCAATTCATTTGTGTTACGACTATTCAGTTGTACTTTGATGCGAAGGTCCATTCCATCTAACCATTCATCATCTGTTGATACTGCATTCCTCTGTAAATCCCACAGTCGGTATATGGGAATAGGAATTTGTTGGATTTTGAGAGAAGCTTTCCTTTTGAGTACTCGAAGCTGAGATTCCTCTTGGCCTTCATCAATAAGCTGTTATCTCTTTATCTTTCTGTGCTTTGCTGCATGCATCTTTTCTAGCAATTCATCGATTAGTGAAAAATTGTACTTATTTAAACGACATCAACTAATCCAATTAGCCATTGGTTCACCATCTAGGGTGGACAACCTAAGTGCTCCACTTCGAGATACGTTTTTAATGATAAACGGTCCATTTCCCTTTTTCTTAAACTTGATAATATGGTGCTTAAGGGAGTAGACTAAAAAAAGTCCCCTTTTATCAAGATTTTTGTAACTAGATGGGAATCAAAATTCTATTTTTGTTTTTTCTTTTGTGCAATGATGTGACCTATAGCTGTTAGCCTTTGCTCATCAAGCTTTTCTAAATCTTCAAGCCTCCCTAAAAATTCATGTCCTATCCACTCAAGATTCTTTGCTACCCTTAGTGTCGGCAATAGAAGTTCTATTGGCAATATGGCATCAACACCATAAACAAGCATTTAAAGTTGTCTTGAATGAAATTTTATAAGCCCGTAGAGTGGCATGGAGATTCATTTCCCAATCTGTTTGTCCTGAACTAACCACTTTAGTCAATACCGAGCTAAGAAGTTTATTCGTATGCTCAGCTTGTCCGTTTGCTTGTGGGTGATAGTAGGGAACCGATTTGTTATGGATGACCATAAATTCATCAAGTAGGAACTCAATTACCTCATTGAGGAAATGAGTTCCCCTATCACTGAAAATTTCTATTGGCAGTCCAACTCTTGTGAACACATTCTCATACAAGAACGTGATTGTGGTTCTGGAATCATTCTTTTGGGCATCAAGACCATAAATAAGGTTAAAGGGTGTATCATTTAAATCCGTCTTGAATGAAACTCTCTAAGCCCATAGAGCGGCATGGAGATTCATTTCCCAATCTGTCTATCCTGAACTACCCACTTTAGTCAATACCGAGCTAAAAATTTTATTCATATGCTCAGCTTGTTCATTTTCTTGTGGGTGATAGAGAGCCGATTTGTTATGGATGGCCATAAATTCATTAAGCATAAACTCAATTACCTCATTGAGGAAATGAGCTCCCCTATCACTCACAATTTCTATTGGTAGTCCTTATCTTGTGAACACATTCTCATACAAGAATGGGGTTGAGGTTCTGGAAACATTCTTTTGGGTTCCTTTAGCCTCTATCTACTTGGTCAAATAGTTTGTAGCTACAATGATATATTGAGCTTGGGTTCTCTAAGAGGGTGGTTGCATTGACCCAACAAAGTCTATACCCCATTTTGTGAAAGCTCTAGCCCCCATCATTGGTCTTAAAAGCATGCTATCTACACTGGTTGACATTTTAGCTCATTGACATGCATCACACCTTCAAGCATATTCTTTGGCATCTGCAAAAAGTGTTGGCCACCGTATGCCTGCCATTAAGATTTCTCTTGTGGTGGTTTCACTAGAAAAGTGACCTCCAGCTAATCCAGCATGTGCTTGTTCTATAATGGGAATATATTCATCTTCATTTGCACAAAGATACAGATGTTGATCCTTTGCTCTCCGATATAAGTGGTTTCCAATAAGAGCATAGTATCTTGCTTTAATTTTAATTTCTCTTTGGCAGCATTTACTCATATCCTTAGTAAATGCTCGGCTTGATAAGTAACTAACTAGATAGTTACTCCACTTAGGAACAAGTGATATTTGGAACAATGTCACATAAGGTATGGGTGTCTATTTTTGGCATTCAAGACATTTTTTTACAAATGAGTGAACATCACTCATAGTTGGCCAAAATAATCCAAGTCTCAAGATACGTTGCATAGTTTGGTCTTCCGCAAGGTGAAGTCCCACTATGGTAATATGTGTTTGACTTAGGTATTGGGTTTTCTCCTTAGGATTAATACACAAAAGCAATATTCCATCTCAATTTATTTTGTATAGCCTTCCAGCTAGTAATTGATACATAGCCGATTGCTCAATTAATCCAATTGTAACAGGAAACGGTATTTGCAAATCCACTTGAGCTATTGTCATCAATGATACCATATTTTTTCACTATCGAGGTATCATTTCCATAGAGAACAGATATGCAAACCGATAGATCATCGTCTATTTCCTTGGGTGGTTCTCCTGAAACAATCCTTGATAAATGATCTGCTCTTTGGTGAGTGGTGCCCTTTTCACAACTACAGTGAAATCAAATTCCAAAAGAATGATGAACCATCTCACTATTCTTCCTGTGTTGCATGGCTTGTTGACCAAGTACAATAGGGCTTGGTGGTCCACGAAGAACACAAATTTGTTAGCTAATAGGTAATGTCTATAATTTTTTACGGTAAAGACCGTTTCTAATCCTTCCCTTTCGGTGGTTGTATAGTTTTTGTTTGCCATACTCAATTGTCTACTAGCATAAAAAAATAGAAACATAGTTTTTGTTTGCCATACTCAATTGTCTACTAGCATAAAAAATAGAAAAATATTTTTTCTCATGTCCTGGTTGAGCTAGTATACACCCAATGGAAAAATTGGAAGCATATCTTATTCCAATTTGGTGCTTTCAATATTGGGACTAAAGTAAGAGCTTGTTTAAGATTCATGAAGGATTATTCACACTAATTAGTCCATTCAAAGAGTGTAATCAAGTTTTACATGGGTTTTGCAATTATAGCGTACATGTAAATGAACCGTCTGTAATATCCACAATTCCCATGAAAGCTTGAACCCCTTTCGCTATTGTCGGTGTAGGCAATTTAGCAATAACATGAATTTTATCCACATCATTAGCTATTCCATTTCTAGACACTATATATCCAAGAATGTTTCCTTGTCTACCCATAAATTTTCACTTTTCAGGATTTAAGCAAATCCTATAAAGTCTACATTTTTCAAAGACCTTTTTGAGATGTTGAAAATGATCAGCTCGGATCACTCATTACAGCTTTACCTTACTCCTTAGTGGTTTCCATTTCAGTTGTTAGAGGCTAATGGCATAGGTTTAGATTTGAAGTTTCTCATGTCTCTTTACCTCTTATACCATTCTTGTCTTCTCGGTTTCTGGTTTGGAAAGTCAGAAAAACTTTTCCTCCCCTCCTTTTATGAGTAGTTTAGCTCTCACATGTTCTTTTTTCGACCCTGAATCATTTCAAGTAGCTGAATGTTCTTCCAACTCGTCTGTTGCATCATAGTAGAGGTCTAAAAAGACTTTTTGAGCTTTCATTAAGTCCTTGGATATTTGAATTTTGTCTTCAATGTGAAGGGTTGAGATCATTTGTATGGAAATTATGTCATAGCTATCCTCATTGCAAAATTGAGTAGGAATAGACGTATTTACACATACATCCATTGTTGCCAAAATTTAAGTCCACTCAAATGGATCAAACAAATGCTCTGAAAAGGGCTCAGGTACATAATCTTCATATGTGCAATCCCTTTCTAAGATAAATTCTTCTCGTTTCAAGCTCCCGTTTTTTGAGGTCCCGCACATCCAAATAGGTGTATCTTTTTTCAACCACGATGGAAGCTTAGTTTCAGCCGAAGAGACTGAGCCAAATTCTTGTATGGGCATTTTCATGACATCTCTATAAGTACAATCTTTTAGATTAACCCTTGTTATTGATCCCACTTGCTTCAAGTACAAATAATTGTTTCCCCAATCATGGATGAGTTGTACTTGTTGAATGAAAGTTCTTCCTAAGATGATTTCATAATTGAGTTTCTTTCCAAAGTACACTATTGCAAAAGTGTGTTGATAATCAATCCCATAG
The DNA here is from genome assembly GCF_014529385.1 of Adiantum capillus-veneris. Lineage (NCBI taxonomy): Eukaryota > Viridiplantae > Streptophyta > Polypodiopsida > Polypodiales > Pteridaceae > Adiantum > Adiantum capillus-veneris. The sequence goes on from NC_140932.1 coordinate 36,739,884, forward strand.
GAATTAGTTATCACTTTTTCAAGAAGTACTAAGGGTCTTTCGATGTGTCCATCAGCCAATTGCAATTTCATTCGAGTTTTTCTAATGGCGGGTTTTTCCCAAGATTCCCATACTTCTTTCGTGGCTATGGCTATGCCTGCCCCACTATCCAGTATTTTCATGGTTTCTATATCACTATATCTCACTGGAAGGGTTGTGTTTCCTTGTTCTCCTCGTAGTATTCTCCGACTTCTTTTGATTGGGATGGATCTAATCTCTTTGTTATCCAATTCGTGTTTCAATTTCTCCACATTTTTCATGATTAGCCTTGTTATTCCCACCTTCTCTAAATTTTTATGTAGATCATTTCATAAATATGGTCTAATTCTTAAAATTTCTCATAAAGTAAGAGTCCATTGAATGGGTGTAGACATGATTGAATGGAGGTTTCTACCTCTAATTTGGCCTAAAATGTCAAGAAAAAGTAAATAGTTTGAGTTTTTGCAAACTCTTGAAATTTTACCTCAAATGCTTCCTTAAGCTTACCCATTGGTTCATACAACCTTTAAAGCATACTCTCCAGCTGGATTCAATGGTTCACAGTCCTCCTAAGTTCCCCCTTTGTTCTCTTCAAACCTTCCTTTTTCTCCATACTTTGTCATGCTTTTGTTTTCATCCCTCGTCATGCAGAAATCCCCCCCTCTCCTATATTTGGCTTAAAAAACTCCTCATTTGCTTGTCACGGCAGCATGAAAATCCACTTGATGATGTGGTAGGCCGGTGTGGAGGCACATGAAATCCCATAGAGGTCATACCGAATAGGGGCACCTTGAGTTCCTAAGAAGTTTTTGCTTCATGGGTGATACCGTCCAAGCTCTCTACTATGTGCTATGAGCACATTCTCTCTCCCTTAGTCTCGTATTCAATGCCTGCATGCCATGGCCTTTGAATTTATTTTTGCCATTCACATTAAAGCCTCTTATTATTTTCTATAGGCAGTCATTGGTTGGTCTTTGGGTGGCCATACCCATTTCCTTTGCTCTCATATCCACCTATCCATTGCTTATCACAACACCTTAGCTAAGCATTGTCGAGCACAAGGTCGGTCCTCAAAAAACTACCTTCCCACTCCCATAATGTGCAACCAATGTGGCTCTAAAAGATGACATTTTTGAACTGAAAGTTCATCAAAACTTTATGTGCCTTCATACTTGCATCACACTTGGAATATATATCAACCAAAGCATTGCCTGTCACAACACATTTGGAATACATCTTGGCTAAGTCATTAGCAAACGTGGAATCTTTTCCCAAAATTCCCTACTTGAAACCCAGAAACTCCCAGATGGAACACTGACCGAGGCCACCAAAGTGGTACAAAACCCACCCCTGGTGAAACTTAAACTGCTAATATCTTGGAAACCAAAGCTCAAGGCACACATTCGTGCCACATGTAGGGCCACAACTCCCCAAATAGGTATGGACATGACATTTGGGTGGATGCATGAATAGGTGGCCCGGTTTTAACCGGTTGAAAGTTTCTTTTGGAGGCTTAAAATTTAGGGGATATGAAACTGGTGTTATGGGCAAGAATTGTTTGAATTAAATATTCGTGTGGAGGATACAAATTCTTAAAAATCATGTGGAGGATTCAAAAACACGTGTGGAGCCCATGTCAGAACGAATGTTCAGTCGAATGTTTTCATGACTGTGACTTCTCTGTATCTTTGTGGGGTGAAAGCATGTTAACCTGTCGCGCTTTTTGTGCTAGTTAGCAGTTTCAAGTTAGCACAACTTCAAAAAGTTGGGCGTCTGGTAAAATTTTTACAAATAATATCAAAATTTATTGGAGGTTGTACATTTGGATTCCTTGTTTCAAGTGCTTTCTATTTGATATATCATATGTCATAGATCTTGGAGATGTAGCTCAAGTTATTGTACTAGTTAGCATATGTCAAAATTATGCTAGTTAGCATTGTCCGGGACATGAAAAAGCATGACAGGTTAACATGCTTTCACCGTGTGACTTTCTCCTTCTGCGCCTTTCTCAGCTCGCTCTACAACCCCCTTTGCACGCTGCTTATCCTTCCCTGTGGATAGCAACCTAAGAAAGAGCCCAAGGAATGTAGCCCGACAGGTCTCCCCCACAAAGACCCGAAATTCTCCCACGAAGGTATGTCACCTCTCTCTGTCTCTCTCTGTGTTGTGTACAACGGACCTGTGTGTAGTAGAGTACTGAGGTGTGGATACACTGAGTAATGAGTATGGATTTATTCCTTTTAGAGACAGAAGTTATAGCCTCCTCCCAAAATCAGCCGCTTTGTTCACCCCAAGGATGTGGAGGTGCCATTAAAGGCATTATGCACGACAAAGGAGGATTTTCACAGGGAATATGGGTTAAGTCTTGAGGGGAAAGATGTTAGGAAGTTGACAGATGCAGATGTGCCCATATCCAACTGGATGAAAGTTTTCACGTGTCTTCTAGTGAAGGAGAAAAAAGTGCCGATAAAAACAGCAAGGTCGGATCACTACAAGGCACTCTACCAGCTCTACAAGCAGGTATACCAATCCAAACCACCAAACTATCTGCTACGAGTCAAGTTTGCACGCGGATATGTTTATTTCGTATGCACAGGTCCGGTAAAGTGGGCTGAGTTTTCATTTGAGGTGGTGAAGAATGTGACCAATGAAGGTCACTTAGATAGGAAAAGACAACAATGGAAGTTAGAGACTTCCCAAGTATCCACAGGTACCCCAAGTGGTTCTGCCATCTTCTTAGTAAATACCCCATCCGGAAGTACACCAGTCGGAAGTGGACTTTTTGCGACCACTCAGTCTGCCTTTAGTGTTGAAGTATCCACTTCCTTGCAAGAACTTCTTGTTGAGGTTAGAAAATCTCATGACAATGTATCAGCCAAGTGTCAGAAGGCTAAGGATTCAGTGGTCAAATCTGTTGCTGATGTGCACCGTTGCGAGGGTGCCCTTCACACCATCCGAATGCACTTCCTTGATGATGCCAATGTACCAACAGGCTTGCTTGAGAGCCTTCAAGAAAAATTTGACCAAGCAAAATCCACCCTACAGCAGGCACAGGTATGCTTTTAACTCCATCTGATTGTAGTATAATACATGCAAAGTACCATACGGTATGATTTTTCATACCGGTAGGATTATATCATATTCGGTAAGGGTAGATGACAATACCGGTAGGATGTTATCATACTGGTAGAATTATACCCTATCGGTATGATTACATCCTACCGGTATGATTATATCCTACCGGTAGGATGTTATCTTACCATAGGATTTAGGAGATAATCCTACCAGTATGATAACATCCTACTGGTATGGTTACACCCGACCGGTATAGTTAGATCCAACCGGTGATAGCCGTTTTTTGGCTTTCCATAATTGCCATAGTAAGCTACCTCACCCTATCAAATCACTCAAACATTTTGGTTATCCCTACCATTTCACTGTACATAGGCGTGTGTGAGTTAGGGACTTTCTCCATATTTTCTTAAAAACCCTTAATTAGCTAGTCACCGGGCTAGTTGAGCCAAAAAAATAAAAAATATATAAGTATATTATGGCCCATTTGTGTGTAAATATTTCATTGTATATAGGACCTAAATAAAAGGATTTTTCATAATTATTTTGATATTTATTTAAATATTTCTACCTATGGTGTGTTATTTATGCTATGTACATTGACTCACCATTACCATATTTTTTCTTATCATTTTGCATACTCTTTATTCCATATAAAAATAATTTCATGCAAGCTTCTCTTATTTTTGGTGTAACTCCATCCCAATAAAAATCCAAAAAACTAGTTCTATTTATGTGTATATTTTTTCACTATTGTGATTTTTTTCCTTCCTACATCTATTCTCTATTACTCTCATAAATTAGAACACCAAAAATATGTATTTTTTTATGGTAGACTTATAATGAGAGAGATTTATTTTGAATATTTTTTTCACCTATATTATTTATATTTGACATGTACATATTTGTAGACCCCTCAATATTTGATTTTCTTAGTTGTACTATTCACTTATATCATGATCTCAATAATATCTTCAATTATAGACCTACCAAATAAGGTCAAGGGTATGTGGCATGCATTGCATGCACCATGGGGAGCTCACTCTTGGAGGTATTCAAAAGAATCATCCAAAGAAGGACCTTGTGAAGTGGAAAAAATAGTCGGTTTTGCTGAATTTTTAAAGATCACATGCTCTCCGAATTTGAAAAGGTGATACAAACAAAAGTTGTAGCTCGTGAGCTAAACTTTCACCTCAAGTTTTTTCATATTTTTTTGAGCTACGAACTGTGATCTATGATTTTATTGGTGGTCCCTAGTTTTCCCATGCTATGCAACCACACTCCCTCTTCCACTTTATCATTTTCCTCTTTCACACACACTTCTCCACTCATCATCCCTACCTCTCTCACCACTCCTCTCTGCACCCTACTCACCTTCTTCTCAAAGTTGAAGAGTAAGAGAAACCATGGTGAACTCATGTCTCCTACACACACTTCCATTCCAAAATTGACCACCTAGTCTCATTTTTCCTCATCGATATTACCCATATCTATCAAAAAACCACAAAATTCAGTCTCTTCTCTTGAAAGACAGCATCATGGTGATTGATTACTCATGTTCACTTACCTTGGCTTCCAAGGAAGTTCAAGAGTGGAGAAAAAACGTACCGTCAAAGCTAGTGGACCGTCCAACAAGCGCCAAAATTGACCCTACTCAAGACACTTGGAGCATCAACATTGTAAGAAATCAATATTTTCTTACCTATTAAGAGTTTTTTCTTCCTTATTTGTATCCTACTTGGATACTCCCATTGTAAATATCCAATTCTATTTGTAAATCAATAAAAATACTAACTCTACTAATTTACTAACACTAACCTAGTATGAAAAGTCCTATCACCTCCACTTCTCTCCTCTCTCTTTTCTTCATCTATCCCCACCAACTTCTTGATAATTCCAAGCAAACACATTAGATAAGTGCTGAAAATCTAACCCAACCATGGTTAGAGGAGTAACCCTAGCCCTCAAAATTGCTATAAAAGGAGAGTGTAGCTAGCACAAAAAGGGGGGAGCCATAAGCAAGAGCACTATGCTATAGCTTGAGAAGCCAAGCTCAACCTCTCTAGAAGGAGTTCTTGAGTGGAAGCTCATTTTCTTATGCATGTGCATGTGTTGTAATAGGGGTGATTAGCAAGGAAACTCTATGTCATTGTAAGAGAGAGAGTGATCATTCAATTGAGAGTAGGAAATCTATCATTTCTCCTACTAGTGTAAGCCCAACATTTGTTGAATCAAGGAGGGTGGATTTGGACTAAACTTGGATATTTTGTCTCTCTTCCAACGTGAAGTAATGGAAAACAATGATGTGTAAGTGTCTTGGTGTTTTTTTTTAAAGTTCTTGATAGCTTGTCTCTGGGTGTTGTCATCAATTTAGCCATAAATCCCACATACTGTAAGAGGGCGACAGGGTGGAGAGGACTCCCCTGGCCTTAAGACAGTGATTGGGGTGGCTTTTCTTGTGATGTGTTGTGGTGTAATTCACTCAAGATATATTGAACAAATACTAATCTCACTTTGATTAGTCATGACAGATTTGTAAGAAGATATTAGTGCAACAAGCACCCCCTCCCCCTTCTCTCTCTTTCTTACATATATAATTGTGTTTGCTTGATCATTGTACATTTCAAAGCAGCCCGAGCACTCTCTCTCTCTCTCTCTCTCTCTCTCTCTCTCTCTCTCTCTCTCTCTCTCTCTCTCTGTCTCTCTCTCTCTCTCTCTCTCTCTACGCGTCCTAGTTTGCATCCAAAACTAGGTGGTGCCCCAAATTAGTGTAGGATTAGGTTGCTGATTTGTGTGTGTGTTTGTTGTTTTTTCCAACCCCAACCCAATTGAGCAGCACGGGAGCCTAGAAGGGTGCTTAGAGGCCACTCTTCTTGTTGCCCGCCCTGGACTGCCTCACCGGTATGATAAAATCCAACCGGTTTGATGTTATGCTTCTGGTATACTATTATCCTACCGGTATGATGTTACCGGATGTTATCCTACCGGTATGATGTTATACTATCCAGTATAATAACATTATACTGGTGGGATAACACCATACCAGCAAGATGTAATCTTACCGGTATGATAACATCATTATACCAATTTTATACCTATTTGACATTGTCTGAGAACAGAGGTCTCTTGCCTACAGGAAGAATTATCCAAATGCTTGGACCATGAGGAAACCTTTGGTCTCTATGTCATGTTTGTGACAGGCATGATTAGTCAACCAATGCTACCTGAAACCATAGTCTTGCCTGCACGAGTAACAGCTCCTCGACATAGTGTTGTTCTCATTGATGTGTGTAATGCTTGTGGTGTAAGAATTCATGATCACAATCGCTCAAGCCATGTTGTTCTATTGCCTTGTTCACATGCATACCATGCATTCTGCTATGCTCACTTGGCTGAGAAAGGAAAGTGCATGCTTAAGGCTTGCCTTGGAGTTATTTCTGCAGAAGACCAATCCCTTCTAAAGAAGAAGCCAGTTGAACCATGCCCAAAAACAGGTGAGAAAATTGTTTCAATGGGTAATCAGGTGGTTGATTTTTGTCTTCTCTAATGTTTTTTTAGGTGGTTGATTTTTTTCTTCTCTGATGTTTTTTCAGAGTCAAGCTGCTTCAGAACTACTGTCGGTAAAGACATAGGGAACGATGCAGTGACGCCTGCATACAAGACACCTGTGGAGGTATTGCTTGATGAAAATGTCCCTGGTAATGCTGAGAAACCTGTTTCGTAAACAACAGAAGAAGAACAAAACTTTGAGGTAAAGGAGCAGAGTACGACTGGTGCTGAAGAGAAAACCCAGAATGAGGAAGACGATGTGTTGCTAGACAGCGTGCGGGTGACAAGATCAAAGACCCCGAGAAAACGAGTCCAACGTGGCAAGTGTAAGTTTTTTCATTGATTATGGATCTAATAAGTGATCTCTTGCTGCACAGCTTTCTAAAGCTGATGGTCATGTAGATGTCAGGTTGCAGGGAAGTCCCAAGGAGACCCTTACTCAGCATATAAGAAAGGAAAAAAGACAAAAAATCGAGAAGAATGGAGATGAGAAGCCTGAAATGGAGCAAAAAAGCAAGGAAGAGGAAGAGACCCAGGGGCAGCCAGAAGAGGAGATGGACATAGAAGACACTAAGGAGATGCAGAATACCGGCAGAAGTTCTGACCCTAAACCCAGAGCCTGCAAAAGATTATAGTTTGCCCCACCATGTTTCTTTTTATGTAACCACTTCTAAAATTAATATAACTTTCTTTCCCATTCGACGTCTCTTTCATCTTGTGCCTAATTTTTGAACATTGTGTGTTTTTATTGTATGATTTCAATCTATAGATATGTCCTAATTACATATTTAAATTTGAGTCTTGTGTAATTTTGCATCTGCAGATATGTTTTCAGTTGAAGAATGGCGCCTTGCAGAGAGGTTCAGGGTTGACATTCGTGCAATATGGATTTGCGTGTTGTCTCCTGTAGTGCTCGTGTTTCCTCTATGGTATAGACTAATTAAAAGAATCCCACTGATATGGACAACTCCACCACCTCCATTGAGCGTCCAGCGTAGGGTTATCATTTTGGACCTGAATGGATTACTGCTCAAGAAATTTGATGGAAAATATGGTGAAGAATTGCCCCACTGGCCAGAAATGCGGTATGTTGTTGAAGGGGATACACAGTTTTGGGTAAGCCCCGATGCAGAAGTGTTTCTGAATTTTTGTTTCAGATGGCTCGAAGTTATGAAGCTGCTGCGAGTTTGAGAATCTCAAACGCACGCTAGCGACAGTGTTCCCTGACCACCACAAAAGATTCAATAGAGTGGTAAGTCAGGCGCAGTGCACAAGGGCCCCTTTTAAATTGGGCGCGATAGATAAACCGGTGTTCCACAAGAATCTCGAAAATTTTCCTGACCTACCACCTGACACACTTATCTTTGATGATTCTGGATATAAGCTAATGTTTAATCCATTGGGGTCATTTCTTGTTTTTCCCAAGCTAGAAAAGCAGTCTAAAGAAGTGCGCGCCTGTTTTCTGTCAACCACTGTCATAAACTGGCTGGCACACTGTTTGTACTCTAAGGAAATAATTGAGTATACAAAGAGGACTGTAATTTGTGCAGACGGACAACCTAATGACACCTATGTGCGTCGTTTTTATTGGAAATGGCGGATTGAATTTTTCAAGAAGAAAGGAACAGATTTTTTATATAAAAAGAAAGCTTCATAAAGTCTGTGAAGTGGGCGACTTTTGTCGATGTATTTTTTTGTCAATGGATGTAAATGGAGAATTACTCAGCCAAAAGGCTCAATCAATGTAACAGAATTCATGTATAATACATTTACAAGAAAGTTGCACGGAAATACGTTGTATTCTATATTTGAAGTATATTGCAAATAAAAGGAGAGAGTGAGAGAGAGTGTCTGATAACGGTATTATACTGGGCATGACTGATATGATACTGAGAAGTGAGTGAGTGAGAGAGAGAGAGAGAGAGAGAGAGAGAGAGAGAGTCGGATACAAAGAAGTGACATGTATGATACTGGTATGATTCTTTCAAGTGACTGGCATGATACATGTATGATACTGAGAAGTGACCGGTATGATATTGAGAAGTGACACGAGAGAGAGAGAGAGAGAGAGAGAGAGAGAGAGAGAGAGAGAGAGAGAGAGAGAGAGAGAGAGAGAGAGAGAGAGAGAGAGATAGATAGATAGAGAGAGAGAGAGAGAGAGAGTCTTATACTGAGAAGTGACTGGTATGATACCGGTATGATACTGTGAAGTGACTAATATGATACCGTTATGATACTGAGGAGTGACTGGTATGATACTTAGCAGTGATAGAGAGAGGGAGAGGGACTGGTATGATACCGGTATGATACTGAGACGTTACACACACACACACACACACACACACACACACACACAGGGGGGACTGGTATGATACCGGTATGATACTGAGGAGTTACTGGTATGATATCGGTATGATACTGAGAAGTGACTGGTATGATACTGAGAAATGACAAAGAGAGAGAGAGAGAGAGAGAGAGAGAGAGAGAGAGAAAGGAACTTGTATAATACTAGTATCATACCAGTCACTCCTCAGTATCATACCGGTATGATACTGAGAAATGACTGGTATGATGTTTAGAAATGACAGAGAGAGAGAGAGAGAGAGAGAGAGAGAGAGAGAGAGAGAGAGAGAGAGAGAGAGAGAGAGAGAGAGAGAATGTATGATATGGGTATGATACTGGGAAATGACTGGTATGATACTGTATCATACCTGTATGATACTAGGAATTGACTGGTATGATACTGAGAAATGACTGGTATGATACAGAAATGATACTGAGAAGTGACAAAGAGAGAGAGAGAGAGAGAGAGAGAGAGAGAGAGAGAGAGAGAGAGAGAGAGAGAGAGAGAGAGAGGGAGAGAGGGAGAGGGAGACAGTTCAGTTACAGTAATAGGCAGATATACACAAAATTATGCATTATGCATTTTTTAAGATGGTTACAGCTCAAAAGGCATACTATTGTAGATAGTCTCACTGACATCAAGTGATATTGTATATAGTTTTGAGTTGCTGGGATGGGATATAATGGGGATTTTGATTGCCCGAACAAGATGTGAATATATGAACACCTCTGGCTTTTTGTCCAAAAGCTCGTAGGTCTGCTCATTTATCATACGATAGTAAAACCCTTTGATAGCATAGGATCCTCGCCCATTGATATTTCTCCAGTCATCTTCAGTGTCTGAATGAAACTCTTGAATAGCTGCAGTGCATTTCACTATATAGAAATCCACTTTTTCTTCATTGTCATTTGGTGCGGGAACAACAAAATTATCACCAACAATAAGAGCTTGACTGAGGGTGTCATAGTGTCCTTCATATGCTACATCCTCATTTATTTCGTCGTCATCGTCTTCCCCTTCTTCTGTAGGCTCCAAAATAAGGTATGTCCAGAAAGGAACGTGTGACTTGCTCACACATCTCCTCCACTTTTCCTGTTTACATGCACTACAGAAACAAGACATTGAACGTGGAGACCGAATACAGAACTTCGCATGTGATTTATGGCATCCTTTAGGAAGGACATTTGAACATGTGAAATGCAGCAGTAAGTATATCGGTCTCTCAATTTCCACACAAAATATGGCTTCATGTACTCAAACGCCCGCTACCTTATTACAATTTCAGGGTATTGTTCTTTGAAGTTGAGAAAGAGCTCCACCTACAATGAAAGACATATATGGTTAAAGAACATTGAAGAAAACTACAGGTTTTGAGGAAAACTGTTACATTACTATAAACCAGTATTTTTATTTCAAACCACTATGTTTTTTCACTTAATTGGTTAGGTAAACCAGTATATATGAACACATGTCCTTGGTACGTACCAGTGGTATATAAGTGTCAACCAGTGAAAATGTTCTGACTTCTGATGTAAACCAGTCTTTTCATTTATAACCGGTATGTTATTTACCTAACCAGTACAAGTGAGCACTTAACCACGATGTATACCATTGATAAATAAGTGTTAAAAAGAATGAACACATGCCCTTGGTACGTACCAATGGTATATAAGTGTCAACCAGTTCAAATGTTCTTACTGCTGATGTAAACCAATTTTTTCATTTAAAACCGGTATGTTATTTACCTAACCAGTACATGTGAGCACTTACCCATGATGTGTACCAATGAAAAATAAGGGTTAAAAAAATGAACACATGTCCTTGGTACGTACCAGTGGTATATAAGTGTCAACCACTTCAAATGTTCTGACTTCTGATGTAAACCAATCTTTTCATTTAAAACCGGTATGTTATTTACCTAACCAGTACATGTGAGCACTTACCCATGATGTGTACCAATGAAAAATAAGGGTTAAAAAAATGAACACGTGTCCTTGGTACGTTCCAGTGGTATATAAGTGTTAACCAGTTCAAATGTTCTTACTGCTGATGTAAACCAGTCTTTTCATTTAAAACCGGTATGTTATTTACCTAACTAGTACAAGTGAGCACTTAACCACGATGTATACCAGTGAGAAATTAGTATTAAAAGAAATTAACACATGTCCTTGGTACATACCAGTGGTATATAACTGTCAACTTGTTCAAATATTCTTACTACTAATGTAAACCAGTCTTTTCATTTCAAACCGCTATGTTATTTACTAACCAGTACATGTAAGCACTTAACCACGATGTATACCAGTGAGAAAAATGTGTTAAAAAAAATGAACACATGTCCTTGGTACGTTCCAGTGGTATATAAGTGTCAACCAATTCAAATGTTCTGACTGCTAATGTAAACCAGTATGTTATTTACCTAACCAGTACATGTTGTTAAGTATGGAGCCTGATTTACCCTTGTAATTTTCTGTGGTAAAAGCGCACATTTTTAAGGCCCCCATTATGAGGAGAAGCCATTGTGCGTGAAGGAAAATCACTCACCGGAAACCAAAATTTTCACGGACAAGAATCAGGGACAACTTTAGAGGCCTCGGGGGCGGAGGCCCCCGAGACTTTTTTTCTCCGGAATATTATGGCCGGACGGCGGCCGGAAAGTGGTCGGAAAACAACCGGTCGGTTGGCCAGTGGCCGGTAGTCAATGGCCGATGGCCGGTGGTCGGAAGTCAATGGCCGGTGGCCTGTGGTCGGAAGTCAATGGCCGGTGGCCGGTGGCCGAATTCAAAAGCCGACTTGTCTTCTCAATGGCGGCCACACATGGGCGGATTGGAGGGTCCGATTTGGACTTATTTGCACAAGGGCGGCTACACATGGCTGTCTCTCATTAGAGAGGGCAGCACTTTTGGCCTATAAAAGGAGGCCATTTCTACACACATTTCATAGTGTGAAGTTGATGCAACAAGGTGAGTGTGAGGTGGTGAGAGTGAAGCAAAGCGGGAGCTCCATTAAGGGTATAATCCCTTTGTAAACTACTTCTTGTTTTGAAGTACTAAAGCCATTGAGTGGCTGCTTTCCCGTGGACGTAGCCCACATTGGGTGAACCACGTATATCGTGTGTACTCTCTCTCTCTGTACTCTATAATCTCGTGTATATAAATCTGTCTCTCTCCAGTAAGTAATCTACTCAATTATCTATTTAGCTACGTCTTATTTCCTAACAACTGGTATCAGAGCAAGGTTTGCTCGTAGCTAAATTATCTCAAGGAAAGGATTACTTGAATTGAGTGGGAGTTATGGTGGAGGAAGGGAAGCTCAAGATTGAGAAGTTCAACGGCAAAAACTACCAACATTGGAAGATGCAGATTGAAGACTATCTCTACCAGAAGGACCTCTGTTTGCCACTAGGCGGTCTTGCGAAGAAGCCCACAACAATGGCAGATGAAGCATGGATTGTCCTTGATCGAAAGGCACTGGGAACAATCCGGTTAAGCTTGGCGTCAACGGTGGCCTTCAATGTTTTGGAGATGAAGAGCACAGAGGACTTGATGAAGTCACTTGACGACTTCTACGAGAAACCATCGGCATCCAATAAGGTATTTCTTATGAAGCGCTTGTTCAATCTAAAGATGGAAGAGAATGGTTCAGTTGCAGAACACCTAAATGACTTTAACACAAACATAAGTCAACTTCGATCAGTGAAAATCAATTTCGATGACAAAGTGCGAGCTCTCCTTATACTATCATCTCTACCGGATAGTTGGGACAGCCTTGTGATGGTTGTAAGTAATTCTATCTCTGGCACAAATACTCTTAAGTTTGATGATGTTGTGGGTGTTCTCCTTAGCGAGGAAATGCGAAGGAGAAGCACAGGAGAATCATCAAGTGCTGCACTATCAGTGGAAACAAGAGGAAGGCTTAAGGAGAGGTTCAAAAACCAAAAGGGTCGTGATCGCTCAAGGCGGAGCAAGTCACGCACAAAGTCAGTTCTTGAATGTTGGAACTGCAGCAAGAAGGGCCACGTCAAGAAGGATTGTTGGTCCAAGAAGAAGAAGGAGATAGAGTCTCAAGACAACAAGCCAACATCGGAGGCCAATGTGGCAGGTAAAGTAGAGCAAGATGCTCTAATTCTCTCATTAGAAAATGTGTCTAATTCCTGGATAGTAGATGCCGGGGCTTCATTCCATGCGACACCACGCAAGCAACATTTCCAAGACTACACCAAAGGTAATTTTGGGTATGTATACTTGAAAGATGATGAAGCTTGTGAGATTGTCGGTAAAGGTACAGTTTCTGTCAAAACTGCTAATGGAAATGAATGGAAGCTTAAAGATGTTAGGCATGTTCCTTCTCTTCGCAAAAATTTGATCTCTACAGGACAATTGGACGATGAAGGTCACAACATTGCATTCGGAAACAAACGGTGGAAGATCTCAAAGGGATCTTTGGTGGTTGCCAAGGGTGAAAAAGTCGGTACACTTTACTTGTGTACTGTTAGCACGCAACCTTCAGCTTGTGTAGCAACTACAGAAGTTGACAGTGCGGTGTGGCACTACTGACTTGGGCATATGAGTGCCAAAGGAATGCAAATCCTTCAAACAAAGAAGCTTCTACCAGGTTTGAAAGAAGTGGACTTAGATTTCTGTGAAGATTGTGTTTATGGTAAACAAAAGAGGGTAAAATTTCAAAAATCAGGAAATGAAAGAAAATATAAAAAACTTGAGTTGGTTCATTCTGATGTTTGGGGTCCTGCAAGTACACCATCACTTGGTGGCTCATTGTACTATGTAACATTCATAGACGATGCGAGTAGAAAAACATGGGTTTATGTCATGAAGAATAAATCCGATGTTTTTTCCATATTTCAAAGGTGGAAAGCCTTTGTGGAGAATGAAACAGGTACCAAGGTTAAATGCCTTAGATCCGACAATGGAGGCGAATATTGCAGCCAAGCTTTTGAAAGCTTTTGTGCTAGCAAAGGCATTCGGAGGCAAAGGAAAACCCCAAGGACACCTCAACAAAATGGGATTTTGGAAAGGATGAATAGGACAATCATGGAACGAGCACGAAGCATGCGGCTATATGCAGGCCTACCGCTTGAGCTTTGGGCGGAAGCTGTAAGTACGTCTGTGTACTTAATCAATCGGTCACCCTCAACGGCATTGGATGGGGGAGTTCCAAAAGAGGCATGGACAGGTAAACCGGTGAATTATGCATTTCTCAAAGTTTTTGGGTGTGAGGCTTTCATGCACATAGATAGAAGCCTAAGATCAAAGCTAGATGCAAAGTCCAAAAAGTGTTTCTTCATTGGCTATGGAGAAGGAGACTTTGGGTATCGCCTATGGAATCCTGAAGATGGTAAAATCTTAAGGAGTAGGGATGTAATTTTTAACGAACAAAATATGTACAAAGATTACTTGGAAAGAAAACAAACAAAAGAAACAGGTGATGAGTACATGGAGCTTGAGGACGGTGAAGACTCAAGGACTGCAAACGGTGACAATGTGCAACAACGTCAACCAAATGAGGAGCCTCAACCTATTCCCCGAAGATCTACAAGAGCAAGTAGACCTCCAGAAAGGTTTGTTCCTTCCTTCAACCATCTCTTGATCTCAGATTCTGGAGAGCCGGAATCATATGAAGAAGCTATGCAGCATGAATCCAAAGAAGAATGGACGAAGAGCATGCAAGTGGAGATGGACTCACTACATCGCAACCAAACATGGGAGTTGGTTGAGTTGCCTAAAGGTAAGCGGGCACTTCAAAACAAATGGGTGTACAAGCTAAAGGAAGAAGAAGGTGGGAAGAAAAGGTACAAGTCTAGGCTTGTGGTAAAAGGTTTTTCTCAAAAGAAAGGTATTGACTTCAATGAAATATTTTCTCCTATTGTAAAAATGAACTCAATTAGGCTTGTCTTAAGCCTTGTGGCTGCTCATGATCTAAATCTTGAGCAAATGGATGTAAATACAGCATTCCCTCATGGTGACTTAGAGGAGGAAATCTACATGCTTCAACCAAAGGGATATGAAGTAAACGGTAAGGAGAAAATGTTTTGCAGATTAAAGAAGAGCTTGTATGGTTTAAAGCAAGCATCAAGACAATGGTACTTGAAGTTTGATCGATGGATGTTGGATCATGGATTCACAAGATGCAACTCGGATCACTGCGTCTACACGGAGAATTTGGGAGATGGGAAATTCATCATCCTAATGTTGTATGTTGATGACATGTTGATTGCAAGTGCTAACATGCAGGACATCAAAGACCTAAAAGAGGAGCTGTCCAAATCTTTTTCAATGAAAGATTTAGGTGCTGCAAAGAGGATACTTGGTATGAAAATATCAAGGGACAGGACGAAGAAAACAATAAAGCTATCTCAAGAAGATTACATCAAGAAGGTACTAGAAAGGTTTGCAATGCAAAATGCAAAACCAGTTTCTACACCTTTGGCTGGTCATTTTAAACTAACGAAGGATATGTGTCCAAAGACACAAGAGGAGATAGCCTATATGTCTAAAGTTCCATATGCTTCAGCGGTAGGTTCTCTAATGTATGCTATGGTCTGGATAAGGCCAGACATTGCACATGCAGTGGGAGTTGTGAGTAGATTCATGGACAACCCAGGTAAAGAGCATTGGCAAGCTGTGAAGTGGATACTTAGGTATCTAAAAGGGACAACAACAAATGCTTTGTATTTTGGAGGAACTGATATTTTTCTAGAAGGGTATGCTAATGCAGATATGGCAGGTGACAAAGATACTAGAAGGAGCACTACAGGCTATGTGTTCACGGTTGGAGACACAACAGTAAGCTGGGCTTCAAAGCTGCAAAAAGTGGTTTCACTTTCTACCCACGGAAGCAGAGTATGTAGCAATGACGGAGGCAAGCAAAGAAATTTTGTGGCTTCAGAGATTCTTAGAAGAGCTTGGATTCAAACAAGACAATTGTGTCTTGTACAGTGATAGCCAAAGAGCTATCCATCTTGCGAAGAACTCAGCCTTTCATTCAAGGACAAAGCACATTGAGGTGAGATATCACTTCATAGGCACTGTTTTGGAAGAGGGACAGCTAAAGCTAGGAAAGGTGCATACAAGTGAAAATCATGCAGACATGTTTACAAAGGTGGTCAACAAGGAGAAGTTGAGCTTTTTCTCATCTTCAATCGGCATTCAAGGATAAGAAGCCAGAATGGAAAGCAGTCACAGGTTTGGTTTGGAGATCAGTCTCCAAGTGGGAGATTGTTAAGTATGGATCCTGATTTACCCTTGTAATTTTCTGTAGTAAAAGCGCACATTTGTAAGGCCCCCATTATGAGGAGAAGCCATCGTGCGTGAAGGAAAATCACTCACCGGAAACCAAAATTTTCACGGACAAGAATCAGGGGCAACTTTAGAGGCCTCGGGGACGGAGGCCCCCGAGACTTTTTTTCGCCTGAATATTATGGCCGGACGGCGGCCGGAAAGTGGTCGGAAAACAACCGGTCGGTTGGCCGGTGGCCGGTAGTCAATGGCCGGTGGCCGGTGGTCGGAAGTCAATGGCCGGTGGCCTGTGGTAGGAAGTCAATGGCCGGTGGCCGGTGGCCGAATTCAAAAGCGGACTTGTCTTCTCAAGGGCGGCCACACATGGGCGGATTGGAGGGTCCGATTTGGACTTATTCGCACAAGGGCGGCTACACATGGCTGTCTCTCATTAGAGAGGGAAACCCTTTTGGCCTATAAAAGGAGGCCATTTCTACACTCATTTCATAGTGTGATGTTGATGCAACAAGGTGAGTGTGAGGTGGTGAGAGTGAAGCAAAGCGGGAGCTCCATTAAGGGTATAATCCCTTTGTAAACTACTTCTTGTTTTGAAGTACTAAAGCCATTGAGTGGCTGCTTTCCCGTGGACGTAGCTCACATTGGGTGAACCACGTATATCGTGTGTACTCTCTCTCTCTCTCTACTCTATAATCTCGTGTATATAAATCTGTCTCTCTCCAGTAAGTAATCTACTCAATTATCTATTTAGCTACGTCTTATTTCCTAACACATGTGAGGGCTTAATCACGATGTATACCAGTGAGAAATAAGTGTACAAAAAATTTACTGGATATGTAAACCACTATTTTCCTTTCAAACAGATATGTTTTTTACCTATCTGACATGACAAACAGTACATGTGAACACTTGACGAGTACATGTGAACACTTAACCACTATGTATACCAGTGAGAAATAGGTGTTAAAGGATTTTTACTTGTTATGTAAACCAGATTTTTACCTAACCAGTTTATACATATCATACGCGTGTGAAAGTATGAGTCTGCAAACGTATGTTTCAACAAACATACGCGTATGATAAAAACTATGTTTCCATTTATATTCTCCTTCACATCCAATATTTATCTACTCTTACATATTCCCCTTATTTCCATTTATAACTTCCTTCATATCCGATTTCATATCTACTCTTATCAACCCATTTATAGAGAATATAGGTCATGAATGCAAATATTAGAAAACAAAAATGGATATAGTGAAGCAAGTTATTACCTGAGATTGTTCAAGAATATGCACAGGATGTTTGACATATGAATTTCTTCCAATACGCTTTCTGCACACATCCTTCTTATTGGGTGAAACACGAGTGTTAGACATCCAAAAAGAGAAGATCAACTCTTTCTCATCAGGTGTTATGAAGCCACGATCCATGGGCTGTCAAGCACACAAAGAGATTGGAAAATTGCCATCACCTGCTGGCCTCAACCGATTCTTTGCAGCTATGAAGTTCCTCGTGTGCAAATTTAGCAACTTAGATGGAGCTGAAACATTCACTTTTTAGGTAGATGTACACTCAACATTCACAAGCATTGTGGTGATGAACCTTTTAAGAAAGAGCTCCTGTCCGCTCTTGGGTAATTTGATTGCATCTATTGTGTTGTGTATGGCTTCAACGAAGGTTGTTTGTGGCCTGGGCATTTCAAGGTCTCCAAGAGAAGGATGATTGACAAACTTGCACAAAATATCTGAGCGTGATGCAACATCGAGGGCCTTTGTACGCTCATTGAAGAGCATAACAAGGTCATTGCAAATTCTTTGACGCTTTGCATCATCAGCACCATTTTGATCATTATCTTCCTCATGTGCTACCTGCTCAAGCTTGTTCTTAGCACGCTGCTCCCTCTTTCTCCTAGCATGATATTCCTTGACCGCATCAACAGCATACCTAGCACACAGTTCACAGTGAGGCTGAGAGCAGTCACATACAGTGTGAGATTCTTGATCCATGCTAGAGAGGGAGAGATTGAGCGAGGTGATAGGCCTATAGAGAGCAAGAGCAGTATATGACAGCAATAGATGTGTGATAGGCCTACAAAGTAAAACAACAATCTGTGCTCCTACAAAGAGAGTTAGAGAGAGACAGGAAAACGAGAGAGCGGGAAGACAAAGAGCTGGCTGACGTGCATAGTTAAGAGCTACAGAGCCATCTTCTATATTTGAAAAAGAGACATGGAAATAGTAATGGTGTAAAGAGCTGGCTGACATGCATAGTTAAGAGGTACAGAGCCATCTTCTATATTTAACAAAAAGCTGTGGAAATTCTATATTTAATTAAAAATCTGTTCAAAAGAATATATCGAATTGAACTAATAGAGATGGTTTTATGTACCGGTTATAAAACCTCTGTCCGGGACAAGGTTTTTGGTCCACCTATTCATGCATCCACCCATTGATGATCTGAAAGGATGGACACGCCCCACAAAGTCGGCACTTTGGGTCCGGGCATTCACATCATCTCTGATCTCTCATATGCAGTTGCCCAATCCGGTACAGATCTGCAATCAATTCAAAGTTCAAACTATTATAACTTACTTTGTATAGCTGTAATCGACAAGCTCTAAAGACAGGCGTGTGGAGCACTTTGAGTACTATAGTGCTAGTCCATGATCTTTTATTTGTGCTCACTTTAAACATACTCTTTTATAACATCATTAAGGCACGTCCTGGCCCTTTAAAGCCACATGTGGCATAGATTTATCATTTAGCATGGTTTTATCAAGCCCTTATTATTGTTGAATAATCATATAGGCTTCAATTAGTCTTAACATGCATCCTTTTTCTATTTTTTCCATCATGAAAGTGGAGCTCCATGATATCCACCCCCTCTGAACCTGCATAGCCTCAGGTCTCTTCCAGTCAGTCTTTAATCTGCATCTTCTATAAGCACTTAAAGCCCTTTTCCATCATCAAGCTCACATAACTTGTAAGTACATGCAGAAAAAATAAGGCTTCAACCCTATCATCAATGGTCTAGCCTAATCATTAGGTAGATGTCCATCACAAATCTTTGAACTGTATCTACCAAATCTTCCAGGACATGTTTATAAGACCTAAGCACACATGCTTATGGTCTCAAATCTCACTTTAGATTAAGTGCAAAAATCGCGATTATTAACAATGAGTTTTTGAGCTAGTCGTTTTCAACCCAAAATGCATCTAAATGTTTAGCAAAGATGCCCCAATACCCCATCTATACTTATTTTATGATTTTGAAGCTTAAATTCTTACTTATGAATAAATAAGGTTGGGGTCGACGACATCAAACTCTATGGATTACCATGAAAGGCTTACGTCAATTCGTAGAGCTCTTACCTGCGGTTGCAACCCAACAGATGACAATGCAATGTGACGATCCGAAAGGGAGTAGGAAGCACGAGAAGGAGAGAAGTGAGCGTTGTTAGCCCACGCTGTGTTTTTATTATCCAAAACTTCTAAAATACTTACAAAAATTGGCTTTTATACCTTAGCCAAGGTTTTTGTGGTCAAAACTAATAGTCTGGGAGCTCTAACTAAAGATAGGTTGATACAATACAGAAGCTTGTAGCCCCGGCTCATCAATTACACTGTTTATATAAAAAGTAGGAGTTACAACATTCTCGATTCATCAATTACATGTGTATTTAGAAAGAACGAGTTTTAACATTCTCGATTCATCAAAATAATAAGTGTTTTTACAATAAATGCTCTGAAAAAATGTTATCCGAGTTAGCATGCTGCTAACATTTGTTGTTGGTGGTAAAAGTTCAAACCTTATTCCCTTCTTCACAAACATGGAGGAGATAGACTGCTAAATAGCTTAGTACCCTCTATTACTCACGCCAGGGAGTCAAGTGTGCCATGTATTTCATTGGCAGGCACTACATTCTTAGAAATAAAACGGTCCGCAATATCCTTCTTCAAAACCTTAAACTTTTTGTCATGGATTATGTCCTTTGCAAGACCACTAGTTATTAATGGCTTCAAATACTTTCCTACATTATCCTTTGGATCTATGTTTTCTTCGTCTATATGCATAGAAAATCTACAAATAAAGCATAACTACCATTAAAGAAAACTACATATAGGTGAAATAAACTAGAAGGTTCACAATCCTCACCTCAATGTTTTGGGACGGGTGTCTAACCTCACTCCTATCTTATTGCAGACATAGCGAGAACCACAAATATAATTGTCCAAACACGAGACGAAACTGACTCAACTAGTGCATAGAGGCTACAAGAGGTTTTCAATCTCTTGGAAAACAACAAAAAGCTCGCATATAACTTAAGCTACACTGAAATTATTGAAATCACCAAAAGCTAGTTGCTAATCGGTAAACAAATCACAACCGTTACAGCATCAAACGACATCCAAACGTTATGAAACTTCTAGGACATGTTTATAAGACCTAAGAACACATGGTCACGGTCTCAAATCTCACTTTAGGTTAAGTGCAAAAATCACAATTATTAACAGCAGCAGCAGCAGTGAGTTTTTGACCTAGTCGTTTTCGACCCAAAATGCATCTAAATGCTTAGCAATGATGCCCCAATACCCGCCTATACTTATTTTATGATTTTGAAGCTTAAATTCCTACTTATGAATAAATTAGACTGTAGGTCCGTGACGCCAAAAGCTATGGATTACCATGAAATTCTTACGTCAATGTGTAGGCTCTTACCTGCGGTTGCAACGCAACAGACGACACTACAATGTGACAACCGAAAAGGGAGTAAGAAGCACGAGAAGGAAAGAAATGAGTTCCGTTAGCTCACGCTATGTTTCTATTGTCCAAAACTTCTAAAATACTTACAAAAATTGGCTTTTATACCTTCGCCAAGGTTTTTGTGGTCAAAACTAATAATCTGGGAGCTCTAACTAAAGATAGGTGGATACAATCTAGAAGCTTGTAGCCCCGGCTCATCAATTACACTTTTTATCTGGAAAGTAGGAGTTACTACATTCCCAATTCATTAATTACATTGTTTATCTGGAAAGTAGGAGTTACAGCATTCCCGATTCATCAAACGAATAAGTGTTTTTACAATAAAAGCTTCAAAAAATGTTATCCGAGTTCGCTTGCTACTAACAAATGGCTGAATTATTTTCTTAAGACTGCCATAACGAACCTTCAAGGTTTCAAAATTTCATAGATTCTTCTTTCGCACAGGAGAACCTAAGCTTGTATCTTTCAGTTGTAAGGTTTGCACCTTTGTTTGCGTGACATGTACTTCTTGTGTGCATTGCAAAATGGTTTTTTGATCCTAACAATGCAAATAAGAAATTCATAGAATCTCTTTGCTTGATACTAAAACCTATTTTTTTGAAATTTTTATTTTCCAATAAGAGCTTTGCAATAGTAAAGCAATCCATTCTCTCCATCACCTATAAAGGTCAATAAAGTAGTGGAATTTGCAAATGTAGGGGAGGCATTGGTCATAAGATTCAAAGGATAGAGTAAGCTATTTGTCCATATATCTACGTGTTTTGCTCCCTCTACTTTGAGTCTTTCTCTCTTGGTGGGTGCTACTATTGTCTTTGTTTTACTTTTCTTGCATAATGGCTCATATTTAGGATCCAATTCAATGTGTAGATGATATTTATGTCTTTTGGTGAGGAGGTGGATGAAGAATCCATGAATACACAGTGCAAGAAAATCAAGAAAGGAAAGAGAAGAACACCTTTAGTCCCTATTGCATACATCCTGGGGAGAAGAAACTCCCTCCAATATGACAAGGTGCATTCAATGTAATTGAAAAGAGACATTCCCTCAATCATCACGGCCATTATGACTCTGTCAAAAGAATCCACTTGAAAGTACACTTTTTGAATAGTTGATGAGGACACCTTTTCTTTTACTACACCAATTTCTAGAGAGAATGCAAAAAATTATATTTTCTTTGAAGTCCCTCCAAATGACCTCCAAAATTCCCTAATATTTACTATTTTGGAGATACATTCTCGGGAGTTCTTTTCCCTAAGCCTTCTAGAGAAGAATTTTGAGGAACAATGTACATCTCCGCGCTCAGCCTATCTACATAAAAACCTAACCCTGATAGCCATGTCAAAATCTAGTTGTTTTAGGGTTTGTCTTGTTGTAGCTAGGTTCTCCAACCTTGATTCCGTTAACAAGAAAACATCCTTAGCAAAAACATGCTTTATGGACATAGATGCATCAATCACGTTTTGATATCTCTTATTAGATAGCTGATGCATCCCCACATTTTGAATACATTGTTGCATATTTGCATAGAAAAAAAAGGCACGAAATAATAGGATATTGACTTTGAAAAACATCATTAACTTCCTCAATTTATTCACAGACAATATAAAAATTTGATGCTTCAGTAAAGAGTTGTTAACCATAAGGGGGCAAGGCAGCTCCACTTTCCTAGAGTGTGAGACAAATAAAACATTTGAAATTGAAAGCACTATAGGAAAATGATTTGACATTGAGAATTGAAATTCAACAAACATTTTTTGCATTTGCAGGCAACTAGTGAGTTCCCATAGAGTACATCCTATCAAGCGTAGAACAGAAAGACATGTGTGATGGAGAGTAGTAAGTGATCCCTTGATTTTGATGTGTCGATCGGCTACTAAGACTTACCATATCAATGCTGACAAAGCAAGAACCACAAACATAAAATATCAATTTGGGAGACTTAGTTGACTCGACTAATGCACGGAGGCTACAAGAGCTAACTAATCTCTTAGAATCCCAAGTCTCTTGCATTCTCACCTAGATGAGTACTTTTTTTCTAGAGAGCTCTTGGTTTTGAGCTTTTGTAATGAAAATCATTTTGTGATCTTCTTTACATATAATTTGGAGCCTTTTTTAACGATACAAAAAAGTTAATTAAAAAAACAGACATTACTCATACGATACACACCAAAAAACATGTATAAGTTTCAAAAAAAATTAACTTTGAGCATGAATATCTGGCAAGATATGAACTACAAACCATTCATCTATAACACAAGAGAATTCAAAAAAGACTTCAAAGGGTGGAGAGAAGTAATTTGGTAGCTCATACATAAGAGATGACTCCTTGATGCATAGTTCTAGACCACTTTATTTTTCTATAGGTTCACTACACTATAGGGTGTATCTTGTGTGTTTTTCCCAACAAAAATGCAAGGTTCATGATGGGAGCTAGTGTGGGATGATGAATGACCATGTCATATTTTTCCAAGTAAATTCACCTATACATAATACATGTGCTTAGATGCTAGAAATATTTTTTGCATAGATTCTCTCTTTTGAAAAACAAGGAAGGTGCAACTAGGTTCTACCTCTATGTGTACATCATAACAAATCTCTATCAAGACTTGAAAAACCATGTGTTGTTCACTTTACACTTTCTCTACCAAGGACATTGAGACCATGCATCCAATTGAGTCCAATCTCTTTTGTGCTTGTTTGACCATGCCTTGACTTGGAGTGCATTTTATTTGTGATCTTTTATATTTGTGCTTTTTCCATTGAAACTATTTTCTTGAGCAATTTTTCACTACTTTTCTTTTCACCAAAGATATGCATTGATATATGACCTCAGCTACAACAAGAATTACTTACTAGAAAATGGATGGGTGAAGATGATGAAGTGAATAGTGGAGAGAACTATATAATACCATAGTGTAATAAAATAGCCAAGAATCACTACAATATCCAAAAATACTACATATAGAGCATGCACACGAGAGCTAACTTAGAACAATCAGTGGGCATGCGCAATGATGCCCATGCATGAGGGATATCATAGGTCAATTTTGGGAGGAGAATTGCCAAGCCTTGCCAAACTTCAAAAAGAAAATTCAAAATAGTGTTAGCCACAAGAATATATAGAGCATGGTTCTATGATTCTTGGGATTACACAAAGTCAGTTCTTTCATGCATTTTGGCTACTTTAGGAGCATACAAGGCAAATCAATTATGATATTTGCATGCATTACCTTTTCGAGTGTGTGTGATGCTATCCTAGGTAAAGCTCCCATTAGTGTGTATGCTATGTGTGATGGTCTTTGGCAAGTGTAGAGTCCTCTAGGAATTCCTTCTAATGGTGAACACCACAACACAACAAATAATCTTACATGGAAATCTCATCATGGATATATTGTTCCCCCATTGATAACCCCAATCCCAACATTGGCTCTATGGATACAATCATAGATCATCGCAATTACTAGGATGTTCTCATTGTGTATCTATTCAAAATAGTCAAGAGATTGTTGGCCTTGCCCAATCAAAGTGCACTTTGTTATTAAAGAATCATAAGGGACACCCTACAAAAAGGAAGCTTTGTTATTAAAGCATCATAAGTCAGAACCCTACAAGAAGGAAGTTTCTCTAGGATGCCTACCCTTAATGTCAAAGAGCATCAAGATAATCTTGCCTAGAAGTCTCAACTTTTGGATGTGATTCCCCATTCCATGTGCCCAAAGTTGTAGCTCACCATAAACTTTGCTTTCCATGTGGTAGCACTGGGGAACTTGGAAGGAGTTCCCATGTAGGAAATGGTGTATTTAGGAAACCCAAAATGAGAATGTGAGTGTGTGGTATGATCAAGGATGGAAATTTGATATTAACACAGGGTTTTCCATATTTTATGGAGAAATTACAACTATCACCTATTTCATTAAAGTTTTCAATATTTCAACATTCAACTCGATAAAACATTTCAAAGTAATCCAATACTATGCCAGTTTTCATTTTGATTTGTATTATTTTTGCAGTTAATCACATATAACAAGCTTAACAATTGTTTTCAATCAATAAAATTAATAATTTAGGTCCCTTCTATAGAATCATCTCGATGGATCCAAAATTAAAAAAATGTTAAGTTTAATTTGTGAATGATCTGTTATAGGTCATTCTTTGAGAATCACACATTCTAAATTTATAATTTTAGAGAAAACTTTCTTCCGCTCAAAAAAATATTTCTGAGATCTTAGATTTTCAGTCTTTATATGTATATTGTCTCATGGAGGTCGTATAAGGTTGTCTCACCCCTCAAAAACTTCTTGGATTTCTCAAATAACAACTAGCTCATGTTCAAGCATAGAAATGCCGAGTTGGAACTAACAATATTTTAGGCTCCTATGCAAAAAAATTCCCGGATTCTTCTTTAAAAGGAAGTGAAAGTTTCAAGTTATCCATAGTACAATGAACTATATCCATTTTGGATCCTTTCGAAAGAATACTACAACATCCCCACTAGGTATCAATATGTGCTCTCTCTCTCTCTCTCTCAAACACACAAACACATGCACACATGCAAAGACACACAAACACACGCACACATGCAAAGACACACACAAAAACAAACTTACACGCACATATACGTGAGCACACTATTAAAACAAAGGTCCATGCATTGAGTTCCTCTCATGGTTGTAGAGGTACTAGGCCCATCCATAATGAAGCCTTGCATGTTATGATCCACAAGATCCCAAAACCTATGCTTTTCTCAAATGTTTTTACAAATTTGTCAAATAAATTTATTCACATGACCCCCCAATTCAAATGGAGATTTTCAAAACTTTATCCATAAAACCTTTCATGATGTGGCCTAGATATATCTAGCTAATTTCAAAACTTCTCTAAGCAATAAAACTACCTTAAAAATCAAGGGTCACATTTTGAAATAATCTTATGTCTTGCTTTCCTTTCATGATAGCCACCTTCAAAAGAGGCCTTTGGCTATGTATTTATATGCTTAGAGCACCTTCTAGATTGCTGTTTGGACAACCAATTTGAAATATAGAGTTTGTAGACATATGAGTCCTTTGCAGACAATGGAATACACCAATAGTCTTGCATGGGCATCGCATTGGCATGAGCTTATAACTCTTGCCCTTTCCTTAGGCCATCATGAGGTAGTTCAAGACTTTCTTGCCAATCAATAGTTATTTTGCAAAGAGGAAAAATAGGCTCATTTTGAATCTTCTGTAAATAGATAGAGTAAGAATTTTGTTGACTTGAGAGAAATCAGTTTTGCTTCAACCAGCCACTACATGCTTTATAAACAACTGAAGAATTTCATGGACATTGGAATTTTTAATGCAACTATGATCCCGTTGTACTTTATCATAATTTGAAGCTCTCACCACAAGCATGGGACCTGTGAGGCCAAGCATCTCCAACACAATGCTTGTTGGCTAAATTGGCATACATATCAACTTACAAAAGTGCCCAACACTACATCACTTTACAAGGAACCCCTGTGTGTAACTGCCTATGCCTCTAAGACACGTCATCCTGATTGGTGTAAGGTTTGTTTATGGAAATCACCATATAAGAAAAAAAAACATAAAACCTTACATCACATGTCCTTCTCGCTAATTTGTACCCTAGATGTGAGCATGCTATTTCTAGAGAGTTTAATATTGTTTTTGATTTTGCTCTCCTTTGGTTGTTGGAAATATAAGACCAGTAGCCTTTGTAGGAATCAACCCCTTTTTCCTCCATATGTAATCACCCCTTGCCATACCATATCACCATCTCCAAAACATGTTTCTCATGACATTCATCTTCCAATAAATCACAACAACACCCTTTTTTTGTAAATTTGTACATATCATGCAAAAATTGCTACCTGCCCCCCCCCCCACCCTTTCTATATTTGGATTTAAAAACACCTCATTTGCTTGTCACAGCGTCATGACAAGCCGCTTGATGATGTGGCTGGCCGGTGTGGAGGCACATGAAATCCCGTGAAGGTCAGACCAAATAGGGGCGCCTTGAGCTCCTAAGAAGTTTTTTCTTCATGGGTGACACTATCCGAGCTCTCTACTACATGCTATGAGCACATTCTCTCTCCCTTGCTCTCGTATTCAATGCCTGCACGCCATGGCCTTTGAATTTATTTTTCCACCATTCACATTGAAGCCTGTTCTTATTTTCTATGGGCAGCCATTGGTTGGTCTTTGGGCGGCCATACCCATTTCCTTTGCTCTCATATCCACCAAGCCATTGCTTAGCAGAACACCTTGGCGAAGCATTGTCGAGCACAAGGTCGGTCCTCAAAAAACTACCTTGCCCCTCCCATAATGGGCAACCAATGTGCTCCAAAAGACAACATTTTTGAACTGGAACTACATCGAAACTTTATGTGCCTCCGTACCCGCATCACACTTGGCATATATATCAACCAAAGCATTGCATCTCACAACACATTTGGCATACATCTTGGCCAGGGCATTAGCAAACGTGGAATCTTTTCCCAAAAATTCCCTGGTTGAAGCCCAAAAACTCCCAGATGGAATAGAGACCAAGGCGACCAAAGTGGTACAAAACCCGTCCCTGGTGAAACTTAAACTGCTAATATCTTGGAAACCAATGCTCCTATTGATAATCTGAAAGGATGGACGCGCCACACAAAGTCAGCACTTCGGGTCCGTGCATTCACATCATCTTTGATCCCTCATATGCAGTTGCCCAATCCGGTACAGATCTGCAATCAATTCAAACTTCAAACTATCATAACTTCCTCTCCATAGCTCTAATCGACAAGGTCTAAAGACAAGCTTGTGGAGAACTTTGAGTACTACAGTGCTAGTTCATAATCTTTTATTGTGCCCACTTTAAACATACTCTTTCATAGCATCATTAAGGCATGTGTTGGCCCTTTTAAGCCACATGTGGCATAGATTTATCATTTAGCATGGTTTTATCAAGACCTTATTATTGTTGAATAATCATATAGGATTCAATTAGGCTTAACCTGCATCCTTTTGCTTTTTTTCCCATCATGGAAGTGGAGTTGCACGATATCCACCCCCTCAAAACCTACATAGCCTCAGGTTACTGCCAATCGGTCTTTAATTTTCATTTTCTATAAGCACTTAAAGCTCTTTGCCATCATCAAGCTCACATAACTTGTAAGTACATGCAAACAAAATAAGGCTTCAACCATATCATCAATGGTCTGGCCTAATCATTAGCTAGATGTCCATCACAAATCTTTGAACTGTATCTATTCTATCTCCAAAGCACTCAATAATGAGAAACGTATTTAGTGAATCTCATGAGACTCAAGTACTCCACTTAATTATGCACACAGCTTGACCATCAAGCTCAATTTAGGGAACCCCGTCAAGCTCAAGTATACCTTACTCTATCTGCACAGGGAAAGGCTGTCAAGTCCTTTAGTTCAACTTCTAGCAAAAGAACCAACCAGAAATATGTGAATATACTTCATGAATTGTCCAAGGAAGTCAATTGAAAGCTAGCCATGTAAGCTTACTGACCACAAAACCCAAAACTCTTTCCTCTTAGCTTAAATCCAAACAAACCAACACCTATTTTGAAGCAATCTACTATAAGAAATAATTTATATCCTTTGAATCTACAACATGTACAAGTCAATAGCCTCTAGATCAAATGGGCCATAGGTCCACTGATAGACATCACAAAACGCAAACAATCCTCATACTGGTGCAATATAATATCTTCCTCTAGGAGCATAGGGAAAACAAAAGAATTTCCCAGCCGTAGAACATAAGCATGAGTTAACCCATAAACCATTATGAAAATCATCTGGATCATATGGCATATCAATGAATTTCATCGAACCACGCATATAATCGTCTCCTCCTGGATCAAAAGCTAAGTAGGAATTCCGTACCTCACAGGGTAACATCAAATCCCATATAGCATCACGTATCATTAGATACTGCCATATCCCCTATGCAACTGGCTCTTCCAATTTTTTATCATCAATCACGGGTAGGAGCATTGGTAATATAGCTTCACCCACTCTAGCATTAAAATTATGGTATTGCATATCAGAGTACATGAGTGCCATGGAGAAACTCTCTTCATTGGGGTCTGAAAACATTTTCCTATCTTGCACATGCTCGAAGTCAAGTACAACATCATCCAATAACTACATAAGTTCATCATCAATTGCATCTTAATAAACTTGCTCATATATAAATTTAAATAATGTCAAGCGTTGTCGTGCTGCTCTACTTTCATAAAGGAAAAATTAGCAAAAGGATGCAAGTTAGGCCTAATTGAAGCCTATATGATTATTCAACAATAATAAGGGCTTGATAAAAGCATGTTAAATGTATGCCAGACGTGGCTTTAAAGGGCCAACACATGCCTTAACGATTTTAAAAAAGAGTATGTTTGAAGTGAGCACAAATGGAAGATTATGGAGTAGCATTGTATTACTCAAAGGGCTCTACAAGCCTCTCTTAAGAGCTTGTCGATTAGAGCTACGTAGAGGAAGTTATGATAGTTGGAATTTTGGCATTAGGAAAAGGGAATGGGGTATAGGAGGGCCTCTTTATTTGGCAGTTTAAGGAAACATTTAAAACTTAATCAAGCTTTGAACAAGGGCTAGAATGGTGGGGTAGATAGCCTACACATGCCTTTATAAAAATACTTTTGCTTATTTTCTTGGGGAATATATGCAGATTTTACAAGATTTGGTTGGAGTTACTCTCCTCCAAAAGCACCTTTTCGGTTTTCAAATATTAAAAGTTTCCCTCTCTTGTCCCCTTCTTTGTCTTCTCTCTCTTCTTGTTTCTCCCCCTCCAAAAGTTTCCCAAGCTCTCTTTCTCTCCCCTCAACTGGCTAAAAAAGTGCCGATCTGCCATATTTATTCCCACTCTCTCTCTCTAAAACACCCTGACATCTCTCTCTCCTCCTCTTCTCATGCTAGGGCATATTTTTGTAAAGTAGCCTACCACACATCATTCTACCTCTGTAACATATCATTCTAGATTTGCAACCTCTTCCTCATATCTACAACATCTCCATGTCCTTGCAAACCTACAACCTCTTCCTCCATAGCTACAACATCTCCTTGTAAACCTGCAACCTCTTTCTCCATAGCTACAACATCGCCCTTTAGATCTGCAACCTCTTTCTCCATAGCTCCAACATTTCCTTCCAGATCTGAAACCTCTTTCTCCATAGCTCCAATAGCTTCTATTCTAATATGCAACCTCTTTCTCCATAGCCCCAACATCTCATTATAGATCTGCAACTTCTATCTCCATAGCTCCAACTTCTAGGTTCCCAATCCACTTTCTCTCTCTTCCCAAGCTTGCATACCTCTTTCGAGTTCCTTAACCTCTTTCTTGACGTGCAACATCAACTTTCCTTTGTGTGTGTGTGAACTATGCACTATGCAGGTAATTTCTAGCAAGAATGTACTTGCTCATAGCTACCCGGAAAAGGATTACAATATAGTAGAGATCTGCTATACATGGTGTCAATGTAGCAGAATGCAAGGGGTGTATGTAAGGCTTATGAAGGGTCACACATTTTCAATGTTGCCAAAGGATCCTAAGGTAAGTGTAAGTTCCTGCAAAGCATGTGTTGTTAGTGTATTTTTTCCATGAATGAATTATTGGAGCTCTTTTTACTTTGAAATTAGAAGGATTATTTATTAATCTCTCTTGTTTTAGCAAATTCTCCTATATTCAACAACATTGAAAATTGGTACTAGTGTCTTCAAAAGATTTATTTGAAAGCTGCTATCAATGGTTGGAAAACTTGACTCCAATGCATTTCAACAATGTAGGCCACAATATGGGTTGGTCTAAATTCAACAATGTTCAACAATGTTCAAATACTTGGTCTTGGAAGAGGTAAAGTTTTGAATGTTTATATTGCAATCGAATTCAGCTATGGATTTAGGAAACTGACATTTATTTAACTTCAGATGTTGTATATCTATGTGTTCATGTTTTATCTACAGAAGGTGTATCACAAAAGTTAACGACGTGGAATTTCATGCTTGAAATATCTGAGAAGTCAAGCCCTAAGGAGATATAGTTAGTCACTTTGTGGCTCAATTGTAGACCAAGAACCAACCAAGCCAAGATGGACATTCAAGTGTGAAACCAAATCTCAACAACCAAGAATCAATTGAAAGTGTTTGCTAAACTTATAGCTGCAAAGAAAGGTGCTGCAAATGGAAGACAAGACGAAGGGGCCAAAAGGCGAAGCAATAGAGTGGTAGTGAGTGTGTGTGTGTGTGTGTGTGTGGTGTGAGTAGAGAGAGAGAGAGAGAGAGAGAGAGAGAGAGAGAGAGAGAGAGAGAGAGAGAGAGAGAGAGAGAGACTAGCTTTGTTCTCATGGAACACTTAAGTACAAAACTCATATGCTAAGCCCGTGGGCTCATGTAATTGATTAATGCAATACAACATTTACCATCTTATTGTGTAATCTCTTTACTTGTAGTGAACTTTGTCATTGTTTTGAAGTTACTTTATGTTGTCATTCAGGTTAATTTTGTGCACTTGTCTTGAAATACTATTGTTTCCATCATTTTCTAGGCCCCACAAATATTTGTGTTGAGAACCAGGTTAGCCAAGAATATTTGTAGTTGACACATTATTGTACATAGTTGGATATCAGTAGTGGTTGGTGAAAGGATGGCCAGAAGGCACCATAAAAAAAAAGGAAAGCTCAAATATCTGAAATGTGAACATGAAACATATAGTTGCTAATAGTACAATTAGCCTTTATAGAAACTAGGAGGAGAATGGGATATAGGAGGTCCTCTTATTTGGAGTTTTAAGTACTTAAAACTTAATGAATCTTTGACTAAATGCTAGAATGGTGGGGTAAGTGGTGGAGTTTAGGACTTATGCACAAAAGTTCCTTCGATCAAGTTAGTGGCTTAGACCACTCAGGTCATGGTAGATTTGGATAATGTGACCATAACTTCCGTATACAATATGAAATATTCATGGAAGTATATTTTTAATACGTTAAAATTATGATAAGACTTTTATTTGATTTCAAAGGACCAAAAAATGGATTTTAAAAAAATAAAATTATGCAATAAGTCGCAATTTATTATTGAACCTAAATGAGTATTGAATTCTATCAATCTTTATTGAGATATCGTAGAAGTTTCACAAGTATACTACATACCTAAAATGGAATTCTCAAAAAAGTTTGATCCAACTTAAGAAATATCTAACATACATTAATGATAGTGAAAATTCTTGCTATTTGACAAATTATTATGTTAAAGATGGACAAGGAAATGCGTTAAGTGTAGAGCTTGATTTACCCTTGTAACTCTTATTCTAGACAAACACATTTTTAAGACCCCATAATGAGTAGAATCCATTGTACATGAGAAAAATCACTCGTCGGAAAAATAAAATCACTCGCCAAAAAACCAAAAATCAATCCCCGATCTCAAGTAGGTTCATCAAAATATATTGGCCAGATTGTGCTTCAAAAATTGGAGTTCTCCATGTGAGGCCATGTTCCGGGGGCAGATTATGACCAAATCAGGCATCTTTTGCACCAAAGAATCGTGTCTGGGGGTGTTTCGAGACCCAAGGGGTCTGTACAGAGCTCTGTGCAACACGACACACAAAATCCATGTTTGAACTACAAATTATGGACAAATCAAGCATCTTTTACACAAAAGAACGACGCTTGGGGGGGGTTTTCGAAACCGAAGGGGTTCGAAACCAAACTCCGTGCGCCATGGCGCACAAATGGGCTGTACCCCCCAGCGCGGTTCTTTGGTGCACAAGATGCCTGATTTGGCCATAATCTACTCCCAGAACATGGCCTTGCATGGAAAAATCCAATTTTCCACTCCAAAAATGAGGCATGTAACTTGATCACGGTGCCAAAAAAACCCCATACTTTGATGGACTCAACAAGTCCTAAACGCAATACAGTCTTTTGAATCTTTTTCCAAGTGACCCCATTTACTTAGATAAGTAGACTTATTACAAAGAGGGTACGCAAGACTAGACCCCTAGTGACCCTGCCAAAGAAAGTTTAAAATAGGAAGAAGAATACAGCTCAAACCACAGAGGAACGAGCAGTCCAATAGAGTCAAGAAAAAATTACAAGAACTTTGTCCTTGCACGGAAACAACAATCACCTCCTCCCCCACCACCAATGAATAAAAAGAATAGAAAATGGAGAGATATCATATTTGCTTTGCATAATATACAAAAAATAAAAAGAGCATAAATTCCATAATTCCCAAAGCTCCATAGTAAAGGCTGAAGCGTGAAATAATTAAGAATTTTGCTTATACTACTGAACTCCAATGGTCTTTGAAAATGTCATTTGACAGAAACAAATTGATGACCCTTTATAATCATTGCATGCAAATGGACTAGATGAAAGTCTAGAACCTCCTCTATCACGTCATCTCCATCTAGTTTTTAATTTATGTTGACCGTCAGACTAGACTCGTGTAGGAGCACAAACTTCATTGAGGTCTCTTCATGATCACTTATATCTTTAACCTCCCTACTCTCCTCATGCTTTTTTCTTTGTTATTATTCATCTCCGTCTCCTTAAGCACTAGAAAATCTAGGCCCATGTCCCAATTAAGAAATTGGATATATACCTATACATCCCATGCCCAAGTCGATGAGGCCATTTTGATCATCTACCTTGTAATCCCTCTTAGCAAGCCCTTTATAACAAATTTCAATAGGCAATATCAAAAATTTGTGTTCAATTTGTACACATGCTTTAGAAAACCAACCGACAATCATACTGTGTAAGTCGTTTAAAACAAGTTCATATTCACACTTGTGTGCCTCTAGGTAGTACTACTTAGAATTCACTTAATTACTAAAAATTGAGTTTTAAATTATTTTTTTGTGGAGAAGATAAATAGAGAACTAAATGTGCACTTGCAAAATAATACAATGCTTGGATTCCATTTTTTAAGACTTAATTATTTTTAATGCTGAAATGCTCAGAACTCAAAATTACCAAAATAATCACACCTATAAAATTGAATGAAAGATTAAAAGAACTTAAATTAAATTTTACAGTCAATAGTTATGCACAAAGTTGGGATGTAAAACAAAATTTTCATTAAGATAAGGCCCTGTGCTTGAGCTTGTACATTGATATATCACGAGAATGAGATTCCCACAAGTAAAACCCTTCTCTTTTCTAGAACTTACAATTTTGCTATCCACACAAAAATAATACTATTCATGGATTGAGGTACTTGCTGAGATTGCTAATGTGCCAATCATCATTGACACAACAACTGGGAACAATATTAGTGTGGGGGAATATTTGAAGATCCACAATCTCTTGAAAAACAATATTGGAGACGAGCGCCTCCCATACTCCCATTGTTTGCTTCCATCTACTGTATGGAAATTTCATTGACAAGCCTTGCTTTGCAATATGGTTTCTGCATACCAATTTTCACCAATAAGAGAGCATTTGATGGGGCATAAGTGTGGCCATAGAGGAATATCTCTAGTGAGGGAAGCACTCAAGATAAACACTCTGCATATAAAAACTTGCCGATGTCCACATAAATAGCGTCAAAGCTGCCTATAAAAGATTCCATTGACTCCCACTCTCAAAATTATATGGAAAAATATATGAAAGGAAAATACACCAAATTATGCATATATTGAAACAACCTAAGAGGTAAAAGCATAAATGGTACAATCCAAAACATTTAAATAGAAGGACAACATGTACACTTTGAAAGAAATCTAGGTTGAGGAAAAGACATGTCAAGCACCAATAGAGAAGCTATATACACATGTTGTACCTTTGGTAGACTCTTGCTATCTTGAATTTTCTTGAGACCCATGATCTTCCCATTCCTATGATGTGTTTGAGAAGCCATATGTTTGCTTGATACCTTAGAGATATACATATTTTGGAGGACCACTCCACCAATACTTTGAAATCCGAAAGAGGTAAAAACCACGACTACTCACACAAGACCTGAGACTGTACATGTGAGTCCTTGAGAAGCAGGGTGAGGAGTCTTTTGGCCATGAACGAATCCCAAACACAGGGCCTTTAGGATCAACAGCATCTAGGGCTTCCATGAACACACATAGGGGCAGTACTTTTCCTGACATCACTTACACCACTAGAATCCCTTCGAGTATTACACGAGATCGACTTGACAAACATATAGCGGATAGGATACCACCGGTAGTACCAAGAGGAGATTACGAACCTACAAATAATTCCGGATAGTTCTTGAATTTAATTAAGAACCACCGATTCACATTACCTTTTACTTTTCTTTCCTTGTTTGCCAAAATATGTTCAGGAACAAGTATCTCCTCTCTCTCTCTTTCACTTCGGGTTGTTCATCAGGCTCCCCATCAACTGGCACCTCACCTTTAAAAGGTTTCAAGAGACTCACATGGAATGCATTATGAACCTTCCAAATATCGGACAGTTTGAGTCAAAAGGAGACATCATTTATCTTTTCTTTAATCTGGAAGGGGCCATAATACCTCATGCTAAGCTTTGGAAAAAGCCACTCCCTTTCCTTTCATTTCTCTTTTGTCTTCATCACGGTCCTTGCCTCACCTTCATGTTTGACTCACTGTTAGACAATGTTCTTCCCAATGATTGTGTCTATCTTTTGTTCCAAGTTCTTCAATTGATTGGGTTGTATAATGAATGAAGTGTTTTCTTTCATTAAACATTCTCCTATTTGGTTAATTGCATCCGTATCTTTATTTAGTTTCCCAGAGGTGTCAATTTGTCCACTTGGATACTTCTCCTGGAGCTTTCTCATTTTAAACTTCCCTCCTGTTGTTCCCTTTTTCAGAGTATTCCTAGCCATTGTTGTACTCTTCTTTTCTAATTGTGGCCTTCGTATCACATGTGAATTAAGTTGTTGTGTTTGTTAGCCCTTCTGAACATAGTAGTATGTGTCTACTTTGCCAAAGTTACAAAACCATCTCTCTCCCCTAGTAAGTTCTATCCTCACCACCAGTGAAACTATTCACAACCAATGTTGTGTTCATCTTTTACACCCTTAGTAGCAACCTTGGCAGCAAGGAGTGCTGTATTCATCTTTTACACCCTTAGTAGCAGCCTTGGGCGAGGAGTTATCACACCAAAACATAATGTGTAACGTGTTCTCACATCATTGCTTTTGCATGCATGTGATGCTTGTGATGCAGCCTTTCCTTCTTATCAAATTCTTGTAACAAGTATTTTAGTTGTACCTTGATCTTGAGCTTACCTAATTGCAGAGCTACCAGAGTGCCCCTACACTGCCCCTCTCACCCCTGCCTAACCCCTTGCCCCTACCCTCCACCCTCTTGCCCTTATACACTCTTGGATATGGACTACAAATCCAACCAAGAGCCATGCTTCCATGCTATGCTTGCCATCTTCTTCATCTCCACTACTATGCTATACTATGGTATGCTCTATGAGTAATGGTATGAGAGGACACTATTTCTTTCTCGTATGTTACTTCTTCTTCCTCTTTCCTACCCTCACTCCCTGCTAGCTCTCTCCACCTTTGAAGGTGTTTGAGGTCTTGGGATTGAGGCCGAGGACAAGGTAATGCTTTCATTAGGTTAACTAAGGCATAAATGTGGTGCAATGAAGATGGAGTCCAGAGACAAGCTAATGCTTTCATTAGGTTAACTAAGGGCATAAATGTGAGATGGAGGCAGAGAACCAACTAATGCTTTCATTAGGTTAACTAAGGGCATAAATGTGGTGCAATGATTAGAAATTCATTGCTACTCTAGTGGGAACATCTCCAGGGACCTTGCGATCTTCTCGCTACATCATGGTTTTGGCATTCGTGTATGGCTACTGGTATTCCCAGCGGGCCACCTACAACATTGCATGTAGATTGCATGGCTGGGTTCTAGACAATTACGTAGTCATGAAAACAAGACCAAGATGGACTCGTCTCTCACACATATCGAGAACAAGCTATTGAAGAAGATGGAAGCATTGGAGAAGAACAAAACTGATGCCATGGAGAAGCTTGAATCCCGAATCAAAACCCTCGAGCTCGAGAATGCCAAACTCAAGGAGGAGGTTATCTCTTTGAAGGAAGAAGTGGCAGCATCAAAAGAGCTCAAGGAAGAAGGGGAGATACAAGAATTCAACAAGATGGCCATCAAGGAAGAGATCACTAAGGAACTCACTAAAGCCATGGAGGTCAAAATGGAGGCTATTAAAGAGGGTTGGGTCGACGCAATTCGTAGAAAAATCAAGAAGGAAGAAAAAAAAGAGAAGCAACACAAGGAGACGCTATGGATGCATGCCACCATTGAAGAGAAGAATATGAGGGAAGCCACATGCTCAATGTGCGGGTGAGTGGCATCAAAGAAGAAAATGGGGCATCATCAGAGAGTGATGGGAGAGAGTTGTGTACCAAGCTAGGGTACACAACAATCCCATTCACCAAAGCATGGAGAGTAGGGAAAGAGCACCCTCAAAAGAGGGAGCTTATGTTACAATTCAAGGACCTAATGGACAAAATTTCTTTTTAGAAGAAGAGGGTTGCATTGAGAGGATTTGGGGGGGGGGGGGGGGTGCATATACATTGATGAGGACCTTACCAAGACTCGAGTGGAGCATAGAAGGCTTTGCATGGACAGATCTTCCCGGATGGCCATTGGCAAGCCCATCGCATAGGGGTTTGCGGCCTTTGAGACCATGGAAACCATGAAGGAGCAGGCACCACATGAGATTTCTTTTGGGATATGGAATTGTAATGGATGCTTATGAACTCAGCCACGAAGACTAGAGGAGGTGATGAAGGGGATGGACATCATTATGCTGACAGAGACACATGAGAGTCTGGAGAGAGGTTTACCACCTGTTCACAGTTACCATTCGGAGTCCACGTAAAGGTGATCCACCAGGAGACAGGGAGCATCACGAGGGTCAAGAGGGATTTCTCTTCTAGTGATGAAACACATATAGGACAGGTCACGGTAGTGAGGAGAGATACAGAGGCCCGCTTCATGTGGGCGCGGATACAACTAGCCCCAAATATAGCGCCAGCATACATTGAAGGCTGAGACATCAGAGGATGAAGAGGAGAGAGTGGTGGAGGAAGAGGAGAAGGGACCACAGACACAATCACCTTTTTTGGTTCTATGAGAGGACATACTACACTACACGGCATTGGGAGGGACCCTACTTGTAGGTGATTTCAATGCCCGCACACAAAGCAAACAATGTGAGATGTATGACTTCAAGGATCCCACCATATTATAGAACATAGAGGGAGAGGAGGTGGGGCTAGGGAGGACCTCAAAGGATAGTGGGGTGACTCCACCAGATATGGTCACATTTATTGGCACTAGGATCAACACATCACCTCTTGATTTACAATGGGATGTCTCATTGGCCGACATCAAGAGGATATTCTTGCTTCCAGAAGAGAGCCAAGATGGGGCAAGGTGGCAAGAAAGGGGAGAGCACAGTGGATTACATTTTAGGTTCCTTTGAGGCTATGTATATCATTAGCTCTTTTACCATACCACCACAACCCATTGAGGCTGACCACACATATCTTAGTCTATCTATCAAGACTAGTTCACCAATACCATCTCTTCTCTCGCCTACACAACATACCACTATACACTTCAGTGAGAAGCTATCGAAGATATACAGATACCATGTGTATGCAAGAATTCAACAGCTAGATCGTGACGCCCCACTCTCGGCACTTGTCATTGAGATCACTACCATTTTACACTTTGTTGCACTAGAGAGCTTTCCCTCTACCACGCACTCCAATGGTACACTATGATTTGGGATGATGCCCATAACAAATGGTATGATAATGAGTGCAGACAACTATACCAGAGCCTCAAGGCACAACATGCCACTAGATAGATCTCAGAGAGAGAGATGCATCGACAGATGATGCCCCATAACAAATGGTATGATGATGAGTGCAGACAGTTGTACCAAAGCCTCAGGGCACAACATGCCACTAGATAGATCTCAGAGAGAGAGATTCTCGACAGATGGGCACTCTTACTAGACGTAAGAAGAGAGCCTTTGAGGAGACACAGTGGTGGGACATGTACCATACACTTATGAGTAGAGAGGCTGCAGTCTCTTGGAGAGACATGAGACAATGGAATCCTCCACTTGCAAAGGACCCAACTGCCTAGCATTCATATGCTGAGACACTATACCAGTTGCTCCTGGACTAACCTTCCATCACACATCTAGTGGAGCCTCGACCCATAGCAAGGACTTCACAATTTACAACATCGACGTGCCTTGGACCACACTGAGCTTTAGGGTGAGCATGATTCCATATATGCCACAAATAATTTGGCTCCATAAATTGCACACATGTTTAACATGGCACTAGTAGAGGGAGTACCAGAGAGTTGGGCTATGCATATGATCGTGCCTTTGCATAAGGCTAGGGACCATATGGATTTCGCAACTACAAGACTATTATGATTGGTCATATGATGGCCAAGATTTTTTTTCTTTCCAAAAAAATATCTCCATTAGTTAATAAAACTGCCCATAGGGCTATAGCGTGTTAAGTATGGAGCCTGATTTACCCTTGTAATTTTTTGTGGTAAAAGCGCACATTTGTAAGGCCCCCATTATGAGGAGAAGCCATCGTGCGTGAAGGAAAATCACTCACCGGAAACCAAAATTTTCACGGACAAGAATCAGGGGCATTTTTAAAGGCCTCGGGGGCGGAGGCCCCCAAGACTATTCCTTTTCGCCGGAATATTATGGCCGGACGGCGGCCGGAAAGTGGTCGGAAAACAACCGGTCGGTTGGCCGGTGGCCGGTAGTCAATGGCCGATGGCCGTGGTCGGAAGTCAATCGCCGGTGGCCGGTGGTCGGAAGTCAATGGCCGGTGGCCGGTGGCCGAATTCAAAAGTGGACTTGTCTTCTCAAGGGCGGCCACACATGGGCGGATTGGAGGGTCCGATTTGGACTTATTCGCACAAGGGCGGCTACACATGGCTGTCTCTCATAAGAGAGGGCAGCCCTTTTGGCCTATAAAAGGAGGCCATTTCTACACACATTTCATAGTGTGTGAAGTTGATGCAACAAGGTGAGTGTGAGGTGGTGAGAGTGAAGCAAGGCGGAGCTCTATCAAGGGTTTAATCCCTTTGTAAACTACTTCTTCTTTTGAAGTGCTAAAGCCATTGAGTGGCTGCTTTCCCATGGACGTAGCCCACATTGGTGAACCACGTATATCGTGTGTCTCTCTCTCTCTCTCTCTCTCTCTCTCTCTCTCTCTCTCTCTCTCTCTCTCTCTCTCTCTCTCTCTCTCTACTCTATAATCTCTTGTGTGTGAAACCTATCTCTCTCCATTAAGTAATCTACTCAAAATCTATTTAGCTACGTCTTATTTCCTAACAATTGGTATCAGAGCAAGGTTTGTTCGTAGCTAAATTATCTCAAGGAAAGGATTCTTTGAATTGAGTGGGAGTTATGGCGGAGGAAGGGAAGCTCAAGATTGAGAAGTTCAACGGCAAAAACTACCAACATTGGAAGATGCAGATTGAAGACTATCTCTACCAGAAGGACCTCTATTTGCCACTAGGCGGTCTTGCGAAGAAGCCCGCAACAATGGCAGATGAAGCATGGATTGTCCTTGATCGAAAGGCACTGGGAACAATCCGGTTAAGCTTGGCGTCAACGGTGGCCTTCAATGTTTCGGAGATGAAGACCACGGAGGACTTGATGAAGTCACTTGACGACTTCTACGAGAAACCATCGGCATCCAATAAGGTATTTCTTATGAAGCGCTTGTTCAATCTAAAGATGGCAGAGAATGGTTCAGTTGCAGAACACCTAAATGACTTTAACACAAACATAAGTCAACTTCGATCAGTGAAAATCAATTTCGATGACGAAGTGCGAGCTCTCCTTATACTATCATCTCTACCGGATAGTTGGGACAGCCTTGTGATGGCTGTAAGTAATTCTATCTCTGGCACAAATACTCTTAAGTTTGATGATGTTGTGGGTGTTCTCCTAAGCGAGGAAATGCGAAGGAGAAGCACAGGAGAATCATCAAGTGCTGCACTATCAGTGGAAACAAGAGGAAGGCTTAAGGAGAGGTTCAAAAACCAAAAGGGTCGTGATCGCTCAAGGCGGAGCAAGTCACGCACAAAGTCAGTTCTTGAATGTTGGAACTGCGGCAAGAAGGGCCACGTCAAGAAGGATTGATGGTCCAAGAAGAAGAAGGAGACAGAGTCTCAAGACAACAAGCCAACATCGGAGGCCAATGTGGCAGGTAAAGTAGAGCAAGATGCTCTAATTCTCTCATTAGACAATGTGTCTAATTCCTGGATAGTAGATTCCGGGGCTTCATTCCATGCGACACCACACAAGCAACATTTCCAAGACTACACAAAGGTAATAAGGAGCAAAATGTTCGTGGTACAAATTCTACCCTAGAGTTGAGAAATGATGCAAATGTTAGAGGTCAAAGAAAGGCTGTTGTTGAGACCTAGAAGACCATATACTTGGGTATACTATATTTACAAGGTTTGGATACACGAAATATTGAGGGCTTGGATGTGCAAGAGTATGTCCTTGAAGATATGCAGAGTGATGATTTAGAGGGGGTGCATACTCCTTCTTTATCAAGAGTTTGTGGCATAGGGATCACAACTATGGTAGAATGATCAGGAACCTTATGATTCTACATAACCCTAAACCTACACCTAACCTATAAGCTAACCTAACCGAAGTCCATTTGTGTTTTTAGAAGTACAGGAGTCATCTTCGAAGTTCTTTTGCATTTTTTTACTATTAATTTGCTGCTAGCTCTAACCTAACCTATAATCTAACTTAACCTATAACCTAAACCTAACCTAACCTAACATAACCTTAAACCTATAAGCTAACCTAACCGATAAGCTAACCTAACCGAAGTTCATTTGCGGTTTTTGAAGTACACGAGTCATCTTCGAAATCTATTTGTATTTTTTCTACTATTAATTTGCCGCTAACTCTAACCTAACCAATAATATAACCTAACATGTAACCTAAACCTAACCTAACCTAACATAATCCTAAACCTAAACTACAACCTAAACCTAAGCTACAACCTAACCAAACAAAGTTCCTTTGCAATTTTTGAAGTGCACTAGTTATCTTCGAAGTCCGTTTGCGTTTTTTCTACTATTAATTTGTGCTAGCTCTAACCTAACCTATAATCTAGCATAACTTGTAATGTAAACATAAACCTCACCTATAATCTAAACTAACCTAACCCTGACCTATAATCTAACCTATAACCTAACCTAATCGAAGCCCATTTGCATTTTTTGAAGTACACGATTCATCTTTGAAGTCCGTTTGCATGCATTTTTTAAACTATTAAATTGCCCTTAGCTCTAACCTAACATAACAATAACCTAATCTAGCATAACCTATATTAACCTAACTTAACCTATAACCTACCTAACTTATAACCTAAACTTAACCTATAACCTAACATAATTGAAGTCCGTTTAAGGTGTTATAGGTTAGGCTATAGGTTATAGGTTCGGTTATAGCCTTTCTAGGTTATGTTAGGTTAGGTTTAGGTTATAGGTTAGGTTAGATTAAATTATAAGTTAGGTTAGAGCTAGCGGCCAAAAGTTAAAAAAATGCAAACGGATTTCAAGAATGACTTCTGTACTTCAAAAAACGAGACGGACTTCGATTAGGTTATGTTATAGGTGAGGTTATAGATTAGGTTTAATTTGGTTGTAGGTTAATTTATAGGTTAGGTTAGGTTAGGTTATGGATTATAGGTTAGGTTTAAGTTATAGGTTTGAAAAGCGCTAGCACAATTGGACTTCAAAAATGCACACAGACTTCAAAAACATTAATATATGGTCATTGACCTTGTGGTCCTAATCTCTGTGCACCTCTAAATCAAGGTGTGCGGGGATCCAGCATGGCTAGAGAATGTGAGGTTGTTAGAGCTAGCGATAAATAGTTGAAAAAATACAATCGAACTTCAAAAGCACCTTGTGTACTTCAAAATGCAAACGGAAATTGATAAACAAAGTAAAATAACGCAATCGGACTTCAAAAGCGCACAAAGACTTCAACACCCTTAATATATAGTCATGACCAATAAAGACGAGATTATTACCCTTTGGTCCTAATCTCTGTGCACCTCTAGACCGAGGTGTGTGGGGATCGGACCCGGCTAGAGAATATGAGGTTGTCATGTATTGTCATATAGTTAGTAGTATGTAGTTATAACAACTAGAGTGTTTTAATTATTTGTTGCATCATTGATAGATAAAGTATGGGCGATAGGATGGCGTGTCATTGTGCACATTGCAAGCATCAGATCTTTCAAAAACGATAAATCTGTGACCAACACATACGCAATCAGGGTCTCTTTTTTATAGAGAAACTACAAGACTTGTGTTATCGATCTCATGGTCCACAGACAATAGATCAAACTCCGCAAGTAGATATTGCTCCAATTTCATTCCAAAGAAGACGATTTTCAAACGAACAGCCATCGATTGAGTCCTCCCACCAATACCTGATGTGGCATTTCAAGAAGTAGAGATGGAGTAGAATTTAGATGTGTTCTTTGACATGGATCCCATCATTGAAAACATAGAAGACGATAATATTCAACCCAATATTGCGGACCAACCTCAGCCATCTTGTCCATATCGAGGACATGATAGCAACGATAAAGAGGGCGAGATGATGCGAACTCTTGAACACATGCCGCATTCAAAGGGGGTGCATAGAGAGGTGCAATCTCTTGGTGTTGCATATGATTGGCTTCATTGTTCTGATTATATGGCCAAGACAATCGATTAAATTTTTCAATATCCATGTTAAACATTGTGCTACAGAAGTGAAAAGATATTTGAATGAGGGTGAGAAACTTGAAGAGAAGTCTACCATAGATGTGTCTAA
This sequence comes from Adiantum capillus-veneris, assembly GCF_014529385.1. Lineage (NCBI taxonomy): Eukaryota > Viridiplantae > Streptophyta > Polypodiopsida > Polypodiales > Pteridaceae > Adiantum > Adiantum capillus-veneris. The sequence goes on from NC_140932.1 coordinate 36,783,825, forward strand.
TATGCATGTCACATATGGGGAGACTAGTTTGCAGCCAAAGATGTGTAAGGTAGAGGAATATTTTGAAGTAGTAGACCCAAAGCTTATGTGCTTATTGGATGAAGCTTTGGAAGGATTCTCAAATACAAAGCTTTGGCCTTTTGAGAGATCTTTGGTAGAAGGCGACTCAAATAGGGCTTCAAGCGATACCCGTTTACTTTCCTGGAGTGCTCTTTACCATTCAAGTCCATAAGCTGATAGTAACTTGAATTGAAAGCCTTCTTGACTATGTATGGCCCTTGCCATCTTGTTTCAAATTTGGCATCAAAACGATTATCGAGTCGATTGTCATACCTTAGCACAAGATCTCCTTCATTGATGCCTTTGTCCTTCAGTTTCTTGTCAAGTTTCTCCTTTGTCTGTGTGGCTTTCCTCTTATAGCACTCGTATGCTGCTTCTCTTTTCCACTCAAGCTCAGCTAAGGTAAGAAGTCGATCCATCCATGCTTCTTGATCATCTTGTGCTAATTTTCCATGAAGTCGCATTGTTGAGATGTTTAGCTCAATTGGCTGTAAAGCCTCTTGACCATAGACCAAGTGAAATGGTGTGAACTCCGTGGCTTCCCTATATGTGGTTCGATACGCCCACAAGGCACCATCCACGAAGTCATCCCACAACTTTGTCTTGTTTTTCACCATCTTTCTAATGATGCCTGCAATGACACCATTAGCTTTTTCTACCAAACCATTTGATTGGGGATAGTAGGGTGTACTGTGACGATGTAGAATGTGAAGTTCTTCACAGACTTCTATGAGCAAGCCCTTTCTAAACCCTGGACCATTATCAGAAACAATCTCCAAAGGTGTGCCAAATCTACAACAAATGTGATTGTACACAAACTTGCTAACTGTCCTCTCATTCACTCTTGCCACACTTTGAGCCAGCCACTAGAATTGTAGAGTTTACCATTTTTTGTCCTAGGCAGAGGGACCCATAGCATTCAAATGCCCCACTTTTCAAAGGGTCCATTTGCAAGCACTATTTGCCTCGGGCCACGCACCAACCTTCTATTTCCATTTATCTGACAATTGTGACAGCTTTTACACTAATGTTGAACATCCACATGCAAGCTTGGCCAAACATACCCCGCAAGAAAAATCTTCTTCACAGTTGATTCTTGGGCAAAATGACCACCACATGCCTCTTCATGCAAACCTTTTAGAATGGCTGGAATTTCCTCGATAGTTGGTACTCTTCTGCACACTTGATCCTTCCCTCTTTGATAGAGGGAGCCTTCTAGGAAGAGATACATGCTTGCCTTCTTCATGAGTCTCCTCTTCTGAGCTTTTGTGAAGTTTGGTGGAAACTCACCCTCCAAAATGTAGCCAATGATGGGAACCAATGATGGGAACCAATGACTCCAATCCCTGGTACCTCGGTTGCTTCACAGCAGCCGCCACCATGATGACCTGCACTTCTTTCTTTACACATGCAACGGCTTGTTGTGCAAGTAAATCAGCATCTTCATTTTGTTTCCTAGGAATATGATATAATTGCACCTCCTCAAATTGATTAAATAGCCTACGGATGGTATGAACTTTAGCCCTTAGTCTTTCATTTTTGCATGCCCAAATACCTAAAATCTGCTTCACAATGAGAAGTGCATCCCCTTTTACCAGGAGACGTTGTATACCATGGCCAATGCATATTTTTAAACCATGAAGTAGTGTGTCATATTCTGCTTCATTGTTGCTAGCTGAACTTGGTAGATTGAACTTCTCTTTCATGACCACCTCTCCACTTGGGTTGAGCAACACTAGCCCTCCCCCTGCTTTTCCTGTGGCTCGACGAAAAGCTCCATCAAAGAACAAGGTAAAAGCATTAGGAATAATTTTTGGTGGTGGCAATGGTAGGGTCTTTACTTCAGGCACCTTAATCTCCTTTTCGTGCACCCTATAAGTGAGGATCCCTGCCAATTGTGCACGCACACTATCTTCTACCTTGAAAGAGTATTGAAACTCTTGCAACTCCATAATCCACTTTGAGATCCTAGTACTAAGATTCATTTGAGATGACACCCAAGGGAACAAATTCTCTGCGGTGAGGATTACAAAAGGTTTTGGGAGTAGGTAGGATCTAAACTTTCTCACCGCAAACATGAGAGAAAGCATCATGAGTTCTGCTTCTGTGTAGTCTCTCTCCAAAGCATTCATGACCCTACTAGCAAAGTAGATGGGTCGCATCCTTGTACTGTGGGGATCTTGTTGTAGCAACACAGCACCAATTGTTTCCCTTCCAACACTAGAGCTAACAAAGAATGTGTACTCCCAACAAGGAGGCATGAGTGTTGGTAGCTCTGACAAAATGACTTTAATGTTACAAAAATACTCTTCAAGCTCATCAGACCATGCAAATTCTACTTGTTGTGTCAACTTTTGCAAAGGATGAAGCAACTCCGAGGCTAAGTGAATGAAGCGTGACATATACTTCACCTTCTGAATGAAAGAGATGACCTCCTTAAGACTCTTCGGTGATGGGAGCTCAATAAGAGCCTTTGCCTTTGAAGGATCCACCTCAATGCCTTTATAGGAAACCTTGTGACCGAGCAAGATCACTTCATCCTCACCTATGTGGCACTTGTCGGGGTTGAGTTGACCTCCCATGTCGTAGAGCTTCTTTAAACCTTCTTCTACCCTTTGTAGATGCAATGATTTTGAGCTATAAATGCAGAAATCATCAATGAACACCCTAATTGACTTTCCAAAGAATGCTTGACACACCATGTTCATGAAACGTTGGAATGTTGCAGGAGCATTTGTCAGACCAAATGGCATGACTCTAAAAGCATAACAACCCCAAGGAGTGAGAAGGTTGTTTTCAATTGATCCTCCAATGCAATCCCTATTTGAAAGTAACCTGAGTAACCATCGCACACAGTGTACTTCTCATGACCAGCTACCTCATTTAGTATCTCATCCTGGAATGGGAGGGGAAAGTGATCTCTTTTTGTTGCCTCATTGAGGGGACGGTAATCCACACACACCCTCCACTTTCCATTTTTCTTAGGAGTGACAACAACAGGAGAGACCCACTCTGAATTCTCCACTGGATAAATGAAACCTGCGGCTAGAAGCTTTCTTACCTCCTTGAGTAAAGCCTGCTCCTTGATGACTCCTAGCCTTCGTAGCTTCTGAGCCTTAAGTGTGGCCTCTGGCTTCAACTCAATTTTGTGTTGAACAGCATCTACTCCACGCACATCGGTGTAGTCTTTAGCAAAAAGCCTAGGAAACTTCCTTAGCACACATTTGAACTCCTCTCTTTCATCCTTTGTAAGTGTTGTTGATAGCATACCTTCCAGCATCCCTTCATCTTGAACACCTTCGTTCTCTTGAGGACCTACCTCCTCCAAGACTTGACAAGAGGTCTCTTGGTTGCTTGGCTTAAACCTTACCCCCATGACTTTGATGGAAGACTCCTCTTCAGTAATGCTGCCGCTACTTTCTTCTTCTGAAGTGCTATCGGTCCAACCTTCTTCCGTCTCACTTTGAGATGATTCTTCATGGAGCTCCTCTTGGCGTTGCTCCTTCATGTCAAAGACAACCTTCTTATGATTGTCATTCCTGCAAATTAATTTCCCACTCTCCCAATCCTGCAAAGCTTGCATTGTCATTAGCCATGGTCTTCCTAGGATAAATGGATAACCCACTTCCCTTGGTCGACATAACATAAAAATCCACCCCTTTCTTAATGCCAAAGGCGTCTACAAAGACATTTTTACAAATGCCTACACACCTAGCCTTGCTATTGTTTGCCATCTTGACTTTGATTTCAGGTGTCTCATGAATGTGCATGCCTAGTCTTTGCACGAGTCCCTCTGTCATGATGCAAATTTGTGCACCCCCATCCACTAGACCTTTCCTAACCAATCTTCCTTTGACGTAACAGTCTAGCATCGGTGTAATGTCCTCATTCATTTCAACTTGTGCAATTTTTACAACAGGCACACTCTCTTTTACCTTTCTCCTAGTGCTAACAGCCCTTGTTAAATCCCTCCTTACTTGTGGACATAATGCAAGAAATTGAGGCCATGAAATATCAGGACCCTTACCTCGCATGTCTTCCAACAGGTTGTATGGAGCCATTCCATGTCCAAGAGGGAAGTCTTGGAGGTTGATACGACGTCGAGTCCTCTTAGCCTCCTTGGTTTCCTTTGCCTTCTTTTCTCGTCCATGGTCACTTTGTGATGTAACTCCTTCTTTGTCCTTACCTTTCCCTCGGCCACGCTTAATGCCATTTGCTTCCATGTCAACCTCTCTTGAATTTGTCACCTCTACCACATGCACGTTTGGATCTGGCAAAGGTGGAACTCCTTCTACCCCTTGTGGAGGTGGTCTTGGTCCATTTGGCCTTTGTAGAAGCCTTGGTTGTTGACCAGTTCCTTCACCTACATTCATCACTGGGTAATTCAAGTTAGGTCTCCCTGGCTCCCCACGGGGCCAAGGACAATTATACATCCCATGTCCAGACTCTCCGCAATTCCAACATTGCAAGACTCTCCTAGGTCGTGGATCTCGCTCTTCAGACTTCTTTGCTTGTCCCTTTGGACCTACAGCTTGTGCAAGGTGAATTGACAGGCTGCTTAAAGATTCGTTTAACTTCTCAATTACTTCCACCGTTACCTCAGGAAGCTCCCTCGATGTTGATGCTTGTGACTTACCTTTGGGTCTAAGACCTTCTATTGGAACCTCTCCCCTTAAGCACTTTAGTTTCCTATATTTCTCAGCAGCCCTAGCTTCAGCTGCATCAAAGGTAGCAGGTGCACCCGCCTCAACTTTTACCTTAAGGTCAGGAAAGAGTCCGGCTATGAACCTCTCCTTCTTTAGAAATTCTGCACCATCACCAGGGTTAGCAACATTTCGTATCCATCACCATCACCAGGGTTAGCAACATTTCTCACCCATACAGCACCATCACCAGGGTTAGCAACATTTCTCACCCATACAGCCCAAAGACGTAGAAACTCTTGCTTGTACAAGTAGTAGTCATCTAAGTCTTTTTGCTTATGAGAAACAATGTCTTGCCATAATTTTTGAGTGTTTTGGGGATCAAAGAAGTATTTCTTGAAACGATTCAAAACTTCTGTGTAATTCCCCTTAACTTCCTCAGGCAAAGAGTCAAACCAAGTGCTAGCATCTTTCCTAAGGACCACCTCAAACATTTCTACACGTTCTTGATCAGTTATTATCCTCTTGATATGGCAAGACATCTTGAAATTCGCTAAAAATAATTCAGCATCCTCTCCAGGCTCTCCAAAGAAAAGAGGATACCCAGACATTTGGCGTTGGCTTTCCATTGAATTGATTTCAAAGTGACACCCGTTTTTGTCTTTCTTTCTTAAAAAGATTTACACAATAATGTATCTAGCTTGCAATCTATTCTACAACAAAATAAAGATATTCACATCAAACGACCTATGATAATCAATCAGAGGTAGGATGACAGGGTTTGGTGATGCGAGAATTTCTCCTACTCTTTGGGCACCAAACATGAACACCATACGTTGTTGAAAAAGGATTTTCCTACTATTTGCAATGTTTATTCTAATGTGTGGAGTAAAATGAAAGGGAAAAACCTCTATTCCTGGGCCATTATCCATGGTCTATGCATGACCTAATGCTTAAAACAAAACAAAAATATAGACGTCCAAACTAAGGTCATACCTAATGAGAGGCAAAATAAAAGGATTTACTGAAGCGTTTATCTCGGCCAACCTAAGAGGACCTAAAATTCTACGAATGACACGTTGAAATTGCAACTTAGTACTAACAATTATGTGTACCTTTTGCCTTGCAATGGGAATGAAGGGATCATACAAATTTTCGTGATTCATGCAAACTACTTGACTATGCTAAAGGTTGATTCTACACAAAAATACACAAGCCGTCCTCCGTGGGGGCACCAATTTGAGGCGGTCCGGGGCGGGCAACAAGAAGAGCAACCTCTAGACACCCTTCAAGGCTCCCGTGCTGCTCAATGGGGCTGGGGCACAACACAAACACAAACCAAAACAACAAACCCACAGCCAAATCCCAACTACACAAGGGGCACCACCTAGTTTAAGAGCGAACTAGGACGCAAAAGAGGAGAATCGTTAGAGCAACCCACAAACAAGCAAGGAATTTACACTAACCCTAACACCCATGGAACACTCTCACACACTAAAACACGAGAGAGAGAGAGAGAGAGAGAGAGAGAGAGAGAGAGAGAGAGAGAGAGAGAGAGAGAGAGAGAGAGAGATAGTGCTCGGGCTGCTTTGAAACGTATCGGCAATGATCAAGCAAACACAACTATATATTTAAGAAAGAGAGAGAAAGGGGGAGGGGGTGCTTGTTGCATTAATACCTTCTTACAAATTTGTCATGACAAATCAAAGTGAAATTAGTATTTGTTCAACATAGCTTGCCTAAATTTCACCACAACACATCACAAGAAAAGCCACCCCAATCACTGTCTTAAAGCCAGGGGAGTCCTCTCCACCCTGTTGCCCTCTTACAGTATGTGGGATTTATGGCTAGATTGATGACAACACCAGAGACAAGCTATCAAGAACTTAACAAAAAACACCAAGACACTTACGCATCATTGTTGTCCATTATTTCACGTTGGAAGGGAGACAAAATATCCAAGCTTAGTCCAAATCCACCCTCCTTGATTCAGCAAATGTTGGGCTTACACTAGTAGGAGAAATGATAGATTTCCTACTCTCAATTGAATGATCACTCTCTCTCTTACAATGGCATAGAGTTCCCTTGCTAATCCCCTATTACAACACATGCACATGCATAAGACAATGAGCTTTCACTGAAGAGCTCCTTCTAGAGAGGTTGAGCTTGGATTCTCAAGCTATAGCATAGTGCTCTTGCTTATGGCTCCCCTTTTTGTGCTAGCTACACCCTCCTTTTATAGCAATTTTGAAGGCTAGGGTTACTCCTCTAACCATGGTTGAGTTAGATTTTCAGCAATTTATCTAATTTATTTTGCTTGGAATTATCAAGAAGTTGGTGGGGAAAGAGAGAGGAGAGAAATGGAGGTGATAGGACTTTTCATAGTGGGTTAGTGTTAGTAGAGTTAGTATTAATTTACAAATGGAATTGGATATTTACAATGGGAGTATCCATGTAGGATACAAATAAGGAAGAAAACCTCTTAAGAGGTAAGAAAAGGTGGATTTCTTACAAGGTTGATGCTCCAAGTGTCTTGAGTAGGGCCAATTTTGACGCTTGTTGACGGTCCACTAGCTTTGACGGTACATTTTTTCTCCACTCTTGACCTTCCTTGAGAGACAAGGTAATTGAAGCTGAGTAATCAACCACCATGATGCTGTCTTTTAAGAGAAGAGGCTGAATTTTGTGGTTTTTTTAATAGATATGGGTAAATTGGAGGAGGAAAAATGAGACTAGAATGGAATTGTGTGTGGGAGGTATGAGTTCACCATGGTTTCTCTTATTCTTCGAGGTTGAGGAGAAGGTGAGTAGGGTGCAGAGAGGAGTGGTGAGAGAGGTGGGGATGATGAGTGGAGAAGTGTGTGTGAAAGAGGAAAATGATAAAGTGGAAGAGAGAGTGTGGCTGCATAGCATGGGAAAACTGGGGTCCACTAATAAAATCATAGCTCACAGCTCGTAGCTCAAAAAATATGAAAAAATTTGAGGCAAAAGTTCAGCCCACGAGCTACAACTTTTGTTTGTATCACCTTTTCAAATTCGGAGAGCAAGTGAACTTTAAAAATTCAGCAAAATCGACCGTTTTTTTCCACTGCACAAGGTCCTTGTGGGGTCCTTCTTTGGATGATTCTTTTGAATACCTCCAAGAGTGAGCCCTCCATAGTGCATGTATGCATGCCACCTACCCTTGACCTTATTTGGTAGGTCTATAATTGAAGATATTGTTGAGATTGTGATATAAGTGAATAGTACAACTAAGAAAATCAAATATTGAGGGGTCTAAAAAATATGTACATGTCAAATATAAATAATATAAGTGGAAAAAATATAAAGGGGTCAAAAGAAATCTCTCTCATTATGAGGCTACCATAAAAAGATAAATATTCTTGGTGTTCTAATTTTTTAGAAAAAAAAACAAAATAGATGTAGGAAGGGAAAAATCACAATAGTGAAAAAATATACACATAAATAAAACTAGTTTTTTTGGATTTTTGTTGGGATCGAGTTACACCAAATATAAGAGAAGCTTACATGAAAATATTTCTATATGGAATAAAGAGTATGAAAAATGGTAAGAAAAATTGTGGTAATGGTGAGGCAATGTACAGAGCATAAATAACACACACCTAGGTAGAAATATTTAAATAAATACCAAAATAATTATGAAAAAATCTTTAATTTTATTATTTGTTTAGGAATATTTACAAATGGGGAATTATTTATATACGCATTTTTTTTTTATTTTTTATTTTTGGCTCAACTAGCCCAATGACTAGCTAATTGAGGGTTTTTTAAGAAGATATGGAAAAAGTCCCATGACTCACGCACGCCTATGTACAGTGAAATGGTAGGGATAGCCACAGTGTTTGGGTGATTTTGGTAGGGTGAGGTAACTCATTGTGGCAATTACAAAGAGCCGAAAAACGGCTATCAATAGCACTAGATGCTCTGTATGAAGAACATTTTTTTTCTTCAAGGGATGATCCCGAGGGCTGCCTAGAGTTCTATGAGTTGAAACCAAGTCAAGAGGGATAACATAAGAGTCAATGATTAGATCCTTTAAGCAGCTAGTGAGTTCAAATTTGAAGGAGCATATTCAAGAGCTTATTGAAGCTTGCAACAACAATTGGGAAGATATAGTTAAAGATGCATATGAGAATTTGGGTTTCGTAGATGCTTCACATGAAGAAGGAATCTTTAAGGTTGAGGCTATACAGCCTCAAAACTTATGGGATGAAATTTGCAAAGAACCTATGCATGCAATAAAGAAGGAAAATAAATCAAGTGATCTAAATGATGAAGTGGCTAAAGCTCATGATAAAATAATGTAGGTGTATAAGTGCAATCGTATTCAAGTAGACATGCATGAAGATTTATCTACAGTTGATGCTTTTGCTACTGACTGTAAATTAGAGCAAAATGTTCGTGGTACAAATTCTACCCTAGAGTTGACAGATGATGCAAATGTTAGAGGTCAAAGAAAGGCTGTTGTTGAGACCTAGAAGACCATATACTTGGGTATACTATATTTACAAGTTTTGGATACACGAAATATTGAGGGCTTGGATGTGCAAGAGTATGTCCTTGAAGATATGCAGAGTGATGATTTAGAGGGGGTGCATACTCCTTCTTTATCAAGAGTTTGTGGCATAGGGATCACAACTATGGTAGAATGATCAGGAACCTTATGATTCTACATAACCCTAAACCTACACCTAACCTATAAGCTAACCTAACCGAAGTCCATTTGCGTTTTTAGAAGTACATGAGTCATCTTCGAAGTTCGTTTGCATTTTTTTACTATTAATTTGCTGCTAGCTCTAACCTAACCTATAATCTAACTTAACCTATAACCTAAACCTAACCTAACCTAACATAACCTTAAACCTATAAGCTAACCTAACCGATAAGCTAACCTAACCGAAGTTCATTTGCGGTTTTTGAAGTACACGAGTCATCTTTGAAATCTATTTGTATTTTTTCTACTATTAATTTGCCGCTAACTCTAACCTAACCAATAATATAACCTAACATGTAACCTAAACCTAACCTAACCTAACATAATCCTAAACCTAAACTACAACCTAAACCTAAGCTACAACCTAACCAAACAAAGTTCCTTTGCAATTTTTGAAGTGCACTAGTTATCTTCGAAGTCCGTTTGCGTTTTTTCTACTATTAATTTGTGCTAGCTCTAACCTAACCTATAATCTAGCCTAACTTGTAATGTAAACATAAACCTCACCTATAATCTAAACTAACCTAACCCTGACCTATAATCTAACCTATAACCTAACCTAATCGAAGCCCGTTTGCATTTTTTGAAGTACACGAGTCATCTTTGAAGTCCGTTTGCATGCATTTTTTAAACTATTAAATTGCCCTTAGCTCTAACCTAACATAACCAATAACCTAATCAGCATAACCTATATTAACCTAACTTACCCTATAACCTACCTAACTTATAACCTAAACTTAACCTATAACCTAACATAATTGAAGTCCGTTTAAGGTGTTATAGGTTAGGCTATAGGTTATAGGTTCGGTTATAGCCTTTCTAGGTTATGTTAGGTTAGGTTTAGGTTATAGGTTCGGTTAGATTAAATTATAAGTTAGGTTAGAGCTAGCGGCCAAAAGTAAAAAAAATGCAAACGGATTTCAAGAATGACTTCTGTACTTCTGTACTTCGATTAGGTTATGTTATAGGTGAGGTTATAGATTAGGTTTAATTTGGTTGTAGGTTAATTTATAGGTTAGGTTAGGTTAGGTTATGGATTATAGGTTAGGTTTAAGTTATAGGTTTGAAAATCGCTAGCACAATTGGACTTCAAAAATGCACACAGACTTCAAAAACATTAATATATGGTCATTGACCTTGTGGTCCTAATCTCTGTGCACCTCTAAATCAAGGTGTGCGGGGATCCAGCATGGCTAGAGAATGTGAGGTTGTTAGAGCTAGCGATAAATAGTTGAAAAAATACAATCGAACTTCAAAAGCACCTTGTGTACTTCAAAATGCAAACGGAAATGATAAACTAAAATAAAAAAATAACGCAATCGGACTTCAAAAGCGCACAAAGACTTCAACACCCTTAATATATAGTCATGACCAATAAAGACGAGATTATTACCCTTTGGTCCTAATCTCTGTGCACCTCTAGACCGAGGTGTGTGGGGATCGGACCCGGCTAGAGAATGTGAGGTTGTCATGTATTGTCATATAGTTAGTAGTATGTAGTTATAACAACTAGAGTGTTTTAATTATTTGTTGCATCATTGATAGATAAAGTATGGGCGATAGGATGGCGTGTCCTTGTGCACATTGCAAGCATCAGATCTTTCAAAAACGATAAATCTGTGACCAACACATACGCAATCAGGGTCTCTTTTTTATAGAGAAACTACAAGACTTGTGTTATCTATCTCATGGTCCACAGACAATAGATCAAACTCCGCAAGTAGATATTGCTCCAATTTCATTCCAAAGAAGACGATTTTCAAACGAACAGCCATCGATTGAGTCCTCCCACCAATACCTGATGTGGCATTTCAAGAAGTAGAGATGGAGTAGAATTTAGATGTGTTCTTTGACATGGATCCCATCATTGAAAACATAGAAGACGATAATATTCAACCCAATACTGCGGACCAACCTCAGCCATCCTGTCCATATCGAGGACATGATAGCAACGATAAAGAGGGCGAGATGATGCGAACTCTTGAACGCATGCCGCATTCAAAGGGGGTGCATAGAGAGGTGCAATCTCTTGGTGTTACATATGATTGGCTTCATTGTTCTGATTATATGGCCAAGACAATCGATTAAATTTTTCAATATCCATGCTAAACATTGTGCTACAGAAGTGAAAAGATATTTGAATGAGGGTGAGAAACTTGAAGAGAAGTCTACCATAGATGTGTCTAATATGCATGTCACATATGGGGAGACTAGTTTGCAGCCAAAGATGTGTAAGGTAGAGGAATATTTTGAAGTAGTAGACCCAAAGCTTATGTGCTTATTGGATGAAGCTTTGGAAGGATTCTCAAATACAAATGCTACGGGTGCTGAGAAATCTAAATTTATGTATGATTGAGTTTATTTAGATGCAATTGATGCTGACCTTATGCACTTGTTGGATGATGCTCTACTTGATTTTGAGCATGTGCAAGATAGGAAATGCTTTTGGAGCTCAATAAAGAGAGTTTTTTTAGATAACCTATGTACTTAGATAGGCAACACCAGAATTCCAATGCTAGAGGGAGTGAAGGTGTATTACCAATGATCCTACCCATGATTGTTGATCAACAATTGGATGAGCCAGTTGCACAGGGGATATGGAAGTATCTAATGATACCTGATGCTATATGGGATTTGATGCTACCCTATGATGTAGGGGAATTTGAGTAAGCTTTTGATCCAGGAGGAGATGATTATATGCATGGTCCGGGGAAATTGATTGATATGCCATATGAGTGAGGCAGTTTTCATGATGGTTTATGGATTAACTCATGCCTATGTTCTGCGGTTGGGAAATTTTTGTGTTTTTCCTATGATCATGGAGGAGTATTTTATATTTCACCAACATGAGGATGGTTTGGGTTTTGTGATGTCTGTCATCACTGGACATATGGCCCATTTGATTTGGGGCTATTGACTTATACATGTTGCGGATTCAAAGGATATCAATTATTTCTTATAGTAGATTACTTGGAGCTAGGTGTTTCTTTGTTTGGATTTAAGCTAAGAGGAAAGAGTTTTGGGTTTTGTGGTCAATAAGCTTACATGGGTATCTTCCAATTGACTTCCTTGGACAATTGATGAAGTATCTTCACATATTTTGGGTTGGTTCTATTACCAAAACATGAAGTAAAGGACTTGACGACCATTCCATATGCAAACAGACTTAAGCTTGATAGGGTTCCGTGTGAAGATAGACTAAGGGATACTTGAGCTTGATAGGGTTCCCTAAATTGATCTTGATAGTCAAGCCGTGTGCATAATTAACTTGAGCACTTGAGTCTGGTGGGGCTCACTAAATAGGTTTCCCATAATTGAGTGATTTGGATATATTGCAGATACGGTTCAAAGGTTTGCAATGGAGATCTACCTAATGATTAAGCTAGACCATTGATCATAGGGTTGAAGACTTATTTTGTTTGCATGTACTTACCAGTTACATGAGATTGATGATGGCAAAGATCTTTAAGTTCTTATAGCAAATTTAGATTAAAGACCGGTTGGCACAGACCGGAGGCTGTGCAGGTTCAAAGGGAAAATCTTGAGTGGTACTTAGAATAGCTAAGATGTGTAGACCACATAGACTATTACTTGATGCTTTGGGACTAACGCCTCACTCATTTTGTGGCTTAGCTACCCGACTCTCAATGTTTTAATGGCGGCTTGCACATTCTTGTTCAAGTCCAAAAATCCAATTCCATAAGTTCTTGGAAATTTAGGCCTCCTTCATTGTGTTGGTTTATGGATGTCACCATTTTGTCCAGTAGGTTGGCATACTTTAACTCCTCTTCACTTGCTTGTCATATGTTGACGTTTTGCTTTGTGAAACAAGTTCTTATATTCTTGTAGTGACTATTGGAGCCTTTTCTTTATCTCCCATGAGAAGTAGTTGTTGAGAGTGTGGGCTCTTTGTGTTTGAGTTCCCACTAGCGATTTTGGAATCCACCTTGTCTTTGGTCCCTGTGTGGCCGTCTTTTGCATTTTCTCCTTTTCTTGATGACTTGATGGACACTAGGCTTTGGCATCCATTACTGATTATTTTTGTTGTAAAAGCCTTTCTTTTGTATATGAAGATGAGGTATCCATCTGGAGTTTGTAGCACCCTCGATTTTGGCTGGTTTTTGTTGGCTCTACGTTGTGACTGCTTCCTGATGGATTGAGTCATGTGCTACATGATTGAGTTTTCTTGTTTTAGGTTGAGCTAATTTCGGTAACTATTTTTAAGTGTTACCTTCACAATATCCTTGAGCTTTGAGTAGCTTAATTGGAATCATCCGTTGCTCCAAATGTGTTTGTTTGGTATCTTGGCTGAGGTTTGACTTCAACATCCATAATTCTTGCATTGCTTGTTGCTTTAAAGGTATCTTCTTTTGTCTTTTTCTGTTGTTTTCCTTCCTCTTTAAATTGTTTGTCTTTGGTTGATAGCTTGGCTTGCTTTTTGTAGAACTTCTTTCTTGAGGAGGTGAGTAGTTCCACGCTATTACTTTAGGATTTTTGGCCCAAACATTGGTATTCCCTTGAGAGTATCTTTGAGCAATGATTGACTCATTTGATGCTACCCACCCAATGAACTTTGGTTTTTGAAGTTAAGCATGTGCTTGACGTATCCAAACTCGGTTTTTGACTTTGATGTGCTCTTTGGATACCAACACTTGGTTGACTCTCTTCGACTTATTTTGAAGGATTTTTTGTGATGGAAACTTTGGTTGATAGACTTTTTGCTTTGGTTTTCATTGCATTGTTGATGGTGTGGCTCTTGATGTAGAGGCTTTGTGGGAATTTTTATGGAAGCTCATTGAAGAAGGTAAAGTTTTCTTACAGGATTGATCTTCTTTATTGTTTACCTTAGCTTTACCTCTTTTCATGATGCTTGATTGCTCATTTTTTTCTTGGACTTGAGGTGATTTTGTGGCCTTTGATGGTGTTGTTGCTGAAACTTTTCCTTGTGGTTGAAAGAGGATGTCCCTCTAGCTTTTGTCAGGACCAAACTCTCTTTGATGTGATGGGAGTTGATTATGTAGAATTTATCCTTAAAGTCCCTAATACTTAACTTGAGTACGGCTTCTGCCACACCAAAGCTACGAATCATCATGTTTGAACTTGTGTAAATATCATTTCATGGCTGCATATCAATTTTTTGTCCAGTTTTATTAAAATTATCATGCTTATTTGAATATTTTAGCACCAAAACAGGAAGTGGTAGTATTGGTGATAATGTTATCTATAATACATGCGATGGTGGTACAAAGTGTGGTAATACAAAAAATATTATTTAATTTGCTGAAGAATTTGTTTTACCCTCCTCTCTCCTCTTTGGCTATCCCATTTTGAAATCTCTCTAAATAATGTGGTGAAGGGCCGCAGTCAATGTTTTAAAAAATTTATAATGCAACGAATGGTAGCAATGCTCCCACAAAAATTAGACAAGCATATATCAACATATCTTTCTCCATAATTTCCCATCAACAAGTTCACTATTAAGCGTGGCTGCTTGACAAATTGCATCTAATGCAAATAGGTGGTTAGGTCTCTTGACATCAAAATATTTAAAGTAATACTCATATTCTTAAGCATTCTCCAAAGAGATGCACTTGATTATCCTATGTAAGGCCAATTAATTTATCAATGTAGATACCAATGGGTACTATGGTTATGTGTATTTGGAAAAGAACAAGAATTCTATGAGAGCATGTTGGGAATTGCTTATGATGGTGAAAGTTGAGTAGAAAGTGATGTGTGAGAAAAATTAGCCCGCAAACTTAATTTACATGGAGATTTTTACTACATTCCAAAGCACTATTATTTTATACATGAAATTTACATGACAAGAACATCATCGACTGACTGCTAGGGAAACAAAAGCACAAAAAACCTTTATGCACACACACACACATATGTATGTATACACACTCGCATGCACTTATCTAAACAAGAGATTCTCTCTAGATATTACTCTTTACCCCAGAATGGTACAAATATAAGCATGGAGATCCTTATGATCCACAATATGAATCTTGAAGCTGATGTAATAAGACTTATTTCTCAAAATTCTTATAGTGAAAAAGAATATAATAGGCCATATCTTTTGTTGAGCATGGTTTAGAAGATTGTTGAATAGTTCATTAGGCAGAGAATATTAGTCTAACGCAAATGAGTTAAAGATTGTGAAAGAGAAAATACACTCTCTCATTTCTTAAATAATGTACTTAATATATATTTAAATATGATTAGTGAATAAGGATAGTTTTTTTATAGATAGTAAAGTAAAGACATAGACTAAATTGATATATTTATCAATATCAATGATATATCTTCTGATGTGTTTTAGCTTAAATACATGTGGGGAAGCTTAAAATGAGTTAAAAATGCTGTGAAGACCTGAAGATAAAGTTTTTATGAGTCGCCATCTAAAAGTTGCGTTTGTAGCCACAGTAAGAGGTTTTTTCGCACTTCTTCCCACATAGCCTTGTCGACCAAAGATGTTCCTGTCATTTTGAGTATCTCAAAGTTTATATTTTGAGTACGTATGGCAAAGTTACAACAGAAACAAATTTTGAGTAACAACAGGCTACTCTACAAACAATAGCAGGTTTGCCTATGAGCAAATATACAACGATAATATCTCTTTTCTTAAATCCAATCAAGAAGTGATTTTAATCCTTTATGGTGTAAAATTATGTTTTCTAATTTGATTTTCATGGTGAAATGGTCACACAAGTGTGTTGTTTTGGCTAGTTTGTAGGTGCGAAGAAACCAACATGATATCCACTCAATACAGTGGAATCGAATCTTTGCAATGTGTCAAGAGATGGAGAATGTGAGTGTTGCGACCCAAATTATGACCGTGATTTCCATCTAAAGATTGAGATTTTGAGTTTGATTGTGATTGAGATTGAGAACACGGTTGTGATTAATATTACAATCAAGATTGAGAGCAAGGTAGCTCTTAGGTTTTTGGGAGGTTATGACACAAGCTATGATCTGTTTGTAATCTCTATATTGCATCAATACAAAAACTCTATTTCAATTTTCTACTCTATATACCCTATATTGTTTTTTATCAATATATTTTTCTCTCATATTATTGCATCACAAGTGATATCATAGCAGTTTTAGTTCTACAACAAATATATAAATATACAAGCAAAGATTAAGGAACAAGCTAAGCTTATTCGGTGGATCATTCAAAATCTTAATAAGCGTGAGACATATGATAAAGGAAAGGGAATACCTAAAGAAAAAGATGGAAGTGCAAGCAAGTAATTAAAGAAGAACAGGCAAAAGAGAAACAACGATGATGATGAGGATGACGATACGGGAGAAGCGGCAATCAAATAATTCTTCAAGAATGCAAAGCTTAATGATTTTATTGCATAGAAAAGACAAGAAAATATTTGGAAGCATGGACTGAAGAGATGGATGCCTTGGATAATTTTTTTGAAGTGGAGGGCAAATTCATTCGACTTCTGAATGCCCGAACAAACATGTCGATAAGGTAATAGGAATGAAGATGGCTAAAGTGGAGGCTATCCATGACACATATTAAAAAGCTAAGTCATTTGATCATACTTTCTAATTAATGCTTTATGTCTTTGGTGAATCATTTGAAAGCTTTTGTGATGTGGATAAAATAAAAAACCTAAAATTGAATTTCTTAATAACTTGCTAACAAAGTGAGAACTAAGCCAACAAACAAGATGCCTACCAAGAACAAAGCTTGATTGTAGGAGCATGGAGACAAATAGATGGATGTTAATCACCTACTCGACCTTCTAAAGACAATCACTACCAAGGGAAATCAACTCAAAGCACACCATGGGGAAACAACCGCTATCTTATCTACGACACTTATGTTGATCGGAACATGACCTAACGTTGTCGAGTCGTCACGAAACTCAAGGGGTTATCCCTACACACCTACATGACACTACCTAAGGTCTCTAACCCAATCTACTACTAGAAAACACTTGGTAAGGGAAACATGTTTGAAAACAAACAAGAAATTACACATCACCGATTCTCAACATACTTAGGCCTAAAGTGTAGTTAAACTTTTTATGAGCGCGATGACATAAAACATTCACAAAATGGATACACGATTCAAGAGAAAAATCACTTTGAATCTTGTAGGAGAGCTCTTTACGAGGATACCGGAATCGTGCAATCTTGGTGTTGAAGCGTAGTCCTCACCGTTGCTAACGCGATGGTGTAGTCACCTCCACAATGTAACTTCCATAGTACATGTAGAGAGGAGAAGAAGACCTCACTCCCTCGTCGACACAAATCACACTGTCACAGTACACTTAGTATAGCTCCCAAAGATAATTAATTAAAAGTTTCCTTTAGGGTTACAAAAGTTGGCTTATATACCTTAGCCTTGGAGGTATCAACTCATCAAAATTAGCTCCTACTTTCTACAATGGATTCTTCTTATCCACATATTTAATAAGTTACAATATGGAAACTTGATTGAGTCCCAAAAAATAATTACAATTGAGTCCATCAAATTAAATAATACAAGAATTGGGCTTTCCAGTTGTGGAGTGTCCTTCATTCAACAATCCCCCCTTTGAGTTCATGTCGTTCTCAACATCATCTTTCCATGTGTCGAGTCCTTGTCTGCGTAGTGCTTCTAGCCCTTTTCTTCTAATTCTATAGTAGTATTTTATTGTCTCCATCAATGGAAACCTAGTGTCTTTAACAGCTTTAGATAAGACTCATATCTGATGTTTCCCATGGTGACTGTAGGGCCAAGGATTCTGTTGTCGTATGTTGAAGAAGCCGCTGTAGAAGGATTCCTCAAATGCTTGCATGTGGGATCTTGGTAAGAATATTAATCTTTGATAAAATAAGCAAATCACCTCTAGGGATGGATACTTTGACAAATAATAGGTCATTTTGGCGAGTGTCGCCCGTTGATAATAATGTTGAGTTCGTTGCTTTGGATGGCACGAACACCTCGAGGCAAGCCAGAAGAGGTCTGGCATATCTTCCTGATCATCACAAATGTCAGGTTAGGAAAGCCAATGAAAATCTTAACGGTGCCCTTTAGTGTTTTCACCATATAAGAGACACTTATTATGTGTCCCTCCTTAGGTGGTGGCATTGATGGGTAATTCAACCAGGTTGGATGCCTTTTCAAGAGCCTGGTGTGGTTTTCCCATGAGCGTACACGAGGTATTGGACAAAATAAAATGGTGTCCCTATGTTTTTGGGGGTATCCACCAAGCATTTCAAAAATCTTGGTTGAGGAGCCATCCTTTTCTCCATTTTGGCTAGAATCCACTATCCTTCTTCTAGCTTCTGGATATTGGATATCACCTTCATACTCAGGCACCAATCCTTCAACTTCAATTTGCTTATTTATTGGAAAGACCTTGTACTTTAAAAGAGGGTAGACGAGTGATGGCTATATTGTTCGTTCTCAACATCTCTTAGTGTTCTAATGAGAGACTCAAGCTCTCCCTGCGCCGCCTCAGCTCTTTGACTTGTTCCTTGAAGAGTTATTGAGACATTGTCATATTCTTCTTGTATATTCCCCTCCCTTTTTTGGAGCATGTTGTTTTCCAATTAGCTAGTGTGAGAGATCACGTTCTAATTCTATTTTGTATCTGATGAGCGTCTCTCACATCTTCTCCATTAGCAACTACCATGTTCCTTGCCAATGATTTGGGGAGTGGGAATCATAGTGAAATCTAGTGTCTCATACTTAGTAATACACCAGCTGAAGGAGATCTCTAAGGGCTCACCAAAGGTCTTCGTTGAGGCATTGGTGGAATTTGTACCAATCCCGGTACTCCAGGTTGTGGTAATTGCAGTTCTGGTGCCCTTGTTTGTGTATCTTGATCTTGGGGTCGTCTTTTTAATTTTTCATCTATGGCCGGGTCTCTTGGCTTCTCCTCCCTTTTTTCCTTTTTATTTGCAGCCCATGGTGGGGTTGGAGTGCCATAAACGACTTCAGAAGACTCTTTTAATGTATTTTTAGTGTTAAGGAGGTCTTCATAAAAACACATGTCATCCTTTTCATTGTCTCTTGGTTTTGGTCCAGCCTCCGATGCCTTCTTCTGCGATTATTGCAATGTAAAGAGCTTTGGGCTTGGAAATTGAGAGATAGACCTCGAGGAAGGTATTGGTGGTGTTGTACTTCTTCCCACCACATTTTTTTGTTTCCTCTTTCCCTTATGCTCTAGGAATCTCTTTCACTTTTCTCTTGATATCCTGTACCTCTTCAATCGTGAAGGGATCTAGAATTTAGTGTTTGATCACTCTGTTAGATTCTTCATATGCTCGAATGAAATTTTCAAAATGATCCTCTATTGGCCTCGAGGAGCTGCCCCATCTTTGCTGGGGGCAGATCTGGCACCTAATACTCCTGAAAGTCTCCCTTAAGTGCTCATTTGTCCATGAACTACTCGATCAGTCTCTCGATTCGAGCCACCTTTTGACTGGTGGTTTATTTTGATTTTTTCTCTTTGGTCATTGCCATTTTTTCTTTTGTCTTTGATGGCTCTTTAGACTTTTCTTCCTGTATTGTATCTAGCTTTCTTCTTAGCCTTGTAGTGATAGGTGGTGCCACTGGTGGTTCACCTTCTATATCTTCTTTAAGTCTCAACCATTCATTCTGAGTTGGTGGGTCCAATTATTGTCCTCTTGCTCCAGTAGCTTCATATGCAATCTTTGTTAAGACTTCTCCACCTCCAATGTACTTTAGCTTTTCCGTTCCCATTTCAATTACTTGCTCATGCAAATATTGGGCAAGATTCACTCCCTTGGACATGCTTCTTCTTAGTGTCCATGTCATGGTGGTAGGTACTTCATGTGGCGTTGTAGTATACTTTTGCGGCCGCTTGCTGCCTCGAGAGAGTCACAATGTATAAATTGTGTATATCACGTGCGTTCAAGGACTATTTTTCAAACTCATTATATATGTATTTTTTACAAATAAAATACACTTTTTATATTCTATCTATAATTTTTTTTCCCAATTTGATTTTATGGTGTCCTTCTTTACGTGAAAATGTGCAAAACAATGAAATTTAATAACCCCTTCTGCTGCACTCACGTGATAGTCACAAAATTCTTAAGTGATTCCCATGAGCTTGCTGCATACATGGAAGGACTGATCATATAACTTGGGGCATTATGGAAAATTTGGACTCTCAAAGGGGCCCTATAACTTCAAATTTCTCTTTCTTGTCCGCAATGGGCGCATGGCAAAGTTTTTACAAATGAAATCAAAAATTGTTGGACCTTTTTGGATATAGAATGTACACATTGAGATCTATCCATTGATATATAACATGCCATTAGATTCCTTATATTCTAGAAGATAATGTGAAACTCCGTCTTAAAAATAGAATCTCTCCCCACATTTCAGTTTTAGTGAGGCCTTAACTTTTACAAATCAAATCAAAATTTGTTGAAGTTTGGGGATTTGATACCATAAAAAATTCCCTTATGACAACATTGTTACAATTCTTCCTAACAAGAACAGTCTAGATTTCACCCAAGAATATATATTTCTATTTGAATACTCCTAACGTCAAGAATAGCATAATACTACTCATAATGTAGCTTTGTCACAAGAAGAGTCTGCATCAAGCCAGTTGGAGTGGGATTTTTATGTTTGAAGGCATCCATTTCAACAAGTAGGCCGCAAAGGTGATCTTCATACTGTCATTTTCTCTTGTCTCAAATTTCCTAGCAAGCATTGTTCTTGTTGCAATAGCAATGGCCATACTTAAGATGGTTATTGAGCATGTCAATACAACAAAGAGAAAAACTTTTAGTGTTACTTTGATGCCTATCAAAATAAAGAATTTATTCTTATGCATCATAATAACTTTGTATTAAAAACAAGTTGCCTTATGTGCAGTTTCTCTCGAACGAATATTTCGTGTACATGATAGTTTACATTTCATTATTGATTTTGGTCCTATACCAAATATAACAAATGAATCTAAGTGCCCACAAAATATCATTCTTCAGTTATCAATTGTTGTCAGACATTTTTTGGATGATCATAAAGCCAGTATATCATGCCAAAAAGCTTGCTAACTAGCCTATGTATATATGTGTACATAGTGCTTCGAGTCTTGGGAGTGACCATGAAAAAATTCAACTAAAAGGTTGTTCGAGTCCCCAAAACATGGTTTTCAATAAGTATTTTTAGCCGTTCTTTATAGCTTGTGAATTGGACTTGTGCATCATGATTTATGTGCGTCGTCCAAAGTGGGTGGTTTCAACTTAGAAAGAGGTTGCAGATGTATGCGAAAAAGGCAACTATTCCAACGTGATGATCTAAAATTAGAAATGCTGAGATTTTACATTTATGGAGATACCCGAACAAATAGCTCTGAGCCGTGCTTTACGACGTCGCATTTGGTGGCCGGAGCGGTGCATTGCGCTCCTGAGAAGGGGTCAAGCTGAAAATTTTATGTGGGGGGAGGTGTTGGGGTATAATGCCCAATGTGGTCGCCCAGGTAAGTGAACGGGCCGCCAGGTATGTACACATATTCTTTTGTTAAAACATAATAAGAACTCACTATGCTCTACCCATTATAGTAGAGCGAGTTCACCATATCGTTGTGCTCTTCTTCTCGCACTCTCTCTCGCATCGCACTTCCGCTCGTACTCCTTCAACTGGTATCAGAGCTCAGATCGAGGCTCGGGGCAGCACTGCAGGAGGCTAGAGTCACCAACTCAGATTGGAGTGAAATTCGACAGGCAAAGACACGGCCCCAAATCTTGTGGGAGAACCGTAAGGGCTTGGTGTGCTCAGAATTTCATTTTGAGGTCATCTCGGTCACCATTCGGCTTCGACAAAGGTCTGCGCAGGCCATTTTCGACTACGTGGTCTCGGCGGGTGCAGATCCGACTCTGCAAATTTGGGGTTTTCGGCCTACGACTGCAGGTGCTGAGGATATCGACACTCCCAGAGTGTTGATTTGTGGCTGTCTACACATCGAAGGACGGCTCACAGTTCTTGGAGGCGTGTCACATACGACACGGACGCATCTACACACAGACTGTAGGCGACATCCACTAGTTCATCAGGTAGCTTGTGTTTGCTACTTGATATTCCAGATTTCATCTTGACATTGCAAGTACTTCCACATGGGATGTATTGTCAGAGATGATGTATGTCTGTTGAGGGTTTGCTGGCTGTGAGTCACGCAGCAAACAACCGCCGCAGCGGCTACAACATACAGTGGGAAATTTGTGGATGTATGACTTTGTGGGAAGTCTATGTACTGTCAGATTTACTGCAGCCTTTGTTGAGGGTCGAGTGAGGTTTTATTGAGCTGGGGGATTCTTGAATGTTGAGATCCTTTCGGTGATACAGGTCTTGGAGCGATCCCTCGAGCACCCTTAGATAGGCAGCTAGGATGTATTGACTGTGAGTTAGACAGTTGGGATTGCATCTTTACTTTACTGCCGTTGAGGCATTGTCACGGTCTATGCTTACAGGATAGTGACAGGACAGTGAGAGACAGTACAAGTGCAGGACAAGTTTACCCGCAGCTTACAGTGTTAGAGAGACAGTGTTTTTTGAGCTGTTTTTTGGTCTGTTTTTTTAGTACACCAGAGCCATTTTACAAAGGAGACTCTGCCGAAATTTATGCAAAATCTGAAGCTTTCTTGGTTCATTTGACAGGTTGATATTGGTTCAGAGGTCAGTTTACAGGGGAAACTCTGCCGAATTTTTCCCAAGAAAGTAAACCACTGTGAAGCGTAGCTTTGGCTGGATCACAGGACACTGCTCTTTACAATATCAAGAAGCTGGATGGAACCAATTTCCCATTGTGGAAGAAGCAGATTTGGCACGTGTTGGTACAAAAGAAGCAGATAAAACCTATAAAGCTCAAGGGGATAAAACCAGAAGATATGGACGAAGATGAATGGAGCGAAATGGATGAATTGGCACTTTCTACCATTATGCTGACTTTGGCAGAAAGCGTTTACTTCAATGTAGCAGACGAGATGTCAGCTTATCAAGCATGGTTAAAACTGAGTGATCTTTATGAGAAGCAGAGTGCAGCTTCACAGGTATACTGGCTTAAGAAGCTTGTTGACTTGAAGATGAAAGAAGGGACACCTATGTCCAATCATCTGAATGAATTCAACACAATCTACAGTCAGTTGTCAACTCAAGGTGTCAAGTTTGATGAACCTCTTAGAGCTATGTTCCTGTTGATCACATTGCCGGAAAGTTGGGACACTTTTCGCACAGCTTTGAGTAATTCTGCACCTCCAGATGGTTTGAACATAGCAGGTGTAGAAGGAAGTCTGCTTACTGAAGAAACCAATAGAAAGACAATGGACAAAGGCAAAGGAACATCCTTAGTTGTCAGGGGAAGGACCAAAGAAAAGTACAAAGGTGGAAAGAGGAATCAGTCTCGTAGCAAGTCCCGCAGTGCTAAAGGCAAGAGTGACATAGAATGCTACCATTGTGGCAAGAAGGGTCACATGAAAAGAGACTGCAGAGAATGGAAAGCAGAAAAAGGCAAAGAGAAAGCTGAAGACCATGGTGAGAAGAACAAGTCCTCAGTGAAGATTCAAGAAATAAATGTGACAAACACTGTTGCAGAGGATGACAGTCAGTGTCAGGAGACATCTACTTCTTGAAGAATACAATGGACTCAGCTCTTCTTACAGCATCTGATGGAAATGCACTGAGTGACTGGATTATAGACTCAGGGGCATCACTTCATGTGTCTCCAAACAAGGAGTGGTTTACCTCTTATGTGACCACTAAAGATCATGTTTGGCTAGGCAATGGGCAGACATGTGAGATCTTAGGTGTTGGAGATGTTCAATTGAAGTTTCAGAATGGCTCTTCTTTCACGCTAAAGAATGTGAGACATGTTCCCGCAATTACAAAGAGCTTGATCAGCACAGGTTTACTTGATGATGCTGGCTACGTCACCACTTTTGGACAGAACATGTGGAAGATATCCAAGGGTTCTATGACAGTAGCAAATGGAGTAAATTCTGGAGGACTTTACATGATTTATGTATCAAATGTCTCTAAAAATGTAATCAATGTAACCGAGCAGCCGAACGTTTCCTTGTGGCATAGCCGGTTAGGACATATGTCCAAGAAGGGAATGGAAATCTTGTCTCGTTCTGGTTATTTGCCTGGATTTTCATTTAATGATTTTGAATTCTGTGAACATTGTCTGTATGGTAAGCAAACACAGCAGCCACATAAGCATAGAAGCAGTAGAAGAGATACACAGTTGGCATTTGTTCATAGTGATTTGTGTGGACCTATGCCTAAGCTATCTCTAGGGGGAGCTTCTTACTTTATAACGTTTCCTTGTGGCAAGCCGTTTAGGACATATGTCCAAGAAGGGAATGGAAATCTTGTCTCGTTCTGGTTATTTGCCTGGATTTTCATTTAATGATTTTGAATTCTGTGAACATTGTCTGTATGGTAAGCAAACACAGCAGCCACATAAGCATAGAAGCAGTAGAAGAGATACACAGTTGGCATTTGTTCATAGTGATTTGTGTGGACCTATGCCTAAGCTATCTCTAGGGGGAGCTTCTTACTTTATGACATTTATAGATGATTACTCGAGGAAAGTATGGGTTTACTTTCTCAAGCACAAACTTGAGCGAAAGAGTAGAAAGTGCATCTTTCTAGGCTATGGTAATTCTGGTGAGGTGGGGTACAGACTTTGGGATCCCGAATCAAGAAAGGTTGTCCGCAGCAATGATGTTCACCTTAATGAATCCAAATATCATTCTAAACCAGAGAGGGTTGAGGAGAATAGAAGAGTTGTCTTCCAAGAAGATGGACCTGCACGTGCAAGACAAAATGTCAGGGCTCAAGAGGAGCAAGGACAGGATAGAGTGGAACCACAGGTTGTGGCTGAGCCTGAGCCACCTATTGTGCGTAGATATGGACGTGTCACGTGACCTCCTGATAGGTTTGTTCCATCTATGAACTATGTCATGTTGATTGATTGCAATGAGCCTTCATGTTACAAGGAAGCAGTGCAAATGGAGGACTCCGGAATTGGCAATTGGCCATGCAGTCAGAGATGACAGCTCTGGCATAAAAACCAGACATGGAAGCTAGTTAAATTACCACGGGAAAAAGGCTCTACCCTGTAAATGGGTTTACAGTATAAGATCACCGCTCATGATAGTCAGCCAAAGTACAAAGCAAGGCTTGTTGCCAAGGGCTTTAAGCAAGAACAAGCATTGACTTTGATGAAGGCTTCTCTCCGGTGGTCACAAGAACTACATTGAGATGCTTTCTTGCATTGGTTGCCATATTAGATTTGGTGTTGCACCAAATGGATGTCAAGACAGCGTCTTGCATGGTGATTTAGACTCGAAATTTACATGCAGCAGCCAGAAGGGTTTGAGAAAGGCAAGGAAGATTGGGTATGCCAGTTGTTAAAGAGTCTTTATGGCTTAAACAATCACCTAGCATGGTACCATAAATTCCACAAGTTTATGCTTTCTCAAGGCTACAAACGTAGTGAGTTCGATCACTGTCTATATACAAAGAAGGCTAAGGATGGCATGTTGGCTGATCCTTATTTTGTATGTGGGAACATGTTGATTGCTGGCAAGCACTTGGAAGAAATTCAGCTTTGAAGTCAAAGAGGCAAAATTGTTTGATATGACAGACATGGTGAGGCAAGTCATATACTTGGTATGCGCATTGGGAAGAGATCAATCAAAGAAGTTGATTTGGTTATCTCAAACAGAGTATATTGACAAGGTTTTGCAATGTTTAAATATGGAGAAGGAAAGCACTGAGTGTTCCATTGCCACCATATGTGAAACTTAGCACAAGATTGTCCCTGTGTCTGAGGAAGAACAGGCGAAATGGATAAGATTCATATGCGTCTGCAGTGGGAGTTTGATGTATGCAATGATTGCTAATCCCCAGACATTGCATTTGCAATGGGAGTAGTAAGTCGATACATGTCAAACCCAGGCAAAAACATTGGAGGCATGAAAGGAATATTGAGATACTTGAAAGCTACAAAGAGTATGCGTATATGCTATGGGAGTCAGGAGCTAAGTGTAAAGGGTTTTACAGACTCAGAGTATGCAGGTGACTTAGACAACCGAAGGTCTACGTCAGGGATGTCTTTACATTGCTGGTAGCAGTATCATGGCGTTCTAGATTACAAATTGTGTTACTCAGTCTACTACAGAGGCTGAATATGTTGCAGCATCAGAGGCATGCAAAGAATCAATTTGGCTTAATCGACTAGTAACAATTTGGGAATCAAAGAAAGATTGCCTGTGTTATATTATAGTCAAAGTGCTATACAATTGGCTCGCAGTCGTTTATCACTCAAAACAAAGCATGTGATGTGAAGTATCATTTCATCAAAATGCCGAGGATAAGAAACTTCAGCTTGTCAAAGTTCACACCACAGAAAATCCTGTTGATCTACTTACAAAAGGACTTCCCTCAGAGAGCTTTGCGCATTTTCGCAAGCATTAGGTGTAGGTTAGTACATCACTTCTCTACATCTCTTGTATATTACTTGTATAGTAGCTTCTCTCACACTTAAAGTACCACATTGGACTTTAAGTGGGAGGTTGTTGGGGTATAAAGCCCAATGTGGTCGCCCAGGTAAGTGGGCGGGCCGCCAGGTATGTACACATATTCTTTTGTGAAAACCTAATAAGAACTCACTATGCTATACACATTACATTAGAGCGAGTTCACCATATCGTCGTGCTCTTCTTCTCGCACTCTCTCTCGCGTCGCACTTCCACTCGTACTCCTTCAGGAGGAAGGAGTTGGAGAAGTGGAAGAGGAGGATGCCATGTGGAACTGGGATAATCCCACATTGGCAAGGGGAAGGAGGAAATGGGGGCTATAAGGGAAGGATGGGATGCCCACTAGGGGTGTTCAAAAGGAGCGAGGAGCTCTCTCAAGTTTTGACGATGGGGGCTCGTGGACACTTGGGGGAGAAGGAGGCACCATTTTGAGTTCCCACTATCGGCTCAAGTGCTTGGCCCATTTTTTGGTCCCCTAGACACTAGCTACCACCCCTTCCCTTGGCCCAAAAGTTATCGGCTGCCCCATTTCCTACCCAAATGAGACCAAAATTGGACCAATTAAATAGAGCCTTGCAAGAGAGCCTTGTCCGTTGAGGAGAGAGAAGAAATATCTTTGAATAAAAGATCCAAAGAGGCCCCATTTTATAGCTACAACACCTACAAACTTTCCAGCGAGCTCATTTTTTAGCAAAGAGAGTACACCACCAACTTCGGATGGCCATATCTCTCTCATCTTTTATCTGTTTTTAGCCTATGGATACTCTACGAACATCTACTTAAGACGATCTATGTCATTGTCTCCTTGTTTTCTCCTAATTCCAAGTGTGATTCATGCTAGAAGGGTTCTTCATAAATCTTTACAGGTGCTTCACAGGTAGTTTCGACGGTGCAATAGGTCTTCCTTCCGACGATGTGACTCGTGCAAGGCTATACAGGCACTCGTTTTCTTTGTCGTTTGCATGCTAATAGCGTCTTTTTTTCTTTCTGATGACCTTATTAAAGGATATTGGAGATTTATATCCTGATACATTATCTTCTTCAACTCAATTTCTCAGAGGTATTTTACATGTTTGAGGTATTCAACATTATCTTCTCTCACTTGAAAGACTCATTGACCTTTGTCTGCTTGTGGGCTTTGATCATAGCAAATGCTAGCTCTCCCTTAATGATGTTTTCGCAATTGTTTCTCTCTGCATTTTTGATATGCTGGTTCATTATACTTCAGATAAAAATCATGATAGAAACTAGACAACACATCATACTTCATATCTAAGTCATAAATAATGATTGGAGAGTCAAGAACCAACTCTTTGAAGATCAAACCCACATGGTTCTCTTGCATTATCATATTTCAAAAAAAATCCAGATGAAAGAGACATTTTATGTCTTTCTCTTGCTTCCTCAGACTCATCCTGGTCTTTCGTCCCCTACTACTAAATGCATTGTTCTCAAGTAGCATCTTTAATTTTTGATTCAAGATTCTTTGAGAGATCTATTTTTTTATGAGTAGAGCTTGCATCTTCGATCTAGTATACTTCATACATTTGTATGAAGGCCGATTCCCTAGAAGCATGGCTAGATATAGCCCTAATCTTTGAACCTTTGCGGTAGTCAATTGTAGTGGTTGAGTGTTAACACTAGGTTGGTAATGGGACACTTTTATGTCCTCTTAAGTGACCATTTTCCTTGAATTATGTCAAGAGTTTCAAAATGTATTTTGAGGTTCTATCCATCTAGAAAGTTGTCTCATGAGCTGCAAAAAACTCGACATTTTTTTGGAATATCAATTCCATCTTTAACCTTGTCCTTGCACAACATTTCACAACCTAAACTGTGTGAAAAAACGGGTCCTGTTTTTGGCTTTTTCCAACTTTTTGCAATTATACCACTCTAGAATTCATGTTTGTGAGGTCTATAATGCTAGAGAACTATCTTTAGTAGTCCTCAACATGTCCTGATGCTTCTAGGGAGAAATAAATATTAAAGTTGTAAGTTATGACCAAACTACAAAATTGTCAAATCCTGTTTTTTAGTCAATTTTAGCTCTTCTATGATTTTTTTGGTGGATTTCATGATATCCAAATGCATTTTTTATTTTCTATGTTTCATATTGTAACATAAAGCTAATATTCCTTGAGTTTTGGGGCACCTAATACCCTATTTCTCATAGTATACAAGGATGGTTGGTTTTTTCAATTATAGAAGAAAACGAAACATTCTAGTATATCAAGTATAGCTATTGTTAGTTTCTTGTGACAACTACATGCATTTTGTAGGTAGTAACCATATCTAGTCATAAGGATCAAATTTGGCTAGATATTGAATAGTTTCTATGGGATTCTACAACTCATAATGTTGAACCCAGTTTTTTTCATGTTTGCTGTATTTAGCACTTCATCTTTGTCCCCAAGATTCCACTTGGTGAGAGATGTAGTATTCTTTTAACATGCTCCATGGCTCCTTATGAACATAAAGGACAATAGGAAACTAAGAAAACATGCATATATTATTTGTATTGAGCGTGGCTATAGAAACTTTGATGATAGGTTTGCAGAATGGTAAAAATTCAACTTTTTTGTACTAATTATTTTGGCAAAACAAAAAATATGAGTGAGAAGCAATCATAATGTTCTGATCACCACCCATTGAAGTTAACTAGGGAATTTATCTCAAGTCCTACAAAATTCCCTAATCTTATTTTTATGCAACAAAACGTAAGAAATGACTATTTGATGAAAATGCACTGGCTCATCAACTTTGGAGGCTTGGCGTGACCAAAGGATGAGAAATTTTACAAGTTTATGATTTTTTCCATGTGTAGTAGGCCTTGAACTATAACCTCATGAAAGGATTTTACAAAATGAGTGGATCTACTATGATTTTGGAGGTTTTTTTCAAAACCCTGAAAGGACACTTTTATGTCCTGTTAGGTTACCAACCTAGTGTTAATCAAGGGATTAACAAACACATAATCAAGAGTAAGTATATATTCAAGAACTCATTCTAGTAATTGAATAGTTTTGGGATGATGGGGAAGCTTGCAAGTGGCCTACTCATGATAGCTAACCATCTCACATTGATCAATCATTATTCTGGACCCACGTACAAAATCTAAAATATTTCAAGGTCACACCGTCTTCCATTGATGAATCATTTTTTCTATCCCCTGCATTCTTCTTGCCTGCACATACGATAGTAAAATCTTTCCAAATCTGAGTGCGTGATATTCATTCAGATACTCCTGAATTTGGAGTGCCTTCTCCTATCATTGTCTCGTATTTAAACTTAAGCATTCAAGGGAGTAATAAGGATATGTGTGTCTGAATCTTAGTCCATCAGTACAAAATTTCCCTTGTGGATCCTATTAAGAACAAGACATTGTTTTGTCAATTTTCCTCTTGCTGTGTTTATTACTAAGTTTGGCTAGATTGGGTCTGGTCCATCTATTGTGGGGTTTGGTCTGCATATTGGATATATGTTCCCTTAGACCCTTATGTACTACCTTTCTATTGTTTTCTTCTAGTTAATCCAGGTGTTGGAGGAGGTTGGTCATCATCATCATCACTCTTAAATCAGTTGTAAGGGACCCAGGCACTGCCTTGGGGATATATCCATCCTACCAGCTTTTATATAGGCCCTTGGTCCTCCATATATAGAATCCCCCTATCCACACATTAGTAGTCGACCCTTGGCTTGGGTTCGTCTTCGGTTACCCTTGGCCTTACATTACTCCCCCCTTGGAGAAGTGTTTTCATCCTCAAAAACAAAAGTGGGAAACTTCTTCTTAAGAATACTTATGTTTTCCCATGACACCTTCTTCAGGTCATCTTTCCACTTGACTAAAACTTGTTGACACACATGATGACGAGTGCATAAATCATGATAGTCTCTAGATTGTCTATGATGCATTCAGGCTTATTTGGTTGGGTGGGAGGTTTAATGAAATTCACTATAATCTATTGGTCAATGACATTATCATCCCCATGTAAGCATTTATGTAAACGGCTCACATGAAATATTGCTTAAATACAAGAGTGCGCAGGTGTAACGAGAGTTTGTAAGCTTTATCACCAAATCCCTTGAGTATCTTGAAGTTTCCAAAGTATCTCAAAGACATTTTAGGTGTTGGTCCAGTCTCCAGACCGTTTGAATGCTTTGGCACACGCAAAAAGACCTCTTCCCCTTCCATGAAGGTAACTTTCCCCCGACCTTTCTCATTGATACATTTTGACGAGCTAGTTTAGCCATTTCCATATGGTCTTGTTATTGACCTTTTGGAGCTTTACAGTTACCAACCCCACCATAAGTGGTGGCTGAGATTGGAAACCCTACATGAGCATGAGAGGACTAAATCCAATTGTAACATCCTTAGCTCTATCGTAAGCAAATTTGAGAATAGGAAGATAACCTTCCGAGTTTGATTGCTTCTTGGTAATGTATGCTCGCAAAATATCCTCTAGCACTTGATTGAATCTTTTAGTTTGACCATCCATTTCAGGGTGATCTACGGTACTGATGTTGAGCTACAAACCCAATTGTTTAAACATAACCCTCTAGAAGTGATTGTTAAACTTGGGAGCACGATCACTCATGATATTACTTGGAAATCCTACAAATGGTACAGATTGTCCACAAAGAACTTAGCTAACTCTGGAGTGTTAATGGTTGACTTAGTTGGAACAAAGTTTCATAGTTTAGTCAATCGATCTACAATCATCAAGACCAAGTCATGACTTCGACTAGAGATTGGTAAACCCACGTTGATCCATAGAGCTACTTCAAATTTTACGTTGGGAATCTCCAAAGGATGTAAGAGTCTTCTTGCCTTCAAGCACTCTGCTTTATTAACCTGTAATTTCTGGAAATGTAACACATAACCATGTAAACCTCGCCCATAAAACTGTCCTCGTATGAGAGTGTAGGCTTTTTTAATGTTTGGGTGCCTTGCACTTGGACTATTCTAACAACTTATCTTAGCAATGAGGCTACACTAGGGGTAAAGAGAGCGCATGTGTGGGAAGCATGCAATGAGACGATGAGGCTTATTGAGTGGCCACACCTTAGTAAAGATGAGATAAAGTCATGCAAGGTGTCTATTAATAAATTCCCATAGCTAATGGTCAATGCATGGGGCAAAAGCCCATTAATATCACACATTACATGCATATCTTGTTCTCCCATGGTCCATACTTTCTTGATGAGTATGGATCTCTTGCACTCTGGAGCAATCAAGGGATAGAAAGGCCACACTATCAGGAAAAGGCTACCTATTTTAAGAGCACTCAACATGGTGGTGGCAAGATCTGAAGAATTGCGTTTCAGGAGATGTTCGGTTGGTTCTACCATGTACTCACCGGTAGGAAGAAGTAAAGGGCAATGGGAAAGTTGGTTCTACCATGTACCACCATATTACAAGGTGGTACCATACGTAATGTACGGTAGGTCATTCCCTATGGATAAAGTTTTTATGT
Organism: Adiantum capillus-veneris; assembly: GCF_014529385.1. Lineage (NCBI taxonomy): Eukaryota > Viridiplantae > Streptophyta > Polypodiopsida > Polypodiales > Pteridaceae > Adiantum > Adiantum capillus-veneris. Next base: position 36,816,281 of record NC_140932.1, read on the forward strand.
ACGTAAAAATATGTACCTTTGTAGAAAACCAGTAAATGAGAGAACGTTTTTAAGAAAATTCTTTTACTCATTAGAGATTAAGAAAATGTATATCGTGCAAACTACTTGGGGACACATTACTACACATTATCGACTGGAGATTCATTAGCTACATTCCAAGTAACGATCATGTAAAACATACATTAAAAAATTTGTATTTGGTGACAAAAGAACAATGAAAACCCTTCAAGCATTCATCAATGAAAGTACCTGCTAACAATTGAACAATGAAAGTATGCATAATACATAATAAAGAGGCAGAAGTGTGAACATAACATTGCTTCAAGTAGCCCACAACTAATATTAAGGAGCGACCCACAATTGTGACAAATGTCAAGCCAAAATGGCTCCTAATAAAGCATACCTAAATAAAAACACCCTGGTGAAATATGTGAAAATGTATGGACCCTAGTCGTTGCCATGAGCCTGCAAAAAAAAAAAGTACAATACGATCAGTCTGTGTGTAGTGCGGATCAATATGGACGTGTCGTATAGTATGGACTGGTCCAACCTTGCCGTATGATGAAAGTGGTGAGTTTCCAAAGAATGCAAGGATATCATGGGTCGAAAACACACGAGAGTATCAGCATGGCGAAGAAATTGACGAAGAGTAGGCCGTGCGTGGCTTCTCACACAGTAATGATTGTAATTTTCACTTTTTGGAGCATATTAATTATAAATTGTATTTTTTTCTAAAGTTGGGTCCTAAAAATATCATAGTGAGTTTTTAAAGTCTGCTATAAGTTTGTGAGTCTCTCTCTCTCTCTCTCTCTCTCTCTCTCTCTCTCTTTCATGTCTCCTCCTCCCTACTCTTATCTCCCATCATGGAAACCAATAACCATGAAACAGCAAACAAAGAAACCATCAACCTAGAAATAACCAACCAGGAAACCACCAGCGAGGAACGCAACAATCAGAAAACCAAAAACATCCTAAAAAACTTGGACAGCTTCACAAGTAAACAGTTATTTGATTGTCTGGATGATCCACTCCCACATGGTCAAAGGTCAGTGATACATAACATCGAGGAACTATAGCAGTTGAATGAAGAGGAAGAGCGCTTTCAGGTAGAGAGTGAGCGCCATGAGCAAACAAACCTTGATCGGAATCAACAAGATGCCTAGGGGGCAAGAGGGCAAGAGAGCAAGAGTTTTACAAAGGGGAAGAAAAGTATCTAATTCCAGAGGCAAAGAGGATATAAAGGGCACTCCAAGAGTACGACCGATATTTCTCTCCCATCCTGGGTTGCAACCTTCATCATATACTCTGTGCAAAGTTTACAATCCTTTCTTATACGTTATTAAGAAAACAAGAACAAGAGATACCTTTTTAGAAATGTCTCCCAACAACACTCAAGATACAAAATAAGTACCACATATGGTATTAAAATAACCTCCACCAAAACAAAACTCAAAGACAAGTGACCTTTATGGAATTTACAAGCACACGCCCACCCAAAAGACTACCATAGAAACTAGGAAGCACTTTCTCTAGTAAGGATTTACAGCATACACCGACCAATGCACTTGAGGAAAATATTTTTCCACGTCACCAAATAACTCTTCAAAACCACAATTTTGATGTGTACACATGCCAAAAAATAAGTGAGCTTCGAGTACTTATCCTACATCAAATTGCATGTGGGCTATCATATCTTGTACCCTATGGGAAATAGATTCTATTTTCCAAACTACCAACTCTTAAATGGATGTTTTCAAGCCTCAAAAACTATATGTATTTTCCATAATAAAATCTCTAAATACCATAAATCTCAATTTCATGCATCTCAATGTGCAAAATTGGGGTGAAGAGCAAGTTGCCACAGCCCGATTACACATGGGATGGGCTAGTCGAGGGCCAAAAACTATATAAAAGAGCATGAAAGCGGCACAATAATCAAAACCTTCAAAATTCTGATATCTAGCTGAATTTATATTAGTTTTACATGAGATTCTGTTATATACAAGTCCCACTTCAAAAAACTTACTAATGGGCACTTATAATAACCCGTTAGTCTCAAGGAATTGACCTCTGCTTACCATATGAGTTCAAATGAATGGATTTTTGAAGCGCCAAAATTTTAAGACTGTAACAAGATTGTATTAACAAAAGGGGTTTTAAAATTGATTCAAGAAAAAATCCATAAGTTTTTAAAGAAAAAGGGATCATTTTATTACCTTAAATATGTAAGTAAAGGGGGTTTTTAAATACCTTGAATGCACGTTATACAAATACTTTCATAAAGCTGCACTCCACGAGCCGACTGTTGGCGCTACACTAGAGACTTGCCCTACATGTACATGTGCTTGTTAAAGCAAGCCAAAAATCCCACAAAAAGAGAGCCCACACGCCCATTTGGCATCGAGCAACATGTCCTTATGTACAAAATTACAATAAACAGGGTATCGAAAATGCACGCAACAACCTCTTCTTACAATCCGGTATAGTTAAAGTATTCTCGTCAATGGTTTTGCTTCTTGCCACCATTTTGTTCTTCCTTTTCAAGGCCAAGTATTTCTTCGTAAAAAAACAAAGATGTTGTTAATTCTTGAAGGTGATGAACTCTCTAATGTTTCTCTCAAAAATCAATGACATTACTCAATGAGTCTTTCAAGTAAGAGAAGATAATGTTGAATAACTCAAACAAGTTAAACCTCTCTCAGAAATCAAGTTGAAGAGGATAACGTATCAATATATAAATCTCGAATATCCTTTAATTCACGAGCTACATTGTTAGCAAGACAAACAACACAATTAATAAGTAAATAATAACATTTGTGAGGCCACTTAGACTGATTTGTCATATTTGGTGTAGGACCAAAATCAATAATGAAAAATAAGTTATCATGTCCATGAAATACTCTGTCCGGAGAAACTGACATAAGGAAACTTATTTCTGATGAAAGTTATTATTATGATGCTCAACAATATATGATGTGTACTGATCTACATCAAAGCAGTACTTATGGGTGTGCTCTTTGTTGTATTGATGTGCCAATACTCATCTTACGTATGACCATTTCTATTGCAGCAAGAACAATACTTGCTAGGAAATTTGAGACGAGAGGAGATACCAATGTGATGATCATCTTTGTGGCTTGGTTGTTGAAATGGAGGTTTGCAAACATAAAAAGCTCATTTCAACTATTCTGATGCAGACTTCTCTTATGAAATCAAAGCTACAGCATGATCAATATCATGCTATTGTTGACGTCGTTGTGTCATGGCATGTACCTTGTGAAATATAAACATCCACCTCACTTTCGACACCTTTTGATGCATGGAAATAAAAGTAACCATGTACATATTGTGATATATGCTAAAGCGGCTACTACGGCCGTTATCACATGTACATGCCTATCCAAGGAGCCATGGCCCTGGATGTGGTGCCTTTGCGTGTTTTTTTGCTTTATAAGACGTCTAATTTGGTTTTGTGATGTTAATATTTCAAGAATTTCATGGTGGCACACTCATCTTGCCTATAAAGATTGATACGAAAAAAAGCTGTTGAAAATAGCTAACAGGTGTCGTCACAAAATTGCATGGAAAGTGAATCAAGATGGAATATTGATGAAAAATAATGCATATATATATGATTTTTATCCTTATGTGAGTGATCCCATAAACTTAGGGATTTTTTCTCACTTCGTTTGGAATTTTATGCATAAAAATTGGTCTTATTTGGGTCAATAATGAGATGAAAATGGCCTAGTAATTTTGTTCCAAAGTGGGAAAATGGCCTAAAAACTAACACATCAGCTGAAAATTCCGTGGAAAAGAGAGAAGAAGGATTCTTTTCTGTGGAAAAACCTGCAATTTTTGCCCTACTATGGAATAGCTTCTATGGTTGCCCAATCTATATTTATTGTAGTACGTCGCCCTCTTTGCAATCTTGTATCCTAGCTTGTGAGAGAGTGAATTAGGGTTTCCCCTTAATAAAAACGTTTGTAATCTTCAATTTTGAAGCTCTTAAATCTCTGCAAAATCAAAAAATCATCATCGTGAAGGTTTGGGATTTGATTCGGCTTTATGCTTGTATGAGCATTGAGGTTTCATGGCTGAAAGTTTAGCGTTTTTAATTGCTCTTTTTAAGTGAAACTCAATGTGAATTGGTGAACCTTTCATCACGAACTCACCTACGAAAACAAGCAAATCTCAAGCACAATAGGGGAGAGGGTTTGTGAGTGTCTTGTCAAGAACATTCTTAGACTTTCAGTCTTTAGAAAGAGAGTCGGTGATTTTCCATAAATTCTTTTTCTTAAAGTGTTTGTGACTCTCATCACGAACTCTCACAGCCAAAGGTTTTGTACTTTCCTAGCTAGACGGCACACATCCCGACATCTCTGGTGAACCGAACGTGGAGTTGTTGGGATGAGAGTTTGTGAATTGATCTACACACTTTGTTAGCCATCGGTGAAAATCCAGAGACACATGAAATGCACTTTGATCATGTCGTCATGCAAGTGTTTCAAGCATTTGCCATCATGTATATGCGGAAACAAGAAGTAGCGAAAAGAAGCTAGGTTTTAAACCACCAAAGCACTGCAATCCATTGTGAAGAGAATTGATCAGTCTGATGGAAAGGACATCACAAAGTATCTACGAGATTATATGAAAAGACATATTTAGGAATTACTCGAGTCCCAATTTTTTAATTGAGATTTAAAATTAGAGTATTTATATTGAGTTTGACCTCATGTTTGTTTGTGCAGATCTTTTGCACCAGGTAAAAATGAGGCATTAGCACATGAATTCGACCTTGCTATAGGTATGTAAGAATCCTCCATCTTGCTAAAGGTATGTATGGAGCATGACTCAAGGACCAACCTTGTTCTAGATACATATACAGCACAAGGCTAAAACTCCTTTGCCTTCGTCTAGGTAGAAAGAGGCATAGGACTCTGAAATCTTGAGTCTTCATCTAGGTACCGAAGAGGTAAGTTCAAGCCTCCACCATGTTCTAGGTTACTATGTAAAGGAAATGAGGCTCAAACTTATGTCCCTTTCATACCTAAGGGAAGCATCTAGCTTGTTCCAAACCCGCAATAGGTAAAGACATGAGGATTAAAATTAAGTTCGTGTTGATGCTCTAGATATACAAGGGGCATGAAGCTAGAACTTGATTTCAAGCTCAAACGTAAGTTCTTGTTGATGTTCTAGGTATACAAGGGGCATGGAGCTCCAAGTTTAGTTCAAGCAATTACCTTGTTTCAAATATGACAAGGACTTGAGGCTCGAACTTAAGTTCAAGCCTTTCCCTTGCTCCAAATTTATACGTAAAAAATCGAGCCGATGTACTGCTCATCTAAAAACATGGCACCAATGATTTTATTTTTTTTAAGCACTTATATTGTTATGTGGGTACATTTAACCGATCCATCATGTGATATCCTCCTCTTTTTTACAAAATAGGAACAAATTGATACAATGTTGTATGAGAGAAGGAAGCGGTTGGGTCTCAATGTTTCGGATCTGATTATACTCTCAATTTATGGTGCCCTTCCCCTACGCTCACAAGTATTCATGTTATGCTTCATCCTAAAAGAACAACTCCAAACGAAGTATTAACATTTAGCGATTTTTAGTGTCCCTCATCACATATGAATAATCAAAGATTTGGAAATGGAGCTTGAGAATGATGCCAAGTTGATTGAAGGGAAAGACCACGGAAGTACAGATGATGGTAGACCTGATAGCAGAAGTGAATGTGATAGTCGAGCAAAAGGTGCAGAAGAGATTACTATGCGATGATGTAAATCGTAATAGAAAACAGCATGGAAGCCGTGGTGATAGTAGACATGATAGCAGAAGTGAACATGACAATTGACACGATGACATAATTCGTGGAAGAGATCATGGAGATTGAAGACAGGATTGACACCATACACAAGAAGTTTTCGACAAATTCTCACAATGTTTCCCACATTGTGATTTACCTCAACATCATGAGCATCTGTGAGGGAGGCCACCGGGCCGGCGGTCCCTGTCCCCAATCGTACCTAGCTAGGTATGCGGTGCCTCTCGAGCAGAAGCTCTTGATGTTATGCATTGTATGAAAAACAGCCACCGGGCCGGCGGTCCCCTGTCCCCAATCGTACCTAGCTAGGTATGCGGCGCCTCTCGAGCTAAAGCTCATGATGTTATGCATTGTATGAAAAACACTGGAAAAAGACTCCATTTTCCTACATGAGAAAATTTCTTAATCTTCTTGTGATGATGAAGATCGCTATGAGATAAGGTAGGAAAGACGAAGAGACCAGGCCATAGAAGATGAATATAGAAGGGATTCAGACAGAACATGATGATCGCAACAAAGGATATGCTGGCAATGATGATGTAAAACAGCCCACGCTCTCTCTCTCTCTCTCTCTCTCTCTCTCTCTGTGAGCAATGCTCTCTCTTTTTCCGGCTCTATAGCGTTGCTGGTGCTCAAGCAACTTTCCATTCCCTCTTGCCATCGTTGCCATGATTTAAAGAGCAGTGGGGATGGAAGGCAGCTTATATAAGCAGTTATTTTGCCAGCGCACAAAACTGTCTTAGATTCATCAGCCAACCAGGACGTATGCCCTTCACTGATTTCTACAGTTTTTCCATGAAAACTTCTCTTTCATGAAAACTGAGTTGATGTCTTGATACCAAATCATGGATTAATTTAAATTTTATTGCATCCAAATAGATATCCTCTCTCTTGGGATAGTTTCCCACGAGTTTAAAAATTCTCTTCTTTTTCTTCTTCTTGGGAGGTCAATTATGAGATAAAGATCATTTTATTGCCATTTGAATATTGACATGATAATAAAGAGTGTTTAAAAATATCATTTTTTATTTGTATGGTACACTGGTTATCTTATCTAGAGTTTAATGTTTTGTGGACTTTAAATAGTATGCATGGTAATTTTTAGATAGAACAATCATAACGTAGGCCACATATTCATGCACACCAACGAGCAAGCCTTGTAACTTTAGCTCTTGTTCTACTAGGCCTCGAGATCTTATCACTTGTGTTATCACTTGTAATTGTAATCTTATCACTTGTTAATCACAACGAGAAAAAGCTCTGATTGCTATGTTTAATAACATACAAAAGCCTATGTCAGCGTTTACATTGGAGACAAGAACTTTTCATATACACGTGTACTGCTTGCGTGGTCCTTATCAACCACTTTTGGCCCAAAAAAAGATCAATGTTGTAAAGAAAAATGTGTCATTCAATTGTCACATTAGTGATACATCATATAATCATAGGGCTTTAGAGGAGCATGTATTCTACATACTGGCTACTTTCTTATTTCTTTACTAGATTCCTTGGGATCCATCCTTTCCTCTTGAGGAGGACCTACCATTTTTGTTCTCCTTTAAAAGAAGGGATAGAAATAGGGCTTATTCAGCTTTTAGAAAGGTCACATGACCACATGAGCTAGTAGTGTACTGTAAAAGTGCATGATTACACAACCGTCAACTCCACAATGCCACCTCTCCCATCTAGAATCTGTGCACCTCCTACTGGTCTTTCCCCTGTCTCGTGCAACACTTGCAACCTTCCCTTGCCCCTTCCCCACCCCCCCAACTACCCTAATCGAACAAATCAAGAATCTAGTCTACTAACACTCGATTTTCTAAATTAAATTCAGCTGGTACCACCCACACCTTGGATTTTGTATGATTCAAAACCTTGCCACTATATGGGTTTATTGTACACGGCGTCACATGACTATTAATAGCATGTACAAATTGTATATTGGTATATTGCCACTATATGGCAATATGAAACATCTTGAATTGGGTGAGTGATTGAAGCTTGTGTAGAATGCCAAATAGAAGGTTTAGCATTGAATGCATAACTTTTGAAACCCATGCCCAAAAGTTCATGAGAAACATTTATTCATAAGCCACATAAAGAAGCTTTTTTCCCACTACATTATGAAGCATAAAAGTGAAAACAGCAACCCATGTGTAAAATTGCCAACAAAAGATAGCAAAAGTGAATTTCTATCAAACTATTGTACAACATACCCCAAAACATGACAACACTGACCAAAAACCAGTGTTTAGACTTACTACTACTAACATAGACAAATACTCCAGGAAAATCTATTTGCATCCTTGCAATAGCTCTATATTTTTGAAACATTGAAATCCTACAACCAGAATTTGTTTTCTCAAACATCATCTTTACCATACGATTGGACGTTTCTCATTGTCCTAGAATGTCTCATATAGATTAGTCCAAGAAGGGAAGCCTTGATTTTATGAGTGATGTGGTATTGACAATGTGAAGTGCTTACTAGAATATGGCTACATAAGAAGAATTCAAACTTTGAGCTAATTTAGTGGACTTGAAGACATACATGGCGAAGATGCAAGATGCAATGCAAACATAATTTTCAGTAATGCTAGGTAATATAATTTCATTTTCACTTACAAAACACATACAAAATTATCATTATGGGCTTCATATACCTAGTAGACTATAATTGCAAAATGACTTCGTTAGTATTTAGGAAGTTCAATGGTCTACTAGTTGGTTTAAGGTTGTTAGCCTAAGAAAGGTCAATCCAAAAAAAAGGTGGATCGAGTAAGAGAAAGCAAGGCAATCTCACCATGGTTGATGGTATGCGCAAAAGAGAGGGATTTATTGCATGCAACTAAGGCCATTGTATACTTATGTTGTCTTTTAAGGCTCGATAGAATAGGCTTCTACATCCCACACTAGGTACACAAAATTGTGACCTTGTTAAGCATTTCCTTGTCCATTCATTGAAACATATCTCAAATGTAAAATGCTTTCACAAGCATGATAGTGAAGGTCTTATATGATTAGCTCAATCTAGAAAACTTCAGGAAACATGATCTCAACTTCATTGATTTTGCAAGACTAAAGTCATCACCTTTAGGGTGCATATAATTTTCAAGAGCTTGAACAACGATTATGACATCCCTATGAGTAGCTCTTAGTTGTTATAATGTGTGTCTTACTAGAAACTCCTCCTATATTACCATCGAATTGAGTTTCTAATGCACTTTGTATGGTGGGCAAAGAGATATACAATTGACAATGTGACCAACAAGTTTCTTATGCACTTTGTATGCTGGGAAAGGAGATATATAGTTAACTATGTGACTAGCAAGGTAGCTTTAGATTATCCAAATACAATATGGTACACGTAATACCAAGCTCTAGAATAATTGAAAAACATTTCAACCCCAAAACCTTTCATTTCCAACCTTTGAAGTTTCGGTACGAAATGAAACAACACATAGGAAAGAAAAGAACAAGTGTCCATCAAAACATCAATACCCAAAAACTAAAGAGAAGTTCATTAAAAAACTGAGAAAACAACAAGTGTCCATAAAAAAATCAATACCCAAAAACTAAAGAGAAATTCATCAAAAAACTGTCGACGTGCAGGTGCAAGCTCATGATTTCCTTTCAATAGTTCAAAATTACGACTATGTATCCATGAAAGGTTTGGGTTTTGAATAGGATTTGTGCTTGTAGTAGACGTGAGGTTTCATGGCTCAAACTTTAATGGTTTTTAACTACTCTTTTTAAGTGAAATTGGTTGTGATTTCTTTATCCTTTTATCCTCCCAAGCTAGCTCCACATCCCCATGTGAGGGAGAACACCTAAACCATGGGTACCTATCATAACTCTCTAATAGCCTTTGTTTATGTAGTTGGATCACCAAAGGGAGGTGAATGCAAAAAGTAAATAATATACGTCTGTGGAACTTGGAATTAAATGTGAGAGTACCAAGAAAATTGTCTCCCCTCTTTAACTATTTTCTAGTCCGAGAAGGGCCATTATCCACCTACAGGAAATAACATGCCAGTCTAAGGATAAGGGAAGTAGGTGTGTCTCCTATGATACAGTCTCTAGGGGCCAATCTAGAGGACAAAACATAGGAATGACTTCTCGGATGCATTGAGAACAGCAACTGTTACACCATAAATCCAAAAACAAGGCAACCAACAAAATGACTAAAGAAGAATATCCGCCAAGATACTAACTACACTATGGGCTTTAGCACACTTTCCTAAGCTGCAAAAAATGGTAAAGGGAACCTAGGACTGAAAGACATTGTGCATAAAACTTTAGTGAATGGAGCATCGAAACCAAATTGAAGATAATAACATGGAAGCAGGCTCCGTTGAAAGAGAAGTATCCTTAGAACTACGATTTGAGGTAACAATTGACTCAATGCCACGTTGGAATAGAGCAAACACTGTCACTGAAAGCTCTAGTGCTAAAGCTGAGAACTCCCCCAAGATAGGAAGTCTCCTTCCCGCTCAATCCTCGAAAAATAAATGAGTACCACCAGAAAAAAATATGAGACAACCGGGAGTAAAATAGCTTCCTTTGTAAATGAATAGCAAAGAAAGACCTAAAAGTTCGTCACTTAAGGATCATGTTTGCCAAACAAGTTATTGAGGTCCAACAAGAACCTAGATACTTATGCAAAAATTCTTGAGATCAAACCAAATGTATGCCACCTCTCTGCATCTACCAAGATCAAACGTGTAGATACAATCAATACAATATACCAAACTACATATAGTCTCAGAAGAGCCTATATACTCCCATTCCTATAACTTGCTTCCTTACAATCTTCATCAAAACTATCTTTTTTTGTACTAGTTATCAAGAGAAAATACCCACCATTGAGTTGTGAAATCATTATCCAATATATAACATGATACCAACACTCAAGGGAGAGTAAAGGCTTTAGGAACAAGCCCATGAGACCATTGGGACTGATTTGTAGCATGCCAGAATGCGGGGCAAAAGACTGCAAGGTAGGACCCTGCTATACGAGCCAGCCATGGCCAAATCTGTATCCAAAAAAGGCTACCCCCAAGGTTGGAGCTCACCAAAGGCATGTATGGAAGAAGCATCCAAATGTTGTTGACTGTAGAAGTAGGAGCTAAATGTTCCCACCAACTATAGACATTACATGCAAACCTATCATCCAGAGGATCTTTCTCTGGATCACCAAGAAAATTGCCCATCAAAGGTTGCAAACCTGTCCCAAAACTGGTGCTGACAAGCTCACAAGAGATCGAAAGTTGTCCCACAAATGGTACTAACAAGCTCACGAGGGGGAAATTAGTGACGAAAATTGTAGGGCCACACACAATCGAGGAAGGAGAGAACATGGAGAAAGAAGAGGTCCAAACTACATCAAAACCTCCTCTAATTGTTGTCATTGTTAGCTAAGGGTCTGACATCACATGCTCCACCTTGAAACCTCATCCAAGAAAATTGCATGATCAAACAAGAAGTGGTTCTGGAGATAAAGGTATCCCATCTACTTATCAAAGCCAACTCCAACGCATGCATTGGAACATGCACCTGAACTGTTGCACATACCAGATGAGCAAGTGTCAACTGAAGTTAGAACTGGAACTTTCTTAGATGGACGATGGAGAATCAAAGAACATCCTCTACTTCATGAAGGGAAAAGATCCCAATCTATCACCCATAGTCTTTAATCTGTTACAAAAGTGCAACAAAATCATTAACTTGCTATCCATAGGATAGTTAGCTCCTTTGACAATCCCAAGAAAATTGTGTATTTGCAAAAGGCAGCAAATCTACCAGTCCATCTCCTGGAAGAAAACTGGCTCGTGATCCGGAGGGCACCTTGACTTTGATCTAGAATACCTGCAATGCTAAACACATGAGCAAGGCACACTTCTGGAGAGAGATATCACTTAGGTAGAAAGAGACAAGATATCTGAGAATGTGTGTGTGTGTGTGTGTGTGTGTGAGAGAGAGAGAGAGAGAGATTTGGGAAGGCTCTCCACATTGATAACAATCTCTTCATACTAAGGGTGGTCTGGCATAGAATTGACATACCCAATGGATATACCCATAGTTACATGGGACGGAGTGTTGGGGTCGGGGTCGGGAACGGGGACGGGGGTCGGAACGGCAAAAAAAGGAGAGTTTTTTGGGCATTTTTTGACCTACACACATGCCACACACATAGAGCATCACTCTGACCATAAATCTACACTAAATAGACCAAAGAACACGAGTCATATAGGCGGAAATGTGCTAATAAAACATCGATGATCGATGGATACAAAATGAGAAGTGCATGCCATAAGGGCTCAAGAGTCAAAAAGCCTAAAGGACTTAGGACAAGCTTGATGCCTCAAGGATAACAAAATGTACAAAGGGCTATTTAGTAGGTAGAGTCGTAGACTCAAGAGTCTAGACTCGAGAGTCCAGTGATCAATGATCATCAAACTCAAGAAGTGCTCGCCTACTGAATCTTCATATCGTCGTAGTAGTCGAGATCGTCAACGACATATGAGGGCTCGGGGGGGGGGCTCGCATTGAGGCTCGAAGTCCTCCTATAGCTCCTCCAAAAGAGTATCGGCCATAGATGGATTCTCTTGTGCCATCTCCCACTCAGTGAAGGGATCTGCCTTGTGTGTGACGCTCTTGGCAAGCATGCGCAAGTTAGCGCTCACAAACACCAAATCATTGGCCCTCTAAACCCCAAGGCGGTTCCTCTTCTTAGAGGCAATGTGGCTGTAGACACTCCATAGTTGCTCCAAGTAACTAGTGGTACATGCTTGGCTAAGGACACGAACAGCCAAGCGCTGCAAATGTGGGCCCTCTACTCCATAGTCCTCCCACCACAAAACCAATCCAATCTTGTTGCGATCAAGCTATGCATCTACACATCCATAGGATCCCTTCTTTTGCCTGTAGTTGAGTAGCTTGTCTCTAATCTTGCGCCTAATGTCACTACTAGGCTCAAGGTGCTCCAATGCAAGCCATCATCCTTTGCTCACCTCCTTGTCGGTGTCTTGACGCCTTCCCTGAAACTCAGGGTCAAGCACATAAGCTGCCGCACGAAGTGGAGAGTAGTATCCATTCCACCTCGTCTCACACAAGCCATGAATCTCCACATACTAAAGAGGGTCAGGCACAAGCTTCTCAAGTGCCTCTATCATCCGATCCATGGCTTTGTAGACTTTGCCAATGCATGGCTACAAGCCATCCACCACTCGAAGTAGGTGTAGAATAGGCTTGACCATGGCGTCAAGAGTCTTCACCTCCTCCCACCAAGCGGCGTCGTCGGCCCATTCTCGGCATTTCAATCCTGCTGTTGTTGCTGATGTAGACTCCGGCATGGCCTGGAACTCATCACTAAGAAAGAGGCCCCTTAAGGCTCCGCCACATGTATACAAGAGGCCTAGCATAAGACAATTGAATGCAAATCTTGTCTCTGAATATTTGAGCAAGGACAAGTGGCTCCTCTTTGAGAATTCATGGCGCACTTTTTGATGGTTGATCACAAAGGCGACAATTCGAGAGGCGTCACCAATGGTGGGTGAAATCCATGACAAGTTCCCTATGTCCTTGAGGAGGTTATTGAGGCAATGCGCCATGCAAAATGTGACATGGATGCTGAGATACATGCCCTCAATGATAGCCCACGGCTACCCTATTTGATGCCTCTCCATCTGCAACCATACAAAGGAAATTCTTCGAGCCGGTGATCTCTATGGTGCTTGTCCACTCCAAAGCAAGCATCTTGGCGGCCTTGCCACTATCGGATGCATCATGTCACTCCACAAAGTACATCTCCCCCGAGAGTAGGCCACCACCCCGTGGATGGACCACTTGCAGGTGTCGCTCCATCCATCTACAAGGAGAGAGACGCCATTGGTGTTCCACAAATCCTTTGTTGCTTGGGCCGCTTGCTCCATGGCAAGATTCTCTTTGTCAAGGAGGGTGGTGTGAAGCCTCTCCAATGAAGGTGGCACATAAGAGGAGCCATATTCCCCTATTTTTGTAACCATGGTTCGAAAGTATGGAGACCTGTCCACACAAAATAGAGCATGTTGTGTTAGTATGGAGAGTTGAGAGTCAATAAGTTAGAACCCATTATGAATACAAAATGGAAGATTGCAATGTGCATATGCCAAGGAAAACTCACCGCGAAGCATGGAGGGCAATGTGGTCGTGGAAAAAGAATCGGGTAGCCAACCTATCCACCTCTTCCTTCAATTTAGGATTCCAATTTTCGTCGAGAGTGCTTTGGCGATGCGGAACGGAAGAGGACTGTGTAGATGCATGGCTCTTGAAGCCTCGAGAGATGTCGTCAAGGTTGGCTTCCTTTTGCTCTCGCGGTGTCGCCGTGGCGGTGAGATCAACGACACCAAAACTGCCCCTCTTGGCCGCTTTCGCGACCTCATACACCGTGAGCTTCTCAAGAAGATCCAACCTCTTCTCGGGAGTTACTGAAGGGCAAAACTTCACCTTGTGACCGAGTTCATAAAGAAGATGGGCTCCCACTTTGTTTGAACCACCCGTTCTCTTGTATGGGCATAGCTTGCATGTCCATGGTCTTGCACCACCACCTTTTCCACACGTGCTAAAGTCCACATCATCCCACCACGACCACGCTTTCACGGTGGGCCTCCTTCGAGAAGAACCGGCTTGAGAAGTGGAGTTGGCTTGAGATGACATGATGGTGGAGAGATTCGAGAGAGTAGAGCTAGAAGTTAGAGGAGTCAGAGGAAAGCTTGTGTGGGGAGAGAGTAGAGCAGAGCTTCAAAGTGGGTAGAAGAGGGAGAGGGGATCTTCAAAGTGGGTAAAAGAGGGAGAGAGTGGAGACTCAAGGGTAGAGTGTAGAGTGTACGGGCCACGGTGCGTAGTCATGCTTGAGCCTTGAGCAATGAGGCTGTGAGTAGAGAGGAGAGCTTGAGGGAATAAGAGGCCCAAGGGGGCTTTTATAGCCTCCCAAGGGCCAAGCCCCCCCAAAATATGAACGTTGGGCTGCATAGAGCCGTTTAAAATGGTTAAAAATGGCCATTTTTTACCCGCCTGAAAATGCCCGTCCCCGGTCCGTTCGGTCCGTCCCCGGTCCGACAGCCTGCAACCCGCCCGTCCGGCCAGAAATCCGATCATCCCAAGGCGTCCCCGTCCGTCCTCGGCCCGGTTACAGCTGTCCCTCAGCCCTAGGGCCCGTCCCCCCCGTCCCCTGTAACTATGGATATACCAGAGGTACACACAATTGCGATTGCTACTGACATTGCCAACTGTTCCTTCACACGAGATCATTGACACTCCCACAACATGGTCTGAGCTCCCCAACATTGATCCATCTCCTAGCAAAGAAAGAGTTGGGGGGAGAGAGAGAGAGAGAGAGAGAGAGAGAGAGAGAGAGAGAGAGAGAGAGAGAGAGAGAGAGAGAGAGAACTAAATATTTTCTCTCGAAGGCCGACACAAGAGGGTAGTGCTATGCATCTAATGAAGATGCCCAGGTGATGGGTTGACTAGAGAGGATCACAAGGATCTAATGCCCATGTCTATCCTAGCAAGAGATCACCTCCAAAAGAAGTGTGTCAGCATAGGAAAACATTACCATGGCTGCCCATAAAACATGTTGGGGGCTGCCATGGAAAACGCTGGTCAAAAAGCTCATGAAAAATGCTAGGGTTACGTGCAAGTGACCTCCACATGCTACCCCCTTTGGGTTCCCATACGACGGTGCCCATCAATTGGGACTGAACTCCACACAACAGATAAGCACCCCCTCCCCCGCTCATGTTTATGGGCAGCTTGAGCTTGTCCAACCCATCCCTATATCTCCACAACCTAGCAAACAGGGGATAATAGAGAGAGAATAGCAAGCGGGACACCGGACGCCCATGGGGCATATGGGATAAATATGCTGGGGAATAATGTTCCTAGCCTATAGGATCACAAGAAACTATTGAACCAAGCTAAAACCAAAGCTAAAAAGGTCTAAAGACAACTCGACATAAGATACCTATCTCACACTGGCCGTTGTCATGCACCTGACTCCCATGATAGGGAAAAGAGCAAACAGATGCAAGTTAAGCCTAATTGAAGTCTGTATAATTATTCAGCAGTGATCCAAGCTTGACCATAAGCAGGTAATGCTAAATGTATGCCAGATGTGGCTTAAGGGACCAAAAACTTTGTTGTTGATGCTAAAATTGGAGATGGTTAAAGCTGTCAGGATTAAAAGTTCATGGACTAGAACTATAGTACTCAAAGTGCTCTATAGGCATGTCTTTACGGTGTCATGTAGCTCCACTTCCATGGAGGGAAAGTGAGCAAAGAGTTGTAGATTAAGCCTCTTTGAAGGCTATGTGTTTATTGATTAGTGGTCCAGGGTTTGATAACAAGACAATTTTAAGCAAAAAGTATGCCAGATGCGGCTGTAAAGGGCCAAAAGGCGTCTTGTTAATGCTAAGAGAGATTACTCTTGAAGTGATCATAGATGGAAGTTTATTGAAAATAGAATTGCAATAGTCAAAGTTCTCTACAGGCGCCTGTCTTTACGGCTCGTGGATTGGAGCTGTGGTGAAGAAGTTATGCCAGTTCTAAGGTTGAGCGATTTGCAGATCTGTACTGGATTGGGAAACTATCCAAGAGGAATAAGGTATGAAGTGAATGCATGGGCTTGACTCATCATCTGAGGCATGATAGTCTTTTCAGATCGGCAATCAGAGTTTTGGTTACCAAGATACTATCAATTTAAGTTTCACTATGGGCCAATTCTGTATGAGTTTGTCACCTCGGTCAGTGTACCATCTGAAGGTTTTGAAACCTTGTCAAGGATTGAATGCAAAGTATGCGGTATGAGAAGGCCATAGGAATTTACAGCTCATCAATCAGAGCTCCGACCGTGGAGATATTGCAGATCGAAGTTTGTGCAAGGCGATGGGAGTGTAATGCCAGATGTTTTTTTTGTAGGTTTTGGACTGATGGTTTGGGGGCTTGGCAGAGTCGGAATGTGACAAGACCTTAAAGAGTTGAGGTTGACAATTAAGGATTTCAGTTGGTTTTGGTGACTCGTTCATTGGACCCCCTGTCACCAAAGTGCAGTGCAATCAAGTTGAGGAAAAAACAAGGTTTTATTTAAAGTTTTTTTGATGAACTTGGAGGTGTTTTGGAGGGCTTTTGGAGGGTGGCCATACCTCCAAGCGACATGTGGCGAATAACACTCCCACAAGCAAAAAAAGGGGTCAATTTAGGGTCTATATATCTCGCAGCATGCACTCACAATGGACATCACCAAAGGCATCGAGCTCTTGAGGTCTAGTGGCTATGCCGCCCATTTCCTTAGCGTTGTTTTCTGTCGTGGTTGATAACACCATGGGCGGCCATTCGCGGCGTTGTGGTGTATTGAGCGGCACGCAGTGATGACACTAGATTCCGGGCGGTCAACACGATGATGATGTGGTAGGGCTAGCTTCCCATGCCCGCTCATGGCCCAATCTTTTGAAGGCTATCGGGTTAGTGCTAGGGGAGGAGCCCTACCGGCAGAGCGCGCGCGCACACACACACACACAAAGAAGAACTTGCCTATAAGAGGCAGTTTCACATGCAAAGATGGAGGTCAAGTGGACAAGTATCCGATGCTTAAGGGACTTGCTAAAAAAAACCCTATAGGCTCTATAAACAAAATATTTTGGCATTTATTTGGAAGTTCATAGAGTTTTTTTTTTGGAAGGCAATTACAGAAAGATTGGGAGAGCGAAGAACAAGGGGAGGAGATTTTTGAAGGCCATTACGACGGCGGGGAGAGGGGAACTTCCTTATCGCCATTGAGATCACTGTGAGCTCTCTATCTGCTTCTCTTTCTTCTATTTAGTTTCATAAATTGTTTCTCTATTTTCAATATTAATCTGGGCTAACCCCTTGTAAGGGAGATTAAACTCCTTAATCTACAGCTAATTAACATTACAGTGCCGTTAATAGTGTCGCTTGGACAAACACGCATCTTATCTTGATCATGTTAGCAAATCTGTTTATTTTTCGTACTTTATTCAATTGCAAAGCAACTATTAGTCAATCGTGCGGTTTGGTGCTTCTTCCTCTCCTCTCTTTTCCCATACCAAAACTTAGGGACCGAATTAAAGAGATTCAGATGGCTCAAGGACCATATTGCCAAGAATTCAAGAAGGCACTGCAGGAGAAATATTTTCTTGAGGATTTGCAGAGGGTAACTAGACAGATCTTCATGAAGTGGGTGCAGAAGAAGAATAAACATTTACCTGCACAGGATTTATTACGAGAGTTTGAGAAGAAATTTGATGAGTTTTCATCGGTGGGGCAACATTCGATGGAGGATTAGAAGGTTGAATCATTTATTCAGGGTGTTGATCCACAAATTTAGAATAGATTGGTGCAGTTTGCTGAAGGATTCAACGGGTGAATTGGATTAATGTCTGACTGGAAGATAGTCATTGAAGCGGTGAATATGATTGTAAAACAGTAAACAAGAGTTTATAAGTTGATTGTGGCCGATGTGTTGGATGTTTTTGAAGAGGATGCTAAGGAGAATTCATCCTTAGTAGTACCCAAAGTGGAGGATTCGGTTCTTGACAAACTGGTGAAAGGTATTCAAGAGTTAAATTTAAATTTTAAGGTTGTAAAACTTGAAGGGTTAGCTACAAAGGGGTCTACTTCCAAGCCTAAGGAGTAACCTTCAGGCAAGGGTTGGGAAAATCGATGCATGTGGTGCGATAGCGAAGACCATAGATATGTTAAGGAGTGTGATGATTGTGATGAAGCCTAAAAAAAATGTGGTTTTTTGGAAAGACAGGAAGATTCACCTCAAGGCAACATGTGAGATGTTGCGTTTGAACTTTGATAGGGGCGGAATGAAAAAAGCTAGTGGAAGAAATGCATCATATTGTTGCTCTTGTGGAAGCAACCACATATAGACTGCAGGTTTACACAAAGGGAGATGATGATGGTTCAGGTGAAAATGGCCAATTGTGGACTTATGCTTTGAAGACAATAAAAGCAAGAAAGATTATTTATGGGAAACTACAATAAGTAGGGAATTCTATTCAAGAAACCACTGGGTGGAAGTGAAGCGGAAAAGGGATAAATAAGTTGCAAAGACATCAAAAAGGTCAACGAGATCCACTACTAAGAAAGAGGAAGGGAATACTCCCAAACCTACTGTCGAAGTGGTCTTGGAGGAGGCACCAAAGGACAAGAATTAAGGTAAACCCAAGGGACCCTCTTATAAGCTGAAATCCTATATTGAATTAGTGGCAGATCTAAGAAGGTCTTTGAAGAGCGCATCCTTAAAACTAAATTAGTGGAGCTCACATTGGGTGATATTCTGGGAATTTCCAAGTGCGATTTCCATGAAGATATCATCGATATCATCAAAAGAAAGCGAGCCATACCAAGTGAACACAAGCCTGAGTCAGTTAAGAGCCAAATGATTCGACACATTGAAGAAATTCTAGATGATTCCGAAGAAGACTTTGAAGATCTTAAAGATGACGAATTGAGGCCTATGGTGCCTGATTGTACCTGAGGTAAGAAATGTTCATTTTAATGATGAAAAAGACATTAAAATTATACCCATGAGTTACTTTTCAAGGACTCATTGGGAAAGGGCAAGAACTAAAACTGTTGCGAAGCTTGGCGACATTGAAGAAACGGTTTTAGCACTTGCTGATGGAAAAAATCTTGCAGAAAAGGGGGGAAATAGCTTATTGATGTGAACTAGGGTTGGCGTTTTTGAGCTGCCAACATGCTTCCAAGCGACCTCTATAATGCATGTGAAAATATTAAGGTAAATGTAGGGGATGTCTGTGATGAGCAAAACTTTTTTGTACACGAGCATTCCTCCTATCCACCACTTATTTTGGGACAGCCCTACATTACGACTGTACATATGGAGACAAAGGTGCTAGATGATGGCTCAACCTATGCCAAGGTTTAGAGCCGAGTTGGTAGGAAAGTGGTTCAATTCCTGATTGTATGTGTTGACCATGCCAGGAACAAAGAAAGTTTACATGATCATCCATGATCAAAAATACGTAGGGAGTTTAAAGAACACAGGTTTGCTCATGATTTTCTCAGGGTACCACTATAAAGTAGGAATATGGTGGTACAAGTGAGGAGAAGTTCTCGCAAAGAGAAACTCTCTTTAGGGTTTTTGAGAAGGTTCAATATCTTACATGAAATTTTATGATTTTCCAAAGTGAGAAGTAGTGAAGGCTATCCGGCCCTCCCCCTAGCGCTAGCGCTACGGCTAGGGCAGGAGCCCTTCCCGCGGAGTACAGAGAGAGAGAGAGAGAGAGAGAGAGAGAGAGAGAGAGAGAGAGAGAGAGAGAGAGAGAGAGAGAGAGAGAGAGAGAGAGAGAGAGAGAGAGAGAGAGAGAGAGAACAACTCGCCTATAAGAAGCAGTTTCACATGCAAAGAGACAAGTCAAGTGGACAAGTGTCCAATGCTTAAGGGACTTGCTAAAAAAATAGCCTATGGTCTCTAGAAACAAAAAAAATCGGCATTTTTTGGGGATTCCGCAAGTGTTTTTTTTTGGAAGGCAACCACAAAAAGATTGGGAGAGCAAGAAGAACAAGGGGAGGAGAGTTTTGAAAGACATTATGGTTGCGGAGAGAGGAGGAATTCCTTATCGCCATCGAGATCACTGCGAGCTCTCCATCTGCTTCTACTTCTTCTATTTAGTTTCATCAATTGTTTCTCTATTTTCAATATGAATTCAAGTTAACCCATTGTAAGGGAGCTTAAACTCCTTAATCTACAGCTAATGTACATTACGGTGTCGTTAATGGTGCCGCTTGGGCAAACGTGTATCTTATCTTGGTCGTGTTAAAAAACCTATTTTATTTTTCGTACTTCATTTCATTTCAAAGTTGTTATTAGCCTATTGTTTGGTGTGGTGCTTCTTCCTCTCCTCTCTTTTCCCACAGTAAGTAACCCCGCGTTGACGCGCCTTACTCTCAAGCCCTTAATCCCCTGACAACGGCTCATTAATTGGAGCTACAAGGAGGAAGTTATGACAGTTTGAAATTGCAGATCCATACCAGATTGAACTACTATAGATGGAGGATCAGGACTGAAGTGAATGCATGGGCCCGAAAAGCTCACCTTGTGGAGTGCGTTGGTCTCTTCAGATTGGCAACAATCGGAGTTCTGGTTGTCAAGTTATTGCCCATTAAAGTTATATTGGGAGCCAGTTCCGTACCAGATTGGTCGTCTACATCAATGTGCCATCTCGGAGTTTTTAGGATTCAAACGAGTTCTGGAATATCGTGCATTTAATAGAGTAATAAGTGCTCAAGGAGAATCTTGTCCGGAATTTCATCTCTTGCAGTACACTGATAACTCGCTATGCGGATAGACTTGTGCTCGGCACTACCATGGCCCAGGAATATGGGTAATGTAGTGATTTGGCAATGACCGATATGGTTGTGGAAAAGAAGATCGATCTGGATATTTTACTCAGATGTGAAGGGAAAGGGTTTCCACGAAATGCAATCACCTATATTTGCATCTTGAGGGAATGTGGCACTATCCAAGACATTGATATGGGTAATGAAATTCACAATGACATTGACAATCAAGGGCTCTTGAAAATAAATGCCACGTGAGGCAATGCTTTGGTCGATGTGCATGCCAATTGTAGTGTATTATTGAGGGTGAGGCTACCCGGTTGAGGACAATGGCGCCCAAAATTTAAATCAAATGGCCCACAGGGGGAGCCGCCCATCCAAAGGCCCACCGAAAGGCCGCCCGTCGGAGAAAGTGAAGAGGGGAGGTTAATGTGTGAACAGTGCTTGCGGCGGCTTGTGTGGTACTCAAACTGACATACGCCCATGAGCATGAAACATGAAATCTTCAGCAAGACATGATGACTCTATTCGACATCATCAAGGCCAATTTTTGTGCAAGTCTCATGCTGGGCTGCCACATCGTCTGATGGGGCTTCCCACGCCTTGTCACGAAGACATGACAACCAATTTTTTTTTTTAATCCAAATATAGAAGAATGGGGAGGGACTTTGCATGATGGGGGATTCAACAGAAGGAGAAACAAGGGTTGCATGAACGGAGGAGTTGAAGCGAAGTATTGCGAAAATGAAGGAGAGGAGAGATAGGGTTGAAGCAGGGGAAAGCTAGGACGAGGAGTATGCGCTCTCTCTCTCTCTCTCTCTCTCTCTCTCTCTCTCTCCCCCCCCCCCCCCCCCCCCAAGTAAGCAAGGTGAAGTAAGCTCATGATTTTGAAGATTGAAGAGCGAGCAAGAGAAAGCCCATGGTGAAAAGCGTGGCTTGGAGGGAAAGCAAGAAGAAGAAGAGAGCTCTCTCGGCACTTGGAGGTAGTGGAGAGCAAACAAAACAGGAGTTTTTTAGACCTCTAGGACAGTTAGAGGAGTTTTTTCTCTCCATCAATGGGGGGGGGATCTCCCAAGCAATAGGGGATTCTCAAAGAAGAAGAATATGAATGGAGGTGAGAACGAGGAAAAATTGAAGACAAAGGAGCGCTTCAGAGGAGAACTCTATCATCATCATCAACACCATCACCATCAAGATCACCAAAGGGTTTTTCTTTATTATTGCCTGAATTAAGCATGGTTAACTTGTGGTAAGGAGCTTGAAATCCTCAATTAACACTTAATTTAAGTAACGATGCTCTTAACAATCCTCTTTGGATAAGCAAGCTTTGGAATCTTGTTCAAGCTACTAGGTTCAAGTGTTAAAGCTTCGTCTACATTGATTTTGTATGTTGTTCTCTCCCTCTCACACCTCTCACAGCCAGAGGCTCCACGCCTTCCCAGCACACCTGTCGAACACATATCCCCCGACATTCCTGGTGAGACCAACGTGACACGAGTCGGGGTGGGAGTGCGAATGGAGAATCTAGAACAAACGATGAAATTGATTTAAGAGCTTACCGCAAAGGGTGTAGATGGGAACAATTCCAGATTTTTTGAAGATGCTCCAATTTCTACAAGGTTCTTTGCTTGAAGTGGAATCCATGAAGACAAGAAGCAAATGGATGAAGCTTTGGATGCACCATTGGATGCGATGTAGGACAAGAGGCGAGTCTTTGATGGTTATGATCTAGAGGGCTACCTAGAGTGCTATGAGTTGGAAGACAAGTCAAGAGGGATAGAGTTAATGATTAGATCCTTTGAGCAATTAGTGAGATCAGATTGAAGGGCACATTCAAGAGCTTATCAAAGCCTGTGGTGACAATTGGAAATATTTCAAAGAAGCGATTATATGGGTAAGTGATGAACATTATGGAAGATATACATAGAGGATTCCAAGTCTACCAACTTACTCAGATATCCAAGAACAAGTACGATCCAAAGTAGAAGCTGTGATTAATGAGTGTCTTCTATAAGATGCTACTTTTTTACAAGCTAATGATGAAGATATAGTTAAAGTTGTGTACGAAAAGTTTTGTTTTGGAGATGCCTTACATGAAGTAGGAATCTTTGAGGGTGAGCATATACATCCTCAAGATAGATAGGGTGAACTTTGAAAAGAGCATATATTAAGATAATGCCAACATAGTGGTAGTTGTCTATGCTAAATTGGGTAAATTGATTTCTCATGATTCTTCATATGATGATAGGGAGGATGATATACAATTCACACAGTCATGAGGGGATATTAGCAAGCAAAAAAAATTGCATAGTGTCACGAGGGATACATCGCTGCCATCTACTATAGATCCAGTGGTGAGCATAGTGTGTATGATCTTTCTTGCTTGTTTGATACTAGTGAAGCAGATGATGATCTAAGTACTATTGCCATGATGCATGATGTATATATGCCTATGATGGATCATGCACTTGTTCCAAAGCACTGGATACAGGTACAACAATTGAAATACAACAGCAAGATGACATTTCTAATAAGTTTCTCTATGGTGGTGGTGATGCATGCAAGCTACCTAAACTTGATGCTTCTCATGAGGGAAGTGCGTGTTTAGAGTGGATATTGGTACAACCTTTGCATTGTTCATATGGATCTATGAGCAACGAATTGGTTGAAGATGATTGTGTGAATAAAAACATATGTATTCCATAAAAATCAGTAGTGCTTGCTTGACGAACTGCAGGTTAGTCCACAAGTATCATATGATGTGTCTAAAGAGTTGCAGACGCCGCTAGTTGTTGTTGAAGACATGCTGATAGGTGTTGATGATTCTAGACAAGATGAAGACGAAGTTATTGATACTCTTTTATCCGGTTGTGAAGCCTTTGAATTAAGTAACATGGATGCAGATGAGGAAGCAGAGGAAAACAATGATGAGTATGAAGATTTTTTAGATCATGCTAATTGTGAGCAGGTTATCCAGGGAGATTTTGCTTCTATACTTATGCATGGGTTGCATGAGAAGGCATCTCCTATGCTTTTGATGAATGTCGAGACTTTGAAGGGTGGTTCTCCTAAGGGTGCTATGGGTGAAGATTTACAGGATAAAGCTATTTTCCATGACCAAGCAAAAATTCCAAGCATGAATGTATCTAATACAACAGCTACAGATTGTTCAAAGACTTGTGATGATTATGAAGCTAGAGGAGGTCATGATGCTAATTGTAAGGTGCAGCAGACGTGAATGTTGAACTTTGCTCAGGATGAGTGCTCCTAACTGTGCTCAAGGGTTTCTTTTACTTAAATAAGGGAAATCCTTCTGTTCCTTTAATGAGAGAGTGCAAATGATCACAAAAAAAGTGGTAAACACTGTGAATGAAGGTGCTGAGAGAGAGAGAGACATAGAGAGAGAAGAATATGACACCAGAATGTTGTCAAACCCTCCTTCAAAGGCCCACTCTCTATGGCAAGAGCGGTCTACTATTGATTGCACAAATCTCTACAATGCAATGGAATTGCTGACGATGAGGACGATGACAAGACGGGCTGAAATGTGCAAATGCTAATGGCTGAAAACTGCAAATCTTTATTTGCTGAATTTTCACTCTATGTCGATGATGAGGGCGATGACACGATGCAACGATGATGCGTTGAAAACGCAAATACTGAAATCTACGTTTTCCGGGCTGAAACTGTAAACACTCGTTGATCTGACCATGTGGCGAGGATCTTGTGCAAGAAGGTGAGATCTGTGAGGTTTGGGGCTTCTACTGCGGTGTTTTGATCCTGAAAACTGAAAACGCTGATGCTACTTGTGATCTTGTCGTGGAGAATGTGCAAAACGCTTGGGGGCTGTGCTGCTCCAAAAACGCTAGGGTTGATTTGGGGTACTGCTACAAAAATGATAGTGATTTGCTTGATCCTGCTGTCGCTAGGCAACTACACATGCAAAACGCTAGGCTGAATCTGCACTTGAAGAAAACACTCGTTGTTCTTGGCTAAAAACGCTAGGTCATCCGCCACGGGGGAGAGGTCTTGCTCAGAAGGTGCACTGTCGGATGTCAGGTCCTTGCTGCCTCTTCTGCCAGAAAGTGTTAGCGCTAGGATTTATTATATACTAGCTTAGCAATTTTCCCTACCCAGTTTCCCAACAAAAGTCACTTAAAAATAATACGAGAAAAATGGCCAAAATAGGGAAAATAGGTCTATGCACTTTAAAAATTCTCTTGATGGATTGTGACTGAAATATGATGGTCATGTTGTGTGCAACCAGAGGATATGCATCTACACTAAGTATCTGGGCATGCACAGTCTGCGAGCAGACTCACAAAAGTGCTAGAACACTTCCTAAGCTAACTGAACTAAATCCTTGCCATGAACTAGCTTGTCCACATACACATAGGGTTAGATGTGCACATGACATCCCCTCCTTTTCAAAGTGAGGTACTGGTACCAAACTGTATGGCGTCAAGGGAGATCGCCAACCGTGTCTAGAATCCTGGAAAGAACTCTTCATCTGTGGCTCCTTCAATGCTTCAACTTCGTCTATAGTCATGCATCGACCTTCTTCAAGAATGTCCGAGGATGAAAATTCCTGAAACCACTTCCAACACAAAAACATGAACAAACCCATTCCATGTAAAGTGACTAGTAAGATACTAGTCTTCTTTAAAGACTGTGCATGAAATGTAGATGAACATATAGACACAGTGCCAAATCGTTCATCAAACACACGCAAACAATGGAGTCGAAACTTGTCTTTTTGATCTAAATCTATCAACTGTGGAAAATCACAATGGAAATGCCGATGCTTGATGCTCAATCCTTCTTGTGCTCTTTCGAATACTGTGTCATGCCAAGGAAGAGACATGGAATGTGAATTCCTTGGGTGCAAACATTTCATATTTTCATGAGTAATCCGCATACATCCGTGCTCATTCATGAGTAAATCGTCTTCATCGTCTTCATCGTGCAATATGTCATGCCTATGAAAAGGAATCACATAAGGACGGTGACTAAACTATACGCAAGCATCACGAGTGAAACACTCAAACAATGCGTATTGACTTATCATTTGAACACATAATACTTCCTGTGGGGGTTCTTTGGAACTCAACTCAAGAGCCAAGATCGGTTCTTCGTGATCTACCAGATCTGCAATGAGGTTAGCTTCACTAGAAAAAGTGTCAACTAAACCATCATCCTTGTGAACAATCACATCTTTATCCTCCAAATCATCATGCTCGTGGATAATCACATCTTGATCATGCAAATCATCATACTTATCATTATCAACCAATTCCGGTGTGTCGTGCTTTGGAGAAGAAAAGACTGAGAGAATCTCCTTCTCCTAATTCTTTGCCATCTATGCCTGTACATTAGAAAAGAGTCGGGACAACTCTTTCATGTGTTGGGCTCTCTGCGCTTCATACTCTAATTGTCTTTCTTCCCACTTGCGATCGAATTCGGCTAGTCTTTCTTTGTGTTCACGATCCAATTCGGCCACTCTTTCGTCAGCCGCCAAGTGCGCTTGCTTGCGCTCATGCTCAAAGTCAGCCTTTCTTTCTTCTTTTCTTGCTTCGCATTCTAACTTGTTGTCCATCATCATCTTGTCAAAAGCCTCCATAGGAGTTAGTGCAATCCTTGGCGTAGATGGGAAAGCGGGAGGGTCAAAAAAACCTCTTGGTGGGGAAAACTCTTCTACGCCACTCGCATGCTCACCACCTCCATGTGAAGAATCCATTCCACTTCGGATGATGACCATACATTGAAGCCTTGGGTTCTTAAGTTCACGAGGAACTTGGGTTCTTGTGGGTCTTGGGTTCTTGAGTTCTTGAGGATCTTGAGTTCTTGAGGTTCTTGAGGTTCATCTTTAGCTAGCAATCTGCATTAGAGAAGGATCTTCTTTTACCCAAGCTCTTCTCTTTCCCGCGAGTGCACCTTTTGGCAGCCTTGCGCTCACATGAAGGTTACTTTTTCCCACCTCAAGTCGATTGGCCGGCCGCTAAGTGCACAGTCCGCTCTCAATGAGTGAAAAGAGAAACAAGGACAAGCCCTTCTTTCGTGGGTTTCCTGTCACTCTTCAAAAACACGATAAGGAATCGACATGCCAAAGAGGACTTGGGTTACGTGCGACCGCAACAAGAAAAAAAAATTCTTGTGGTTCTTTCCTTGAGTGATACAGAACACTGCCAAAGCTCTGATACCAATGTAAGGTACATCGGACGTGAATGTTGAACTTTGCTCAAGATGAGTGCTCCGAACTGTGCTTAAGGGTTTTTTACTTACGGAAGCGAGAGCCTTCCGTTCCTTTAATGACAGAGTGCAAATGATCACAAACAAAGTGGTAAGCACTGTGAATGAAGGTGCTGAGACTAAGAGATAGAGCGACAAGAATACGACACCAGAATGTTGTCAAACCCTCCTCCGAAGGCCACTCTCTATGGCAAGAGCGGTCGATTGCACAAATCTGTATAATGCAATGGACTTGCCGATGATGTCGATGACAAGACGAGACGGGCTGAAATCTGAAAACGCTAATGGCTAAAATCTGCAGATCTTTATCTGTTGAATTCTGACTCTATGTCGATGACGACAGCAATAACAGATGCAACAACGATGCACTGGAAATGCAGCTGTTAAAATCTACGTTTTCTAGGCTGAAACTATAAACACTCGTTGATCTGACTGACCGTACCACAAGGATATGCTACGGCGGGAAGGTGAGATCTGCCAGGTTCGGGACTTCTACTGCGGTATCTTGATGCTGAAAACTAAAAACGCTGATGCTACTTGTGATCTTGTCGCAGAGAATCTGCAAACAGAGAATAACACATGATGGGGTCCCAACCAAAGCCTCTCAAGGATGCTCCACACCATCGCCGATGTGCTTTTGATTACGTAAATGGAATTAACACATATGCAATACCTCAAGTACAGACTCTAATGAGTCCAATGATGATGTTGCCATGGTAGCTCCTCAAGATGAGGCATCTCCATGGCCGATTTGATGCGCTTTTGGATCCTTCTCGATGTGGGATTGCAGATGGCCAACAAGGGGCATATCTTGGGTTGAAAGCTAGTTGGGAATGCAGATTTGGCACGCAAAAGGTAACATATCTATCATGTAAAGCAGTGCTGAAAATGCAGACTTCGATGGATAGCAATGAAGCACTCAACACCGGCGAGAAAATGGCCAAGGGGAGGCTTGATGGGTTGCCCAAGTACAAGACCCGCAATGGGAAGTCAAGTGAGGCCACTGTGAGATGGTTCCAGGAGGAAGCTAGGCTGAAATTTGAAAACACTGAGGCTAATCTGCAAGAATAACCCGGCTAGGTCTTAAATTTGCTACCACTAGCTGGTTAGTACCAAAAGCATTAGGGCTTATTTCAATCTGCAAGAACGGTAGGGCTGATTTGGTTCTGAGTCCATCTCTAGGAATCTAATATGGCAATGCAAGGACAAAATGCTAAGACTCGGAGCTGATGCATAAAAGGCCAGGCTGCTCTAGGAAAATATGTTGGCTACTGGCTACTCCCTTTGATAGCTCTATCTGCAAGTTGCTAAAAATGCTACGCTCCTTGCTTTCTTTATAGGCTAGGAATTTGGTTTATAAATCTAGTATGGGCTAGCTAGGGAAACCTCTCCACCAGACTCAACATAATAGATCATAAAAATGATTTATTCATAAGTTTGGTCAGGGGTCAAATTTTGGGAGAAACCATCACATACTTGTGTACCCAAAAGTCCAATTGATGTGAAGAATGGCTTGTTGGAACTATGTGCACGTCATGCCAGATGCCCACCATAGTGTATTAATATCTGTCAAATGTGCTTACAAACCATTTATGCAAGAGGGCTCAAAATTTGAAAAACCTAATCGAATGGACTCATCCAGACATGCACGTCCTACGAATAGGCTCACAAAATTGCTAGTACTAATCCTCCCATGATTCATGTGCACGGAGATGCAACTTATATAGTGCGAGAGTTAGATGAGATAGAACTAAAAATTTTCATCGTCATTGAAGAAGATGAAGGATTTGGATCTATACAAAGTGAGGACAAAACTCAAGATATACTATCTGACAATGAGTTTTGTTGTTTACCAAATACCATTGTGATACATGTTAGAGGATGGGCAACCACAATGCACGTTTAAAGGGGATGCATATCGTGTTGATGCATGTTTGGAATGTGAAATTAAAATTTTCACCTCACTTTTTATGCCTTTTGATATGAGGGACCTAAATCTATAATGCTACTACAATGTACATAATTCATATGTGTGAAAACATTTTCCATGGGGTTATAGACACATGCATACCTTACCGGGCAGGTGAGGCTTAGGACATGATACTATGGCATGTTTTATCAAAATATAATACTCTTAATTTGGTTAGAGATATACAAATGTCAAGTGCATGAAGACAATGTACTCGTTTTGCCTAGAAAATTCAATGCAGACGATCTCATCCAAAAATAGCAAGTTTCATGCATAGTCATAAACAATGTATCGAAAGTGCTTACCAAGTGGAAAAATGAATTTTATCATGTAATTTCATCCGAAGGCAATTTTTCCATAAATTAAGGGATTTTTCTTAATTTGTTTGGGGCTTTTCACGAGCGAAAAGGGCATTTTTGGACCAAAAATGGCCACAAAAATAACTTAAACTGAAAAAATGCCTCAAAATGACACATCACTCACAGTGCCGTAACTATAAGAAATGTGGATCTTTCTTAAGGTCAATATAAGCACTTTAATCCCCTCTAAGAGAAGAGATACACAAGCTTTTTATGGTGTAAAAGTGGAGTCATACGCTATTCCTTCCTTGTATTTAAGCATCTCAGTGTTCCAATTAGGCTTTCTCTCTTCAAAAAGATGTGTGATTTTCTATAAAAGTCCTCAAGACTAGATGAAATGGATTGATGAAGAATTAAAGAAAGAAGAAATTATTTACGATATGGCAAACATGCAATGTAACTATGCAAGTGGGGTTGAGACTCCAACTCTTCACACACAAGAGTTTTGAGTTGATCTTGGTTATTTTTTTAAATAGGAGATCTCACAACTTGAGTTTTGTTCTTGTATAGTGTGTATCTTGCTTCAAAGGTTTCACTATTCACTTGAATTTGCTACGAACTCTCACAATCAACGACCCAACGCTTCCCTAGTTGCACTGCGTACTCCTTGCAAATGCCAAGTTTTAGGACTCAAAATTCTTGGTCAGGACAATCAACTTTTTTAAGGAATTACCTTTGAGGCAAGAGATGACTTGCAGTAACTTACATTCCTCTATGAACCTATCATTTCTAGATAGAAGGTTGAGCTATTTTAGAAACTTGAGAGCATTATGAGTATTTTGGATGCCTCATAGTAGCAACTCCATTCTTAAAAGTTTTGGGACCACAATTTGTTGGGGCTACTGAATAATAATAATCATGATGATGTTTCCCACCATCAAATGAATAAGAATCCAAAGAATGAGTAGTATGTGGTAGTGATAGAATAGAAGGTGGAGATGCGAAAGGAAATGATGGTGGTACTTTGGAAGTGACATAGTTGTTCTCCTAGAGCTATCTTCTCAATGAAGATATCTCCAAGAACTGAAATCCATCTCAAAGTCTTTGATGTGAAGAGATAACAAGGAAATTATGAGAAGGGGAAGGAGGAAAAAAAGAGCAGATATGAGAATTTTGTTTAGGAATAGTAAGGGTAACATAAGGATTAAAAGAATCAAAATATTTGTGCAAAGCCTTCAAATCAACCTAATCATTCGTCGAAATTTGCTTTTCTTGCTTTACCAAATACGCCAATTGTCAAACCACACATTGCACATGGGTTTTGTTTGGATGCTTATGGGTGGAAGGACACAGTGGATTTTTGCCTTGTCAATTGATCTCCATGTTGTTAGGATTGTGCTTCCATTTGCAGAGGACAAGGAAGAAACTCTACACTGACCTCACTATAATCACTTTCGACAAGGGATAGGATTGAAACATATATAGAAATATGATCTACAAGACTTGCTAACACTTTACCACTTCAAACAACTTGAAATACTGATTGGAATAGAGAGTGAAGGGGAAGATGGAGAGAGAGATGTCATAGCCCGATGCCCCTGTACATAATTAGAGACCCTGAACAACCAATTTCAGCACCTACATTTGAATATTTATTTATCAAGTTGAACTTTTCTTGTACAAGGGTAAGATGGGTGAAACTTGAGAGTTGGTACCCATGCAATCACGCAGCCTCAAGCTAGACGTTTTGTGTGTGCAAGGGATATCCCAAGGGGTCTTTAAGGTCCGGATAAAGCAAGGGCTCACAAAAAAAACCTCCCTCTTTTTTATTCCATAGAGAGAGAGAAGGGAAGCACTTTTCATGGTGTTTTAAATTTAATTTTACGGAGAGAAAACTTGTTTCTAGAAACTAAAAATTTAACAAAATCTAGAGAGAAAAATCAATGCATGTAGAGGGTTCCAACCTTGACAAAGAGATTTCTATGGACCACCTTTTTAGAGAGAGAGAGAGAGAGAGAGAGAGAGTTTATGACTGACGAAGCGAATGCAATGGTCAATTGCATCTATGAGCTCAATTGGCTGTCATAGTATTTATTTCTACGCAATTTTCGGTTGGCATTTATTTAACCCTATCAGCTTTCTATGTTTTGGATACAAATATCTTCTTCTAGGCATTTACTTTGCCTCTTTGAAGGAACGACTCAAATATACGAAAATGATAATGTTTTATTTTATTTATATGCATAATTATGAACATAGCATACCAATTCATGTGGCATTTTCTTTTTCTATGCTGTATCATTTTTTAGTTAAGCATTCTTCCATTATTCTCTATGTTACATGCATGGAAAGTATCCCATTAAATAATCAATGCAATGATATACTCATGTTACACTCATGGCAGATTTTTTGTGAGAGAAAAAATGTAGGTACAATCATTGAGTTCTACCAAACATCGAGCAAGCTCAAAACCGAGCAAAGTTATTAAGTGAGTTGCTCAAGTATATGTATACTTCTTCTATAGAGAGAGCTTTCTCTAAACCCAACGTATATCCCACTTCATGTATCAATTGAACAACTTCTTTCACAAATTAGATTAAAGATGTGGCTCCTTTCCATTTTGGATCATCGTTTGAAAAAAACTAGTAGATGTCAAGAATGCCTTAATTTGGTTGCAGCAAAATTCAATCTCTTTTGAGCTTGTGTCTGCTCAAGATCTATAAGGTGGTATGGAAATCTTTGCTAGCTGGATGAGGGAAAGAATTGCATTGTATTGACAACCCATTGTTTTGGAGACCATAGGGACCTGCCAAACCAAGATATGCCATGTCCATCCACCAGTGAGAGGAGATTCTTAGATCTCTCTCTCTCTCTCTCTCTCTCTCTCTCTCTCTCTCTCTCTCTCTCTCTCTCTCTCTCTCTCTCTCTCTCTCTCTCTCTCTCTCTCTCTCTCTCTCTCTCTCTCTCTCTCTCTCTCTATCTATCTATCTCTCTCTCTCTAAAAACTCTCTAAAAGAGTCTGTGCCGGCACAGACTCTTTCAAAGAGTATTTTTTAGAAAGAGCTCTTTGAGTGCTGGCACGGACTCTTTTAGAGAGTTCCTTTTTAGAAAGAGCTCTTTGAGTTTTCAGAGTTCTCTGAGCCAGTTCAGTTCAGATGAGAAATTGAGAAAAAAAAAAGGGTGCAACCAGTTGCTACCCTACCCCTCCTAGGCACGGAGATGGAGCATATTGGGAATCGTAGACCACGACAAGTAAATTAACACTCGTGATGTACTTTTTTAGGTTCTCACAAGTTGAGACACTATATTTACTTAATTACACAACTGTTCAGTTTTCACAAGAATATAACACGGTCAGTTGTCAGTTGCGCACAAATAGGCAACCACTGAAGTATGTGAACTAGCTCTCTCTCTCTCTCTCTCTCTCTCTCTCTCTCTCTCTCTCTCTCTCTCTCTCTCTCTCTCTCTCTCTCTCTCTCTCTCTCTCTCTCTCTCTCTCTCTCTCTCACACACACACACACACACACACATTTTTTGTTTAATGCAAGAATGAGCGCCAATGTATGCATTGAGACGGTGATTATAAGCATGTGAATTCACTCTTTCTCTCTCTATCTCTATTTAAAAAACTCTCTGAACGAGCCCGCGCCGGCGTGGGGTCCTTCAGAGAGTTTTTTTTTTATAGAGATAGAGAGAGAGGAGTGCTCTCTGGGATGCTAGACGCGATCTCCGAAATCCTCTGTCTGAGACATGGGAGGTGAAAAAAAACTCTCTGAAGGAATCCACGCCGGCGTGGACTCCTACAGAGAGTTATATATATATATATATATATATATATATATATATATATATATATATATATATATATATATATATATATATATATATATATTTAGAGAGAGAGAGAGGAGTGCATGAAAGAGAGACGTAGCGCGAGATCTTTTGTATTTATCTGCAACGCACGGCAATGCAAGAGGTGAAAACGGCGATGAGCATTCAGAATCTTGTTGGTCTAGCAGTTCGCATGTTCTTAAGTTGGTGCTCTCATGCAAGTTTTGGCGGTTGATGATTCAAAACACTTCCATACCAGCGCAGTATATGCGGCTGCAGTTAGCTTCATCACTCAACCTTTACGGATAGATCTTTCTTCTGGGGATCCATCAAATACAGTGTGTACAGGAGCTATGGAGATGGAAAGCTTGGTCGAGGTCTTGTTAGGCCGGATGGGGAGACGGGTGCCACTCATGCATTTGTCAATGCCAGCACCGCATATACCAGGTCTTTTCTCTCGTGGTTGGGTTTTTAATTGGGTTTTGCAAAAAGGCAGACATTCACATCAACAAAGGCGGTGTGTAAAGCTTAGAGCTACCGTACTCTGGCTGTGCTGAATGGATAGCATTTTTCTGTAGGTCTAGAGAAGCATGAAGCTGTTGATTTCTCAAGGTTCCAGCCACTACTACCTCGTGTGATTGAAACCGATGATCATCTAGCTTCATATGTAGTGGTTGTTCAGGGCTCCTCATCGCAAGGTAAATAGTGCTATTACTTTTCAGCTCCATGTATGCTCTTGCATAATATTGTGTAGCATTCTTTTTATCTGTAATAGGCTAACGATGAGGTGGTATATTCAGATCCAGCAGCTCCTCCCTTACCACAGGACTTTTTAATTTTTTACACTAGAAAGCGCACCCCATTTTATCTAGTGTCTGCTTCCCTTTGCCCTCTTGCTGTCCCTTTGCCATTTCCACACATATTTACTCCTTTGGTTTCTTCCGAAGTGCAACTGACGCAATGTAAATCAGACATATCAATCATACCTATAGCCACCAAGCTCTGTACGAGTGTAGCTATCCTACCATACCTCCACAAGAAGTTTTGGATAGATTCTCACAATTATTCCCACATTATGACTTACTTCAACATCATGAACTTTTGTGAGGGAGGCACATCATACCTAGCTAGGTACGATTGGGGATAGGGGATCGCCGGCCCGGTGAGGGGGGGGGGGCGCGGCCCCCTACCCCCAATCATACCTAGCTAGGTATGCGGTGCCTCCCGAGCAGAAGCTCATGATGTTAGTTATTGTATGAAAAACACTCAAAAGCGGTTCCTTTTTCCTACATGAGAAAATTTCTAAATCTTCTTGTGCTCGAGAAGCGGCTGCGCAATCTTCAACATCCTAGTGGAGGTTCCTTGGGCTGGCAGATCCTGGAAAGCCGGAATCTGCAGAAAGGTGAAGTTAGGGATCTTAGTGAGATAATAGCTAATAGTGCTGCTGCATATGGGAGCACAACGAGAGAGTTGGCATCAGATTCGGAATGACCCTTCAAAGAGGAGTTTGTGATGGTTGCAGTATAAAGTAAAGGTTCAGGAATCCAATGTGTGCTTCAGTAATCACAGGCAGCGCATGTGTGCTTGTGTAGCTACAGGTGGAGGGCCTCTTTTTTCGCTTCTGTAGTATATCAAAGCCTTTCTTTGGCATTCACAACAAATGTGGCACTCTTCCATTTCTTCAAGTTGGGTCATTAATGATTAAGTGTATTGGTAGATGGAATGATGCGACAATCACCTTGGGCAAGTTTTTATGATTTAAGTTCTATATGTATCTTGTTGGGTTTTGCTCGTTTTTATGATTGCTCGGAAAGGTTTGCTCGGAGTTTGTAATTCCCCCAATCATTTCGCTCTTACAAAGTGACAATTTCTTTATCATGGTTTCATTCCATACAATATTCATTTATGACAAAGATAGACATAGCCACAAAGGTAGCAACTAAGCAAACACTTAATCCTTTTTTCCAAAATATGGCAAGCAAGCATAGAGTAGATTATAAATCATGATTACAAGTGCCACGTGCACACTGCAATTGCGCCATGTGGACATGCTTCTACTACAGTGTTAATCAGGAATTTTCTAGATTAGGACCTAGCTTGGCACTCTGGGAGCCTCTAGCAGGACGTGCACGTCGAGGCCGATCATAGTTGCATACCCTCACTTGCATAGTTAAGTCACTTAAGCAAATCATCATAATTAGCCTTACGTTCATGAACACCGATCACCGGCGGACATTTTGAATGAGTGCAGGCTAAACTAATTTGGCCTAGCTTTTGTAAACGAGAGCTTAAACTCCTTAATCTACATTTAATCATCTTAACGATGTTGTTAGTGGCACCGCCTTAGCAATTGTGCATTGACTTTCACCAGCATTATTTAAAACCTGTTGATTTGTTACTGCGCTCATGTTTTAGAGAGGATATTAGGCACTTGTGCAGTGTGGTACATCTCTTCCCTCTCTCTTCTCCCACAACTAGCAACCCGGTGTTGTCCGGCTCACCTTTCAAAACCCTAAATCCCTCGACATTCTTGGTGAACCCGACGTGAAAGCGAGTCGGGGTGGGAGATTTATAATGAGGGATATGTCTACACCACAGGAGGCAACCATGCAACAAATGATGCAACAATTTGCAGCGTACATGCAACAACAGTAGGATGCCCAACCACAGTATAATATGCAAGAGCGGATTCGTAAAGCTCAGCAGGCGATTATAGATAAATTACAACGGTTTGAAGGTCGAGATATTTAAAAATTGAGTAACCTCTATGAGCAATCTATGGAAGATAATGGAATTGATAACCAAAATGCAGTAGATGGGTTTAATTGATAGTGGTACCTGAACTTAGGGCCAAGATTAAAGACCTTCAGATGGCTCACACGTCGGATTGGCAGGAGTTCAAGAAGGCGTTGCAAGAGGAGTATTTCCTCGAAGATTCTCAAAGGGTGACCATACAGAGCTTCGTGAAGTGGGTGAAGAAAAAGAATAAGTACTTGTCTACACGAGAGCTGTTATGGGAATTTGAAAAGAAATTTG
Source organism: Adiantum capillus-veneris (assembly GCF_014529385.1). Taxonomy (NCBI): domain Eukaryota; kingdom Viridiplantae; phylum Streptophyta; class Polypodiopsida; order Polypodiales; family Pteridaceae; genus Adiantum; species Adiantum capillus-veneris. The sequence goes on from NC_140932.1 coordinate 36,852,870, forward strand.
ACTAGCTATCTATAGAGGAGGAACATTCGATAAAGGACCAAAAAGTAGAATTGTTTATTCAAGCTATTGATCAACGGCTTCAGAAGGGTTTGATACAATAATTGTTGGAGGATCCGAGAGGTGAACAGGGATTAACGTTTGATTGGAATAAAGTCAATGAAGCAGTAAACATGATAGTGAAACGGCAGAAGAGAGTTGATAAGTTGATTGTGGCCGACGTCATGGATGTTGTGGAAGAAGAAACTAAGGAGAAGGCATCCTCTGCAATACCCAAGGTGGAGGAGCGAGATCTCCACAAAGTGGTGAAAGGTATACGAGAGATAAATTTGAACTTTAAGGCTGTTAAACTAGAAGTATTAGCTACAAAGGGGTCTACTTCATAGCCCAAGCAACAACCACCACACAAAGGTTGGAATAATCGATGCATGTGGTGCGATAGTGAAGAAAATATGTATGTTAAGGAGTGTGATGAATTTGATGAAGCATACAAAAGAAATGTGGTTTTCTAGGAAGACAGAAAGATTCATCTCAAGGCAACAGGTGAGATGCTCTACTTGAACTTGGCAGGGGTGGAATGAAAAAGTTAGTGGAAGAGATGCAACATAATGTTTCTCTTGTAGAAGTTGCTACATATGGACTGTAGGTATACAGGAAGGGAGATGATGAAGGTGCAGGTGCAAAGGGTCCATTATGGCCTTATGATTTGAAGATAGCAGAAGCAGGTAAGAACTTATGGAAAACTACGAGAAGTAGTAATTCTATTCGAGAAACCATAGGGTGGATAGATCTAGTGGATTATCTCTCAGTAGATGCATTTATTGCTAAGTCCCAAGTGAACAAGGCTATGGTGGAAGAGAAGCGGAAAAGAGATGAAGATGTTGCTGGGACATCAAAAAGAGCAACGAGATCCAGCAACAAGAAAGAGGAAGGGCCTACTCCTAAGTTCTCTCCCGAAGTGGTTATGGAGGAGGCACCAAAGGACAAAAAGCAAGGTAAGCCCAAGGGACCCTCGTATAATCTTAAATTTGATATTGAATTGGCTACAGATCTGAAGAAGGTTTTTGAAGAGCGTATCCTGAATAGTAAAGTGGAGCTCACATTGGGTGATATTTTGGGAATTACCAAGCATGAGTTACATGAGGAGATCATCGATATTATCAAAAGGAAGCGACCTACCATTTGCTTTATTGAATGATTATACTACACAGAGTTCTTTTATAGGTTTTATGCCATTCGAGTTGATGCATGGGCAAACACCCATTACGCCTACAGAGGAAGCAGTTATATCTTGGACTATAATGCCATGGGAAGAAGGTATGACTACAAAAGACTCGCTTGCTTTGCGTATGTGCCAACTTGATAGACGTCAAGAAGATATCTAACAGGCTAAGGTGAAGCTGAAGGAGGCAAGGTTAAAGAATAAAGAAGAACTTGATGGAAAGCATAGACTACGACCTCATGCTATCAAAAACTGTGATTGGGTACTTGTTTATGACAGTAGCCTAGAGAGCCAATATATTGTTATGCAAAAGATGGTTAAATGATGGTTTGGACCATAGGTGGTGCTTCATGCTTATGATAATGCAACATATAAGTTATGTGTGCTTGATGGCATTAAGCTCAAGGTGCCTATTGCAGAAAAGAGAGTTAAGTTGTTTAAGCAACAAGAAGGTGAGATTAATATTGAATATTTCAACACAGATTAACCTCTTGAAGATAATGCTATGTATGCATCAGACAATGAGTCTGATGTTGCTCTTGATGATGCTACTTAAGTGCACCTGGCACAGACCGAAGGTTGTGTAGGTTCAGAGGGGGTGGATGTCGTGCAACTTCGCTCCCACGCTAAGAAAGATACCATGAAGATTCACATCGATTTAATTGAAGCTTGCCTAATTAATGATCAGTGTTCAGGGCTTGCTAACAAGCTCGCTTTACGATTAATGTGTGCCAGATGCGGCTTTAAAGGGCCAACAAATGCCTTAATGATTCTAGAAAAGAGTATTCTTGAAGTGAGCACAAATGGGAGTTTATGATCTAGAACTGCAATGCTTGAAGTAATCTATCGACCTGTCTTTACGGCTCGTCAATTGGAGCTACGATGAAGAAGTTATGGCAGTTTGAAGTTTAAGTTTATGCAAATCTGTATTGGATTGGGCAGTTGCAGTTGACGGGACATAAATGAAATAAAAGTATGGGCCTAAAGTGCTCACTTTTTGGAGCGCGTCGATCTTTCCAGATCAGCGAGCGGAGTTAGGGTTACGAAGATATCGCCAGATTAAATTTCATCAGGGGCCAGTTCCGTACCAGTCTAGTCACCCTGGTCAGTGTGCCATCTGGGAATTTTACAACCTCAACAGGGTTTATATGCTTTCTATGCAGCTTGAGAGGTTTATAGGAATTTATGGCTCGTCAGACAGGTTTCGGATTGCTCAGACAATATGGCTTGAGACCGGTGTCAGTTTGCAGGCACTGCTGAGCTAGATAATTTTGGAATCATCAGAGAAGCTGATACAAGCAATAAACAACCGAGTGCGAAGGAAATGCCTTCCGGCAAATGCAATCATCTATACGTGCATCTCAATAGCATGTGGCATTATCCAAGATGTTGATATGGGCAGTAACATTCACGATGATATTTTCATTAAATACCAAATGTTGTGCTAGACACTACTTTGGCCGGAATGTATACCAAATGTTGTGCTAGGCACTACTTTGCCCGATATGTATACCAAATGTGGTTCCCAAGTGCCCAAATACTACTGGCCATCCAAGGAGTAATTAGGGAATGGAATTGTATAAAATAGGAAGAAAAAAGTAGAGAGATGGCGGGGCGGCAGCAAGCAAGGAAGCAAGGGAGGAAGAAATCCATCATGTTGGGCACTGTGATGCTCTGACGACGTCGCCCAAGAAGCGTCAAAGATATAGCTCGTCGTGGTGCTCAACTTCGGAGCTAGTTCCGTTGGATTCCATGCACTTTGAGATCCCAACTGCCATACCATCGCACCCTATTCATGAGCCACATCAATCACGGCGCCGTGACTATTGGGTTGAGGCAAAAAAGGGAAAAGGGAAGGCACTTAGGGTGTGTAAAAGGGGGATATAAGAAAAGGAAAGGAGAAACGAGGAGAGAGTTCTTTTTGGCATGAACATGATTGGCAAGGAGAGTTTGAAGTAGGGGAGAGGAAGGCGACCTCTCTCTCTCTCTCTCTCTCTCTCTCTCTCTCTCTCTCTCTCTCTCTCTCTCTCTCTCTCTCTCTCTCTCTTAGCTAAGAAGCTACTCTCATTCTCGCTCTCGAAACTAAGCAAGAAGGAGCTCTCTCTAGCCCTCGAAGCTTAACAAAGAGGTCGAAGGAAGCTAAGCAAGACGAAACTCTCTCTCTCTCTCTCTCTCTCTCTCTCTCTCTCTCTCTCTCTCTCTCTCTCTCTCTCTCTCTCTCTCTCTCTCTCTCTCTCTCTCTCTCTCTCTCTCATGGAGAGGAAGCCATATCCAATTAAGAGTATAAGCAGTAAGAGGCAGATTTGGCAACACAGGGAAAAATTTTGTGAGCAAATCATCATAATTAGCTTTACATTCATCAACATTGATCACCGACGGACATTTTGAATGAGTGCAAGCTAAACTAATTTGGCCTAGCTTTTGTAAACGTGAGCTTAAACTCATTAATATACATTTAATCATCTTAACAATGCTCTTAACGGCACCGCCTTAGCAATTGTGCGTCGACTTTCGCCAACATTATTTAAAATCTGTTGATTTCTTACTGTGCTCACGTTTTGGAGAGGCTGTGGTACTTCTCTTCCCTCTCTCTTCTCCCACAACTAGAAGTCAAGTGTTGTCCCGGCTCACATTTCGAAACCTTAAACCCCCCAACAAAAGATCGATGTTTTCAGGTTAAATCATAATATCAACGTTATCAGATTTCAGCCATCTTCATCTCCAACATTTTCGATTTTCAGCCTGTCACATCGTCCTCGCCGATAGCATTGAGCCATATCCTCGGTGTCGTCGTTATCATCATCGTAGGAAGCACCATTAGTAACAAGTATCTGTAGTATCCAATCCTTAGCCTCACCATCATCGTCGTTGATATAGTATCAAGCATCTATGCAGTACCTTTTAGCATCTCATTAGTACTAATAGCTGCTTTTCGCTATTAAAGATTTCACATTTTTAGCCTCACTCCATCACTACTAACCTTTTAACTCTACCCACATGCTAACTCAAACATTATACATACCTTATTTTTCTTCATGTGTGTGATACCACGCTATAGTGGATATGGTGTGCTCATAAATGTGTATATTTCTCTAAAGTGTGTCCGAACCATAAAACTCCACCCTTACTAATTACCTAAATCGGGTTGGATCCAAAAATTATTAGTGCCCTTAGTATTTATGTAAATAGTTTTTTCCTTTGTTTTAAAAGGCATAAATATTAAGAGTGTGATTTTATAAAAACAAAAAAAATATTTTCACACATATTTTTGCCCATCTCCTTTTATGTAACTAGGTGTGAGTATTTTTTCCCTACCCACCTACTAATTCACTAGGTGTGTGTTGTGTTTTTTACGATATAGTGATTTTGTAAATTTTATATATATATTTACATCTCAAGAGAGTGTATTTATTCATTTATATATTTCTATTTTACTTATCCATGAGATTCCACTTTTTTTCTTCACGCTAGTTAACTACAGTGTACTTTTTCCTTTCACATTGTGTAAAATTGTAAATATTATTTTTCCACTCCACCTATTGTAAGAAAATATAACAATATATATTTTAGCATATCTCTTTTGTATATTATCTTATCTTATTTTATTTTACTTTTATATTTTATATACATATTATTTATATTTTATTACTATAATCATGCACCTTAGCTTGTACACTTGTTATCATGCATATCGTCACCAAATTCAGTAATAATTTTTCATGGACTCAATGGAGCATTATTAAGGATCCATGTGATGCCCTCATGCCTCACCAATTGGAATATATGCAAGCTCAACAACCAAGGACTCCACTTGGAAGACTTTGAGAGGGAGAAAAAGACATGCTTTTGGGCGAATTTTCATGCATGATTCCACTCCGAGTTGGACTTTGCACAAAACTACAAATTGTAGCTCGTGAGCTGAGGTTTCTAGCAAAAATTATTTTGCATTTTTTGGAGCTATGAGCAATTTTTTATGGGCATTTTGGTGGACCCCAGGTTTGCTATCTTGGTCCAAAATGCTTTACCCTCACTCTCCTCTTCACCCACACAAACTCTCATTTCCATCTCCATTCTATTCAAACCGGCAAACACTCTCTCCCCCTCTAAGTACAACTAATCCTTATCACCTCCACTACAAGAGGCTATTCATATTAGCGACGCTCACACAACGACACTCAAAAAAAAAATATTCAGGGCGTCGCTATGAGCGTCGCAAATTTACTTGTAAATTTGCGACGCTCATAGCAACGCCGGCTGGGCTAAAAAAAATAACAGAGAGCGCCCAAAAACTCAGATCTCAGATCTGAGTTTTTCGACGCCCTCAAGCAAGGAGCAGGTAACGCTCTCCCTCTCTCTCTCTCTCTCTCTCTCTCTCTCTCTCTCTCTCTCTCTCTTTCTTCTCCACACACACACACACACACACATAGTGTTTTTGAGAGAGAGAGAAAGAAAGAGAGACAGAGAGAGAGAGAGAGAGAGAGAAAGAGTACAAACATAAACAAAAACGCACACACACATACATAAACAAAGAATGCACACACACATTGAGAGAGGAAAAGAGAGAGAGAGAGAGAGCATGCATAAACAGAAAACGCACACATTGAGAGAGGAAAAGAGAGAGAGAACATGCATAAACAAAAAACGCACACATTGAGAGAGGAAAAGAGAGAGAAAACATGCATAAACAAAAAAAACGCACACACATTAAGAGAGAAAGAGAGAGAAACTAATTTAACGTCGTAGGAAACTAATTAAAATTAAAACACCTAAAGATCTAGCCGACGAGGAGTTGAACTCAAGACCTATTATTCAAGAGGGAAATGGCATAACCAATCTATCATACTTGGCATGGGTGATAGAAAGGTTATACCATTTATCTCTTTTTATTGGCACACACATCCACACACGCGCACACACACAAGAAGAAGAGAGTTATAACGTTGTAGGAAACTATCCTAAAAGACGTTAAAGATTAAGTTAGATGTAGACTTACGTTAAATTAGATTTAGGTTTATTTAAGTTAAATTAGATTAGATCTAGGTTTATTTTTAGTTAGATTTACGTTTATTTACGCTAGATTTAGATTTATGTTATATTAGATTAGATTTAGGTCTCCATAGACTGCGATGCCTGCATGAAGCGGGTGAAGAAAGCCCTCAATGGAATATAGGGTATTGCTGCCTTCACTCATGGTGGGCTCCGTCGATCCAAAAGTACTGGTGAAATGTCTTCAGAAGATAGGGAAGAAGGTGGATCTTCAGGGCGGCAAGAGTCACTACATCCCCATCAATGACCATCTAGACAACCTCTAGTCATTCAACAACAACTTCAAAGTTAGTAACAAGAGCAAGAACGGTCCAAAGGGCCAATGGCTGTCGTAAGATGTGGATGGAGATGAGGCAGCGTCACCGCCGGAAGTTAACTCTCACATCTTTAGTGATGAGAATGCCAACTCTTGCCCAGTTATGTGAAAAATTATGTGTTAAATCAGTTTTAAGGTTCTTATAATCCCTGTTAGTTTAGTTCTTTGTTTTTAATATAACATAATTTACGTTAGATTTAGATTTATGTTATATTAGATTAAACTTAGGTTTATTTAGGTTTACCCACACACACACACACACACACACACACACACAAGAAGAAGAGAGTTTTAACGTCGTAGGAAACTATCCCAAAAGACGTTAAAGATTAGGTTAGATGTAGACTTACGTTAAATTAGATTTAGGTTTATTTTTGGTTAGATTTACGCTTATTTACGTTAGATCGAGTCCACGCAAGAATTACTTACGGTTTAGGGTTTAGAGTTAGACGAACAGTGAAAAGATCTACTATGAAAAGATGTTAAGATGCTGTGAAGTGCTACAGCTAGAGAAGAGGCAAAGGGGTTTTGTCCACTACATGCAGTATCATGTAGACGTGGGTCTATAGATTTCTTGTACCCACAAATATAGGTATTGACCAATAAAGACGAGATTATAACCCAGTGGTTCTGATCTCCATGCACCTCTAGACCGAGGTGTGCGGAGATTGGACATGACTAGAGAATGTGAGGTAGAGAGAGAGAGATAAGACGAAGAATGCCAATAGAATATTAAATTTGTTGTCCAGGTTATAAGATTTTTATCCTCATTATGAGTAGTGACGAGGATGTGGGACCGTCCAACCGAAACATCTATCTCTCAACGAGGGTCTTATGTCCTTGTAATCAATGCAAGCATGCTGTGCGACGGACAAGACGTGTTTCTTTGCAGCACGTTCGCGAATTTGGCGAGTTCGATCCATCTATTATAGATCGAGTTGTTGCCAATTATAACTCGTCGGACTCTGACGCTGGCCAACAAGCAACAATCTTGCAACCCAATAGATGTGTTCGCAGGAGCTTTGGTCAAGCAGCATATGTGAGGCCACAAGATGTAGCCTCTGACAGCTGGGGGGATGATCATGAAGAGCACATTCCCAACGAGGCAATGTTTGAGCCCGAGATTGATGAAATGATCGAGACGATCATGGATTCAGAAAGGCTTATCTATGATGATATGAAAAGTGAAGCCGATACGCCATTGTATAATGGAGCACGTATGTCTAGATTGAAAGCACTCCTGGTTCTTCTCAACATGCAGGCAAAGTTTGGATGGAGTGACACTAGCGTCACAGCGCTTTTCAGGTGATCTATTACAATTAGTTTACTTTAATAAAACTCTAAATGTATAATGATCTGATAGATTTTTACACGACTGTATCGTATTTTTATGTTGTGTAGATTGCTTAAAGAGCACATACTACCAGCTGACAATGTGATGCCAGATTCCCGAGATGAAGCAAGAAAGAGTTTGCGAAACTTGGGGATGGATTACAATTCTATCCACGCTTGTCCTAATGACTGCATTCTTTTCACAGGGGAATACATAGACATGGAGAAGTGTCCGAAATGTGATTCCGAAAGATATCGAGTAGATCTCCACGAGTCAAAAATTCCACAAAAGGTTTTGCGACATTTTCCTCTGCTTCCTCGCATCAAGCATTTCTTCGAATGTAAGTCCATGGCCGCCCTAGCATCATGGCATGAGGAGAATAAATCTTCGGATGGTGTGCTACGAATTCCTGCAGATTGCGCAGCCTGGAAACATATAGATGGAACATGGTCGGATTTTGCCAGGGAAGCTCGAAATTTGCACTTAGGCCTGGCTATGGATGGCGTAAATCCATTTGGTCAAAGATCAACATCTTACAGTGTATGGCCCGTTGTCATCGTCAACTACAACGTTCCCCCGTGGTTGACTACAAAGAAGGGGCACCTATGGCTAAGCTTGATTGTGCCAGGGCGATATAAAGTGGAGAATATGGATGTGTATCTTCGTCCACTATTGGAAGAGCAACAACAATTGTGGATTGGCATAGAGGTGGTGGATATGAGCCAACACACAGGACGGCGGAATGCTTTGATCAGAGGCATTCTAATGTGGACCATGCATGACTATCCCGGGCTAACAGAATGCTCAGGTGATCTATTGACACTCCTCACTCAGACACTGTAAATCTTGTGGATACAGAGCATGTGTCACATGTGGACCTAGACTGAATGCACGTAGGGCGCCCTCACTGAAGAAGAAAATCTACGAAGGTCATCAAGCGTATCTTCCAGAGAATCATGTGTTACGCGACGGCTTTTTGGGAAGAGAGCCACCAAGGATGTCTGCACAAGCATGGTTAGAGCAGAAGGAGATGTGCGATGACGGATTGCCTCCAGGGATGAAGAGACTATCTCTATGGTACGAGTTACCATACTGGCCCTGACTCATGATCAATCACTTGCTCCATCCAATGCACATATTCAAGAATGTGGGTAATCTACTATGGGACCATCTGACCGGCAAGAAAGATACTTTGGGAGCCAGAGTTGACCTTAGAAATGTGGATCGTATGGAGTAATATTGGCCGCAAACAGCGTCTGATGGATCGATAAAACTCCCTAAAGCACCATGGATTTTCACAGGAGCCCAAGAACGCAAAGTAAAAGAGACCATTCGATCTTTTCGGACCCCCATTGGCGTAATGCACTCGCTCCGAACGTGTTTTACTAAAGAAGGAAAGCTTACCGGTTTGAAGTCACACAATTGGCATAAAATGTGTCAGGTACATTCATAGTGGACTTTAATATCATTGCATAAAATGTAGACTTTAATATCATTGCTGCACATACTTTACAGTTTATTTTACCGGTTTCCATTGAGGGATGTTTGTCTCTCGACATCCGTAACACAATCTACAAACTTGCAAAGCTGGTGCAATGGATCTCACAAAAGGAGATCAAAGTAGACTCCATACTATTCGCCAAACTAAATGCTGCGGAGCTTGTGTGCATGTTTGAGAAACATTTTCCTACTACCATGCTAACCATTCAGGTGCATCTTCTTGTTCACATAGTTGATGAGGTGGAAATAGCTGGCACAGTTCATTCCAGATGGATGTTCTTCTTAGAACGTTTCATGAAAACGCTTAAGGGATATGTGCGTCAAAAGGCACGTCCAGAGGGTAGCATGGCAGAAGGTTGGTTGGTATCAAAGTCCCTAGTGTACATTGGAGAGTGGCTAGACGGATTTGATAAAGCCCGGGACACGCTATGGCGAACCATAGATGATGAGCGCATATCTAGGATTGTCATGTGCAATCTCGGTGTTGAGAAGAAGATGACGGAAGATCTAGAGGCTAAAATCAACTGATTTTGCATGCTTCACAATCCAGTGATGCAAAAGTGGATTTCACAATATGAGGATGCAAAGCAAGAGCGACAAAGGGAACGAATCGAGTGGAGACGGGGAAGACGATCACCGATGCACTATCCGACGGGTCTGGAGAGCCTACCAACATTCATGAGCTTAAGATGGTTGCACAACCAATTGAAAAGCGCACAACAATGCGGTGACGAAGTGACTGAGGAAGAGTGGGAGTACTCTCGGGGTTGCGCGACCAAGGTAAGTTTGCAATGTACGACTAGCTAGTGACTTTATTTCTAAACGTTTGAACGGCCACTCATAATCTTTGTTCATTGTAGTATAAGTCATACACAACAGCATGGTGTGAAGGTCGACATTTTAGGGTGGAACGGATTGACAAAAAGCGTTTTACTCAAGATTGTGGAATCATGGCAAAATTTGAACAGTCTAGTCGACGACGTTCCTCTGATGCAGATCCTGTGGTGGCGGAACTCACTTACTTTGGCACACTACAAGAGATTTTGAGGATCGATTACAGAGGATTTTTTGTCGACTTGTTCGACGTGCAATGGTTCAAGATAATCATGGAGGGTCACAACGCTACTATGCGTAGAGGAGAGTCTGGTTTTCTTGAGGTGGATTCTACTAAGAAATGGACTGACCTAAGAGACACTTTCGTACTACCCGAGCCTTGTGAACAAGTAAGTATGTAAATAGTTAGTATCTCCCTTTTACAAGTTATGTGCTTGAAAGCTCTCATGTAAGTTATGTGGCTCTGGCAGGTAATATTTCATCCTACAAAGTCTACATCAAACTGGTGGTACGTCATATAGGTAGCCCCTCGTAGTGCAAGGACGTATGAAGGCTACCATGTGCCAATCACAACGGCATCAATGGACGAGATCAGAGAAGATGCTCAATCAGAAGCCGCTGCGGTGGTGCCAGACGAGCATCAAGATGCTACTACTCTATATGGGGTGCATGCAGAGGAGCTACAAAATGAAACAGAGGATATGTGTTTAAACGGAGAGCTCTATATAGATATAGGAAGTTATGCTGAGTTATGCGAGGATGAGAGAGAGATCTCTTAAAGCCACAAATATTGTATTTGAACAATTTTGCTCCGTGTTGTAAAAGCTCTGGCTCTCTAAGTACCTTCCATGGTGTATAACGCTCTTTTCTACTCGCGCTCACATCTTTTGATTGAAAATTCTGAGTTTTCGACTTGCCTCTTCTATCACTCAATTCATTGCGTCATTGTATTTATATGCGTCATTACGACATTGTATTTAATGGTCTTTGCATCATTGTCTACTCTATTCATTCAATATTAAGTATAAATATTCGTGTGTTTAATGCAGGTATGGATGATGAGGAGTTTCTTTCTTCTTTGTCACCGAAGCAGAGACAGTGGTACGTGGAGTGTCATCACTCTGGCGCATCATCGCGCGTTCCTACTCCATCCGCATCTCCCTCTCTTTCGGAGCATTCGGCGCACTCCGAAGCTTCGGTGTCGACGAGACGATCTTCACACTCGTCTAGACACCAGCGCTCTAGTGGTGGCGGTGGCGGTTGTTGTGGGGATTCCGCCGCCGATGCCTCCACACCGCCTCGTGTTCGACGAGGCTCTTTACCCTCCCCTTCTTTGCCTGCCCCCACACCAGCCACAGCATCGCCATCTACGCCAGGTTTTGCGTGGCTGACTGTTCCTAGCAGCTACACACCTCTACCTACTCCGCCAGGAGCCACCCCACTCGACACTCCTCGCTTCGGGGCCCAGACACCGGTGGAGACACCTGACGTCCGTACCCCCATCGACACGCCGCTAGAGACCCCTGTCGGGACACCCAGGTTCACGCGTCACCGGCCAGAGGGCTTGCCTTACTCCGTCGACTTCAGCGGCGGCATCATCATGGATGATGACGGCAAGAAGGTGATCTCGCGCATGCGTGGTCTTTGCTCTCAGCTGTTTAGACACTACATACTAAACAAATGGAGTGAAGTACCAAGTGATTTAAATGCCAGAGTCATCAGCATACTTCATGATGAGTTTCCCGTTCCAACACGGGATTAGCGCTTCAATGAAGACCGGATGAACATTCGACTGTGCGAATACTGCAAACACAAGCGTTCCGAAGTGCAAAAAGCAATCAAGCATGGGTGGAACAGGCCAGATTGGCTGGCCAAAGAAGATTGGAAGAATGCGAAGAAAGCAGCGCGCGAGAATCCCGACAAGTGGAAGCAACAAAAGGATGCAACCAGAGCGCGAGTAGAGGCAGGGAGCTCGCACCACTTGGGGAGCGGTGGATGGGCATCATTTGAGGCCGATTTTGTAAGTGTTTTCGCATTGCTCTTTATGTTCGATAGTTTAGGGTTTATGAGTTTTTTAATTCTAACATAATGAAATCTTTGTATGTTTTGACAGTGGTCGATGACAGGACGTGATCCCACACCGTATGAGCGCGAGTATGCAGGCAGGAAGGACTTAAACGCCCTGATGGACATTCTCAGTTCTCGTGGCGGCATGGTTAGTATTTAGGTTTACTCTTTTCTATTTTTTGTATTGTTTTATAAATGTCGTTATATGTTTATACTTACTGAAAGCTGTCTTATTGTCTTTTTTTGCAGAATCCGATAGATACGCTGCTTGGACGCGATGAGACGTCTGACTAGACGACGTCAGTTTAGCCGTAGCTAGATAGCATTAGTTTAGTGTTTCTCATAGCTTATGTATCATGAGACGGATTTTATACGTCTTTTTGAACCATGTATATTATTACATTTGTCACCGCAGTTCATTTTGCCAATCAATTCTTTATGCCTATGATGTTGTACAATTGTCATTATTACATTTGCCAATCAGTTCATTTTGCCTATGATGTGTACAATTGTCAATTTTACGCTTGTCAATTTTGCAAACAATGCGTCTTGTGGGTGACTATTTTGGGTCTATTATCTACCCTTCCACTTTTTTTAAAAAGTGAATCAAGTACAATATGGTTGATGGGTGGCAGGGCATTCAATGCCCTGTCACCAAAAAAAATTTCTCTCGGGCGTCGCTATTTATGGCTCTGGAGCGTCGCTATAGACTTCTGTGTAAACGTCGCTATAACCGTCGCTATGAGCGTCGCTATATAGCGACGCTTATAGCGACGCTCATAGCGACGATCATAGCGACGATTATAGCGACGCTCTCGTAGAGACACTATTAGCGACGGTTTTAGCGACGCCGGGGGTTAAAAAAACCCAGTGTATTTCCGTCGCTAACAGCGTGACAAGAGCACACAACCTCTTGTAGTGCTCCACTCTTACATATCTTCCATGAAAGCTTTAAACACTCATCTACCCTGACTACCTACCTAGTAATTATCAATGAAGAGATATGATCGATCTCTTCTTCCAAAAAATCTAAAAAATCAACAATAAATTGATTGTGTGCATCTTCTTCATCAACTTAATCTCCCGCAAGCACCCTAATTATGCAAGCCGACAAAACCTCGCCACGGATCAAGCATTGGAGCGGCAAACGATAAGGCATTGTGAGCAGTAATTTCTTATCCTTTCAAACTCATCCTTGTATATAACCATTCCATAAAATCACTTTTCTTATTATGCTCATGTGAGCATTCCCTTTGTAAATTATCCATTTGGCACGTTTGTGCCTCACTTGTAATTATTATAACTACTAACTCACTAACTACTAACTTGTATACAATTTGCCCATCCAATTTTACCTTAAAAAATGGAGACCCCATGTAGATAGAAACATCTCCATTCAACCCTATAAGTTATTTCTCTTCTCCCTATTCTCACTCAATGTAAATAGAGAAGACAAAGTAGTCCCACCATGAAAAGAATTCAAAAAACCCTAAACCTAATTAACCACACAAATAAGCATACTTATGCCTAGAGATAATCCACTTGGAAATGCTATAAATAGAGCACTTCTACATCACTTTGGGGGGGCTTATATATAAATTGAGAGAAGAAGAGATTTAGCTACTTAAGTGTGTGAGGAAGCCTTTGTGTCAAGTCCTTATGTCGAGATAATCGCTAGAGCTAGGCTCTCCATTTGTACGGTCTACTTATCTATCTTTAATAATTGGATTTGGACACACATATTCTAATCCTAAATCTCTTGACAATTCACAAATTGGTGCTCATTTTGAAATCTTCTAAAGCTTGCCGCAACAATTGGAAACGTCTACTTGTGGTAGCACTTGTGTAGTTTCCTTTGAGAGTTTTTGTTGATGATGGTGTTGAGCATTGGTGGTACTTTGTTGATCTAGGTTGAGGTTGGATTGGAGATCCCTCACTAGAGTAACAAAATCATCAATTGGCTTGTGATTGTGTATATGCGTGCGTCTATTTATGCTCAAGTGTTAGTGACTTTGTTTCATGCATTGTCGTAGGTAAGCCTCTTCATTTGGTATGTTAGGATGTATGATGGGAATGATCGTACAAAGATGTGTGTAAGCTCAAGTGTGATGTTCATGTTCTGATATGTCCTAACTCATTCTAGTTAGGTGGTGCCCTTTGTCTTGGTTTTGTGTGGGTTTGGTTTGATCTTTTGGCCATCCATATATATATATATATATATATATATATATATTGAGCGACATGGGAGCCTAGGTGGTGCTTAGAGGCCACGTCCTTGCTGCTTGCCCAGGACCGCCTCAATTTTGGTGCCCCCACGAAGGACCTCTCTCATCTCTATAGGTATTTTTTTAAAGGCTTGAATGTAGTTTGTACGAATCAACTCTTTACACTTGCAATTACAAAGAATCCATCCAAGCATAACATAGTTATTTGTAGGAATGAATAATGGACCCAAATCCCCACTCCAAAAGGATCCTCCAAGTGGAGAGGACTACTTGATTGACTGCTCCTAGCACACAAGCTGCTTGGATAAAAGAAAAGTCCTCAAATGTTCCTTCTATATCCAAACTAAAACAATCAAGGTGCAAAACTTCTCCTTGAATAGTGATGTAATCCCTATTTCTAGGAAGCCTTTCAACTATGTTTTGGGCTAGTTTTGAACCTAATCTTTCCATAGATGTGAGGATTCACGCCTACAAATGAGATGCAAATAACCTAAATGTTCATGAAATTTTCCTCAATTAGAGTAATATGAAAACATGCACATCAAAAGATATATTATAATCAATGAGTAGTAAGATTACAGGTAGTGGAGATTGTAGAATTTCTCCTAACGCCTCCGCTATGACGACTCTTATCCAGAGATAAGAGTATCCCGACTTGACTTTGAAAGCTTTAGAGTGTTCCTTGGTGTGATAAATAGGCTACCTTTTGATTTTGAATCTCGAGGGAGGAACGTGCTTCACACTTGGCTTTACGAGGCGGAGCGGATTTCTATCAGATACAAAGGACCTATGGTCTTTGAATGTGAGGATCCTGCAGCACCCACACTCCTTGATCACTTCACTTTGGTTCTTTTGTGGTAGAATTCAAGGGTTCCTTTTTAAGATTTTTTGAGCACTCTAATCATGGCTGTGAACAGGAAAATGTCGGGATATCCTCTTTTCTTTGGGGAACCTGGAGAGGATCCTGATCTGTTTCTTGCAGATTTTTGAATGGCCTTACACATCAATCGTATCTTCATAGATGATGAAAGGTTAGGGATGTTTCAATTTGTCCTTCGATGTGATGTTGATACATGGTTTCAAGGACTTAGTGAAGAGGTAAGGGTCGCGTTTCCTAGGGTAATTGAGGCATTTCAAGCTCGATTTGGCCAATCTCTTAACACCCAAAAATTGTGGACAGATATCACTTTGCTAAAGTAAAAATGTTTAAGTGATTATTATGAGTATAGACAAGAGTTTACTCGTTTATGGACTCTTTGGTTGCGTAGCTTGCCTAACCCGGGAGATGGTGCAGAATTTCTTAAGAAGGAGAGATTCATTGGAGGACTCATTCCCCCATTAAGGATCAAGGTCCAAGTAGGAGAACCAACAAATTATGCAAATGCTGAGCGTAGGGAAACCCAAAAGGTAAGGAAGATGATGTGTTTGGAGGAGGGAGAAAGTTCAAATACACAAAGAGAACCCCTCCTTCCAACATCAACAACAAGGACAAGGGAGCTTCCGGAGGTAATGGCCGATGTCATTGAGAGGTTAAATGAATCTTTGAACAACATGTCAATTCACCTTGCACAAGCCATAGGTCCAAGGGGACAAGCCAAGAAGCCCGAGGAGAGAGAGCCACGACCAAGGCGAGTCTTGCAATGTTGGAATTGCGATGAATCTGGGCATGGGATGTATAATTGTCCTTGGCCCCGGGGGGAGCCAGGGAGGCCTAACTTGAATTATCCAGTATTGAATGTTGGTGAAGGCACTAGTCAACAACCAATGCTCTTGCAACGACAAAATGCTGCTCGACCTCCACCACGAGGAGTAGAGGGAGTACCACCTTTGCCTGACCCAGATGTTAGTGTCGTAGAAGTCACACAATCCAAAGAAGATGACATTGAAGCAAATGGCATCAAACGTGGGCGTGAGAAACGTAAGGAAAAGGAAGGTGTAACATCACAAAGTGACCATGGATGAGGAAAGAAAACAAAAGAAACCAAGGAGGGCAAGAGGACTCAACATCGCATCAACCTTCAAGACTTCCCTCCTGGACATGGTATGGCTCCCTACAACCTTATGGAGGACATGAGAGGTAAGGGTCCAAGCATATCACGACCCCAATTTCTTGCATTGTGCCCACATGTTAGGAGGGAGTTAACAAAGGCAGTTAGCACTAGGAGAAGGACAAAAGAAAATGTGCCTGTCATTAAAATTGCACATGCACAAATGGATGAGGATATTACACCTTTGCTAGATTGCTATATCAAGGGAAAACTAGTTAAGAAGGGTCTAGTGGATGGGGGTGCACAAATTTGCATTATGACAGAAGAACTTATGCAAAGACTAGGCATGCACATCCATGAGACGCCTGAAATCAAAGTGAAAATGGCAAATAATAGCAAGGCTAGGTGCTTGGGAGTTTGTAAGAATGTTTATGTGGAAGTTTTTGGCATTAAAAAAGCTGTTGATTTCTATGTTATGTCTACAAAGGGAAATGGCTACCCATTTATCTTGGGTAGACCTTGGCTAATGAGAATGCGAGCTTTGCAGGATTGGGAAAGTGGAAAACTGATCTGCAAGAATGACAATCACAAAAAGGTTGTCTTTGACATGAAGGAACAACGTCAAGAAGAGCTCCATGAGGAATCTTCTCAAAGTGAAAGCTATGATGGACGGGGAGTCACCCATTGAAGTCATGGGTGTACAATTTAGGCCAAACAATAAAACAAGTTGTCAAGGGTTGGAAGAGGTAAGCCTCCAAGAGAACCAAATGGTATGTTGTCCAAGACGCTTACATGGGAGGAAAGAGAGGATTTTAAACAAATGATGAGAAAATTTCCAAGGCTTTTTGCTAAGGATTACACAGATGTACAAGGAGTGGATGCTATTCAGCACAAGATTGAGCTAAAGCCAGAGATCAAACCAAAGGCACAAAAGCTACGAAGGCTAGGTGTCATCAAAGAGCAAGCACTACTCAAAGAGGTACGAAATCTTCTAGCAGCAGGATTCATCTACCCTGTAGAGAATTCTGAATGGGTCTCTCCAGTTGTGGTCACTCCAAAGAAGAATGGCAAGTGGAGGGTATGTGTTGATTATCAGCCACTCAACGAGGCAACGAAAAGGGATCACTTTCCTCTCCCATTTCAAGACTAGATTCTTAATGAGGTGACAGGTAAAGAAAAGTACACGGTATGTGATGGCTACTCTCATTACTTTCAAATAGGTATTGCATTGGAGGATCAATTGAAACAACCTTCATCACTCCTTGGGGTTGTTTTTCTTTTAGAGTCATGCCATTTGGTTTGACAAATGCTCCAGGAACCTTTCAACGTTTCATGAACATGGTGTTTCAAGAATTTTTTGGGAAGTCTATTAGAGTATTTATATATGATTTTTGCATCTACAGCTCTAAATCATTACATCCACAGAAGGTAGAAGAAGGCCTGAAGAAGTTATACAATATGGGAGGTCAACTCCACCCCGACAAGTGTCACATAGGTGAAGATGAAGTAATCTTGCTTGGTCGCAAGGTTTCTTCCAAAGGCATTGAGGTGGATCCAGCAAAGGCAAAAGCTCTCATTGAGCTACCATCACCAAAGAGTCTTAAAAAGGTAATCTCATTTGTTCAGAATATGAAGTACATGTCATGCTTCATTCACTTGGCATCGGAGTTACTTCACCCGCTTCAAAAGTTGACACAGCAAGTAGAGTTTGCATGGTCTGATGAGCTTGAAGAGTACTTTTATTGTATTGAAATGGTCTTGTCAGTACTACCAACACTTATACCTCCATGTTGGGAATTCACATTCTTTGTCAGCTCAAGTGTGGATAAGGAAACATTGGGTGCAGTTTTGTTACAACAAGATCCACATAGCACTAGGATGCGGCATGTCTACTTTGCTAGCAGGGTCATGAATGCACTTGAAAAGAACTACACAGAAGCAGAGTCTATGATGCTTTCTCTCGTCTTTGTAGTAAGGAAGTTTAGATCGTATCTCTTGCCAAAACCTTTTATCATACTCACTGCTAAAAACTTGCTTCCTTGGGTGTCATCTCAAATGACTCTTAAGTATCAGGATTTCAAAATGGGTCATGGAGTTGAAAGAATTCCAATACTCTTTCAAGGTAGATGACAATGTGCATGCACAATTAGCAGGGATTCTCACCTATAGAGTGAATGAAAGAGACATCAAAGTGCCTGAAGTGAAAACCCTACCTTTACCACCACCTAAAAGTTTACCTTATACATTCACCTTGTTTTTTAATGGAGCATTTAGGAAGGCCACAGGAAATGCTGGGAGAGGGCTTGTTTTGCATGATTCAAATGGTGAAGTTGTTATGAAAAAGCATGTGAAGTTGCCCGATTCCACGAGCAACAATGAAGCAGAATACGACATACTACTCCATGGATTGCAGGTGTGTGTCTCTTAAAAGATACGGCATCTCATGGTAAAAGGAGATGCGCTTCTTATTGTCAAGAAAATTCTTGGTATTTGGGCTTGTAAAAATTAAAGGCTAAGGGAAAAGGTTCAAGCCATCCGTAGACTCTTCAATCAATTTGAAGAAGTGCAATTGTATCATATTCCTAGGAAACAAAATGAAGTTGCTGATTTGCTTGCCCAAAAGGAAGTTGCATGCGATGAGAGTGAAGTGCAAGTCATCCTGGCAGCAGCAGCAATAAAGCAACCAAGGTACCAAGGGATGGAGTCATTGGCTCCCATTGTGAGCTATATCCTAGAGGGCGAGTTTCCACAAGGCTTCACAAAGGCTCAAAAGTGGAGGCTCATGGAGAAGACAAGCTCATATCTATTCGTGGAAGGTTCCCTCTACCAAAGAGGAAAAGACCAAGTTTGTAGAAGAATACCAACCATGGAGGAGATTCCATCCATTTTGGAAGGTTTGCATGAAGAAGCTTGTGGTGGTCATTTTGCACAAGAACTCGCTGCAAAAAAGATTCTACTTACTGGGTATGTTTGGCCAAGCTTACACATTGATGTTCAACATTGGTGTAAAAGATGCCACAATTGTCAAGTTAATGGAAACAAGCACTTGTTGCATGGTCCACGTCAACTAGTCCTTGCAAATGGTCCATTTGAAAAATGGGGCATTGATGCTATGGGACCATTACCTAGGACTAAAAATGGAAAATTGTATATCTTGGTGACTATAGACTACATGACTAGGTGGGTAGAAGCTCAAAGTGTGGCAAGAGTAAATGAGAGGACAATAAGCAAGATTGTATATACTCACATTTGTTGCAGATTTGGAACACCTTTGGAAATTGTTTCTGACAATGGTCCAAGATTTAGGAAGGGTTTGCTCACAGAAGTTTGTGATGAGCTTCACATTCTACATCGGCATAGCACCCCCTACTATCCTCAATCAAATGGTTTGGTTGAGAAAGCTAATGGAATCATTGCAGGGATCATCCGAAAGATGTTAAAGAACAAGACCAAGCTATGGGATGACTTCTTGGATGGGGCATTGTGGGTGTATCGAACTACGTATAAGGAAGCTACGGATTTCACACCCTTCCACCTTGTATATGGGCAAGAAGCTTTGCAGCCTATCGAGCTCAACATTCCAACAATACGACTTCATGGAAAGGTGGCACAAGGAGAAGAAGAAGCATGGGCAGATCGTCTCCTCACCTTAGCAGAGCTAGAATGGAAGCGGGAGGCAGCTTACGAGTGCTACAAAAGCAGAGCCACGCAAGTAAAAGATAAGCTCAACAAGAAAGTCAACGACAAAGGAATCAAAGAAGGAGACCTGGTGTTAAGGTATGACAACTGACTTGATAACCGCTTTGATGTGAAGTTCAATACTAGGTGGCAGGGTCCCTACATCGTGAAGAAGGTCTTTAATTCAAGCTACCATGAGCTCATGGATCTGGATGGAAAGAAGCACTCTAAAAGGTAAATGGTTATCGACTAAAGCCCTACTTGAGTCGCAGTCTACCAAAGGGTTTACAAAACGAAGAGGCTACATCATCCATGTTTTGTTGTGACATTCATACACATACAACATGCAAAAGTAGTAGGGAGCGACAACAAACACATTCTTTGGAAACATCAAATCTCATCAACACTCGGACGTCACTTGCATTGGAAAGAATGTCTTTTCATGGTACATGAATGTACCATCATCTTGGGGGAGGGCTAAATGAAAGCTGCTTTTCGCTATTAAAAATTTCACATTTTTAGCCTCACTCCATCACTACTAACCTTTTAACTCTACCCACATGCTAACTCAAAGATTGTACATACCTTATTTTTCTTCATGTGTGTGATACCACGCTATAGTAGTGGATATGGTGTGCTCATAAATGTGTATATTTCTCTAAAGTGTGTCCTAACCATAAAACTCCACCCTTACTAATTACCTAAATAGGGTTGGATCCAAAAAATTATTACTGCCCTTAGTATTTATGTAAATATTTTTTTCCTTTGTTTTAAAGGGCATAAATATTAAGAGTGTGATTATATAAAAACAAAAAAATTATTTTCACACATATTTTTTCCCATCTCCTTTTATGTAACTAGGTGTGAGTATTTTTTCCCTACCCACCTACTAATTCACTAGGTGTGTGTTGTGTTTTCTACGATATAGTGATTTTGTAAATTTTACATATATATTTACATCTCAAGAGAGTGTATTTATATATTTCTATTTTACTTATCCATGAGATTCCACTTTTTTTCTTCACGCTAGTTAACTACAGTGTACTTTTTCCTTTCACATTGTGTAAAATTGTAAATATTATTTTTTCACTCCACCTATTGTAAGAAAATATAACAATATATATTTTAGCATATCTCTTTTGTATATTATCTTATCTTATTTTATTTTACTTTTATATTTTATATACATATTATTTATATTTTATTACTATAATCATGCACCTTAGCTTGTACACTTGTTATCATGCATATCGTCACCAAATTCAATAATAATTTTTCATGGACTCAATGGAGCATTATTAAGGATCCATGTGATGCCCTCATGCCTCACCAATTGGAATATATGCAAGCTCAACAACCAAGGACTCCACTTGGAAGACTTTGAGAGGGAGAAAAAGACATGCTTTTGGGCGAATTTTCATGCATGATTCCACTCCGAGTTGGACTTTGCACAAAACTACAAATTGTAGCTCGTGAGCTGAGGTTTCTAGCAAAAATTATTTCGCATTTTTTGGAGCTATGAGCGATTTTTTGTGGGCATTTTGGTGGACCAAAGGTTTGCTATCTTGGTCCAAAATGCTTCACCCTCACTCTCCTCTTCACCCACACAAACTCTCATTTCCATCTCCATTCTATTCAAACCTGCAAACACTCTCCCCCTCTAAGTACAACTAATCCTTATCACCTCCACTCTTACATACGTTCCATGAAAGCTTTAAACACTCATCTACCCTAACTACCTACCTAGTAATTATCAATGAAGAGATATGATCGATCTCTTCTTCCAAAAAATATAAACAAGAGCAAAAAACTGATTGTGTGCATCTTCTTCATCAACTTAATCTCCCGCAAGCACCCTAATTACGCAAGCCGACAAAACCTCGCCAAGCATTGGAGCGGCAAACGACAAGGCGGTTCGAGCCGTAACAGGTTTCTTATCCTTTCAAACTCATCCTTGTATCTAACCATTCCATAAAATCACTTTTCCTATTATGCTCATGTGAGCATTCCCTTTGTAAATTATCCATTTGGCACGTTTGTGCCTCACTTGTAATTATTATAACTACTAACTCACTAACTACTAACTTGTATGCAATTTGCCCATCCAATTTCACCTTAAAAAATGGAGACCCCATGTAGATAGAAACACCTCCATTCAACCCTATAAGTTATCTCTTCTCCCTATTCTCACTCAATGTAAATTGAGAAGACAAAGTAGTCCCACCATGAAAAGAATTCAAAAAACCCTAAACCTAATTAACCACACAAATAAGCATACTTATGCCTAGAGATAATCCACTTGGAAATGCTATAAATAGAGCACTTCTACATCACTTTGGGGGGGCTTATATATAAATTGAGAGAAGAAGAGATTTAGCTACTTAAGTGTGTGAGGAAGCCTTTGTGTCAAGTCCTTATGTCGAGATAATCTCCAGAGCTAGGCTCTCCATTTGTATGGTCTACTTATCTATCTATAATAATTGGATTTGGGCACACATATTCTCATTATCTCTTAAATCTCTTGACAATTCACAAATTGGTGCTCATTTTGGAATCTTCTAAAGCTTGCCGCAACAATTGGAAACGTCTACTTGTGGTAACACTTGTGTATTTTCCTTTAAGAGTTTTTGTTGATGATGGTGTTAAGCATTGGTGGTACTTTGTTGGTCTAGGTTGAGGTTGGATTGGAGATCCCTCACTAGGGTAACAAAATCATCAATTGGCATCTGACATGATGTTTAGTGCAAGCTCATGAGAATCCAAAATCTTTTTGGATTCATGAGGTATTCTTGGTGGTTCGATAAGGTCAACTAACACACATGTGTCAATGACATTATCATTCTGTCCTAGCAGTTTTCGTAAACGGCTAACATGATAATTAGGATGAACTCGTGAGTGCTCAGGAAGAGCTAACTTATAGGCCACTTGACCTATATGTTTGAGAACGATAAATGGTCCATAATATCGTGGTGAGAGTTTAGTGAATTTTCTCGTCTTCAAACTTTTTGAATGGTCCGGAACCTTGGGGAAAACCTTGTCGCCTTCTTGAAAAGTAGCAAGACAACAATGCTCATTTGCGTACTTCTTCTTATATCAATCTTGAGCTTTCTTTATATTTTGTCGAGCAACTCGAAGCATATCAAAATGGTCTTGGAAAAAATCCTTCGCTTGTTGTATCTTGTTTGTAGAGCCAACCCCACCGTAACGGGTGATCTAGGTTGAAAATCTTATAAAAGCATATATGAACTAAACCCTGTAGTCACATATTTTGAACTATTATAAGAAAATTGCAATATAGACAAGTAGTCTTTCCCAATTGGTTTTGTTCTTGCTAATGTACACTCGTAGAATATCCTCTAGCACTTGATTAACTTTCGGTTTGATCATTTTGACAAGATACTCATAAAGACAAATGTATGAAACACAATTTCATGTCCATCTTCATGCACCAGTCAAATTTGGTGGTACGGATGTTGTTGAAGTCAATGCAACTAAGACATGCAGAGCCACTCAATTTATGTGTGGCATAGGAAACTAGTTCTAGATAATGAGCTTATTCAAAGCTCCATCATCCATACCCATGTGATAGGATCCATTCGTCTTTTACACTAGAAGTACATGTCAGCAAAAAGGAGAGAAGACATAGATTAAACCAAATCCTTCTCAGAAAGCTCATTCACCTATTTTAGGATCTCCTTTCATTATTAGGCACTCACACAATAGGCTGGCTTATTACAGGAGGCAAGCATTGAGCACAAGTTTTGTGTCTTTCCATAAAATTCTAAGGAAATTGTTAATATAGGATTGTAATTGTATACACAAATTCTTGTATGCTGTTATGCTTGTTGTCACTATATTCAAATGAAATAATAGTGGCTAGAGCCACAACCTGAAAAGCACACAATATACAATAGCCATTGTGCCCTTAATTCGCCAAACTTGTTGGATGAGGAGAGATGTAAACTAATTTCATGGACATTTATAATCAAACACAAGTTCCATGGCTTTTCATAAAAAATTAAAAAAATAAGTTAATATATAGGGATCTTATGATATATACAGTTTTTTGTATACACCGTGGAGCTGGTAGACTGCTACACGAAGTTACTCTTAACCTTATGGAAATATATTCAAGTGGGATACCAATGGCTAAACTTTAAAGCCACTTTAGAAGAAATATTGTAGTGCTAGTTAAGTTACGTTTGAGGAGGTTGTGTAACTTTTCTAGCTACTTACCCAACCACAAGAGGACACAAAATGTAGTAGCTACCGTGAGCTAAGTTCATTGAATTGGCTAATTTCTTCATTGAATTCGCTAAGTTCGTTGGAGATGTAAACTAGTTTGTTCTAAATACTATAAGTGTTGGGTGCAATACCCAAAAGTCTGTATGTGGAAGCATTCAAGCAATAGCTACAAGGATACCTACAAATAATGTAACTTATAATTAATAAAAGTAACCGGTTAGTCATGTCTCTTGCCTCTTAAGAGTGAGTGTAGTGATTATGCTACTCCAAGACAATGATGAGAGAGGACATGCATGTCTCCCATAGTACTAGTCTGCATCACAAATACAAGAAAATATT
This sequence comes from Adiantum capillus-veneris, assembly GCF_014529385.1. NCBI lineage: Eukaryota > Viridiplantae > Streptophyta > Polypodiopsida > Polypodiales > Pteridaceae > Adiantum > Adiantum capillus-veneris. Next base: position 36,877,660 of record NC_140932.1, read on the forward strand.
TATTTTGTAGCATTGTAAAAATAGCCCAAGAGACCTCAAAGCTCCATTTAGAGAAGTACAATACTTAAAACCTCTTAGTGATGTAAAAAGTCAGTTCAAGCTTCAAAGAGCTATATTATTCATAAGAAGGTAAATGAGTTGCTAGGCTATTGGCTTGTTTTGTAATGTTGACCCATAAATTGTCAGGGCTATCTCTTCTTGTAAGCGCCCACCCAAGCACTATATATTTTTCTGTCTAAAAAAATCTCCTTGGATTAATAGCTTTGTTTTTTGTTATTTTCTTTTTTGTTTTGTTTTGTTTTGTTTTTTGTTTTTATTTTTTTTGGGGGTTGGAGGCTTGTTTTGGGGGGGGGGGGGGGGGGGGGGTGTGGATTTTAAGAAAGATCAACATCCACGATAGACTACCCACGATAGATAGCAATCTTAAAGGACCTCCAAAGACTTTTAGCAAGTAAATACAGTGGAATGCATGCAGTCTGCAGGAAGACAGAATCAAGATATTGCATCATTCATACATTCATTCATTCAGTAAAAATGGGTAGAGTAAAAACATATATAGCCTGAGAGGGATCGAAGCACTTAGCTTGTGGCCAGTTAAAATACATGGCGCCACGAATTTTTACTGTCAATGTCCGGCCGGCCGGGTCCAGTACTCCGACTACAGACCCCTGCCACACCGTCACAAGGGAAGGTTGGTCGGACAGACTCTCAGACCAGAATGGATAATGCAGCAAGGAGTAGCTGGTTATGATCACATCAGATATGCACATTCACAGGTAGAAAATAAATAAACAGTGGCTAACCTTGGAAATGGAGGTACGTTACTGCGGCCCAATCTCCGAAGAGCGACCTGCAGCTTGGAGGATGCCAATAAGAACTGCCCCTTCTGGTACGACGTGTGAAGCAGCTCTAGCAACTTGTCGAAAGCGGACTGGCGAAGGGCGTCCGCTTGCATGTGCAGCTCCTGCAGGGCTGCGATTTTCTGTACGAGAACAGATTTCTCCTGTGTCATGCTGCTACTGCTGCCGCCCTCATCGGCACTTCGCAAGGCTGGGGCCCGCGTGAACTCGCCGCTGAAGTTGAAAGGTTGATCGGTCAGCCTCTGCTGGCATTTTGCTGTCTCCCGCTCGATGCGATCCTCCTCTTTGATAGTGCTAGTCTGCAGGTCGTTCAGCTGGCTCAACTGCAAGGCGGACAGCGAAGCCAGCGACGCTGGCCGCACATCGTTTGCAGTTCCCAGCTCTAAAAGAGCCTCCAGCTCTGCCTGAATCTGGTGGCCCATCAACGCGTACAGCAGCTGAAACGCCGTCGAAGGGCGCTGCAAGCTCCCCATCCACATGAACACCCTCTCCACTGCAGATACTGCCGGCCACGCCACGAAATTGCGCTGCCGCTGTGCCGAAGCTGCTGTTTTCGTAAAGTCATGATAGTGCTGCACAGCCCTGTGCACTGCCTGTGAGAGTGTGTCATCATCCTCTGACAAGGTCTGGCTCTCTGCACGCAGAGCCCGGCCAAGCTCATCTATTATCCTCTCCTGCTCCTCCAGCCACTGCGCGTACTCTGCTTCCAGGACGTCTTGGACACCGGATCCCGCCATGTACAAAGCTGCTGCTGCGCCTGCTGCGTATACATGGGAAGAAATAGCAAGTAGAGCAGATCGTGCTTAGCGTCTGGACGGTTTGAGCGGCCAAAGGGTGTATGAGAGTGGGGGTTGTGAAGCTTGCCTGTCTACCACTCCAAAATTTTGATGCAGTTACCCGTTTGGGAGTAGCCGCAGAGCCAGAAATAAGTGTGAAAGGGGATTCAGGAGGAGGTAGTTTATGTTTGGACGTGCTTTTTGTGGCAGGCGGTTCTCTAAAAGGGCAAGTTGCAACTCGCAGGAGCTGCCCCCAAGACTGCCTGGGCAGGAAATCTGAGTCGTTGGTGGAGACAGGGGACCCGGGGACAAACCAATGAAACATATAGCAAATAAATAATAAACAGAAAATCAAAAAAAAAATTGGGCTTCCTGTGTGGTGCCCACTGTCCAGTCATACCCGGGTTCCCGCCTTGCCATTTGTCAGTCATCCAACCACGACGGTCTCCGAAAAGGACCTTTTCCTTGTTGGCCCGCCTCTGGCAGATATAAAATAAACGTAATAATAGCACAAAACACCATATAAAGCTAAAGCTTTATTTGAAAAGATACACGGTAAGGTCACGAGATCCCCCCGGTAAGGTCTCCTTGCCAATTATGTCCCACAGTCACACCTTTTAAAGTCTCGAAAATATCCATTCACTGCATCTCATTCTCCCAACATAGAGGTCACAAAATATGACATCGAGTCTCGCACATGCAAATAGTTCCCGCCCACAGTTATATCATGGAACTAGATCTTAGGGCCAAGTCGCACCAGGGTGTAGCAAGGGTAAGGGGAAAAGACTCTCACCTCTGGTCGCACTTGCAAACTGGCGCACAGAAAGCCAACTTGGGCTACAAAAAAGGCGAAGGTATGGCAAAAAGCAGCGGAGCTCATTGGGCAGAGGGAGAGAAAACTGCGGTCCTGCGTTTTTCTCCTAAACTATAGCTTAGTCTCTTCATTTTTGAAGGGGTTAGCGCAGCTTCGACAAGGTTTCTACAATCGTGAAGAGAAAATCGCAGTTTCTATAATTAGCTCCCCCCACCGCCTTTGGGTGCGACTCGGCTCTTAGGGTGGATTCACACGTAGGAGTGGCAGGCGTGGAGCAAATGTCAACAAATTTTGTCCCTTGTTGACTTCAACTAAACCCTAAACCGCGCATCTCCATGAACAACAGTGGTATCCAAAGACCCTGCCAATCTGCCTCTCGGAGATATTAAAACATAATAATAGAGTATACCTCCACATAATAAATCTTTTTTTGAAAACATACATGATAAGGTCAGAAGATTCCCTAGTAAGGTCTACTTGCCAATATGTCCCATCCTTCAGAGTCGAAAAGATCCATTCACTGCATCTCATTCGCCCAAATGTCGACCACCATAAAGGTCACAAAATATGAACTCGAGTCTCACACATGCAAATAGTTCCAACTTCTTCTCCATAACTACACCTTGAAACTAGATCTTGTTGAAAGTGTCACTCATGACTACTTGGTGTATGTTATATGTAGCTCTTAGCCATTTGGCAATTGCTCCATGAGTAGCCACCATTGCATGTGTAGGGAGATCTAAAGAGTAGTCCACTAGTAGGCGAGTGTGGGCTACCCATGAAAAAATTATTAAGGCAAAGGTTACCATCAGCATTGGAAAGTACACTGCATGTAGACACGGGAATCATTGGAGTGAAAGGAAAGGTGATCCTCATCGCATGCAAAAAAGAGTGGCGTCTACTTAGCTTGGGGAGGGTCGCTATGTATAACTTATGTATATCACATACGTTCAAGGACTATTTTAAAAAATCTTTATGTGTGAACTTTTTACAAATAAAATAACTCTTTTTCTATTAAATCTATAAATTTTTTCCTTGATTTCTTTTTATGGTACCCTTCTGTATGTGAAAATGTGAGAAGAAATGAAATTGAATAACACCTTCTGTTGCACACACGTGATAGTCACATAGTTATTAAGTGACCCCCCTGAGCTACTTAGCAGCACCCTTCATAGACGTCAGTGATTGGGCAAAGGGTGTCATATGTTACCATATACATGTGGTAGTGATGTGTGTGAACACACTCAGGATGTCAGGGCATTTTTTTCCTCACTAGGAGGTTTTTTTCCCCATGCATTATAAATACGCTCATCACTATAGGGATAACTTATCTTTGCATTGTGCACTAAGCAACACTAGTCTCTGTTGTGTGCCTTGAGCTTCTTCATCTTCTCCAAGCTGTGTGTGTTTCCCTACAATCCTATTTCCAACAATTCGTATCAGAGCAGGTTGCTTCCTCTTGGGCATAGTCACCAACTTCGCCAACACATGCATGCTCACTTTCTTAGATTTGGGTGAGATTTGGTGAGCATCATCAGGTCAACAAAAACTTTGGGCAAGCTCGTTGAGCTTAGTCTGCTGAGATTTTCCATTCATGCCAATTTTGGCCTCAGTTTTTACTTTAGAAAGTACTACCTCGGCAATTTTATCCTGTTATGCAAAATTTATGTTAGTGCAATGTTTTTCATACCAGGTCCCTTACAATTTTCTGTGGGTTTTGATATATAGCATGTGTTATTCCTTTTTGTTTCTCCTCTTTTTGGGCAGTTTTGACATCAGGTGTAGGCACTTGCATGGCTGACAACAACACATATGTGTTCAAGCTATTTGCTGCTATGGAAAAATTAGACGGGGACAATCACTCAATGTGGGCTTACATGATACAGCATGTTCTTGTGTCAAAGGGGGTTTGGAATGTTCTGCAAGGCATTGTTAATATACGTCGTGATTATGTGGATGTACGCACTATTGAGGATGTCGCAGGTTTTGGTTGTAGGATTGTCGTTGTTAGAGTTTTTTTGCACACAGCTAAGTGGGCTCGTTGGGATCACTATGAAAAATCTCAAAACATTTATCGCGCCCTTTTTAGCGCGTTTTGTAGAGAGAGAGTCCAAAATGGACTAGCCAGAGAAGAGAGAGGAGGGCGGGGGAGGGGCTTTTTTGTATTTCAAATATTACCTCGGATATATCCACTCAAATTACCACCAGTGTTACTGTGATTATTGCCGCAATAATTACCACGCCTATTATCAAATCCCGCTTTAGCAATTAAACATTCAAATTTTGGTGTTTTCCTCTGTTTTGCTAGTTAATAAAAATCAAAGAGCATTATTTAACATTTCAAAAAAATTAAAAAGTGATATTAAAACATGAAACAATAACTAGCTATGTGGATAAACATGAAACTACAAAGGGCTTGCTCCATCCTAAAGTTATGCATGCGCCTCCATGTAAAGCAAGCATTGTCAAAGATGAGAAGCTAAACATGGACGGCATCTTCTGTCGAGGCATGGGCATTATAGAGTGAAATATGCCCACATTTTACCAGATGGTAGCACCTATGTTAGCTTCTTCAACCTCTATCTTGTAATAATGTTCACGTGACCTACACATTTCTTATAAATTAAATTAATCACTCCCACTTGATTAACATAATTTAGCATGCTTCACAAAATTAGAGAGACAAAGAGGGGGGCGAGAGAGATGAATGGACGACACGTCAAAAAAAATCATAACTTAAAGTATACAAAATGTTTATGAATCATCTTCCAAAAGATCTCTGCAAGAAGCGTCATCCAATTCTCAGCCCATGGCTCCTAAATCAATAAAGAGAGAAATTGAGTTGTCATTTGTGGATGTGTTGGCTATATCTTCTTCAAATTCTTCATCCTCCATCTCATCATCATCATCATCATGGTAATCATCCTCACTAAGACCTACGGTCATGGGACTTGCAGAATAAAGAATCTCTCTCTCTCTCTCTCTCTCTCTCTCTCTCTCTCTCTCTCTCTCTCTCTCTCTCTCTCTCTCTCTCTCTCTCTCTCTCTCTCTCTCTCTCTCTCTCCCTCTCCCCCTCATCCAAATTATTAGGTGGGAGAGAGTCGAAGATGGTCTCCACTTCATTGGTGGTAAAAATGGTTCTCCCCCGAGCTGTTACGGGAACTGCGAACCAAAGTTTTGGCTGGTGGATTGTTGAGATGTAGATTACCTATAGAAGAGAAGTTCAAAGTGAGTAACATTGGTATAATTAATGTTACAAGAAAATAAGGGTAAAGAAGGTAGTCACTCACCTACTCACAATTGCGTGGCAAAACTAAATTGCCATACCTCCCTGTGTGATGCACACTAGAGTCCACCATGTAGAGGCCATTCTCATTCCGCATAGACACATTTGCAAACCACTTGCACTCGAAGATGAATGTATGAAAGGTTCTAAAATTAACCTTTAGTATCTTTTCAATAGTCCCACAGTACCTGCCTTCATCACCATGGTCCATGTGTGTCGAAGTTCCCCATGATGCCACACTCCATGGTAGCTCGACGCTCGCCAATGAGGCATGTACGAAAGTGTCGACCCTTTGACCACATAGAGTTAAAGGAAAGGCACTACAAAATAAGAAAATATATTTTATCAGTTACAAAGATAAAATCAAGAAAAAACTATACAATATGGTTTAAGTATATGAGTACTCTACCTTGGGTATGGAACCTCGTACATACTCCTATTCTTTTTCAGTGATATCTTCTCCACATGATTTTGCTTCGGTCATTCTCTCATGAATCCACTCGGCACTAATGAGATCTGGGAAACATGCAAGGTGTCAAGGCATTGGGGGTGTCCTCTTGTCTCCATGCGCTTGCTTCCATGCTTCCCTCTCTTGCAAATGCCTTGCCTTTGCCATTGTCCACAAGTCCACCCACTTGGTCATAACCTTTGCATTGAGGATACAAAAGTTTATGACCACTAGGGATAGACCCATATCCATGTTAAATATTTTTCCCTTTTTACTTGTTAAGTGTGAAGTCATCCTTGCATCCTTTTCATTTGACCACATGTGAGGCATTGAGGGATCAACTTGTGCCAAGTACTCTGAAATATAAACAAATGCCTCTTGCACAATCCACCCTTCAGCCATACATGCCTCTGCCTGGGACCGTAGAGCCCAAAATCTTTGAGAGTCTCTAAAAACCCTCTCTGAAAAGAACATCCATCGTGCATGCACTACTCCACATATAGCAATCTCCTCAAACACGTAAACCAAGAGGTGGATTTGGCTAAGAAGTACTGAAATGCACCCTCAATGGCACACATGGTTTCCACTACAAGTGTTTGAGTAGTAAGAATGATATCTATTTTCAATTTTTTGGGAGCTTACAAATCTACAAAAAAACACACAAGAGCACACTAAGTGCTTGCTGAGGGTATTGTGTACATAGAAAAGTTTAGTTGAGTGGAGATGTGATAGACCTTACTAGCTGTCCAAGTAAAAAAATGGATTCCCTCACTTTCTTGTCCCAGCATATGCACATACTCACCGGAAAAATGAACTACAATGTCAAAATAGTAAGCGAGAAAGTGAGAGAAAGTCATACACGCAAATCAATCTAGACAAAATGAGGGAGAGGGGGAGAGTTGAAAAAAAGAACTACCTGTAACATCTTGTGACAATCATGGGACTTCAACCCATACAATTGAACGCTTCCACCTTTCTTTGCTTTTGTGAAATATCCCTTTAGTGACCTAGCTCATGTATCATGTTGGTGTGCGAATAGATTCAATGGCACCCTTCACTTGATCTAGCTCTTCTTTGGTTAGCATCCATGGATCTTTAGGAAGCACAATCTTCCCATTGGGAGCTTAACGTGAAGTGGCGGATGCGAGGAGACGTTGCAAGGCCCTCAAATCCTCACTCGTCCCCAATGAGTCTTTTTTGCCAATAATGTGGTCTCATAGGATGTGAACTACATTCTTGAATATGGGATCCAAGAGGTGTTGTATTTTTAAGTCCTTCCAATATGGAAGCCTTAAAAATATGGAATACCTTGAAACACCTTTTGATAGAGTAGTCAAGGCCGGATCACTATTGTAGTGCTCTTCCCAAATAGTTGCCAAATCTTCCATTGTGCGCTTTAGAGGCGCCTTTCCATTTTTCGGAGCCTTGTATTTATTGCTATGGTCTTGTGGTAAGAAATGATGGTTGTTTGGATAGATTACCTTGTGCAAGGAATCTGGCCGCTCCATCACTAATGATGATGGACCACAAGTAGGGAAGACATTGTGGCCCGATGCGGACATCCCTGCACACATTTCACATTATTAGATAGATGCTTCAAACTACAATGCCAACTAGAGAGGAGAATGAAAAAAGCATACCGGAAATATCTCCAAGCCCAGGATAATCGTGCATAGTCTACATAAGGATTGCCCTCATAATGGCTTCTCTCCTCTCCTTTGGAAGTGAGACGTTGTGACGTGTTTTGGCGAAATGGTGTGGACCACCCCAAAGTATTTACGAGATGTTTTTTGGTGCTCTTAGACCTATTGGATGTAAATAAAGCATGCTTGTACAAAGTGTACAAAGGCGGTGTGTGCCAGCTGTCTCTACGCATGCCGGCCAGTTGTGTGGGGTACATAGTTTTGCTGTTTTTGTACATAGAAGTGTTGAGACTTCAAAATGTGAGTTAGTGATTTAAAAATATGAGCAAAAAATGAACTTTTATCAGCTTAGGGTCGTGAGTGAGTGGGAGTTTTCAGTTGTGAAGAAGAAAGCCTCTCTTGCTACAGTCTGCGGTGGTGCGTGGGGGTTGTGTAGTGGAGGTGCCCGTGTGTGTGTGCGAGGGCCTGGAGCCTTGATTGGAGAGTGTGTCTCTCATCAAGAATGCCATGAACATGGGTGGTTACCTCTGCAATTTCAACCCTCTTCTCTCCTTTTGGTGATGGAAGCCGCGTGAAGTGGAGCTCTCTTGTACGCGTGTGCCTGCTACTCAGGTTTGGCAGTGAAAGCCCCTTGTTATTGTTGTGAATGGGAGGTTTTTTTCCCATGTTTTTCATGGTTTTTTCTGAGTTTTTTGGCTGAGCATCATGAGTTTTTGTATAACTCATGATTGGCATGGTTTTTGATGGGTTTGTGTGCATGGTTGGGAGCGATATTGGAGCCCCTTCCTACATATGCAAGGGCTACTGAGATGGTGTGAGGGTATGGTGTTTATGAACAAAAGTGCAGAGATTTTCCTTGGTTTTCATTGGTTTTTTTTTCCCAAAATTTAGTGCCTTTTTTGCTTCCTTGACTGCAATTGATCATAGCTAGGGCTATGACAGTATAGAGGGAAGCTAGTCGAGTGTAGGCGGGGTTTTTTGCATGCAAGGGTGAGTGTGTTTGAGAGTGGAGATCGGATCCTATCCTCTTTTGAGAGCTACTTTACTTTTCCTCATATATCTTGTGAGTATGGAGGTGTTATAGAGGCCACCCCCCAATCCTTCACATATTTTGGTGCTCCCATGGAGGATCTATTTTGGCTCTCCGGTTGAGACTTTCCCTGGAGTCAACCTCAACCTTCTATTTGTAAGTTGTTTTCATGAGTTCTCCAAGTTTTACAGGTGAAGATGATAAGTACCCGAGAAGGTTCTTGAGACAGGTACAATTGCAATGTTTACTGACAGGAAATGATTGTGAAGCAGAATGGTTGCGTATGTTTCCTCTCTTGCTTGAGGGTGATGCTTATGTGTGGTATAAAAGCTTGAATGATGCAAATAAGAGTTGTTGGTCACTCTTGGAAGCATTATTTCTTCAAAGATATGTAGTGATTCCAACTCCAAATGAAGCTTGCTCAAGGGTGAAGAGCTTATCTATGCGCGAAGATGAGTTTGTTTCTTGCTTTTGGAAGATGTTCAATGATGTATGGATGCAATGGGAAAAGTGTGTGAAGTATGCTAATGTGATGTCAGTGAAAGAGTTACATGGTACACACATGCAATTTGAGAGGTTGAAAATGTTGATAAGCAATTTGAAACCTACCTTGAGTTCACATGTGGAATTGAAGAATCCAAAAAGCATGAAAGAAGCACTACATGTTGCCTACAACAAAGAGAGGAAGATAAGGCTTATGGTAGGTTTGGATGCGCCACCGAAGATAGAGGATATGCATTTGGTTGATTTATTTTATAAAGTTGTTGAAAATGGTCATGAACTTGAGAAGCCACTTTCTATTGATGAGGAGGAAACAAACCATGCAAATGTAGCAGCATGTGATCACGTGGAAGAAAATGACATACATGTGGTGAATGCTTATGATGTAGACATATACAATTCTATGGATTCTTCTCTTGATGTTGGAGATGCTGATTCTTGTGCTTTGGAAAATGGTTTGAATCCCATGGTTAAGAGTGATGTTGATGTGGATGGAGCTTATGTGTCTACAAATGGCTTATTTGATGAAAATGCTTTGGTATGCGAAGTTGTGGGAGCATCTACAATGGAAGATGTATGTGATGTGGGTTGTATAGACTCTCCTCTTGAGTATGAGGATGCTGATGTGGTTGAGTTTCATGGTCTACAAGAATCTCATGCTACTCTTGTGGTTTATGATGAAGACTATGCCTCTACTCCTAGGTTGTTTGATGAGTTTCCTATGGCTGCCAATGATGATGTAAATGCTTTTGGTGATTTGGATTATCACTTGGATGTTAATGAGGTAAATATGGATTCATTTAGTTTCACCAAAGAACCCATTGGTGAGGATGAGGTGGCTGATATCCAAGACTTTGTTTCCACTTATGACATGTTTGATGATATGCATATGGTTGTCGATCATGTGGACGGTTGTGTTGTACAAGGTTCTATGGAGTCCCATGTCGATCTTAAACGTAATGACTTGGATGATTTGAATGTTGATTTTCAGCCTAAATTTTTGCATGATGATGTGGTCCTTGATGATGGTATATCTGTTAGTGACTTGCTTGGTGAGCTACTTGTTGTTGGAAGCTCTAATGTCAACCATGAGAGAATATTAGAGGAAGTTTTGAGGCTAATGAAAGAGGGTCTTTGCTTTGGAAATTTATGATGATATGAATGGTCGTATGCTTTGTGCTAGTGGCTTTGATATGCTTGCCAAGCTGGATGATGGCATGCCTTATGGTCTTAATAGTGATGGGCAAGAGAAAGTGCTCTTTTGTGGTTTGGCATGCAAGGACACTTTGAATGTCTTGATTAGACAAATTATGGTTGAGAATGTAGAAGCTTTGATGGATATATTTGAAATCAGTGATTTGTATGAGTTGAAGCATGAAATTTTTGGCTTGGATTCAATGCAAAATTATGTGTATGATAGAGGGAAAAGACAAATGTCTCGTGTCAATAGCATATGGGATTTTGCTTCGGTGGGAGAAGCTCCTACTATGTTATGCATATGTTTATTGGATGCAACATGGAGGTGGATGGTAAGAGAATCTATGTTATTTTTAGCTCTCATCTTATATTTTGGGTCTTTTATGGCATGAAAAATAGGAGAATGTTTACAATGATGTGAAAGTATGCACATGAAACACTTGAAAGTGTTCCATGCTTGTTGGGGGGGAAATATGTGACGTGTTTCGGCGAAATGGTGCGGACCACCCCGAAGTATTTACGAGATGTTTTTTGGTGCTCTTAGACCTAGTGGATGTAAATAAATCATGCTTGTACAAAGTGTACAAAGGCGGTGTGTGCCAGCTGTCTCTACGCATGCGGGCTAGTTGTGCGGGGTACATAGTTTTGCTGTTTTTGTACATAGAAGTGTCGAGACTTCAAAGTGTGAGTTAGTGCTTTAAAAATATGAGCAAAAAATGAACTTTCATCAGCTTGTGGTCGTGAGTGAGTGGGAGTTTTCAGCTGTGAAGAAGAAAGCCTCTCTTGCCTGCAGTCTGTGGTGGTGCGTGGGGGTTGTGTAGTGGAGGTGCCCGTGTGTGTGTGTGTGTGCGAGGGCCTGGAGCCCTTATTGGAGAGTGTGTCTCTCATCAAGAAGGCCATGAACATGGGTGGTGACCTATGCACTTTCAACCCTCTTCTCTCTTTTTGGTGATGGAAGCCGCGTGAAGTGGAGCTCTCTTGTACGCGTGTGCTTGCTACTCAGGTTTGGCAGTGAAAGCCCCTTGTTATTGTTGTGAATGGGAGGTTGTTTCCCCATGTTTTCCATGGTTTTTTCTGCGTTTTTTGGCTGAGCATCATGAGTTTTTGTATAACTCATGATTGGCATGGTTTTTGATGGGTTTGTGTGCATGGTTGGGAGCGATTTTGGAGCCCCTTCCTACATATGCAAGGGCTACTGAGATGGTGTGAGGGTATGGTGTTTATGAACAAAAGTGCAGAGATTTTCCTTGGTTTTTTTTTTCCAAAATTTAGTGCCTTTTTTGCTTCCTTGACTGCCATTGATCATAGCTAGGTCTATGATAGTATAGAGGGAAGCTAGTCGAGTGTAGGCGGGGTTTTTTGCATGCAAGGGTGAGTGTGTTTGAGAGTGGAGATCGGATCCTATCATCTTGTAAGAGATACTTTACTTTTCCTCATATATCTTGTGAGTATGTAGGTGTTATAGAGGCCACCCCCCAATCCTTCACAACGTCTACAACGGGGATTCCTCTCCATAACTCCTCCTACTCCTCAATGAGGGGCTCAAGGTAGACATTAATATATATTTTCCACCTTGTACTTCCCTAGCACAAGCAAGAAAAGAAGTATATTTCCCTTCTTGGTTATCTCCCATGGTGGAATATTGTAGTTGATGATCACCATAGGTCAAGTGCTGCATGAAGTGGACTTGGTGCCAAAGGGATTAACATCGTTGCTTGCCATCCCAAGCCTCAAGTGTCCAGACTCTAGCCAAAAATCTCATCACTGAGTTGCTATGTGCCTCCATGCAGGTGAATCCGCAGGGACACGTATCATTCCATCATATTAACGGTGGTTGGCATGCCATGTGAGAAGCTCCATGGAAGACCTACTTTTAAACATGTGTTGAATGGGAGGTATTAGTGGAAAATGTCTCAATATCTTACGGGGTAGGTGTGCCCCCCTCACTCCTGTCTTGCAGCGTGCTTCGCCACACACGGGACATGAGGTAGCAATCATTGACACATGCGTGGATACACTAATACTCCATGCCAAGTGCAGTGATAGTTTGAGAGTGGAGATCGGATCCTATCATCTTGTAAGAGATACTTTACTTTTCCTCATATATCTTGTGAGTATGTAGGTGTTATAGAGGCCACCCCCCAATCCTTCACAACGTCTACAACGGGGATTCCTCTCCATAACTCCTCCTACTCCTCAATGAGGGGCTCAAGGTAGACATTAATATATATTTTCCACCTTGTACTTCCCTAGCACAAGCAAGAAAAGAAGTATATTTCCCTTCTTGGTTATCTCCCATGGTGGAATATTGTAGTTGATGATCACCATAGGTCAAGTGCTGCATGAAGTGGACTTGGTGCCAAAGGGATTAACATCGTTGCTTGCCATCCCAAGCCTCAAGTGTCCAGACTCTAGCCAAAAATCTCATCACTGAGTTGCTATGTGCCTCCATGCAGGTGAATCCGCAGGGACACGTATCATTCCATCATATTAACGGTGGTTGGCATGCCATGTGAGAAGCTCCATGGAAGACCTACTTTTAAACATGTGTTGAATGGGAGGTATTAGTGGAAAATGTCTCAATATCTTACGGGGTAGGTGTGCCCCCCTCACTCCTGTCTTGCAGCGTGCTTCGCCACACACGGGACATGAGGTAGCAATCATTGACACATGCGTGGATACACTAATACTCCATGCCAAGTGCAGTGATATACGATCTTGCTTGTCAGTGATTCGAAGGCGTGTGGTGATCTTCATGACACATTTTTCCCATCAAACTACAACGAAAAAAATTTATTGATACATATGTAAGCCCATGCCATGAAGTGAGAGCCATGTATAAAAATCCATGGATAGAACTTACCCAAGGAGTGCATCTACACTTGTATTGCTCCAAACAAATTTTGCCTGCAAGTTGAGGACTTCCAATGATGTCCAGAGCACCGAGTATTATGAACCATCATACATGAGCCAATAACTCATAAGCCATTTCGAATATGTGCTCATCCTCAATCTCAAAGTGTCCTTAAGATGCGTGTGTAGGAGATATTGAAGTAGAGCTAGTGGGAGGGTCACCATGCGCCATACCTTCACACAATATCTCTTGTCATTGTCTTTCGGCCTTGCATGCCAAAGACCCACCACCGAACACAGACCAATGGGCGACCTCATAAAGCGAGGGGTGGGCGGTGCTCTCATCTACTCCAACACTTTTTGGAGGATGCCGAATCCCATCGTTCTCCATGTGCTCCAAAGCAATGCACCTTAAGTGAGGATTTCCTGTTTACACTAACTCAAGGATAAGGGAGTTTGTCCTTGAGCCATTGATCATGTTCAAGGCCATTCAGAGGGCCACAATCATCCTAGTCGTCTTGCAGACGCATGAAAGAGAGACATGTTAATTCAAACAAATTATTATAAATCATATGTGACCCAAAAAATAAATAGTCAATTAGTCGATTAGGTGTTATTTCAATAGGAAAATAGAGAGAAATTTTCATAATAATCAATATCTAATTCTCCTAAATGATTTTCTCATGTTAAACTGATCATTTAATATGGGAAGTGCCAGGGGAGAAAAAGCTAGAATATTGGTTAAGTTAGCAGACCGGCCACAACAGGGATCCAAAGGAGGTAAAATAGGGATCCAAAGGGGGGGCCATCTGCAAAAGAGCTATGTGCAAAAATGGGCTCAAAAGACCCTAAGGTTCAGCCCATTAAGACTTCCAAAATGCTAAGGTTCCAAAATTCAAAGGTTGTGTCCAAAGGTCAAAATCATAGGGAAATTGGATGCTTTGTGTGTGTCCCAAAAGTCTTCAACCATCCCTACATAGGAGGGGGCGAGCCCTAGAAGTAGGAGATGAGAGAGAAACTCACACACACACACACACACACAAGCTCCCTTTACACAAAGGGAATGAGGGACACATGTCATCTCCCTAGGCTAGATGCCCACAAGTTGTATTCAATTCCTATTGGATGGCCTTGGAGGTTGACCAATGAGAATTAGGCTAAAGTAAATCTACTTTATTTAATTTAAAAACACTTAAGAAAAGAACCAATAAGAATTAAGCTACCTAGAAGACTATTGGACAGTCTCCCAAGGGGTCCAATGAGCATTCAACAGCCCAATGGCTTGCCTTATTCCTATTGGCCAGGAGGCAAAGGGGTCCAATGAGAGTTTAGTTGAATTAAGTAATTAACTAAAGCTCTCACAAAAGGGGAAAGGGGGACACATGTCACAAGACTATCACTTATGCTGCTTAATTTTCATTGGCTAGGCCTAGGGAGGTTCAATGAGGTGTGAGGATGAGCAAATAGCAAGAGGGGTCAACCAAGAGAGAGAGGGTTTTATACTTTTTGTTGCTCTCTCCACCCAAGCACTCTGGTTATTCTCATTAGGAATCTATTCTAATGAAATGCTCACTATGTTCATTGAAGTCGCGGAGCGGAGCGTGGGTCGACTCTCTCTCTCACACACACACACAGTGAGCTTACACAATACACAGTACGCAGAGATCTGTTAGAAGGGTTATCTCCCAAATCCTTAGTATTCACAAAGAATATGTTAGTATATACAAAGAGTTAGAGGTAAGTGAGTTAGGCGGGCGGCCGGCCATATCCGCATAAGAGGCCACTTGGGCTTTAATCCCAACAACCTCCCACTTAAAGTCCAATGTGGCACTTTAAGTAACTGTAAATCTATGAACATAAATGTACAAAGATTTACATGGCTGCCATCTATCCAATGCCCAATAACTCACGACAATGCACAAAGCCCTCTCCTGGAAGTCCCTTTGTGAGTAGATCAGCAGGATTGTCCTTGGTGTGGATCTTCAGCAGTTGTATCTGCTTGTCTTCAAGTACTTCCCTAATGAAGTGATACTTCACATCAATATGCTTAGTCTTCGAATGGAACACTGGATTCTTTGCCAATTGTATAGCACTTTGACTATCACAATATAACTCTGGCATATCTGCATTGATTCCCAAGTCTGCAACCAATCTACCAAGCCAAATAGCTTCTTTGCATGCCTCATTTGCTGCAACATACTCAGCTTCTGTAGTAGACTGCGTAACACAATCTTGTAATCGAGATCGCCATGATATGGCACCTCCAGCCAATGTAAAGACATAGCCTGATGTAGATCTCCTCTTATCCAAGTCTCCTGCATAATCTGAGTCAGTGTATCCTCTGACACTCAAATCCTGACTACCATAGCATATGCGCATACTCTTTGTATGTTTTAAGTATCTCATGATACCTTTCACTGCCTCCCAATGTTTCTTGCCGGGATTTGACATATATCTGCTAACCACTCCCACTGCAAATGCAATATCCGGACGTGTAGCAATCATTGCATACATCAAACTACCCACTGCAGACGCATATGGAATCTTATCCATTTCAGCCTTTTCTTCCTCAGACACAGGACAATCTTGTTTGCTAAGTTTCACATATGGTGGCAATGGAACACTCAATGCCTTTCCCTTCTCCATATTGAAACGTTGCAAAACCTTGTCAATATACTCTGTTTGAGATAACCAAATCAACTTCTTTGATCTGTCTCTCTCAATGCGCATACCAAGTATATGACTTGCCTCACCCATGTCTTTCATGTCAAACGATTTTGCCATCTTTGACTTCAAAGCTGAAATTTCTTCCAAGTGTTTGCCGGCAATCAACATGTCATCCACATACAAAATAAGGATCAGCCAACTGCCATCCTTAGCCTTCTTTGTATATAGACAGTGATCGAACTCACTACGTTTGTAGCCTTGAGAAAGCATAAACTGGTGGAACTTATGGTACCATGCCCTCGGTGATTGTTTTAAGCCATAAAGACTCTTTAACAACTGGCATACCAAATGTTCCATGCCTTTCTCAACAAACCCTTCTGGCTGCTGCATGTAAATTTCCACATCTAAATCACCATGCAAGAATGCTGTCTTGACATCCATTTGGTGCAACACCAAATCCAATATAGCAACCAATGCAAGAAAGCATCTCAATGTAGTCATCTTAACCACTGGAGAGAAGACTTCATCAAAGTCAATGCCTTGTTCTTGCTTAAAGCCCTTGGCAACAAGCCTTGCTTTGTACTTTGGCTGACTATCATGAGAGGTGATCTTATACCTGTAAACCCATTTACAAGGTAGAGCCTTTTTGCCCTGTGGTAATTTAACCAACTTCCATGTCTGGTTTTTATGCAGAGCTGTCATCTCTGACTGCATGGCCAACTGCCATTTTTTCGAGTCAACCACTTGTAATGCTTCCTTGTAACAAGATGGTTCTCCGCAATCTGTGAGCATGACATAATTTAGAGATGGCACATAACGATCAGGTGGTTTGGAGACACGCTCAGAACGTCTCACCACAACTGATTCTGCCTCTCTAGCCACTATAGGCTGTTCCTGAGCCTGACCATGCTGTCTTGATGTGCTAGCACTAGGTCCATCTTCCCTGAAGACAACTCTTCTGATCTCCTCTGTCTTCTCTGGCTTAGTGTGAAACTTGGCTTCATTGAAATGCACATCATTGCTACGAATAAGCTTTCTGGACTCAGGATCCCAAAGCCGGTAACCCATCTCGCCCGATTCTCCATAGCCAAGAAATATACACTTCTTGCTCTTTGGTTCTAACTTATTTCTGAACTCCTTAGGAATATGGCTATAAGCTTCACAACCAAAGACTCTGAGATGCTTATACGAAGGTGCCTTGCCTGTCCATAGCATCTCGGCCACTGCACTCTTATCCAGAACCCTACTAGGAGACCTGTTGATCAAATGGACTGCTGTAGCCACTGCTTCCGCCCAAAATCCATCAGGCAACTCAGCATTTGACAACATGCTTCTGACCTTCTCTTGTATGGTCCTATTCATACGTTCTGCAACCCCATTCTGTGAAGGATTATATGGTGCAGTAAGTTCCCGCTTAATCCCCTTTTCTTGACAAAAGTCTTGAAAAGCTTTGGAAACGTACTCTCCACCATTGTCAGTTCTCAAGCACTTCAGCTTCTGACCACTCTGATTCTCCACCAGCTGCAAGAATGTCTTAAAGACCTTGAGCACCTCATCCTTGTGCTTCAAGAAGTAAACCCATACTTTGCGAGAATAGTCATCTATGAATGTACAAAAGTACGCTGCTCCCCCTAGTGACAAACTAGGCATTGGTCCGCATAGGTCACTGTGTACAAGAGCTAACCGTTCGTCCCTACGATTCCTCTTTGATCTGTGCGGTTCCTGTGTTTGCTTACCATAAACACAATGCTCACAAAACTCGAAATCTTGAAATGAAAAGCCAGGCAAATAACCATAATGAGAAAGTATTTCCATTCCTCTTTTTGACATATGTCCCAACCTACGATGCCATAGTGACACACTTGGCTGCTCAATCACATTAATTACATGGTTTTTAACCTCTGAAACATGTAAAGTGTACAGAGTTCCTGACTTGCTGCCATGTGCTACAGTCATCGAACCTTTGGAGATCTTCCAAGCGCTGTTCCCAAAAACTGTCACATAACCCGCATCATCCAACTTCCCTGTACTAATCAAGCTCTTTCGGATTGCTGGAACATGTCTGACATTCTTGAGCCATAAAGAAGAGCCATTCTGAAACTTCAACTGCACATCTCCCACTCCAAGTATGTCACAAACCTGCTCATTGCCAAGTCTGACATAATCTTTAGTAGCCACATATGATGTAAACCACTCTTTGTGCGGAGAAACATGTAAAGATGCCCCTGAGTCGATAATCCAATCACTCATAGCATGTCCATCCTCTGCAGTCAAGAAAACAGAATCAAGATTGCTTGTAAGGAAGATGTCACCAGCTGCTATACCAGAATCACTGTCTGAACCAGATCCTGTGACATTCACCTCTTCAATCTTCACTGAACTCTTCTTTTCATCTTGCTCAGAAGTCTTTGTTTTGCCTTTTTCTTGTTTCCACTTCGTACAGTCTCGCTTCATGTGACCCTTCTTGCCACAATGGTAGCATTCTATGTCATCCTTTGACTTCGAATCACGAGACTTACTTCGGTTTTGTGCCTTCTTACCCTTCTTCTCTTTAAACTGTTGTCTCCCTCGAACGACCAAAGCACTATTGCCTTTGCCTTTGTCAATGTTCTTCCTGTTCACTTCCTCTGTGAGCAAGCTGCCTTCTACATTGGCACTTGTAAGACCTTCTGGCGCAACAGAATTACTTAACGCTGTACGAAAAGTATCCCAACTGTCTGGCAAAGTGATTAAGAGAAACATAGCCTTCACTGAATCTGGAAAGACTATCTCCTGTGCTGTTAACTGGCTGAAAATTGAGTGAAATTCATTCAGATGATTTGACATGGCTGTCCCTTCCTTCATCTTCAAATCCACCAATTTCTTGAGCCAGTAAATCTGAGAAGCAGCACTTTGTTTCTCGTACATATCACATAGCTTTTGCCATACGCCATACGCTGTAGTCTCTTCTGCTACGTTGAAGTAAACATTTTCTGCCAGTGTCAGCATGATTGTGGAACAAGCTAACTCGTCAAGCTCTTCCCACTCATCTTCAGCCATACCTTCTGGTCTCTCCCCTTTGAGCTT
Source organism: Adiantum capillus-veneris (assembly GCF_014529385.1). Classification (NCBI taxonomy): domain Eukaryota; kingdom Viridiplantae; phylum Streptophyta; class Polypodiopsida; order Polypodiales; family Pteridaceae; genus Adiantum; species Adiantum capillus-veneris. The sequence continues at coordinate 36,896,801 of NC_140932.1, forward strand.
CAGTGGCTTCACTTGTTTTTTCTGCACCAAAACCTGCCAAATCTGCTTCTTCCAGAATGGAAAGTTTGTGCCATCCAGCTTCTTTATGTTGTAAAGAGTCTCACTTTGAGAAGATGCCATATCTGCCAAACTGTTTACTCCTGAGAAAAATCCGGCAGAGTTTCCCCTGTAAACTGGCCTCTGTACACAGTAAACAAGCTATAATCAACAAGCTGAACACCTCTCCTCAGGAACTGTCAGTATTTTTGAAAATTTTTGACAGAGTCTCCCCTGTAAACTGAGCTCTGGGAACCAAAAGATAGCTCAAAAAAAAAATCATAAATAGCTGACCAGTGACAAATCCTGTAAGCATACACTGTCTCCTCTCTGGGCGATGACAGAACCTGTATCTGTCTCAAGACTGAACCCTGAACAATGCCTCAACGGCCTGACGCATAAGATGCAATCCAGTGTCTACACAAAGTCATACATCCTAAGGGATAAAAGTCGCCGAAGAGGATGCGTGTAGAGGGGAACTCCAGCAACCTAATCCACCTCACACTGGGTAACCCAGCCCCCAGTGCTTGGCTTCAAAAAACCTCACACACGACCCTCTCAGATGGCTCAGCAAACTGCCCAGAACTAGCATACATCCTATAATAGACCAATCACTGTCCTATGACCGCTGCGGCGGTCTGTCTGCTAGCGTGACTCACAACTAGCAGACCCACAATCACAGTACATCAATCTGCAATACATGCCAGTGGTGTCAAGCCGTCGTATGGCCACACCTCCCCTGGAACCTGGCAAGCACAAGAAGTAGCAATGCAGACTGCAATATATATATCTGATGATATATATGTGTACCTGGTCTATAGATGATGCTCTGAAGACGAATAAGTGATGTATGTCGATGTCGATATTGATGTCGACCACCTCCTGCTTGCCAATCTACACAAGACGGATTTCTTTGCGGCTGAAATCTATCTTCTGCTGTAGTGCTCAGAACGAAATTCTGAGGGCATAAACGGCTTCGAAAGGGGGGTAAAACCCCAGGTCGCCTGATGGAAACGCTCCCGGAACGCCGAGTGTGAATTTTCGAACTCCGGATCCAGAATCTGCCGGAAAAGTGCGCGCGCGCGCGATTGCGCAAATCCGCACTGAACCAAAGCTCTGATACCAATTGAAGTCGCGGAGCGGAGCGTGGGTCGACTCTCTCTCTCACACACACACACACAGTGAGCTTACACAGTACACAGTACGCAGAGATCTGTTAGAAGGGTTATCTCCCAAATCCTTAGTATTCACAAAGAATATGTTAGTATATACAAAGAGTTAGAGGTAAGTGAGTTAGGCGGGCGGCCGGCCATATCCGCATAAGAGGCCACTTGGGCTTTAATCCCAACATTCATGCTATTTTTCCCTACACACAAGTTACCAGGCCATTAAATGCTACATTGGTATCAAGACACAAGGTTTCTCTTTTCTTGCTCAAGAAGGGAGGTCCTCAAGCTAGCTATAAATTGTTGGTATTATTAATTGCATGTGTGTAAGTAGAATAGGGATTTTCAGCCTTTCAGTGCGCCTGTCTTTGTGCGGTTAACGGGGCATCAACATCGAGAGCTGTGGTCTTAATAGTGGAGTCCTACGGGGCTTGCCTACGGCTTAACCACCGTTGAGCTATTAGAAGCTTGACAGGAGCCGGTGCTATTTTGTTGTTGAACGACCCTCTCTTCTATTCCTTGCAATTAATGGTATTCAAGCCATGGGTACAGTAGCTTGAGTGCTTTTTCTCAAGGGGTAAAGAGGAGTAGCAACTAGGGCTTGACATTAGGCAAAATTTGGACTCACAAAGGGGCCCTTTAACACTAGTTCTGTAATTGGACACTTTAGTGTCTCAGACACTAAAGTGTCCTGTTTTTCTACCAAGTTTTGACAATTTAATTGTCAAGCTAGAAAGAAGTTTTTTACACCTTGCTTCTGCCATAGATTGGTTATGAGGGAAAGAAAACACTGGATTTTTCTCTATATCAAAATAAAATCTGTATGGAGAGAATTCTGGTAAGTTCTAAGACATAAATTAGTAAAATTTCAAGCTATTTTGCCAAAAAAATCATAAAATTATTATATCTTTTTCTAGAGATGGCAATTTTTATGTTAATTAAAAGCCAAGTGTTAGCACTTAGTGTTAAAAAACAATGGAATGCACTTCAAAGATAAGTTTTCAAGTCACATGCAAGCCATAGACATAATTTCATACTTGAGCACGTGCTGAATAAGAGCATAATTTTGGTCTTCCAAAGGTCCCCTCATGAAATTGGTACTATTCTAGTGTAGTTTGATGACTACAAATGACTTTATATGTTTAAACCAAGAAACTATGTATTTTTTGGGCTCCCTAACTCAATTAAATCTCGTTGCTTGAACTCTATCTTGAATTTTTTATCGTGCAAAAACTCTTGAAAATCTTGAGTTCTCCATAATAACATTGAAACCAAGGCTTTAGGCACCCCAATTGTGTATGTCCCACATACTTTGATACATTTAGTTGATCTACATGGAAAGTTTGATATTATTTGAGGTTTTGAATGCTTATGTCTCAAGAATGAAAATATGAAAGTTTTCTCTTATGTAGCTTTGAATATTTGAAATGATCCAATAATTGTTGTATACCAAAACCCTTCTACTTGCTACCTTGAGTGCTCAATGGAAAGGGCAAGCAATGTATCACTTTCTAAAACTCACAAACACATCAGAAACATATTTTTCTATGTATACAATGATATGCTTGAAATAACCATATCAAACACATGGAACTTTCCATTATTTTATATACTCCAAGTCAAATTTTTTGCACATGAAACTTTCAATTATCTATAGCAAAAGTGTGGAAGAGTCACCTAAAATTTTCTACAAGGTCGCTTCATTTTTTTCTTGAGCTTATAAAGGCGATTTCTTCAAAGCGTCAATCGCTATCTTACAAGGGTCAACTTGATGAGTATAGTTCTTGATCATGATAGAATCTAAAGTGCAAGGTTATATTTTTAAAGGACACTCTAGCTAACATATTTAAGCATATCAAGAGGATTTTCTTAAATAAACCGTCTACTGCAAGTAGCATTTAATTTAAATTTGTTAAAAAAGGACACTCAAAGTGTCCTATTTTGGTACCAAACTAGTGTTAAGGAGTTTGACTTTACCTCTCTTTACCAAAACGGGCGCATGGATAAATTTTTGCAAACAAACTCCAAAATTGGCGGAGGTTTGACAGTTAGAATGTCCTCTTCAAGCTCTATCTATTGATACATAGCACGCCATGAGAGTTGTCACATCATAGGTGAATCAAAAAAAGAATCTTCTAAAATATGAGGAATCTCATGGCGTGCTATATATCAGTAGATAGAGCTTGAAGAGGACATTGTAACTATCAAACCTCCGCCAACTTTAGAGTTTGTTTGCAAAAATTTATCCATGCGTCCGTTTTGGTAGAGAGAGGAAAGTCAAACTCCTTAAAGGGCCCCTTTGTGAGTCCAAATTTTGCCTAATGAGTGCCAAAGTACACCTAAAAGTTGTTAGAATGGCTGACAATAGTAAAAAGAGTGAAACTAATGTTGATAACTTTGATTTTGCTGATGACCAGGTTACTAATGATGCCCCGATGCTTGTTAACTATCTTGTTTCTAGGCTTCAACAAGCCATGGGCAATCCATCCCTCCAAATTGAAGTGCAACGGCAACTTCGTGCTCATGGGATTCTCCAAGCTCCTCACCATGACGAGAGAGCACCTAGGAAGCCTCCTTGCGAGACTTCCAAAAGAGGCCTCTCCCCCGATTCAGGAAGAAGAAGAGGATCCATATGAAGGGCACCGAAGGAACGAGAGAGAAGTGAGTCTCCCGCCACCTCGAAGAAGATGGCTCCACGAAGACGGCGGGCTAAACGCTCTCCATCACCTCCAAAACGGAGAAGACCATCGCACACTTCTCCACACCATAGTTCAAAGAGGGATGATAAAAAGCAAGAGAAGAAAAAGGCAAGAAAGAGGACACCCTCTTCTCCATCTTCTCATCCTCTTCCTCTTATGAAAGTGATGGTGAAGACCAAGAAGATCAAGGCAAGAAAAAGGCGAGAAAGAGGTCACCCTCTTCTCCACCTTCCTCAAATTATTCATCTTCTGAAGAAAGTGATGGTGCAACTTTTGAACCATCAAAAAGAAGAGGCCGTAGGAAAACCTATTCTACCTGCAAGAGGTCGTCCAAGATCAAGAAGTTCAAAGAGGGAGGGAAGAGCATCTCTTTCCTTATGTATGATGGCACCTTTGGTGCTACGGACAAAGTTTTGGACTTTATCCAACAACTCGATGCGGCGTTTGGAGATGAGGGCTTCACGGAGTCCTCTAAGCTACACCATGTAGCTATGCACTTTCTAAAGTCCGCCAGGCAATGGTGGTCTAGCCTACTGGCCAACAGTGAAGCTCCATGAACATGGAAAGCTTTAAGAGCTTCCATTATGAAGCAGTTTTTGGCCACCGATGCCAAAGACAAAGTACTCACCGAATGGCAAAGCTTGAAGCTCTCTCCCTATGAATCCATTCACAAATATGTAGACAAGTTTTGGGACTTACGACTCAAATCCACTATCTTCAAGAAGTTGGATTTTGGACAGCAAAAGCAACAATTTTGTGCGGGCTTAACTGAAGAAATGGCGGAGTATGCCAACTCCCAAAGTCCACGCACCATATCGGCAATTATACACCATACTATGGTGGCTTCTTGAATCAATTTTCAAACGGGAGCTAAAAGAAATTCTAAGCCCACGGAAACAAGGGTTCCAATGAGCCTAAGGGGAAGGACAATGTCCAAAAGTCTCCTAAGGGCAACTCCAACAAAGCTAAAGAGAAGGGAGTTTACAAAGGCAAAAATAAACTCTCTCCTAAAGAGCTTGAGCATTATAGCAAGGATCAAGGGCATGCAAGGGCGGCAAGCAAGGGCATGCGTACCATGCTTGTCCCCAAAAGAACACCCGCCATGAACCTTCTAGAGCTACCTTGGTCGAAATCCAAGAGAAGGAAATTCACCACAAAGGATCTCCTCTATGCAACGCTTGGGGAAAGGTAAGAGAACATGATGATTTTATTCTCTTTGACCCTGTTTCTACTCACAATTTCATATCCATAGAGTTGGCCACCAAGCTAAGCATACAAGCTTACGCACAGATGGTGCTTTCAAGGGGCAAGAAGCTTCACTCACTCCCTTAATCGGGAAATTGAGGCTCCATCTCCAAAGCTATGTGGACAAAGAGAACTTCTTTATCTCTCCTCTCAAGCATGAGGATGTAATCCTAGGGGCACCATGGTTTGATCGCATGGCTACCAATGTTAAATTACCTGAAAGGAAAATCTCCTTTAAGTTCAGGAAAAATGATATGTACATAGATGCTAAGGAAATGGGTAACACCATACCCATTGTACATACACAAGCTTTCAACAAGTCAATAAAGAGCTCTATTTCCGTGTACATGATTTTTGTTAAAGACTCTCAAAATGAACCAAATGTTTTAGCAAAAGAAAATATACACAATCAAAAGGAATTAGAGTTATCCAATTTTCTCAAGGGGTTTCAAGATGTCTTTATTGACAACATTCCTTGTGAGCTACCTCCTAAACGAGGCAATGATGACCATTCAATTGACCTTCTTCCAGGAAGTTCACCACCTAACAAACCTCCTTATAGAGTTTCTCAAGCTCAACAAGAGGATATTATGCGGCAAGTGCATGCGTTAGTTGAGAAGGGCATGGTTAGGCCTAGCTCATCTCCATTTTGTTCTCCTGTGCTACTAGTGCAAAATAAATACGGCACATATCGTATGAATGTCGACTATAGAGCACTAAATAGGATCACTATCAAGAATAGGTTTCCCGTTCCACGGGTAGCTGAAGACCTATTTGATAAGCTACAAGGGTCCACCTAATTTAGTAGGATTGACCTAAAAAGTGGCTATCATCAAATAAGGATAGTTGATCAAGACATTGTAAAGATCGCATTTCACACTACTTTTGGTCTTCACGAATACATTCTCATGCCTTTTGTCTTGACCAATGCACCAGCCACATTCAACCGCTTGATGGTGAAGCTATTCAGGCCTCACCGAACCTTTACTGGAGTGTTCTTTGATGATATCATCATCTACTCTCATTCATTAGACGAACACAAGAAACACCTCCAGGTAATATTTCAAGTTTTAAGAGCGAATAAACTTTATATTAATCGAAAGAAAAGTGAATTTTTCTTACAAGAGATTTAGTATTTAGGTCACATTATCTCTCAAGATGGCATCCAAATGGATCCATCAAAGCTAGAGGTAATAAAAGGATGGCCTAAACCAAGGAATCTTCATGAGCTAAGAAGGTTTATAGTTATGTGTGCATACTATAGATGCTTCATAGAAAAGTTCTCACTAATAGCAGGACCATTACATGACCTAACAAAGAAAAATGTTAGCTACACATGGTCTACTAAGGAGAACAATACTTTCGAAAAGCTTAAAGAAAACCTTATCTCTCAACCTATGCTTACACTACCGGATCTCTCAAAGCCATTTGAGGTCCAATGTGATGCTTGTGGTGATTGCCTTGGAGCTGTTTTGCTCCAAGAAGGGCACACCATAGGCTATGAAAGTCGAAGGCTCGACCCTGTTGAGCAAGCTCTAGGCATATATGAAAAGGAACTCCTTGTAGTTCTACATGCCTTAGACTCATGGAAGCACTATTTATTAGGGACTCCTTTCATTCTGCGAACCGATCAACAAAGTCTTAAGTACTTCATGACGCAGACCAAGATCTCCGACAAACAAATGAGGTGGGAAAATTTCGTTTCGCAATTTCACTTTCATATTGCTCACATTGCTGGCAAGCATAATGAAGTAGCTGATGCACTCTCAAGACGGACGAGAGTGAATGCGGTTTCCATAGCAACTCACAATTATCTATCTTCTATGATAGATGAGTGTGCTATTGATACCGATTTTAGAGATGTGATTTCAGCCCTTGCATTAGGGAAGAAAGAGGAACCATTTACTTTACAATATGGTTATGTTCTCTGTGGCAATAGACTATGCGTTACTAACTCACTACATGAGAAAATAATGTATGAATCTCATGCTCCTCCTTATGCGGGGCATAGAAGGATTCAGTCTACCCTAAAGGGGATTGAAACATATTTCTATTGGCTTACCATAAAAGCAAACATACAAATGTAATGTCTCTAAATGTGTGGTATGTCAAAAGATGAAGTTTGATAGAGGGAAGCAACTTGGATTGCTTCAACCTTTGCCAATCCCTAATTCACCATGGGAGAGCATATCCATGGATTTTATCTTTGGATTGCCTAATTCTATCCATGGGAATACATGAATATGGACGATACTAGACAAGTTCAGTAAACAAGCTCATTTTATAACTGTCAAAAAGACTATCAAATCCCATCAAATGGCAACCCTCTTCATTTCACAAATCTTCAAGTACCATGGCTTGCCAATGTCCATAGTTTCGGATAGAGATCCTAGAATAACCAGTAATTCTGGAAGGGTCTCTTTGAGAGTCTAGGAACAAGGCTAAATTTATCTTTGGCCTATCACCCACAAATGGATGGCCAAAGTGAAATAGCTAACCTAACAATTCTCGATCTACTAAAAGCCTATGTAACGGAAGTAGATCAAAGATCCCAATGGGAGAAGTACTTACTCTTAGTGGAGTATGCCTACAATAGCACTGTACATACTCCATGAGAAAAGCACGTTTTGAGGTAATCGAGAGAAGATAAAAAATTCCCCTGCTACTTAAGGTACATGAGAAGATCTTCGCTACAGATGAGTATAGCAGAGACCTACAAGAATCTTTCCAAAAGATTAAGGATGCTATCTCTATCTCACAGCAAAGGCAAAAGGCTGCTTCTGACAAGCACAGAAGAGCCCAATCCTTTAAAGAAAATGATTGGGTCTTACTCAAATTTCCCAAGGCTCGATTAAGACAAACGATGGGCAAGAATCCTATGGGACACCAAAAATACTATGCTAAGTTAGGCAAAAGGTACTATGGTCCCTTCCACAATTCTTAGGCCAATCAATGAGATGGCCTATCAACTCAAGTTGCCTAACCACTGGATCATATACAATGCTTTCCATGTGAGCCTACTAAAGCCTTACAAAGGAGAGCCACCACAAGAACCAACAATTGAAGACCCACCGGAGATCGAGGACCAAGAAGAGGTGCTGCAGCCAGAGTCCATTCTCGAACATGAAGACAAGGTACTAAGAGGTGGTAAGACTATCCAACGATAGCTTATTAAGTTTAAGAATTATCCCTTTGAAGATGCTAGATGGATGCAAGGCATACAATCTTACAATGCTTCCCTAGAGTAAGAAAATGTACAAATGTTAAAAATGAACAAAGTTTTTGTCTTATAAGACTCTCTTTTTCTTTATTCTGCACAAAAATAAAGTAGTATGCATGCTTAGATCAAGTTTGCGGAGACGACGTCTCCCAATCACCAAGTAGAGCTTGTCACTCTACTATGGAAGATGGATAGGCCTAATGTGCACACATGCTTGCAGCAGCTTAGGCTCTCAAGTGCCAAATGGACTAGTCATCCATTCTGGAACGATGTCGTAGGGTAACATAGGGATCCTCTACCTGCTAGGAAAAAGGACTAATGAATATGCTTTATCTTCTCTACCCCATAGTTTCAAGAGAGAGGTAATGTCATACTAATCAATATCTAATTCTCCTAAATGATTTTCTCATGTTAAACTGATCATTTAATATGGGGAAGTTCCAGGGGAGAAAAAGCTAGAATATTGGTTAGGTTAGCAGACCAACCACAGTAGGGATCCAAAGGAGGGAAAATAGGGATCCAAAGGGGGGCCATCTGCAAAAGAGCTATGTGCAAAAATGGGCTCAAAAGATCCTAAGGTTCAGCCCATTAAGACTTCCAAAATGCTAAGGTTCCAAAATTCAAAGGTTGTGTCCAAAGGTTAAAAGCCTAGGGAAATTGGATGCTTTGTGTGTGTCCCAAAAGTCTTCAACCATCCCTACATAGGAAGGGGCGAGCCCTAGAAGTAGGAGATGAGAGAGAAACTCTCACACACACACACACAAGTTCCCTTTACACAAAGGGAATGAGGGACACATGTCAACCCCCTAGCCCAGATGCCCACAAGTTGTACTCAATTCCTATTGGATGGCCTTGGAGGTGGACCAATGAGAATTAGGCTAGAGTAAATCTAGTTTAATTAATTTAAAGCACTTAATAAAAGAACCGATAAGAATTAATCTACCTAGAAGACTATTGGACAGTCTCCCAAGGGGTCCAATGAGCATTCAACAGCCCAATGGCTTGCCTGATTCCTATTGGCCAGGAGGCAAAGGGGTCCAATGATAGTTTAGTTGAATTAAGTAATTACCTAAAGCTCTCACAAAAGGGGAAAGGGGGACACATGTCAGAAGACTATCACTTATGCTGCTCAATTTTCATTGGCTAGGCCTGGGGAGGTCCAATGAGGTGTGAGGATGAGCAAATAGCAAGAGGGGTCGACCAAGAGAGAGAGGGGCTTGATTTCTAAAAGGAATTATTCACTTACACACTCACATAACCAATATGTGAAGCAAGAAGTCTCTCTCTCTCTCTCTTCTTCTCAAGCTTTACTGGAAAGCTTACCACCTACTCCAAGGTTATGAGAAAGGAGGCATACACCAACAACTCTTGGCTTTGTGATGCAAATCCAACCAAGAGTCAAGCACCAATGCATTTTGATCTCCTCTACCATGCTAATTACTAAGCTAAGCTATGCTAATATGAGTGATTATGTAAGGAGATGTATATCTTTCTTGTAAGACTACTCCTTCTTCCTCTCAATCTACTCTCATACCCCGCTAGGTCTCACCATCTTCGAAGGTGTGTGAGGTCTTGGGTCTAAGACCGCGAGGGAATTGATTTTGTGTTTGATAAGTGTTTTGCTTAGTGCTTGAAGTTTCCATCTTCATTGCACTAGCTAGAAGGAACACAAAAAATTGTATTGTAAAATGTCTCTCTTAATGGGAGAAACCATAATACAAAGCCTTTTGGAGGGGGACCGGCTCCATGCAAATCTGGTCCTCAATTGTTGTCAATTTCTTAATTTCTCTCTCTTTTGAAGTATTGTTCATGCTATCTAACTAGGTGTTATACTTTTTGTTGCTCTCTCCACCCAAGCACTCTTGTTATTCTCATTAGGAATCTATTCTAATGAAATTCTCACTATGTTCATGCTATTTTCCGATACACACAAGTTACTAGGCCATTAAATGTTACAAAAATGACTAGAAATATATTTAAATAAAGTGCAATGAGTAGTTACTAGAGTTGATGGCTAAATTTTCAATAGTAAATGGTACAAAAGATTTTTTTTAACAAAAAAATCTCTAAAATTCCTAGATATAAACATGTGCTCTATACACTAAATAGCTATTAGAGTGAATACTTTCTTTTGAAGGATTATAAAAAACAATAAGAGGCTATAGATAGGATATCATATAATCTAAGGGTAGAGGGAGGTGGTTTGGTTCCCCCCCTACTACCTTAAATACTTTTGTATCCGTTTAGAAATACATCGTGATAATGCCCTCCGTAATATCCGTGGTAATATCTGGCACTTAGAAAGGAAAAGTGTTCACCACCGGCATCCACTTCTACTAGTCATGGGCCGGGCTTGTCGGTTAAATAGGAAAAGGGTAAGAGTGATCGCGATGAGAGGCACACTCTAATTGGAACATTCAAGGGTTAGTTGGCTAAGCATGGGCGCCCAAGTGTGAATGGGTGAGCTCATATAAAAATCACCTAAACCTTAAAATCACTCATTCTCTCATTTGTGCAATTGAAGAGTGCTCTTGCTCCATCTTCATCTTCTTCTTCATCTCCTTGTGTGTGTGTATGCATGATGCATGAGAGAGAGAGAGAGAGAGAGTGATCGAGCATTACGACGGCACGGCGGCGGGTGAGGCGGTTGAGCGCGGCAGGGCGGTAGCTCCCTCTTCTTCGCGGCAAGGAATCCTCCACTAAGGCAAGTGTAGGGCGTGAGTGACACACCCTTGCTCTCTTGAGCTTGCTAGATTAATCTGGTTGTGTGCTTGCAGCCATTTGTGGATCGCACGCAGTGTACGGCAAGTCCCTTGCTTTGACACGTGTGACAGATGCACACATTTTTGGCGCAGTTGCCGGGGAGATTCCTTGCACTGAGCTCGAATAGCACTCTATGCTGCTTTGTGGTGCAATGTGAGATGTAGGAAAGGTAGAGAAAGAAGGTGTGTGGCTGTTGAGAAGGATTTGTGAACTTTGTTTTTGCTGTAGTGTATTGTTTTCTGTTAATAAGGTGTTAGATTTTTTTGTTGCAATGTACTATTTTTTGTTGATAAGGTGTTAGATTTAAGGTATTAAATCTATAATGTTAGATCTGTAAGGTGTAGTAAGTAGATCTGTTAGCTAGTTAGTTGTTCTAGTACTGTCTTAAACAGTGTGTAACAGTAGCTCTGTTAGCAAGTAGGTAGGTTAAGTGTGTGTGTGCGTGCACGCGACGTGACCGCGACGATCTTATCCACACAAAAAATTTGAAAAAATATTATTTATTTAAAAGAAAGGACCAAGATCGAGAACATTCCCCAAGCCCAAGCCCAGGCTCAGGTCTCAGTCACCCTTTGGACTAACTTATTTTAGCCTCAGGCCTAAGTAATAATAGACCCTTTTGAGGACCATCGGAGCTTTGGGTAACCAAACGCTATGCTATAAAGAACACAACGACCCCCTAAGAGATATGCTCGTTTTGAGCTATCACATGCTCTAATCCAAAAACCGATTGTAAAAAGACATTAAAAAACATCAAAAAACGAGTGAAAACGAGGTGCAAAACGCCCAAAAAATCAAGGGGTTAATCTTTGAGGGTATTCGCTAACACTTGTAGGGTTCCAAAGGCACACGCATCTACGCTTTGGTCATGTGCTAGAGGCCGACCAACTAGCGAGCACTTCGACTTACGCGGTTCTCAATACCCACCTACCTTAGGTTCCGGGTCCTTGGCAGGGACCCAAGGTAGTACAACCCAAGACCCAAACATAGCGGCTAGTGACTCTTCATCTGACTACAATATTATGGAAAGGAATCCTCAATACCCACCTACCTTAGGTTCCGGGCCCTCGGCGGGGACCCAAGGTGGTACAACCCAAGACCCAAACATAGCGGCTAGTGACTCTTTATCTGACTACGATATTATGGAAGGGCATCCTACACCAAACCCCAAGCAAGTAAACAAAAACATACCTGTGTGGGCTCCATAGCCTGGATCTAGTGTGTTTAGTCTCTTTATAGAAACCTTTAGTAGAGCTACCGCTTTGAATCTGTGACTAGTGAAGTTAACAAAGGTGAGGGAGAGATAGATTCGCCTTTTGTATTTCAGGTGGCGCCTATACTCCCTAAGAGTGTCCACATCGATATCCTGTCCCCTACTTTCATGAAAGACCCTGCAAAGCAATCACCCTCCGAAATTCTACTACCCGATGCTAGGAGTCTTGCGGAGGTGCAAGAAGTTGAGCGCTATATGCAAGCGGCTAGGGAGAGGGAAATGGAGAGTTTCCTAGAACAACACGGAGCCATGAAGGGAAAGACGCATGGGACACAGGCATAGAAATCGATAAATCGAGTGCTTATGAGTTAGTAGGAAATGTGGGTCAAACTGTGGGGAACAACAATGCTTCCACCTCAAGGGAAACCTCTAGTACGCCGGGCCTAGAAGGGTTATATCTCAACAAAAATTGGGAATATGAACTACAAACTGAAACCTTGACTGACCTTTACACGGGTTACACATACCAGATAGGTTGGTTACAAGTTGTACAATCTACTTCTAGTGCCACAAGTCTAGAGGAGTAGCATCAAATGGTCTGCAATGTCAACCATAGCATCATCCAATCGGAGAGGCAAAACCAAGGGATTAACATTCCTTTAGCGGGCCTTATGAGATTCTTGGATACGGGCAAGGCCAGACAACCGACACTATCACAGATGGAAACTCCTCGAGTGAGTTCAATGGACCCTTCATATATTGTGTCACCTGGAGTTTTGGTACAATCTGAACCCACAAGTAGTAGTTTTGCTTTTCCAAATCTACGTCGTCTGTCTCTCGGAGACACTACGGCTACCATAACTACTCCGGTGATGAGTACAAAAAGTACACCTTGGACCTCGTTTGTTAGCACTGCATTGCTACCTAGTAGCACAGTGCCCCCAACAATACCTACAGGTGTACATCAAGCCTATGTACCTATCGCACCTCATGCCCACATAGCTCCCACAACCCCAATTATGCCAAGGGCTCACACTCCACAATGGCATTATCCAAGCTCTTATTCAAGTGGGGCCATACCATTCAGCAATAACATGTTGTATCCGGCACCGGCTATGCCTAGGGCCGCACCTATGAACTTTGGACCACCACGTGGTACACCACCATACGAGGTATGGGACCCGAGGGCCGCGCGTATGCCAAGGCCAAGGCCAACTCCCATCCCACATGTAGTTCCAGGAGCGCCTGCACCCTGCGGTGACTATACCTGCTTATTTAGAAGATTTGGCAGCATTTGCTCAAACCATCGGTCGATCTATTGCTAAAAATATACGTAACACGCCTGATAGAGAGTCTAGAAGTAAGGCAGTACAAATAGGCAAGCTCACACAAAAGTTTAGTGGAGACAGGGATGTGAGAAAGCATATCAAAGTGTTTGAACAAATATGCGATTCTCTAGGAGAACACAATGATCTGCATAAGAGTAATGATTTAAGCCTAACCTTAAGTGAGAAGGTTGGGGATTGGTATAGAACCCTAAGGGTGGAAGAAAAAATGATTTACCCTACTCTTAGGAGATTGTTCTTGAAAGAATACATACGAGAGGGAGTGCTTTGGGGTGTAGCCTCTCAACTCCAGAAAGCCCAACGAGAGGAAAGAGAGTCGATGAGAGACTTTATTAGTCACTTGAAGCATTTGAATTCTCATTGTAATCCAAATGAGCGCTTCAATAATAATCAATTTCTTGATAGATTCATTAGAGGATTACGACATGAGGATATCTATAATGGCCTAGTCATTAGAGGTATCACCACTTGGGAAGCAATCACCACCAATGCAATCCAATTGGAGGATAATTTAATAATTCAAGGAGAAAGAGTGTCTGTTGAGCCTAAATCTACTAGATCGCAAGCGTTGGGGCATCAGCCAATGACCCTAAAGCCTATTACTGAGGAGCCAAAGATCTCTGAGATGACTTTAGCAAATCTCACCAAGGCAATTCAAGAGAGTCTTAGAGAATTGTGCTCCACAAAACAATCTTATGTATCCAAGAAGGGAGAAACGTCAATGGTGCTCAATATGTTATTGTACGCATAGTACTAGTGAATGCCCTACTTTTAGAGTAAAATTCAATGGGAATTTCAATGCATGTGGGAGGTATGGTCATCAAGCTAAGGATTGCATAGTATTTAAGCGCACGATGGGTAATAGACCAACCTTAGCTTGGACAGACACACCTTGAGTGCTTGCATTGATGCTGGCCCCGCCTCTTGAACAAATGTCACAACACATGGTCCCTAGGGCCCAAAATGTTATTCAAACAACACCCATACCACCTCCAGTGCCAGGACCGCAACCACCACATCCGAGAATCACTTGTGTGAATCAAGTGGGTTGTGAGTCATCTATTTCTTGTTTGGAAGGCTGTGAGGAAGATATAGATCCTAATATTGCCTATGGGATTGATGCGCTTGAAGAAACTCTACAATACTAATTGGAGGACTATTGGGGATAATTCAAACTTGTTTATCAAGTAGCGGCTCTTGCTGCAAGAGGCCAAAATATCAATTACACTACCAAGAGACCACCTCTTCAATGCCATGAGTGTGGAGGTCCACATCGTGTTGTCGAGTGTCTGATTAGGCTACAAAATAACACCACACTAATGCAAACCAATCAAGCAAGCATGTCTACAAGGTCGATACTCATGTGTAATCGATGCGCCATAGATCATTTGATTTTAGAAGGTCCGAATAATCCAAATGCACCATAGATCACGCCATTAAACTTGATTGAGGTTACCGAGGAGCCATCACTACACCTGTGGTACTAGTAAACGTACTCACACAATTGATGCTCCAAAAATAAAATTATATTCTTGAAGAAAGAGACATGGCATCAATTGCCCAATCTCAGAATAAGAAGAAAAGACAAAGGAAGAGATCGCAAAACGTAGCGAAGTCAGACCCCAGTTCAAAAATCAACATAGGGACTGGTGACGACCCGTATATATGAACGACATTGAAGAGGATTCTGATTCAGGTGAAACCACGGAGACCAAAACGACCACCAAGAAAGATCTTCATGAGCCACAATGGCCAAGATCTAAGAAGAAGATAGGAACTTATCCAAACCCTTTAGAGGAGATCGAGTGAGGCAAGCAATAAAGGAGTTTGGTAGAAGATACCCAAAGGGATCTAGAACCAGTAGCTACGCAGATCCAGATTACAGACACATTGTTCCCTACGCAACAACAAACTGACAAAGTCCACATACCCCTAGCCATACCTAGTGTCATCCAAGAAGAAAGTGACTTAGAGTCATGGGAAAGTGGACGTACTCAGTTCTTATTGGAAAGAATTTTTACAGAGGGACTAGATTACTCTATCGAAGAAATGGAGATCCCATCTTCCCCATGTCAAGGGATTGAAGCCCAAAAGGTGCCGTTAAATATTGTCAAGTTGATGGATTTCATGGCTTCAAAAGTTAGAACCACCATCATGTCCAAACTATATGGAGAACTGAAGGTGGGGCTACCACAATTTGCACAGATGGATGGAGCTAGGGAGACGCCAATAGAGGAGGAGCACTTAGATCTACAACCCAACCTAGATGAGAACCCTGTTTAGAAATACCTGTTAACAAGTTGGGACAATACTTTGAGGGTGACAAATCCAATGCAACCATACCAATCACTACCAAGGGATGAACTGAGGAAATCCTTGATGGTGACATTGGGGTTAGCATTGTGACTAAAGATTGCTGGGAAACTATGGGAAGAACTTACCTTGGAACCACAACTAAGTAGTAAAGATGGCCAATGGGTCTATTGTTAAACCTATTGGGATGCTAAAAGATCTCAAGATCAAGGTCTTTGGACATAAAATAAGAAATACCTTCATTGTTATCGATTTCTCCAAGCACACTATGGCATATGAGACATCCTTTCATGAGGGAAGCAAAAATGGTGCATGACTAGTCTAAAAACCATGTCTACTTGTAGTTCCAAGATTCTGTCATTCGAGTGGATCTTGTAACTGGTCGAGCACATCCTCTAGGAAATAGGTTTATAATTGATCATAGATCTGACACCACAGTTCACTCGGCCCCATTACAAAATTGTTCCACATGTAAAGTGGACAATGATGTTGGGGAATATTCTCCTTGTATGGATGTACTACCTGGGATGACTGAGTTGGACAATGTGGATTGGGTCCACTTAGCAACAACCATAGAAACTTGGGGAAATAGGGATACGACTAGGGTAACACTTGAGGGGGATGAAATGCCACCACTCGTACCCTTAAATATGCTAGAAGCAATGCATGTAGCTTCTGATGATCTACAAGATGAAGGTTTGACTAGCATTGGAACCAGTAGCGTCTCACAAGACTATAGCCCACACCATTCGGGGTCAAAATCATCAATTGAAATTGATTTTGAGGATGAAGAATCTGAGTTAAATCTTAGTGCAAATGTGGGGAGAAACCATTCAGGGCCTAGTGGTACCATAGATGACAATCTATCCAAGGGAGCAGAAGAGACAAGTAGAGATTCATCTAGTGACTCTTCACTAGATATCGGCCGTAATAAAAAATTAGACAAGAAGAGTAAGAGATATAAGAGACAACGATATAGAACAAATGTGCGTGCTAGAATAAATGAAAAGAAATCTACCGAAGAATGGCTTAATTATATAGGGGCATGTGATTCTCATCTGAAGTTGGTAGATAAATGGGGTGAATACCTTCAAAGCTTTATGTGGTGTAGTCCACAACCCATTGACATCACACAACTAGAGGCTACAGAGAAGCCAAAGTTAAGCCGTACTGACGTAATAAAGAGTTACAAGCCATCCATCAAAAGAAAGCAGCCAAAGAACAGGCAGAGCTTAAAAAGATCCAAGCAAGATTTGAGGCTAAAGAAAGACAACAACGTCTTAGACGCCAATGAGAGGCTAATTTGCGAATCAAGGAAGCGTTTTTTGAAGACACTGATGATGATTCATTGGAATTTGAGCCACCTCTAGGATATCCAATTGAACTAAATAGCCTCTATGGGAGAGTACTATATAACGCATTATTGGATACAGGAGCTCAACATAATTTGTTATCCTATGGAGTTTGATGTCAACTAGGAAAACCACCCCTATCCACAAGCACCATCCAAGTCAAGGGTGTCAATAAGAAGAAGACCATTGTTTTTGGAATCCTACACACTCCTTCTATTTATGAGAATGGAACCGTGGTTCAAAGCTTTTTGGTCATGCATGTTGGTACCATGGAGGGTAATATAAACTTGGGGTGCAAATGGATGTCTGCAGTCAAATGTAATTGGGAGACCGAGAGTATCACGACGCAGAAACCAACTCATGGCCCTAAGGCTCAAGGAATAACAACTGAAATATCACCTCTTAATAACACAAAAAACAACCAAATATTGCCAATCTAAAAAGTCAAAACATCCTTGCCAGAAGCACAACCCTCTAAAGCTTCAACTTCCATGGCTACGACAGACAGTGCTACATCAAAGGCTCCAAGTGATCTGACCAAGGGTACATATCAATGGGTCCCCAAGGTATCATTACCGGAACCCCCTATGGTTCAAGCTAAAGGAAACCTTGAAGGAAGGCATCCACTCAGGTTAAGAAGGTGAAAACCCAATCATGGTGGATTCCCAAAAAACTCTTAGAATCCCAAGGCTACTATGATGGAAATGATCGAATTTGGATACCTAAATGTAAATCGTGTCCTTTCCTATCCACTACAAAACCATGTGAGTCAAACCTTGTGATTCCAAAAGCCGATGGAATACCGTGGGAAGGGAAAGATCACAGAATGCTACACACCTATTCCAGAGCTAGTTTGGGTTCCAAGGCAAAACCAATCTATTCGGCTTAGCTTAGGAAAGGGGGAGTTCCATCAAGCTTCTAGCTCCTCATGTAATGCATTTATAGAGGTAAAAGCTTCTACACAACCTCCACTTACCATAGGCAGCCTCCATGAAGCTACAAAAGATTTGACACCTCCCATTGTTCAATTATTACATTATGCACTACTTCAAGTTCATTCATGGGAGAGTACCTTACCACCCTTGCAACTCAATGAGGCACCCAAGGTAATAGAGAACTATTGGCTAAAATCCTCACCTATTACCAATTGGAATAACTGGTTCCAAAAGGTGATGACATCCTTTTAAAGTATGATCTACCCAAGGAAGGGGGGAGTCTTCACTCATGTCAGCCTATTAAATTATTTTCTTCTTATCCTTCTTTCCCTGACCCTTGAGCTTTCCGATTTTAGGGATTGTATATATATAGATATATAGTAACTAACCACCTAGTTAAAAAAAAAGAAAAAAAAAGTAAAGAGCAAGAGAAATTAGCAAACGAGTGTGCACAATTCTAGTCAAAATCATTGACCCAGACCTACACATGTCACATCAGGTACACTAAAGCCATGTCATCAAACACCTAACCATCCTCTATTTGTGTTCATAGATATGGCTGATTCTTACAAATATTTTTTTTACCTGTGCCAAGTAATGCATTTTTGTTATCCTCATATTTCCTATGAATGGGATTCGGTTGAAACACTCGCTTGTGAGAGAAATGTTGAGGAGTTAGAGTGGCTGGTCCGCCTCTTGACTACGACGTATCCCTATTCTATCCAGGAAGTTTGCCAAATTGCCCAAGTTTACTCTTTTGCCCAGGATAAGTATGCACATCTCGTGACATTTCTAATACTATTTTGCATGAAAGAGGACAAGGACGATAATGATGGTTGGACAAACAAGACACACGGCCTTACCGAAGAGGATTACACCTACCTTGATGATGAGGATGGTGGTTTAGCCTTAGATCTACGGACCGAGCTCTCCAACCTCCACTTACTTTGATCCTCATCACTCGAGTGATGGAGGGTAGGTAGGATTAGTATGATAGGAGTGTTTCTGTTTTAGAGTTTGGTGATTAGCAAAGTTCTTTTTTCCCACTGATGTGCCTCTAGAAGGTGGATGTTTGGTGATGACTATTGTGGAGTTTGTGACTACATAAGGATGCCTTCGAAGGATAACGACAATGGATGTTTACATGTTACAACAGATGCGTATACTACTTCCTTTTATCTATGCTTTCCACAATTACATGTTTGCATCTTGTCATTTGAGTTTCTAACAATGCATAAAATTCATGAGTTGTGATATTGCCAATTTAAATGCTATAATTTTTTCTAACTTCTAGTACCTTGTTCTCCTCTTTGAGTTTGGTCTATTCGTTGGCTTTAAGTAGGTATCAGGACCTTAAGCTAAACTAGGCCACTTAATTGGCTGACTTTAATTCCTAAATAGTCTATTAATTGTAGTAACTTTAGTAATGTTTTAGGCTCCATCAAGAGAGACATTTTACAATACAATTATTTGTGTTCGTTCAATACTAGCTAGTGCAATGAAGATGGAAACTTTAGGCACTAAGCAAAACACTTATTAAACACAACATCAATTCCCTCATGGTCTCTGACCCAGGACCTCACACACCTTTGAAGATGGTGGGAGCTAGCGGGGTATGAGAGTAGATTGAGAGGAAGAAGGAGTAGTCTTACGAGAAAGATGTACATCTCCTCACATAATCACTCATATTAGCATAGCTTAGCTTAGTAATTAGCATGGTAGAGGAGATAAGCATGCATTGAAGCTTGGCTCTTGGTTGGATTTGCATCACAAAGCCAAGAGTTGTTGGTGTAGGCCTCCCTTCTCACAAGCTTGGAGTAGGTGATAAGCTTTCCATTAAAGCTTGAGAAGGAGAGAGAGAGAGTCTTCTTGCTTCACACAAAGACTAGTGTGTGTGTGTGTGTGTGTGTGAAATAATGCCTTTGAAACACTACAAGAGGTTGTGTGCACTTGTGACATTTTTAGCGATGAAAATACATTGGGTTTTTATACTCCCCGGCGTCGCTAAGACTGTTGCTAACAACATAGCTACGGGAACGTCGCTATGAGCATCACTATAACCGTCGCTATATGTGTCACTATATTCCTTGCTATATAGCGACTCATATAGCGACACTTATAGCGACGGTTACAAGCTACCTATAGCAACACTCATAGTGCCATTGCAGAGCCTTATATAGTGATGCCCAAGAGTAAAAAATTTTGGGTGGCAGGGCATTCAGGGAACGTCGCTATGCGTCGTTATAACTGTCTCTATATGCATTGCTATATTCGTCGCTATATAGCGACACTTATAGTAACGGTTAAAGGCTACCTATAACCGTCACTTATAGTGATGATTACAGGCTACCTATAGTGATGCTCATAGCGCCATTGCAGAGCCTTATATAGCGACGCCCGAGAGTAAAAACTTTTGGGTGGAAGAACATTGAATGCCCTGCCACCCATCAAGCATATTGAATGTTTCAATAATAGAGTAAACCTAAATGAATTCAAGATAAGCCCAGATTCACGTTTGAAAGAAAGTGCAAGGTATAGACCCAAAGTAGTCACCCACAAGACAATATAACCATTAACTCCATCATCCATAGTATTGTCTGTAGAATAAAGATACAAAACTGACAAAAGTAAATTGATGAAAGTAAATCAATGACAATTGTACACATCATAGGAAAAATCGTTTGATTGTTAAGCTTTGCAGATGTAATAGTTACAACACCATTATCATTATTGAGAAAATATACATGGTTTTCCAATAGTTACAAAAATATGTATACACGTCATCTCATTATACATGCTATGACAAAAGGAAACTAATGCTATCTATCTACGGCTAGACTGATGTCGTTTAATCTCATCGTGTCCAAGTGGTGTATCTGTCGGATTCTACAGAAAAAAACAATAAGACAGATTTTTGTAAGTATAAACATATAATTTACAAAACAATACAACAAATAGAAAATAGTAAACCCTAATTCTAACCATGCCGCCGTGAGAACTCAGAATGTCCATCAGGGCGTTCAAGCCTTTTCTGCCTGTGTACTCGCGCTCGTATGGTGTGGGGTCACGTCTTGTCATCGACCACTATTCAAAATTACATACAAAGAATCCATTATGTTAGAATCTAAAAGTACAAATAAATGTAACTACCAAACCTAAAGATCAATGCTAAAAACTTGCAAAATCGCCCTCAAATGATGCCCACCCGCGGCTCCCCAAGTGGTCCAAGCTCCCTGCCTCTACTCGCACTTTGGCTGTCTCCTTTTGTTGCTTCCACTTGTCACGATTCTCACTTGCTGCTCGCTTGCATTCTTCCAATCTTCTTTGGCCAGTCAATCTGGTATATATTCCACACATGCTTTATTGCTTTTTGCACTTCAAAATGCTTGTGCTTGCAGTATTTGCGCATTCAAACCTTCATCACGTCTTCATTGAAGTGCTCATCCCATGTTGACACAGGAAACTTGTCATGCAGCATGCTGATGACTTTGTTTTTTAATTCACTTGGCACTTCAATCCTGTTGTTTAGTATGTAGTGTCTAAACACCTGAGAGCAAAGACCACGCATGCGCGAAATCACCTTCTTGCCTTAATCATCCAAGATGATGCCTCCGCTGATGGCGACGGAGTACGGAAAGCCCTCTCGCCTGTGACGCATGAACCTGGGTGTCTCGGTAGGGATCTCTAGCGGCGTGTTGATGGGGGTACGGACATCAGGTGTCTCCACTGGAGTCTGGGCCCGAAGTGAGGAGTGTCGACTGGGGTGACTCTCGAAGGAGTAGGTAGTGGTGTGTAGCTAGGAACGGCCAATAGCCGCACAAAACCTGGCATAGATGGCAATGATGTGGCTAGTGTGGGGGCGGGAAAATAAGGGGAAGGTAAAGAGCCTCATTGAACACAAGGCGGTGTCGAAGCATCAGCGGCGGCATCCCCACAACAACTGCCACGGCCACCACTAGAGCGTCGGTGCCTAGACGAGTGTGAAGATCGTTTCGTTGACGCCGAAGCTTCGAAGCGTGCTGAATGCTCTGAAACAAAGGGAGATGCTAAAGGAGTAGAACGACGTGACGTGCTCCAGAGCGATGATGATCCTCGTACCACTGCCTCTGCTGGGGTGACAAAGAAGAAAGAAACTCATCATCATCCATACCTGCATTAAACACACAAACATTTAATCTTAATATTGAATGGAAAAGAAAACATGAACAAGTAGAGCGAGAGAGAGAGAGAGAGAGAGAGAGAGAGAGAGAGAGAGAGAGAGAGAGAGAGAGAGAGAGAGAGAGAGAGAGAGAGAGAGAGAGAGAGAGAGAGAGAGAGGACTCATAAAGGAGGAGCGATTCCTGTGTAGAGAGATTCCTATGAAGTTCTTGTGAATTTGTCTCCCGTGTGCATTCTATGTATCTTGTAAAAGCACTATGCTCCGAGTACGATGGAGACTGAGGCTCCAATCGCGAAGGAGGTGATGCGTCTCTGATCATAGATGTTTCTCGCCCCTCCACTAGATCTAGTTGATCGGGTGAAAGAGATGCTAAGAAGCAGTAGTAGTGATTCTTAGAGTCTCTTTCATCCAATCAACTAGATCTAGTGGAGGGACAAGCAACATCTATGGGCAAAGACGGATCACCTCCTTCGCAATTGCAGCCTCAGTCTCCATCACACTCAGAGTGCAGTGCTCATCGGCATATCAGACTTTCACAACACACCGAGGAGTGTCCCTGCTTGTGAGAACATACCTGGAGCATACGTACCTAGAGTGGACGCAATGACGATTAAACACAATTTAAATTTCTCAAGTATAGCCACGTGAATACAATATATATTATAAAATGGAGAAAAATTGTTCAAATACAATGTTTATGGCTTTAAGAGTTCTCTCTCTCATCCTCGCATAGCTCAACATAACTCCCTATATCTATGTAGAGCTCTCCTTTTAGATAGATGTCCTCCGTTTCATTTTGTAGATCCTCTGCATGCACCCCATAGAGAGTAGCAGCTTGATGCTCGTCTGGCACCACCTCACCGGCTTCTGACTGAGCATCTGGTCCAATCTCCTCCATTGATGCCATTGTGATTGGCACATGGTAGCCCTCATACGTCCGTGCACTATGAGGGGCTACCTCTATGACATACCACCAGTTTGATGCAGACTTTGTAGGATGAAATATCACCTACCAGAGCCACATAACTTACATGAGAGCTTCCAAGCACATAACTTTTAAAATTGGATGTTAACTATTTACATGCTTACTTGTTCACAGTGCTCGGGTAGTATGAAAGTGTCTCTTAGGTCGGTCCATTTTTTAGTTGAATCCACCTCAAGGAAACCAGACTTTCCTCTGCGCACAGTAGCTTTGCGACCCTCCATGTTTATCTTGAACCATTTCACGTCAAACAAGTCGACAAAAAATCCTCTATAATCGATCCTCAAAATCTCTTGTAGCGTGTCGAAGTAAGTGAGTTCCACCACCACAGGATCTGCATCAGTGGACCGCCGTCGACTAGACTGTTCAAAATTTTCCATGATTCCACAATCTTGAGTAAAACGCTTTTTGTCGATCCGTTTCACCCTAAAATGTCGACCTTTACACCATGTTGTTGTGTATGAATTATACTATAACCAACAAAGATTATGAGTGGCCGTTTAAACATCTAGAAAGTCACTAGTCGTACATTGCAAACTTACCTTGGTTGCGCAACCCCGAGAGTAGAGGCTACATCTTGTGGCCTCACGTATGCTGCTTGACCAAAGCGCCCGCGAACATGTTTATTGGGTTGCAAGATTGCTACCTGTTGGCCAGCGTCAAAGTTTGACGAGTTATATTTGGCAAAAACTCGATCTATAAAGATAGATCAAACTCGCCAAATTCGCGAACGTGCTACTGATAGCCGTTTTTCGGCTTTCCATATTTGCCATAGTAAGCTACCTCACGCTATCAAATCACTCAAACATTTTGGTTATCCCTACCATTTCACTGTACATAGGCATGTGTGAGTTAGGGACTTTCTCCATATTTTCTTAAAACCCTCAGCTAGCTAGTCACTGGGCTAGTTGAGCCAAAAAAATAAATATAATAAAAAAATAAAAAATATTATGGCCCATTTGTGTATAAATATTTCATTGTATATAGGGCCTAAATAAAAGGATTTTTCATAATTATTTTGGTATTTATTTAAATATTTCTACCTATGGTGTGTTATTTATGCTATGTACATTGACTCACCATTACCATATTTTTTCTTACCATTTTGAATACTCTTTATTCCATATAAAAATAATTTCATGCAAGCTTCTCTTATTTTTGGTGTAACTCCATCCCAATAAAAATCCAAAAAAACTAGTTTTATTTATGCGTATATTTTTTCACTATTGTGATTTTTTCCTTCCTACATCTATTCTCTATTACTCTCATAAATTAGAACACCAACAATATGTATTTTTTGTGGTAGACTTATAATGAGAGAGATTTATTTTGACCCCTTTATATTTTTTCCACCTATATTATTTATATTTGACATGTACATAATTTTTTTAGACCCCTCAATATTTGATTTCCTTAGTTGTACTATTCATTTATATCATGATCTCAACAATATCTTCAATGATAGACCTACCACATAAGGTCAAGGGTATGTGGCATGCATGCATGCACCATGGGGAGCTCGCTCTTGGAGGTATTCAAAAGAATCATCCAAAGAAGGACCTCACAAGGATTTTGTGCAGTGGAAAGAAAAAGTCGGTTTTGCTGAATTTTTAAAGATCACATGCTCCCGGAATTTGAAAAAGTGATACAAACAAAAGTTGTAGCTCATGAACTGAAATTTTACCTCAAATTTTTAAATATTTTTTTGAGCTACGAGCTGTGAGCTACGATTTTATTGGTGGTCCCAAGTTTGCCCATGCTATGCAGCCACACTCCCTCTTCCACTTTATCATTTTCCTCTTTCACACACACTCCTCCCTCTCCTTCCCACTCCCAAACCTACAACTCCCATGTCCTAATTCACCCTCTTCACCATTGCCACTTCTCTCACACCTCCATAGCCTTCATCCTCCATTTCTACACCCTATTTCTCCCCCTTTCTCTCTACATATATGTCCATATTACCATACTCTCTTCAGCTTTGTAAAGAACTTCAAAAAATCAGCAAAAATCCGAGGATAACCTCTGCAAATGAAGGCTTTTATCATGAATTTTCCAAGGTTTGAAGTATACATAGCTTCATCGACACGCGCTACTTCGCCATGCTGACCGCTTCTTCTACTGGTGCTGTAAAGAGGTGAATGTCAACTTCTCCAAGCTTCAACCTTGCTTTACAAGCTTATCCCTTCTCTAACTTTTCTCATCATATATCTCACCATTTGGTGAATGATTTTGTAAATATTTTGTAGTGATAATTATAACTACTAACCACTAACCTTATTGTAAAATGCACCCTCTACTAGAGTAGGCACTCCCAAATTATTCACTCAATCCTCTCTCCTTTCATCCTCAATAATTCTCTTCCCTTGAGCCCACATCCATGTGACTCAAAGGACAAGAGAGACCCACCCTCATTAAAAATAAAATAAAAATATGCATAATCTTTTATTCCTTCAAATAAACTTGATTTGGCCTAATCCTAATCGGGGCTTCTAAAACCTATAAATAGAGCCCTTCTCTCCCTTGTAAATAATCACATGATCACACTACACCACACCATTCTCAACACATAACACACCACTCTTCAAGACTAGTTGTGTAGAGTGTGTGCATCGTGAGTGCTCTATTCCATCATTACACATAGGTGCATGGAGAAGCTTCAAGTTAGTTATGCCATCTAGAGGAGTGGAGTGTATGCCATACTCTTCACCACACTTGTAGCTTACTCTTGTGCATAAATAAGATTTATAGTTTTGGGTGCAATTGTATGCTGCAACTACGACTCTTCTCTCCAAATTGACTTGATAAGTTGGCTCATCAGGTGGTTGAAGGTATATTGTCCTTGAAGTTTGTTGTGCCATTTCATGCTTGGTGGTTTGAGGGCTTGTTGAATTGTTTGCCTAAAAGGTCAATTGTAAGAGGGTGCTCGGTGAGAGGGCTCCCGTGACCCTAAGACAATTTGTGTATTGGCAACAAGGTCAAGTTTTGTGTTGTCTCTCTATTTCTCATCAAGCTTTGTGTACATCTAGTCTTTAAGGCTAAGACTGAGTTGCTCAAGTTGATTTGTGTGCTTTACCTCTCTCTGGCGTGGTGAATGTTTGTGTTTGGTGTGTGTGGATATCTTGCATTCCCCTCTCTTTGTGCATTTGAGTACAAGGAGATTTCACGTGCGTCCTAGTTTGCATCTACAACTAGGTTGTGCCCCTTTTCTTGTTTGGTTTCTGGTTGTGGGCTGTTCTGTCTCTAATTGTGCTTGCCCCAGCCCCAATTGAGCAGCACGGGAGCCTCAAAGGGTGTTTAGAGGCCGCTCTTCTTGTTTCCCGCCCCGGACCGCCTCACTGCAAAGAAACGTGTCTTGTCCGTCACATGGCATGCTTGCATTGATTACAAGGACATAAGATCCTTGTTGAGAGATAGGTGTTTTGGTTGGACGGCCCCACATCCTCGTCACTACTCATAATAAAGGTAAAAACCTTATAACCTGGACATAAATTTAATCTTCTATTGGTATCCTCCATCTTTTATCTCTCTCTCTCTCTCTCTCTCTCTCTTTGTTCACACTGTAAACTACCTCACATTCTCTAGTCATGTCCAGTCCCTGCACACCTCGGTCTAGAGGTGCATGGAGATCACAACCACCGGGTTATAATCTTGTCTATATTGGTCAATGCCTATATTTGTGGGTATGAGAAATCTACACACCCACGTCTACATGATAGTGCATGTAGTGGACCAAACCCCTTTGCCTCTTCTCTAGCTGTAGCAATTCACAGCATCTTAACATCTCTTCACAACAGATCTTTGTTCAAGGGATTACTTAGCACGTTACATGTTGGCCTCCAATCTGAGTATCATTCCATTGAAAGCTTTCCAACTTAAGTTCGCATCCGTAGAAAGGAAGAGAGGGATCACCGTTTTCCTAACTCTAATTTTTTTATCGTAATCCTGAAGGTAGACTTCAATATAAAAACTAAATCCAAAATCTAATCTTCAATCTAACCTAATTGAACATGTGGTGACTCGCGGCTAATTCTGGTGGGAATATACATATTGTTGTGTAACTAGTGTTTGCTCTTTGGGAAAAGTGCGCCTTCATTGACATGCACTAAAATCTAACCTAAATCTAATCTAATCTTAAATCAAACATAAATCTAGATCTAATCTAATCTTAAACTCAAAATAAACCTAAATTTAATCTAATCTTAAATCTAACCTAAACGTAAATGTAATTTAACTTAAATTTAAATTTAATCTAGTTAATCTTAAATCTTGTTTTAATCTTCAATCTGAATCTAATCTAATCCTAAACTCAACGTAAACCTAAATCTAATCCAATCTTAAATCCTAAACCTAAATGTAATCTAACATAGCTAGCTAATCTTAAATCTTTCCCTAATCTTAAATCTAACCTAATCTTAATTGAAGATCAATCTAAATTTAAATTAATCTTAAACTCAGGATAAACATAAACCTAAATGTAATCTAACCTAATCTTAAATCTAATTTAAATCTTAACCTAATCTCTCTCTCTTTGTTTTCTCCCCTTACCTCTCTCTTTCATCTTCTCCCCCCCTCTCTCTTTGGTTTTTTATTCTCTCTCTCTTTCTCTTTGTTTTCTCCTCTCTCTCTCTCTCTCTTCCTCTCTCAATGTGTGTGTATGCATTCTTTGTTTATGCATGTGTGTGTGTGTGTATGTGTTTTTTGTTTATACATGTGCTCTCTCTCTCTCTCTCTCTCTCTCTCTCTCTCTTTCTTTCTTTCAAAGACACCATGTGTGTGTGTGTGTGTGTGTGTGAGAGAGAGAGAGAGAGAGAGGGAGAGAGAGAGAAAGAGGGGAAGGGAACATGAGAGAGAGGAGAGGGAAGGAGAATACCTGGCTCTCCTTCCTTTCCTCATGTGTGTGTGTGTAGGGAAGAAAGAGAGAGAGAGAGAGAGGGAGAGAGAGAGAGAGAGGGAGACAGAGGAGAGGGAAGGAGCATACTTGGCTCTCCTTCCTTTCCTTGTGTGCATGTGTGTGTGTAGGGAAGAAAGAGAGAGAGAGAGAGGGAGAGTGCGGGTTACCTCTTTCGTTTGAGCATCGAAAACTCAGATCTGAGATCTAAGTTTTTGGTGCTCTCGGTTTATTTTTCACTCCTGTCGGCGTCGCTATGCAACAAATAGAATAGTGACACCATGGATTTTCACTTTTGAGCGTCGCACTGCAAGTATTGCTAATGTGAAGTACCTCTTGTAGTGAAAAATCAGCCCCCTCTCTCTTGGTCGACCCCTCTTACTATTTGCTCATGGTCACACCCTATTGGACCTCCCCATGCTTAGCCAATGAAATTTAAGCAGCATAAGTGATAGCCTTTTGACATGTGTCCCCCTTTCCCCTTTTGTGAGAGCTTTAGGTAATTAATTAATGCAACTAAACTCTCATTGGACCCCTTTGTCTCCAGGCCAATAGGAATCAGGCAAGCCATTGGGCTGCTGAATGCTCATTGGACACCTTGGGAGACTATTCAATACTCTTCTAAAGATCTTAATTCCTATTGGTTCTTTTATTAAGTGTTTTTAATCAATTAAACTAGGTTTACTCTAGTCTAATATTCATTGGTCCACCTCCATGTCCATCCAATAGGATTTGAGTACACCTTGTGGGCATCTATCCTAGGGAGCTGACATGTGTCCCTCATTCTCTTTGTGTAAAGGGAGCTTGTGTGTGTGTGTGTGTGTGTGTGTGTGTGTGTGTGTGTGTGTGTGTGTGTGTGTGGGTGTTTCTCTCTCATACCCTACTTTCAAGGCTCGCCCCCTCCTATGTAAGGACTATGAAGACACACACAAAGCATCCAATTTCCCTAGTGTTTGACCTGTGGATACAACCTTTGAATTTTGGAACCTTAGCATTTTGGAAGTCTTAATGGCCTGAAATTTATGGTCTTTTTAGCCCATTGTTGCACCTTGAACTTTTGCAAATGGCCCCTCCTTTGGATCCCTATTTTTCCTCCTTTGGATCCCAATTGTGGACGGTTAACCAATATTCTAGCTTTTTCTCCCCTAGCACTTCTCTATAGTAAATGATCAGTTTAACATGAGAAAATCATCTAGGAGAATTAGATATTAGTTATTATGACATTACCTCTCTATTGAAATCATAGTCGTCCTCGACTATGGGATAGAGAAAATAAAGCATATTCATTAGTCCTTTTTCTAGCGGGTATAGGATCCCTATGTTACCCTACGACATTATTCCAGAATGGATGACTAATCCATTCGGTGCTTGAGAGCCTAGGCTGCCGCAAGCATGTCTGCACATTAGTCCTATCAATCTTCTATAGTAGAGTGACGAGCTCTACTTGGTGTTTGGGAGACATCGTCTCTACAAACTTGATCTAAGCATGCATACTACTTCATTTTTGTGAACAATAAAGAAAAAGAGAGTCTTATAAGACAAAAAATTTGTTCATTTTTAACATTTGTACATTTTCTTACTCTTGGGAAGCATTGTAAGCATTGACAAGGTTTAGGTTATCCTTTAATTGTATGACTTGCATCCATCTAGCATCTTCAAAAGATAATTCTTAAACTTAATAAGATATCGTCGGATAGTCTTACCGCCTCTTAGTACCTTGTCTTCATGTCGGAGGATGGACTCGGGATGCAGCACCTCTTCTTGGTGCTCAATCTCTGGTGGGTCTTCAATAGTTGGTTCTTGAGGTGGCTCTCCTTTGTAAGGCTTTAGTAGGCTCACATGGAAAGCATTGTATATGATCCAGTGGTTAGGCAACTTGAGTTGATAGGCCATCTCATTGATTGGCCTAAGAATCTGGAAGGGACCATAGTACCTTTTTGCTAACTTAGCATAGTACTTTTGGTGTCCCGTAGGATTCTTGCTTGTCATGTGCCTTAATCGAGCCTTGGAAAATTTGAGTAAGACCCAATCATTTTCTTTAAAGAATTGGGCTCTTTTTTGCTTATCAGCAGCAGCCTTTTTCCTTTGCTGTGAGATAGAGATAGCATCCTTAATCTTTTGGAGAGATTCTTGTAGGTCTCGGCTATACTCATCTGCAGTGAAGATCTTCCTGTGTACCTTAACTAGCAGGGGACTTTTTGATCTTCCCTCAATTACCTCAAAATATGCTTTTGCCATGGAAGTATATACAGTGTTATTGTAGACATACTCCACTAAGGGTAAGTACTTCTCCCATTGGGATATTTGATCTACTTCCCTTACATAGGCTTTTAGCAGATCAAGAATTTTTAGGTTAGCTATTAAAATGTGTCCCTGAAGTTTAGCCTTGTCCTTAAATCCTCAAAGAGACCCTTCCAGAAATTACTGGTCATTCTAGGATCTCTATCCGACACTCTGGACATTGGCAAGCCATGGTACTTGAAGATTTGTGAAATGAAGAGGGTTGCCATTTGATGGGCTTTGATAGTATTTTTGACAGGTATAAAATGAGCTTGTTTACTGAACCTGTCTACTATCGTCCATATTCCTGTATTACCATAGATAGACTTAGGCAATCCAAAGATAAAATCCATGGATATGCTCTCCCATGGTGAATTAGGGATTGTCAAGGGTTGAAGCAATCCAGGTTGCTTCCCTCTATCAAACGATTCCCTCTATCAAACTTTGTCTTTTGGCATACCACACATTTGGAAACATACTCTTGTATGTTTGCTTTCATGGTAGGCCAATATAAATATGTTTCAATCCCCTTTAGGGTAGACTGAATCCCTCTATGCCACGCATAAGGAGGATCATGAGATTCATACATTACTTTCTCACGTAGTGAGTTAGTAACGCATAGTCTATTGCCATAGAGAAGATAACCATCTTGTAAAGTAAATGGTTCCTCGGCCGTCTTGAGAGTGCATCGACTACTTGATTATGCTTGCCAGCAACGTGAGAAATATGAAAATGAAATTGTGAAAGGAAATTTGCCCACCTCATTTGTTTTTTGGAAATCTTGGTCTGCGTCATGAAGTACTTAAGACTTTGGTGATCCGTTCGCAGGATGAAAGGAGTCCCCAATAAATAGTGCTTCCATGAGTCTAAGGCATGGAGAACTGTGAGGAGTTTCTTTTCATATATGCCTAGAGCTTGCTCAACAGGGTCAAGCCTTCGACTTTCATAGGCTATGGTGTGCCCTTCTTGGAGCAAAACAGCTCCAAGGCAATCACCACAAGCATCACATTGGACCTCAAATGGCTTTGAGAGATCCGACAGTGTAAGCACATGTTGAGAGATAAAATTTTCTTTAAGCTTTTCAAAAGCATTGTTATCCTTGGCAAACCATGTATACCTAACATTTTTCTTTGTTAGTTCATGTAATGGTCCTGCAATTTGTGAGAACTTTTCTATGAAGCGTCTATACTATGCACACATACCTATAAAGCTTCTTAGTTCATGAAGATTCCTTGGTTTAGGCCATCCTTTTATTACCTCTAATTTTGATGGATCCATTTGGATGCCATCTTGAGGGATAATGTGACCTAAACATTGAATCTCTTTTAAGAAAAAATCACTTTTCTTTTGATTAACATAATGTTTATTCTCTCTTAGAACTTCAAAGATTACCTAGAGGTGTTGCTTGTGTTCATCTAATGAATTAGAGTAGATGATGATATCATCAAAGAACACTCCAGTAAAGGTTCAGTGAGGCCTGAATAGCTTCTCCATCAAGCGGTTGAATGTGGCTGGTGCATTGGTCAAGCCAAAAAGCATGACTATATATTTGTAAAGACCAAACGTAGTGCGAAATACGGTCTTTAGAATGTCTTGATCAACTATCCTTATTTGATGATCACTTTTTAGGTCAATCCTACTAAAGTAGGTGGACCCTTGTAGCTTATCAAATAGGTCTTCTACCCGTGGAACGGGAAACCTGTTCTTGACAGTGATCCTATTTAGTGATCTATAGTCGACACACATTCGATATTTGCCGTATTTATTTTGCACTAGTAACACGGGGGAGCAAAATGGAGATGAGCTAGGCCTAACTATGCCCTTCTCAACTAACTCATGCACTTGCCGCATAATCTACTCTTGTTGAGATTGAGAAACTCTATAAAGAGGTTTGTTAGGCAATGAACTTCCTGGAAGAAGTTCAATTGCATGGTCATCATTGTCTCGTTTAGGAGGTAGCTCACAAGGGATGTCGTCAATAAAGACATCTTGAAACCCCTTGAGAAAATTGGATAACTCTAATTCCTTGTGAGTGTGTATATTTTCTTTTGCTAAAACATTAGGTTCATTTTGAGAATCTTTAACAAAAATAATGTACACGGAAATAGAGCTCTCTATTGACTTTTTGAAAGCTTGCATATGTACAATGGGTATGGTGTTACCCATTTGCTTAGCATCTATTTACATATTTTTTCCCTTGAACCTAAGTAGATTCTTCTTTCAGGAAATTTAACATTGGCAGCCATGCGATCAAACCATGGTGCCCCTAGGATTACTTCCTCGTGCTTGAGAGGAGAGAAAAAGAAGTCCTCTTTGTCCACATAGCTTTGGACATGGAGCTTGAATTTCTCGATTAAGGAAGTGACTGAAGCTTCTTGACCCTTGAAAGCACCGTCTGCGGGTAGGACATCTCCCATCTCGTAAGCTTGTATGCCTAGCTTGGTGGCCAACTCTGTGGATACGAAATTGTGAGTAGAACCAGGGTCAAAGAGAATAAAAGAATCATGTTCTCTTACCTTTCCCCAAGCATGGCATAGAGGAGATCCTTTGTGGTGAGTTTCCTCCTCTTCTATTTCAACCAAGGCAGCTCTAGGAGGCTCATGGCGGGTGTTCTTTTGGGGACAAGCGCGGTACACATGCCCTTGCTCGCCGCATTTGGAATAGAGGTTATCCTTGTGGAAACGCTGTGAGCGGGATGGAAACACACACAATGCCTCTATAATGACCCGACATACACTCTTGGGATGATACACACACACACACACTATGGGGAACCCATTAGGAGAAAGTTGGACTCACTTTTGGGCCTTTCAGTTCTAGAGAGAGAGTGGCGCTCGACCAATGAGGAAGAGGCTAACGTTATGTTGAAAATCGACATTTTGGAGTCAAGCTCTTTTTAAAAAAAGGGAGGAAATTTTATTTTGGTTCATCAAATTGCACAATTTCACGCTTTCAAGGCATAAATGCCGTAAGTCGTACTAACTATGTACCGAGGAATTTCAGAACTTTCATTGAAGACTCTATCTAGTACTTTGTTCCCGCCCAAATATGACTTTGAGTAGCTCTACTTCCCTCTCAAAACTTCTTCCCTTTTTTATATTTGCGCTAACCTTTCTGTGTATTCATTCTACTGCAAACCATGTCTACTTCTCGAAGGCCTAGCACTACCATTGACTCTGTTAGCATTTTTAACAGTTATACTACAGACGATCAAGCATGGATTCCATCTCGTATAACTATGGGAAGTTGGGTTCTACTGCAAACTAGGAGGAGGAAGAGGAGGCAACGCAATGATTTCGTGGAGGC
Source organism: Adiantum capillus-veneris (assembly GCF_014529385.1). Taxonomy (NCBI): domain Eukaryota; kingdom Viridiplantae; phylum Streptophyta; class Polypodiopsida; order Polypodiales; family Pteridaceae; genus Adiantum; species Adiantum capillus-veneris. The sequence continues at coordinate 36,930,707 of NC_140932.1, forward strand.
TTTCAAGGGTCAAGTTAAAGAGTTTAAAGTGTGTGCACAAAGCAAGCGGGTGAAAGAGGTCCTTATACAACATGCTTTCCAGCATGCAGACTTAAGGTTGCAAACATCTCCTCCAAGTTTTCCAAGGCATCGACCCAACTGTAAGTTATTTCAGCATCTCCCTTAGTGCATGATTATATTCGAATATTAAGTGGTGGATATCATCTTTGGTATGTTTCAGATATTTATCCATTGAATAGGACAGATTGGCAACCAATTGAGAGTATAGTTGGGATTTTTGATGCTTCCATGCATTTATTGGTGAGCAAATGTACCGAGGAAGACAACACAAGGAACTTGCAGATAATGGAATTTTCTTTTATGATATGTCATATGTGGAACCGAGAACTTCCATTCGTTGGGGTCGTGTAGCTCCTTTGTCACTTCCATCCTTTGACAGCAAGGATTGGTCCCTGCCTACTTCGCAAACTAGTGAAAGCTTCAGGAATAAGTTGTTTCAGGATATACAAAAGTCCCTCAAGTATTCAATTGCCACAAAAATAGTTCAGCGCACTATTTATGCCTCTTGAAGTGTTTGCAGATTTTTTCTTCGATGAGCAAATAAGAACTACCGCAACAATGTTCATTTGCAAGTCTGAGAGCTGTTTGGACTTTTTAGATGATAACTGGGATAGGAAACAATCACAGAACAAAATCTGTATTTTGCAAAAGAAGTCCAGAAGTTGCAAGTTCATTATAAGCTCTCAAAATTTCTTAGTATCGTTTTACTATATTAGATATCATCTTCTTAGTGGGCAGCTTATTCCAATTGACCAAGATATAGAGAACAGCCTCGAGAACAAACCTTTATCAATGGAGATCTACTTTCGAGACAGCCTACTTATTGTGATGGAGACAATGTCAAGCACAACTCTCGCACAGCTCAGGATAGATCTTACATGTGAAGAACTTCCACTTTGGTCTCGGGCATCCTTTCGCGTCGCTCGAAATCATGGGCCTCTTCCATGGCTTCCCATGCTTCTTGCACCTGTGAAGCTTCCCATTGTTCTTGCTCTTGCCATCGACGTGCAGCCCATTCCTCTACTTCTGCAGCGTCCGCATAATATTGGTTTATTGCTTCTTGCATATTTCGAACTTCTTCTGAGTTTGATTGTGGCGTTGGGTCATTTCGTTAATGCGAGCCTCTTCGAACTCGTCAGCTCTCGCCGCTTCCTCTCTTGTGCGTCTGGTTACAGAGATTATAATATGCTGGATGGCCATTACAGAAAAATGTCGCACATCGTTGTCGGTGTAGTTATGTAATCGAAGTTCCTGTAGAAGCGTGATACATACATCTATTGCTTCATACATACGTTGCAGCAAACAATAAAACAGCAGATTACTTACGTTCCGTATATCCATAATTTGACTGATGAGCAACACGGCATTTAAACAGGTTTTCTATCCACAGCTATAGTCATCAGTCTGCATGGGCATGGCTACCCGTTCCTGCTTGACTACATTTCCTAGATCATGTTCTAACAAAAGATGCTCTACACAACATACAAGTTTTTTCACGGCACTACATACATAACCACTTGATTCAACAACACATTCCAAAGAGACACTACACTGCTTTCCAAATGTACCCAAATAGACCTTACGTTTTTACACGACCGTGAAACGCCCTGCTTTGCCTGGAGTTTTCGTAGTAAACAATCTTAGCTTCCATGTCAAATAACATCAGACTCCAATGATCACTACAAAGACACCATCAAAGATGAGGAGAGATTCGCAATGCAAGATGTTTTTTACAAGGCAAGAAAATACTCACGATTGATTGTACGCAGTGACCAGAAAGCGCGCTAGATCAAAGTTGACTCTGCTAAACCAGTTCATCAGACTCAAAAAGGAATATGAGTTGTTTTGCAGATAAGGCGATATCAGCGGATCTATTACGTATACTTTCTCTTGAACCTCAGGGGGCAGAAGCGAGACAGCGTGGCTAACATAAACAAAAAGGCAAAAATTAGACTTGAACACCAAGTGAGTCAATACCGAGCGAAGGGGGCAGCTATCGAATTCCATACGCCACTGATTCGCTTGGTATTGACCCATGTCTTTAAGGTAGTGAACCATTATAAAGAAAAACTTGGCACTGGCCACAGAGACATGGGTCAATACCGAGCGAGTAGTTCCATAATTCAATTTCATTACCCACTGTCTCGCTTGGTATTGACCCATGTCTCGGTAGAGACCCATTTAATGAGCATAAGAATTAAAGAGAATGAGAATTACCACAAAGAAACATTGACGACTTCATTTGTTGCGAGCGAGTCGATGAAATTGCGCATGCAGTTGAAGTCTACTCTATCGAGGTTGGTAATGCAGGCCTCCTCTGACCTTGCAGGCAGCTGTATGTGCGCATGCAGAGGTGCGGAGCTCAACAAAATTCTCAACTCCTCCTCATTCTCCTCGTTGATTTACTCTAAAATAATTGACTCATCCGATACGTTGGATGGCCCTTCTGACGCAGAGTCTTGCGCTTCCCTTTCTTGAGCTGGCTCCCTGGCTGCCTCAGGCTCCGGATCATTTTCCTTCAATATTGGTTGCTCCATGGATGCCTCAAGCTCCACCCTGACCTGTTCTTGTCCCTCATCATCCACGGTGGGCTGCGGATCCTCCATGACTTGCTCATTTTGGTGTCTAGCTGGATCCTCGATAACTGTCTCTGTTTCTTCCATGAATGGCTCGGGGTCCACTCTGGCTTGCTCTTGGCCCTCTGCGGCTATCTCAGCCTGCCCATCTGTGTCGTTTCTCTCAACCCGTGATCGGGTTCTTCTGCTGTTTGTTTCAGCCCTAGACGGCTCTGACTGTCATGCACGAGGATGGAGAGGGGGGATGTTGAGAATATCCATGGTTCTACTATCCCGGATTGGTACTAGCTGAAGTAGTCCATCGTAGCGGAAACGAATCCTACGAAGAGTATGAAAATCCCACGGCATGATAATGACCCAGTGTGCATGGGCAGCCAAGATATATCCATCGTTGAAGAATTCCACGAGGTAGTCCTCAGCAATTTCTCGAAGGCAGAGGAGTGCACTGCTGGCCCATCGCATGCCGACTCTCCACTGCTCGCAAATCTCCTGCACTACTCGCTAGAAAGGGAGACGTGGAATAGCAGGTTGAACGTGTCGTTCTATCCTGCACAGATCTTGTAGTACACCTCTGTGCGCCTCATATCGGCATCTTCTTGCTTGAGCAGGCCTTAACACGAGGCATCTCTACAAATTAACACCAAAAGACAATTCATTTGTCAGCACAAGGGACTTCAGATTTAAGGAAAGGTAAGTACCAAGCGAAAACATGGATAGGAAAGAATTGCCTTTCCTTATTCGCTCAATAGTGACCTCAGAAAATAGTAATGTTAGACATGACTTATATGTTCTAAGGTCACTACCGAGCGAATAGGTGCATAGGAAACAGTTTGCCTTGCCTGCAAAAAATACCTTATTCGCTGAGTGGTGACCTCAAAAAGTGTACAAGCAAGCGAACAGGTTTACAAGCAATGTGAAGGAGATCTTAAATCTATGCATTCTAACTGTCATGTCATTCCCTCCGATCACCTCCCCTATATCGGGGGGATGATAACATTGATTCTCTCTCCCACGTCCACCTCTCATGAAACCTCATGGCAGTACCACCCTCTCATAAAACCTCATGCCCAGGCTCTGCTTTTTAGGCGTGTTTGAAAGTCTATTTAAGAAGCAGTTGTTTCAGAACCTCCCTCAAGGTTTTGCAAAACATTTGCGAAGAGATAAGCTGGCTGTGAACCCTAAACCCTAAACCCCTCGGAAATTAATAGGCCACTCTTTGTAAAGTCTGAAGTGTTTTCTAACTCAAACTCGGTGTTCAGTTGTAATTTTGTTTCTTTCTTATTAAATCAAAAGGCGTATTTTGCAAAAGAAAGCCCTAAATCCGCAACAAGCAGGGGTTACCTTCCCCTTATTTGCTTAATATTGATCTCTGTACTAGCAGACATCACTTAACTTTTCTTTTGGTCAGTACAAAGCGAATAGGGCACTTCGGACCAGGTGACCTTACCGTATTCGCTTGGTACTGACCAACTACAGAAAATTAAAGGGCACGGGACCTAAATCAAAAGGCGTATTTGGCAAGGAAAACCCTAAATCCGCAACAAGCAGGGGTTACCTTCCCCTTATTTTCTTAATATTGACCTCTATACTAGCAGACATCACTTAACTTTTCTTTTGGTCAGTACCAAGCGAATAGGGACCTTTGGACTAGGTGACCTTACCGTATTAGCTTGGTATTGACCAACTACAACAAATTAAAGGGCATGGGACCTAAATCAAAAGGCGTATTTGGCAAGGAAAACCCTAAATCCGCAACAAGCAGGGGTTACCTTCCCCTTATTTGCTTAATATTGACCTCTGTACTAGCAGACATCACTTAACTTTTCTTTTGGTCAGTACCAAGCGAATAGGGCACTTCGGACCAGTTGACCTTAGCGTATTCGCTTGGTACTGACCAACTACAGCAAATTAAAGGGCACGGGACCTAAATCAGAAGGCGTATTTGGCAAGGAAAACCCTAAATCCACAACAAGCAGGGGTTACCTTCCCCTTATTTGCTTAGTATTGACCTCTGTACTAGCAGACATCACTTAACTTTTTTTTTGGTCAGGACCAAGCGAATAGAGCACTTCGGACTAAGTGACCTTACCTTATTCGCTTGGTACTGACCAACTACAGCAAATTATAGCGCATGGGACCGAAATCTAAAGGCGTATTTGGCAAGGAAAACCCTAAATCCGCAACAAGCAGGGGTTACCTTCCCCTTGTTTGCTTAGTATCTACCTCTGTACTAGCAGACATCACTTAACTTTTCTTTTGGTCAGTACCAAGCGAATAGGGCTCTTCGGACTAAGTGACCTTACCTTATTCGCTTGGTACTGACCAACTACACAAAATACAAGTGCGCAGAAGGGTAGTAAGTAGCATACCTCTTCACTGTGTGTAGAGTTCCGCGTCGCTGAAGCACTGCAGAACAAGAGTAAGAGAAGGAGGATGCGCGAGAGTAAGAGGTGATGATGTTTTCTTACCACGTGGCGTCGATGGGGGTAGAGTTAATTAGAATGATGCGCAATAGAGGACGCGAAAAGAGGCAGAATAGTTGAAACTTGAGATGTTTGGCGGGGGTAATGTCTCAACTTAGAATGCTTACCTCGGGGAGGGTGACAACTTCACTTATGCGCGAGATTGTGGTTGGTAAACCGTACTGCATGGGAATCTAAGACCATTTAATACTGGTTGTCCTTGAGAGCGCAGCCCACGTGCCTTTTTGAGTGACCGTTAAGGGTCAGACAGACGCCAATCGCCCTTGCAGTCGCCATCTCGCACCTTCTGCCTGGCCAGCTCTCGTGCCTTTGACTTTTCTGCGCCCTTCCCCTTGGCCAGCTCTCGTGATCCTGCGTTTAGAGTCAAACGCCGATCGCCCTTGCATTCGCCATCGCCTTTGCCTTTTCTGCGCCTTTCCCCTTGGCCAGCTCTCGTGATCCTGCGTTTAGAGTCAGACGCTGATCGCCCTTGCATTCGCCATCATCTTTGCATTTTTTGCGCTCTTCCCCTTGCCCAGCTCTCGTGATCCTGCCTTGAGTGACCTCCACTGGGTCGAGTCCTTTGCTGCCGCGTCGCCATCGCCATCGCCCCCCTATTGGTTCTTGCTGTTGTGGCCTGCGACATCACCATCCAACTCGGAGCCATTGGATATTGCAGAGACAGGTTCTTTCTCTCTGCCTCTCCCCTTCCTGTGTGTTGTTAACTGTGTGCGCACCGAAGCCACTGCATTAGGGTTAAAACGCATGCATGGTTGGAATAATTACTCCTTATGTGATGACCGTATCGCATTCATGGTTGTAATAATTACTCCTTATGTGGTGACCGTATCGCATTCATGGCTGGAATAATTACTCCTTATGTGAACTATAAATCTATCACTGTCATGCAGCAGTCGTGTGTAGCTACCCCTCTTGTAAATTATTTTTTGCTCTTGTAATTTATTAACTCGCGCTTATGGTAAAAAAAAAACATAATATGCTCTGTTCTTATCTACCTGTTCCGAATGCCACAAGACAGAACCAAGCGAATAGAACCCTTCGGAGATTCTCGGGGGCCCTACTCGCTTGGTACTGACTCAACTAACGTCACCACTTATGACATTAACGCATGGGACATAACCCGTCGATATGACATTAGTGCACGCGACATAACCAAGCGAATAGAGTTCTTCGGAAATTCTTGGGAGCCCTACTCGCTTGGTTCTGACTCAACTAACGTCAACTCTTATGACTTTAGCACATGGGATAGAACCAAGAGAAGAGGGTCCTTCGGAAATTCTTGGGTACCCTACTCGCTTGGTTCTGACTCAACTAATGTCACCTCTTATGACATGAGCGCACGGGTTCGAACCAGGAAAAATAGGCCATTGAGGGGTACTCGAGGCCCAAAATTCGCTTTGTTATTACACCAAATAGTTTTGGCTTGCTTTTTCTTTCAATCATGGGGATCATAGTCCTCGAGACAGACGTGAGCGAGGATACATGTGAAGAAAAACTATTCACATTCTTATATAACGCCCGAGCTCATCACCGTGCACTAGAACTATCAGGAATGTTCAATGCAGAGTTTTCTATACAGAGGATTATAGATTGCTCCTTTGAGTACCTACAAAACCATTTGCAACAGTATGAGGCAGTCACTTGTGACAATTCCATGACAACTGATGGCATGAGATATGTGCACCCTGCCGACCTTGACCCTGACAATAGTGCTTCAAGGAGACTGAATCGCTGTCTTGAAAAGTGTCCCTCCAATGCACTGCTTGTACAAGACAGGTGTATGAAGCACTTAAAAAAATGTCGCTTATTGGAATTCTACCATGGGTTTGTCTGTTACTTATACTTGCAGACGGTGTCAGGAGTTTTTTGGAGCAAGGGATTGCGCATATGTACATATACATGCATGGTGCATCAAATAAAGAATTGCCCATTTTTCAGAGCCAGGTGGTTACGTGGGGCCCACATGTGTACAGGTAGGATAGGGTGTACATAGTGCATCGATTTTCACTATTACCAGTACCACTGTGTTTTTTCTACAATAAGGAGAAGTTGGTAGCGCGTAAAACTTCTTGAGGAAGCTATCCGCAGGCCGACGACATGAGGTAAGCAGGTGCGTCAGATGGCATCGAGTGGCGTCAGGAGGTCAAACGGGGTCAATACTTGCACGCGGAGAAGTATGGACACGGCGTGGGTGTTTTCTTGTGATACTTATGCAGAAAGGTCATCATGAGGACCGCTTTTTGGGGCCACTTCACGTGGTTGCGGGATGCATTATTTGGAAAAACTGAGTGCCAGGTGTGCGGATGATGCAAAAAAGGTGACAACTATGCACTGCAAGGTCAGTTTTTGGTCTGTTCGGGGTCCGTTTGAGGTCATCTAAAAGGCCACGGGTGCCCAGCTAATAAAGCTAAGTGTGGGAATTGAAAAAACTGAGAGAAGACAAGAGAAAATGTGGAGAAGAGAGGAGGAACAACTGCAAGTGTGTTTTTGTTGTTTTTGGAGCATTTTTTGGCCCTAAACTGCTCATCTGAGGTCCGATTTGAGCACTGTAACATTGTAGGGTGGGGTTTTTGGGCATTTCGGACGCAATGGCGCTGTCCATTTTGCCAAATTTCTCACAGATTTTCTGCTTTTTTTCTGTATAATCTTCTCCGGTGAGTGGAGCCTCTGCTTAACTTTGTGGTTGTATCTGGTGTATTTCCTCAATACTGTGTAAACTATTTGCCCCATTGGTGTTGGGCTGAGCTTCATTGAGTCTAAACAACCACAAATTGCCTCCTTTGAGCTGAATTGAGAGTGTGTGTGAGTGTATATGTGTGAGTGTTGAGTGGGCAAGTGGGAAATCTCTCTCTTCTCACTCCGTCTGTGTGTTTCCTGTCTCGGCCAGGCTGGTTGTGTAAGCCGAGTGGTGCCCCATAATGTGTGTGTGTATCATCCCAAGAGTGTGTGTCGGGTCATTATAGAGGCGTTGTGTATGTTTCCATCCCGCTCACATTCTTTTGGCGCCCCCACGGAGGATCTTCTTTGAGTACCTTCTGCTTCGAGCTTCAAGCTTCGAGATTCGGGGCTACAGGTTACAGGTTATAGGGACAGGTACAGGTGATTCACACAGGTACAGGTAGCTGGAGTACAGTGATATACTAGCAGTGATGTCACTTGCGGTTGTTGTAGGTATGCATCACTTGGCGCGCTGGATTGTACGTTACTTGTGGAAACTGCCATTGTACTCATTTGTGGAGCCATACTTGGTTGTATTTGGCAGTCCCAGCCATTTCTGAGACTTGGTCTGGAAGATAGTCATTTCTGAGACTTGACTATACGCGATTTGCATTAGCCTTCGTGTGAGGGTCGATAGCGTGAGGTTTTTATTGAGCTGGGGGATTCTCAAATGTGGAGATCCTTTCGGTGATACCTGTAGCTGGAGAACCCTTTTTGTGACCTCGCCATAGGCTATGTACTAGTGAGTCCTACTTGATGCTCGGGTTCTATTGTTGACAGTTTATGCATACATATACAGTCTATATTTTGGGTTCCTACTGCTCTATTTCTGGGGAAACTCTGCCAAAAATTTTCCAAGTTATGATGGGTGGTTTTTTGGTCTTTTGAGCCATTTATGTTGTTATGCTGCTAAAATTTTGGCAAATCAGAGGTTAAGTCAGGTGTGCCTTCTTGGGAGCTTCATGGTTGGCTTTAATGGATGATCAAAATGGCCCTCAATTCACTCCATTTAATTTAACTCAAAGAATCCAGATAAATGTTCATGTGTCCAGGAAGATTTTTTTCCAGCAGCGCATAGTCTTTATGTTCGGGCCAAGAAGATTACGAGAGATCTTGGAATGTCCTTTGCCTGTTGTAATTCTGATGATCACAAACTCATTTGATGTGCATGTGTTTGTCCTTATCTAAAGTTGAGCTCCATTGAAGTTTCTGGGGATTGGGTAGTCAAAAGTTTTGGGTTCTTGCACGTGTGTTCAAAGGGGTTCTCAAAGCATTGTAACTTGGGTAGCCATGGCTTTCTCTTATCCGGAGTTTCATGGAAGAAGTGATGAAGATGTGGAAGATTTTTTGGAAAAGATGGAGGTTGCCTGCATTAGCAACCAGATTCATGACCCTGGGTAGATGTTACGTCTTCTCCAAATTTGTTTGAAGAGTGATGCACGAGTTTGGTCCAAAACATTTGAAGAGGAGTTGCGTGCAGCGGATCCACCTGTAAGATTGAGTTGGGACAATCTAAGGCATGGGTTTGAAGTGGAGTTTGTGAAGATAGAAGATCCTGACAAAGTGTGGCAAGAAGTACAAGGTTTGGTGCAAAAGGAAGGTGAGCCAGTAGATGCGTACATACGTAAGTTCTCATGGGCATGGGAGCAGATGTGCAAGGCCTTAGTACCATAGGTACCCACGCCTGACATGATAAAGAAAGACGGGTTCTTGGCTGGTCTTTGGGAGAATATACATTGGAGAGTGGAGCTAAAGAAGCCTAGGACATATGAAGATGCACTAGAGGTAGCAAGGAACAAAGAGTGGAAGTTGAGGAAAATGAGCCAGTTAGGGGTGGAGTCTTTGCCCATGAGGTCTGAATTTCAGCCTATAGAGTCTTTACAAGATCGCATGTCAGGGGTTCATCATGAACCAGTGGTTCCTGTTACTACTCAGGTTATGCTAGCAGTGGTCACTACATCGGTGCAAGATGATGGGCTAAGGCAAGAAATGAGGCAAGTGGTAGATTTGATGAAGAATCTCAGCTTAAACATGCTAGGTCAAGTGGGAAATAATCGAGGTCGAGGGAGGTTTGCAAATCAGCCAGGAGGTGAAGAAAGACCTAGGAATGGTGTCGGACAAAGCAATGGTAGGTTCTGGAGGCAGACGCCCACATGTTATAATTGTGGAGAGTTGGGTCACATCAGCCCGCAATGTGATAAGCCACCAAGGATGAGGGGAGACATGTATCCATTGCCAAGACAGGTGCTAACTAGGTCAAATGATTATGGCATCGAAATTAAGGGAGATGAAGGAACCAGTGGATTAACCCAGGAGGAAAAGATAAAGACAAAAGTGCTAAGTGTAGTCACCTTGGAAAAGGCATCAAAGCTAGAGGATACATTAGTGATGCCTATTGGGAAGAGGCCCACAGAGGATAAGGAAGGAAGAAATGCCCCAGGTCCTAGTAAGAAGAAGGGAAAGAGTCATGAAGGCGAGGATGTCAAGGCCAAGAGAAAAAGGAGAGCTCGTCGAAAGTTTCATGTTTCAGATTTTCCACTAGGGGATGGGCAATTAAGCTATGACTTGAAGGAGGATCTGACAAGCAGGAAAGCCGATGTTACTTTTGGGCAGCTTATAGAGATGGTGCCTAAGCTAAAGCAACAGTGGAAGAGGATGGTTAACCCAATGGAGAAAGAGCCAGAGAGAGGTTCAGTAAAGGTGTTGGCAATGGATGAGCTACCAGAAATTTGTCCAATAGTAGATGTGTGGCATAAAAGGAAAAATTTGGGACAAGGTTATGTGGATGGCAGAGCCCAAATATGCGTCATAACACACTCATGCGTTGAGAAGATGGGTCTCACAGTGGCTGGGGTGTCAGGTTTCCGGATCAGATTGGCAAACCATCAGAAAGTAAAATGCTTGGGTGTTGTAAAGAGCTTAGAAGTGGAGGTATATGATGTAAAGGCAATGGTTGATTTTCATGTGATGCCAGCAGGGTTGGGAGCATATCCTATTATACTGGGCAAACCATGGTTACGTGCAGTGGGAGCTGTTCAAGATTGGCGACATGGTACGATTAGCCTCTATGGAAAGACAAGTACCAAGAAGCTATACAATATGGACACAAGGAAACGATTAGAGGATCTTTATGAAGATGAGGATGAGTCTAGTGATGAAGACTCTTCCATGATGACAGATGAGGACAGTGATAGCACTACCAATAGTGATGAGGATGCTGATGTTGCATTTCTTTTGATGGACAAAGAAATCCAGGAGTTTGGTTTAGTTGCATTTGCGAATGAAGTTGAGGATGAAAGTGAAGGGCCTTATGAAGTGATTGAAGGGCTGATGCAAACCAAGGTTGAGTTTTCAAAGAAGCAGGAATTGATGACACAAATGATCAGTGGAGACCTCTCAGCTATGGAGAAGGATATATATCTGCACATGCTGGCTAGTTTTCCTGATTTGTTCATTACTTCATATGAAGAGATCAGAGGGTTCAAGGGTGAAGAGATGCATATAGAGCTGAAAGAAGGTGCTAAGCCAGTGAGGCAAAGGCTAAGAAGGATGAGTCAAGAGCAAATGGAAGCCTTGCGAGAAGAGGTGGACAAGTTGTTGAAGGCAGGGTTCATAGTCCCTGTGGACACCAAAGAATGGGCGAGTCCAGTTGTAGTCAGTCCAAAGAAGGATGGGAAGTGGAGAATTTGTGTAGATTTTAAACCCTTAAACGCATCCACTAAGAAGAACCCATATCCTCTTCCATTCATCGATCAGATCTTGGATTCAGTGGCAGGTTATGAGAGGTACAGTGTGTGTGATGGTTTTTCAGGCTATTTTCAATTGAAGATTTCTCTTAAAGACCGCACAAAGACGACTTTTATTACGCCATGGGGCTGCTATTGCTACACAGTATTGCCATTTGGGTTGTCAAATGGACCTTCCTTCTATCAAGAGAGAGAAAATTGGGTGCTGGAACCATTCATTGGTAGTTGTGTTAAAGCTTTTATGGATGACTTCTGTGTTTATAGCAGTAGGGCTGAACACCATGAGAAGCTGCAGATGGTATTGGCTCAATATGATAAATGTGGAGGACAACTAAATCCAAAGAAATGTCATCTAGCACAGCCAAGGGTGAAGTTATTGGGCCATATGGTGTCAGAAAATGACATTGAGGCTGATCCAGAAAAGGTTAAGTCTATTATTCTTCTTCCATCACCTACGAGTACGAAGCAATTGGCAACTTTTATACACAAAGTGAAGTTCATGGCACGGTTTATTCCATTGTCTTCGCAGCGTCTTTATCCATTACAGCAAGTGGCAAAGCATGATCCATTGAAATGGGATGACAAGTGTGAAGAAGTGTTTCAAGAGGTGAAAGAGGTGTTAGGGGGGTTGTTAGCCATGCAGGCTCCTGATTGGGAGAAAGTGTTTTATGTAAATCCATCAGTAGGGGATGATTCCATTGGACCCATGCTATTGCAAAAGGGGAAGGGCAGCCATTATATGAGGCCAGTGTATTGTGCAAGCCGAGTGAAGTTGGTAGCGGAGAGAAAGTTCTCGGAAGTAGAGCTAGTGATGACCAGTGTAATATTTGCTTGTAGACGATTTCGTCATTACTTGCTACCACAGCCTTTTGTTTTCTTGACGAGTTATACCTTTTTGCCACAGTTAATTAATGGTACTAACATGTCAAATGTGGTGAAGAAATGGGTAATTGAGCTGCAAGAGTTTGAGTTCTCTTTTCTAGTGGAAGATAGTACAAGGGCTACCCTAGCTGATTTGTTGACCTACAAGGAGAATCCCCTTATTGTTAAGGAAGAGGTGGTGAGAAAGTTAGTTGAAGAAGTGCCACAGATCAGCAATGCAGATGTGTTGTTCTTTGATAGTTCATACAGAAAGAGCCATGATGCAGCTTCAGGGGGGATAGCACTTTATGATCCAGAGGGGAAGCTAGTATGCAAGAGAGGGTTCAAATTGGATGCTCATAGTAACAATGAGGCTGAATATGCTACTCTCGAAGCTGGATTACACATTTGTTTGAAGCATGGGGTTCGAAGGTTGAGCATAAAAGGTGATGCCTTGCTAGTGGTGAAGCAATTGCTGGGTGTGTGGAAGAGCAAGAACACCTCATTGAAGGAAATGTTCTTCAGAATTAAAGGCCTGTTAAAAAATTTTGAAGCATGGATTATTAGACACATTGAACGTGCTCTAAATGGAGAGGCACATGAAGCAGCTCAAAGTATGATTGGGGAGCTATTTGTGTTGAGGAACACTTTACGTCTTTATCATGGCTGGGAAAGTTTGGCTCAAGAAGAGGAGTTTTTGCTAACAGGAATCATTCCAAAGGAGATTCGGAAGTCTAAGAAGTATGGCTTTGTGCGTAGAGCATACAGGTACAAATTGATTGGTGATGTCTTATACATGAAAGGGGCTGATCTCGTGTTGAGACGTGTACCTTGGCAGGAGGAGCTTTATAGAGTGTTGGAAGAGAATCATGAAGGCGCATGTGGTGGCCATTTTGCTCTAAAGATTACCTTGCATAAGATTTTGCAAGAGGGGTATGTATGGCCGAGTTTGCACAAGGATGTTCACCATTGGTGTAGGTCTTGCAATAGGTGTCAAGAATTTGGGAAGAGAGTGTTGAAGCCAGAGCTACAAAAAACCATTATGGAGTTTGATGTGTTTGAAAAGTGGGGGATTGATGCAATAGGCCCGTTACCTATCACAAGCAAGGGCAAAAGCTATATTTTGATTGCAGTGGACTATCTCTCTAGATGGGTAGAGGCTATAGCAGTAAAACAGATCACTGCAAAGGATGTGGAAAAATTTGTGTATGATGAAATATGTTGCAAGTTTGGGGTGCCATTAGAGCTACTTTCAGATAAGGGGCCAGGATTTAGAGCTAAACTGCTAGATTTTTTATGTGCAAAGATGAAGATTAGGCACAAGCATACCACTCCTTATTACCCACAGTGTAATGGCTTAAATGAAAGATTCAATGGTGAGTTGGTACAGATTCTTTCGAAAGTGACAGAGCACCAAGGAAAGAATTGGGATTTGTAATTGCCTAGTGCATTATGGGCTTACCGTACTTCGGTGAAGACAGGTACAGGGTTTACTCCATTTCATTTGGTGTATGGAAAGGAAGCACTATTGCTTGTGGAGGTAGAGTTTCCCACGGTCAAGATGTTAGAGAAGTTGCTTGGGCCGCCTAGTGATGCATTCAAAGAGAGGCTCTTGCAGTTACAAGAGGTCCAGTTGGATAGGATGAGCGCATTGGAGCATTATGGGCAGATGCAGGATAAGCCTTTGGCAAAGATAAATGAAAAGGTCAAAAGTAAGGGTATCAAGAAACATGACTTGGTTTTGCGCTACAACAGTAAGCTGGACAACACCTTCCAAAAGAAGTTTCAAATTAAGTGGGAAGGCCCTTTCAAGGTAGTGGAGTGTTTTCTAAATGGCACATATCAGCTGGCTAACCTGGATGGTGTTCTACATAAGTCAAGGGTAAATGGATTGCGCGATTACACAGTAAGCTGGAAATCATTCAAAATGAAGTTTCAAATTAAGTGGGAAGGCCCTTTCAAGGTAGTGGAGTGTTTTCTAAATGGCACATATCAGCTGGCTAACCTGGATGGTGTTCTACATAAGTCAAGGGTAAATGGATTGCGTCTTAAATTGTATCATGCTAGATTGATGATGGTGGAGCAAGATGAGCTGTCTGTGGATCAAGCAGTGTTGGTGAGGGATGAGGAGACTTGTGACGCTGCGAGTTTCATATCGCTTTTTGCTGCCGCTGATCATGAATGATCTAGCAGGCTAGGGGATGGGCAAATTATGTCAGGAGATTTTGGAGCAAGGGATTGCGCATAATTACATATACATGCATGGTGCATCAAATAAAGAATTTCCCATTTTTCAGAGCCAGGTGGTTACGTGGGGCCCACATGTGTATAGGTAGGACAGGGTGTACATAGTGCATCGATTTTCACTATTACTAGTACCACTATGTTTTTTCTACAATAAGGAGGAGTTGGTAGCGTGTAAAAATTCTCGAGGAAGCTATCCGCGGGCCGATGACATGAGGTAAGCAGGTGCGTCAGATGGCATCGAGTGGCATCAGGAGGTCGAACGGGGTCAATACTTGCATGCGGAGAAGTATGGACATGACATGGGTGTTTTCTTGTGATACTTATGCAAAAAGGTCATCATGAGGACCACTTTCTGGGGCCACTTCACGTGGTTGTGGGATGCATTATTTGGAAAAACTGAGTGCCAGGTGTGCGGATGATGCAAAAAAGGTGACAACTATGCACTGCAAGGTCAGTTTTTGGCTTGTTCGGGGTCCGTTTGAGGTCATCTAAAAGGCCACGGGTGCCCAACTAATAAAGCTAAGTGTGGGAACTGAAAAAACTGAGAGAAGACCAGAGAAAACGTGGAGAAGAGAGGAGGAACATCCGCAAGTGTGTTTTTGCTGTTTTTGGAGCATTTTTTGGCCCTAAACTGCTCATCCGAGGTCGGATTTGAGCACTGTGACATTGTAGGGTGGGGTTTTTGGGCATTCTAGACGCAATGGCACTGTCCATTTTGCCAAATTCCTCACAAATTTTCTGCTATTTTTCTATGTAATCTTCTCCGGTGAGTGGAGCCTCTGCTTAACTTTGTGGTTGTATCTGGTGTATTTCCTCAATATTGTGTAAACTATTTTCTCCATTGGTGTTGGGCTGAGCTTCATTGAGTCTAAACAAAAGCAAATTGCCTCCTTTGAGATGAATTGAGAGTGTGTGTGTGAGTGTATATGTGTGAATGTTGAGTGGGCAAGTGAGAAATCTCTCTCTTCTCACTCCGTCTGTGTGTTTCCTGTCTCGGCCAGGCTGGTTGTGTAAGCCGAGTGGTGCCCCATAATGTGTGTGTGTATCATCCCAAGAGTGTGTGTTGGGTCATTATCGAGGCGTTGTGTGTGTTTCCATCCCGCTCACAATGGATGGCGAGTCAGAGACTTCGCACTCAACAACTTTCGATAGTTGTCGATTGGCGCCGGAGGAAGAGGTAGAGGATATGGAGGTGCAATTCAATCCAGAAGAAGAGCGGGAAGAGGTACTAAAGGAAACCTTTGATGCGAGCTTAACTCTTGTTTCTCTTGTGGATGCAGCAATAGGGTACATGCAAGAAAGCCCAAGTATGGAAGCGACTTTGCCTCTCAATTGTGCTCCCAACTTTGCTATGTCGGGCGACACCCACTATATTCTACTCACAGATATCATGCATGAGCTCAATATACGGGAGGACTACTGCCTAGCGGCAATTGCAAATTTTTGTGAGGTAGACATGGGGTTTGTGGATGATGATGCAGTGGACCAATATCTTATTGCTGACACAGCTGTGAGTGACTCACAGTTCACTTCAGGGTCGCAACTGATTAAAGATACGTTCAATGAGACGAAGTCCGGAGAGGCCGATTTTCCAACAGATGAGCAGTTTGAATTGACAACAAAACAACTCGGCTTGGAAAACATGGGTAGACACCAGAAGATCATGTAATGAATAGTTAGTCTATTCACTTATGAGGGAGGTCGATGCTGGAAATGGACAAGAATCAGATGGTAACTTTTGTCGAGCATTCATATAGTATTAGAGATGGCCGAGTGATAAAATATCATGAACAAATTTTTTTGCTGCCAGGTGCTAGTGTATAACGATAGTTTCCTAGAAGAGCGGGAGGCTCACGCCAAGGGCTTGTCACTAGAGTCCAAGGTAAGGATGCAGTGTTGTCTCACTACATCAGGCGTTTCAACCACAAAAAGGTTTGTAGAATAAATTCAAGTACTTGACAATTGTACTCATCTCACTTACGGCTAATAAATTGATTGCAATTATTATGTAGATCATAATATACCACAAGGAATATTTCGATGACAATGCAAAGTTCCCTCTGTTTGCAATGAAAGCTATTACAAGATTGTGTGGTAGGCACCCCCTCCCACTAAACGCAGAAAGAGTAATTCTGATTGAAAAATAGTTTGCTCTACATGTATTTGGCATTGGATATGGGTGCCAGGCACTCAGAGCCCCATATTTCATGTCCTACACAGCTCAGTCTCTGGCTGCAGGGGTTGAAGACCCGGAAGGATTAGATCCATACAATAAGCGGCTGTTTCTGAGGGAAAGAAGACGCATGATGCCCGTAGGGATGCTGCCATCAACAGAGGAAAGAGCTCGTCTACAGAGCTTGCACATCGAAGAGGTACAAAGTGAGGAGGAAGGAGGTGCATCGAAGAGGATAAAAACGACGGGCTCAGGTCCATCTTCTCCCGCTCCTGACTCGTGACCGGCGCCACCTCGCATGGCGCTCGGTCGCATTTGATGCTCCCCAAGCCATCTGTTTCTTCTCTTTCCGGATGTGTTGTAAAGACCGTGTAATTTCTGAACTCTTAAGAAGTTCCTTCTGCCTTGCTCTATGAATTAGTCGTCTATAAGTCCATTGGTGTAACTCTAATAGGCTATTGGCCTTTTCTTTTCCTCCCCCATGCCGAGTGTGCTTAAAATAACCCGTTCTTGCCATGTAGTGGGTTTTTTCCATGCCTTGTGTGGACCATATTGATAGTGAACAGTATGTCTTGGCAAAATATAGACCATGGTTGAACAATATGTGCTGCATTGAAATAACACAAAATGGTCAGTTGAGTACAATTTAAAATTTTGTTTTGTATACGTAGAATGCCAACCTACCATGTAATGTGTGATATGTTGCCCACCCCACCTTGTAAGGTAATCCTTTTTTCAATCCACCAAGGCTGCTTGAAATGATGTGAGCTTACTTTTGTCCCATGAATGTTGCTCAAGGTAGTGGAAAATTTTATCTAGTGATTTCCACACGTTCTCTTTGTGATTCTGGATTGCCCCACCACCAGCATTGTCTTTAACCACTTTATGTAACTGTTTCCATTTGTTGAACAGGATCCTCCTTTCTTCTCTATCTGAATCTTTGAGGCTAAACCCAAGAAACCTTCTTGCCTTCACTCCGCCTATCGATGATTTCCTTGGTACCTTGTACCGACTTTGAGACATCTTAGGGTCCTCTTCGATTTTGACATTGCCTCCATGCAAACCAATGTCTGAGAGCACTCCCTCTAATGCTTTGATCACTCTTTTTGACTCACTTTCTGGCTTTAATGTCCATGAAAAACATATGTACAAATGAACCACCTTTTCAATTATTCGACAGAGTGCATGAAGTGTACATACGTGAACTCTACTTAGAGGAATATCAAGCACTGGTTTAAAAGTTTTATCTTGAAGATGTCTGTTGGGAGCTCTAATCCATTGCACACTCTCAAGTGATTGTGCATCAGCCATGCAATATAAGCATGGATTTGCCACAGCTGCTCCGTGTGTTATGTTGTACATACACTTAAGAGTCTTTAAGTCACCTGCCATGTGCCATTCCACTGTGTAGTCGCCAAATCCTTCCATTGAAAGAACGGCTCCATTTCTTTGTTCACTGATGATAGAAGGAATTTGGGTTTGACTAAAAACCCAATCGAGGGTTTCAAAATTTTCCTTATCAACCTGCAGTGAAAATTGAAAACACAAAATCAACAACCAAATAATCAATATTTTTGTTATCAGAGATTGACCGAAGTATACCTGAAATGATCCTAGAGATAGAATGTTGTTTTCTAATTGCACGCTGAAGTATCAGGATCCTCTTTCGTTATTGATGGATCCAGAGCTCTGTTCATGAGGGTAATGGTGACTCTCTCCAACTTCTTGTTCTTCAGGACCTCGCACTCGTCGAGCTTCAAAACAAACTTGAGAACCCCACCGCACTCGTCTTGACTGATGTCAAAGAAGTGAACTGCATACCTTTGCAATGCTTCAAGATCAACGAAGAGGTTGTTGTGCTCGTTAAAGTGTACCTCTCTGCCGTCCTTGCCTAAGAACGTTGCTTCAATATGGAATGGTGACCCCAGTTTCTCAAACACCTCATCGTTTACGTGCCGGCAAGCAACCTTTACATGTGATGGCTTTGGCAGCAATGATCCTCTCTGTAGTTTATTTTGAGATTTTTTAGCTATTGCTTTGAAGAGTGCCCTGTATCCCATCTGCGAGATGCCACTCTCATCAAGTATTGCTTGCACTTACATTGGTTCCAGTTGATTCTCGTTCATGAAGGAGGTAAGTAGCCTCCCTTTCGATTCAACTTATGAAATTTTTTCTGAGTTATCATCTCTTCAACTACTTCTTTTGGAACTAGACGGCTGTAATGCACTCCGACATTGAAGCCTGCACCGTTCGAGTTTGGATGCAGTAAAGACCTGCCAAAAAAGCACAATGCATTATGATCATGTATAGGAAAGTAAGTGTACTTTTAATGAAGCACATTAAAGAAAAAAACTTCGAGTTACCTTAAAGCTCGTATTCGTTTTTTTAGGCCACCACTACCAACCTTCATGTTCTCAAGGTTGCAGAGATCTCATTTTCTTTTCCGACTACCAAGCACGGTGTCTTTCTCTCGCAAACTTGTGATCTTCTTCTCAAGGCCTTGGATTGTCTCGTTGTTTGATGAAATCTTTTGAGAGCATGCTTCATTAAGTTTCTTCAGCTGCATGTTCTCCATTGCCAGCTGCATGTTATTTGCCTTTCTGCATTCAATCCTCTCATTTCCAAATGTTTGGTGTATCCCAATAGCCCATCCTTGCCATCGCCTGTGAAATGTAAGAGGTTAGTGATATTAGCAAAGGGAGGTGGCGCATTTGTCATAGGATCCTTTGGATAAATAGACCCATCGGTCCACAAATCCAAATGATGTTCCTTGTTTGTCCTTCTAAGTTCTTTCTCCCGTTGAGATAAGAAAGACTCCCTCCTATGTTTCTGCAACGGTGCGTACTCTTGCAATACATCAACATGAAGATGATGTGTGTTCTTTCTTTGGGTAAGTGTTAAAGATGAAGGGGCCGAGGATAGTAAGTTCAAATTAGTGTTTTCATCAGGAAAAGATGCGTTCTCCATTCCTAGAGTTGATAGAGAAGCAGACGGAGAAATATCTCAGGTTTTGGGAGGGAAAGCCATATTCTCAAGTTTAGAGTTGATAGAGTTCGTGTGGCTTATGTTTCTGGAGGGAACTCTTGTAAGTTGGCATTTCAAATCATTAGTCATACGGTTAGTTGGATTCCTGACAAGAGAACGAAGGATAAGTATGATAAAGACGGCGACTACCTACCAAAGAATGTCATTTTGGCTTTTTGTTGCGTAGAAAAGTATCACATAAAATGCACAAGTTAACATTTTCATTTTCTCTCTCTAAGCCGACATGGCACTTCTTACAGGGCCCAAAAGTGAGTCCAACTTTCTCCTAATGACTTGGCTTATACAACCCACTTGGCCGAGACAGGGAAAACACCGATGGAGTGAGAGGAGAGAGACTACCCATTTACCCACTCCACACAGAGAGAGAGAGACACACACACACCCAAAAAAATTAGCTCAAAAAAGGAGAATTACTGATGTTTAGATACAATTGAGCTTGGGCCAACACCAATGGGGCAAACAGCTCACACAATATATGTAAAATATGCCAGATACAATCACAAATTGGAGCAGAAGTTTCGTCCATAGGAGAAACTTACACAACCAAAACAACAGAAAAACAGTGAGTAATTTGGCAAAATGGACAGTTCCATCGCGTTCAGAATGGCCCAAAACCCCAATATACAATGTCAAAGTGCTCAAATCCGACCTCGGATGAGCAGTTTACGGCCAAAACAGGCTCCAAAAACAGCAAAAACATAGTTGCGGCTATTCCTCCTCTCTTGTCCACGTTTTTTTTGGTCTTCTCTCAGGGTTTCATTTTCCACAACTTAGATTTATTACTTGGGCACCTTTGGCCTTTTAGTTGACGTCAAACGGACCCCGAACATGCCAAAAACTGACCTCGCAGTGCATAGTTGTCACCTTGCTGCATCCATCCGCACATCTGGCACTCAGCTTGTTCCAATAATGCATCCCGCAACCATGTGAAGTGTACCCAAAATATGGTCCTCATGATGTATTTTCTGCAAAGTTACCACAAGAAAACACCCACGGTGTGTCCGTACTTATCCACGTGCAAATATTGACCCCATTTGACCTCCTGAAGCGACTAGATGCCATCTGACGCACCTGCTTACCTCATGCTGTCGGCCTGTGGATAGCTGCCTCGAGAAGTTTTACGCACTACCAACTCCTCATATTATAAGGAACTAGGCAACTAGGCTCTGATAGATCCTCCTCCCAACCTCCCTTTATAGGGTGGGCTCCTAGCCCCTTGCCATAGACGGATCTCCTATCCACACTGCCTAGCCCGGCCCGTGGCCGTAGTCCTTGTGCCTAGCCTAGTTCTTAGGGTACAGGACCCGTGTCCTCACATTACTTCCCCCTTAAGGAAGATTTTTCTTCCTCGAAAACACAAGTAGTAACATCTTCTTAAGAATACTGGTGTTCTCTTTGACATCCCATAAGTGAGCCAATTGTCTGTATGACCGATAATTGGTGCAGTGAGGAGGTTCAATGAAACCAAGATGAATATCTTGATTTTCAACATTGTTGTCCGTTTGCAACCACTTGGGTCTAAATGGTAACTCCATTTATAACTCACTTGAGTGCTGTAAAGGAGTAACCACAACTAAGAGTCACTTGGGTTTAAATGGTGACTCCATTTATAACTCACTTGAGTATTGTAAAGGAGTAACCACAACTAAGAGTTGTCCAAAGGCATAACCAGTTTTCAGATCTTCTGACGGGACTGGAATAATGCATGGAAACCTTGGCGTAACTTTCCATGCAGTTGTGAGCCAA
The DNA here is from genome assembly GCF_014529385.1 of Adiantum capillus-veneris. Classification (NCBI taxonomy): domain Eukaryota; kingdom Viridiplantae; phylum Streptophyta; class Polypodiopsida; order Polypodiales; family Pteridaceae; genus Adiantum; species Adiantum capillus-veneris. The sequence goes on from NC_140932.1 coordinate 36,952,362, forward strand.
ATTTCCTACTCTCTTGAGTATCTTGAACAGTCCGTTACATGTGCATCCCTAATGAACGTTACTTGCCAACATGTTCTGTCAGCACACCTGGTAAGTCCTTGACGTATGAAGGTATTGACACAATCTCCAACCCCACCACAAGAGGTGTTCAAAGTCGAAAATCGTACTTAAGCAAATACTAGAATAGGGAGAAACTCATCTATTTAGAAATGCGTTGTGTTAACGTATGCTCTTAGCAGATCCTTTAGCACAAGATTACGCTTTGTAATCTTTGTAATCTGCCTATCCCCTTGGATAACTGAAAATACTGAGGTGTGTTTTCCTCATGGTTTACAGACAGTCGTCACAGATGACTGGTGAACGGGAAATCACAGTAGTGTTTAACATTGGTGAAGAATCAACAATGTCCAAAATAACCATCGTGGTTAACGTGAAAAAATCCACAAACGCCCAAACCGAGCAATGACCTCTATTGGTGATTTATAGACTCAAAGGTAATCTCATAGAGATAGTGCACATAAAGTGCAAAATGCTTCATAAGCAACAACCTGTGGAATATGCATGCCGTTCCAATCAGCCTTTGCTAAACACTAGGGCCCATACCACCTAGTGTGCATGCATTTAGCAAAAACAGATCTGAGCCTGTATATCCATGGTGATCCTTGCCTTCAACTTGTGGCAAATGTGATGCACCTAGCACACATTAAAGAGGATTGTAAATAGTTCTAAAAAGAAAGTAAATACTTTCAGTTGCAATCTTTTGCAATCCTTGCTGAAATGTTTGAACCATAATAGAAGGTGAAACAGTGATCATGTCTAGGTACAAACAATGAAACTTTTTCATTTTCAATATGTGTAAACAACCATCTGTAATGTTGTTTAGCAATACTTGTACCTTAACAAGTCATTCTACGTATCCGACAATTTCTGGCCACGAAATTGCTCCTGATATGTCGTGCTAAAAATGGTATAGAAAACAGATGTGACCAGCACTTAGGGACTTTGTCATGACACATATTTGAAATAGGGGCACCAGTGTCAGTCCTGGAGACTCATATTCGCCACATGTGGAATATGTCTCAACTAAGGATGTCTGAAAAAGAACATTCTACAAGTACAAGATGTACTTGTGCGTGGAGGTAGCTCTAAACACTTTACGAGACAGGAGTGAGAGGGACCCTCATTCATTGATTCACACTGGCTAAACCGAACTCCTTGAGTTCCTAGACCATGTTGTATCCCATGTGACAACATGTGCCAAATTGAACCCTACAAGTAAGTTAGTAACAGCATAAGGCAGAAAGATAGATTGGCTACTTGGCCCAAAATACTTTGTGCCAACATGCCCTTGGCATGAATTTGTAACATTCAAGCGTACTTATACGTCTTGAAAAACCAAGCAAAGCATACTAAAAATGAAATAACACCAAATCAATAGATGCATACCTGGAGATTCGAACGTAATGTTCATTTACCCGTATTCAAATGGGGAGGAGCACGTCCCCTACCTGAAAAAACAAACAGCATTGCACTGGGAAGCCTGGTTTTTGCCTTTGCAATCCAAGCTCTTGAATTAGAATCTATGTAGTCAAACCCCTTGATAAGACTCTTTGTAGAAACTGCTCAACTAGCAGATAACGGTAACCAACATAGTTAACCGTGTATAGATTGAGTGGAATCAACTTGAAAAGTTTGTTCATCTGCTACCGTGTGGTAGATTGCGGAATTCTTTCCTTGAAAGTATAACTAGGAAAGATCAACTATGATCCTCAATGCAGATTAAACTGTGATCCTTAATGCCTATGGGGTGTTGTAGCAATCACCTGTCGGGTCTTACCCAAAACAGTATGTCCATAGACACTCCGTAGTGCTATAGAGAGAGCAGGACACCCACACGAGTGAACTACAGATCTCTTATGGACAGCCATGCTGTCGCAATTGATTGCTACATCTAGACTTTCTTGTAGAGATCAGTTGTGCTGTACGTTGAAGATTATCAAAAACTCAACTTGAGTGTCGAGCTGAAAACAAGTAGTGCAAAAATGACACCCTAAATAGCCGTAATGACAAGACTCTTTCTTGTCCATTAACGTCGATGTGTACTTCCGTGGATATATTTTGAAAACAATCACCCAAAGAATGCCAGTAGTTGGGTCTTAGACAACGGCGCTTAGCCTGTTTGGCTCATAGCCCTTATGCAAAATAGTGTTCAATCGACGAACCGATGAAGACTAATTTGATTAGCATCTTAAGCATGTGCTAGCTGTGAGTTAGAGCACCTTGGCTCAAGCTGACTCACGAGCAGAATATGTATCAAAAGCTTGTTATATTATTCCCTTAAAGAGAGAGAGAGAGAGAAGAAGAGCATGCTGGGCTGAGGAACTTTCCTTAAGGTTGTAGAGTGTGTACCCAAGCTGTGTGCCCTGACGCATCTTATGCCCTGACTTGCAGCTTATCCTAAAAGCATTCCACAATGTTCTGGGATGACTCTCTTCTCGAGAGAGGTAATAGAAAAATGTAAAACTCAGTCCGACCCATCTACCTTGTAGGGGTCGTGATTGTATGAGGATGACTTGGCATTGTCACTTTGCCTAGAAATCAAGTCAAAATTTTTGGTTCCTTTTAGTGCTGTTGTGTGTTGACAATCTCAACCATGTCAACCACATAGTGTCAAAGATGTGTGCCATTATCATCTATCTGAAGTACTCAATTGATAGTACATTGGCACATACAAGAAGCCGTGCTCCACAAGCAGTTTGCTTTGTACAACGGCTGCTTATGGAGTCTGTCAAGCACTTTGCTTTTCCCAATAGAGAGAGCTTCTCCAAAATAAACATAGACAAGAACAAACATAACTTGAAATGTACTAACCTTGTCTCCCACTTGTGGCGAGGGTTTTGGTAGTGCACTCGAATCCAGCGCATAGAGTGAAGCCTTCTCAAAATGTAATAGAAAATTGGCCTTGCCGAATCAGGAAGCGTATTGAGAATCAGAGAATTGCTCAATACTGATAGAGACAGCATCTATAGTTGAACTATCAAGAGAGTGTCAAGTATTGCCAAACAGATTTTTTTGTAACCACTGCCCTTGGCATTGGAAGGTGTAGCACAGTTGGTGATGCCCATCTGCATCATATATAGTGTTTTTGCCCGCACCCAATGCATAGACATAGGTATGAAGCTTTTCTCGTGAAAACCTTTCTTTTGTCATTATTTTGAGTGGCTTATCTCTTCCTCAACACTAGGTCAGAGATACAAGCGTCAACGTTATGAAAACTGGAAGACAACAAGTTTTGACCCAAGCCTTGCTCGTGGTGGCCGCATACAGAGTCCTACTGCATAGGAAAAATATGCCTTATGTATCCAATGCGTGGAGCCTTGCTCCCTAGTTAAATTTGATGTACCATGGTGCATCTTATGACATTGTCAAAGGAAACAGAGTTTAAAGTAAATTATCCCTGGCTATTGTTGACCTTGTCAAACAATGTACGGAACTTGAGGACAGTTATAGTAACTGCAGGAACAAAGTGTACCTTTTGCCCGTTACTGCTGTCATGCATGATCAAGACTAGCAAGAAGCCTTGCTTGTGTATGAAAATAACATTTGTTGATATCCATTGATAGGTTCTTGTAAAAGAACCGCACATATCGATTAAAAAACAACCTTGAAAGAAATAGAATACCTGATGACCATGTGGAGATTGCCATGCATGGATTTTTGATTCCCTTATCAAAAAATCCACTCGATGGCCATATAATGGATGTGTTCGTGGTGGCCTGGAATCCGTTTGATGGCGCATAGCCCTTGCAGTACTCCTCATGCTTACAGTCGAACAATATCCCAAGTTTCTGTCCGTTGCTTTCCATAATCTTTGGAAAACTTATTGCAATAAAACTTGAATGGGTTATCAAAACCATGGCAGAAATTGCAGAGCTTTTGCAGCAAAATACTGAGGATGCTCGCATGGTGCATGCATGCGGCTGAGAACGAGCTCACTTGGGAGCTAAAGCCATGGCGTTCGTCCCGACCGTGCTATTGCAGGCGGTTGAGAGCGTGCAGCCGGTGGGAGTGGCCCCTTAGGGTGCTTTAGGGCACTTTTAGGGCGCCCAATTTGAACAAAACAAAAAAAAAAGAACCGAAAATAGCTTCCACAGCTATGGTGGCCGCTACGCAGAGGCAAGGGAAGAAGATCATGCATGCTACAAGGTCTGGCTCAAAACGCTGTCGAAACGCGTTTTGTTCTCCTGCTCAAAGCGCACCCTTCAAGGCCGTAACTTCGCAATTCCATGCAGTTCCAAGTCGGCCTTCCTCCTCCCTTAAGCGGGCGTGCCCACGGCTCTACATGCCAACGGCTCCCAACTGTTAAGGGCTCTTGCCCACGGCTTGTTTTTGCTTCTTGAGCCTACCATGGAAGCTCTCATGTAAGAGGTTACTCCTAAGGCTTCGGCCCCCTCCATGCATGCCCTCCAATTGAAGAGAGAGAGAGAGAGAGAGAGAGAGAGAGAGAGAGAGAGAGAGAGAGAGAGAGAGAGAGAGAGAGAGAGAGAGAGAGAGAGAGAGAGAGATCATGCAAGCCCTACAAGGCCTGCCTCTTCCCTTCCCCCCTCCTCCATGGATGCCTTCTGTACACATGTGGGCCCCACTTAACCACCTCGCTCGGGAAAATGGGCAATCCTTTATTCGATGCACCATGCATGTGTATATACATATGTGCAATCCCTTGCTCCAAAAACTCCTGACATAATTTACCCATCCCCTAGCCTGCTAGATCATTCATGATTAGCAGCAGCAAAAAAAGATATGAGACTCGCCGTGTCACAAGTCTCCTCATCCTTCACAGACATTACTTGTTCTGCAGACAACTCATCTTGCTCCACCATCATCAACCTGGCATGATATAATTTATAACGCAATCCATTTACCCTTGACTTATGTAGAACCTCATCCAGGTTAGCCAACTGATATGTACCATTCAGAAAACACTCCACTACCTTGAAAGGGCCTTCCCACTTGATTTGAAACTTCTTTTGGAAGGTGTTGTCCAGCTTACTGTTGTAGCGCAAAACCAAGTCATGTTTCTTGATACCCTTACTTTTGACCTTTTCATTTATCTTTGCCAAAGGCTTATCCTGCATCTGCCCATAATGCTCCAATGCGCTCATCCTATCCAACTGGACCTCTTGTAACTGCAAGAGCCTCTCTTTGAATGCATCACTAGGCGGCCCAAGCAACTTCTCTAACATCTTGACCGTGGGCAACTCTACCTCCACAAGCAATAGTGCTTCCTTTCCATACACCAAATGAAATGGAGTAAACCCTGTACCTGTCTTCACCGAAGTACGGTAAGCCCATAATGCACTAGGCAATTACAAATCCCAATTATTTCCTTGGTGCTCTGTCACTTTCAAAAGAATTTGTACCAAGTCACCATTGAATCTTTCATTTAAGCCATTACACTATGGATAATAAGGAGTGGTATGCTGGTGCCTAATCTTCATCTTCACGCATAAAAAATCTAGCAGTTTAGCTCTAAATCCTAGCCCCTTATCTGAAAGTAGCTCCAATGGCACTCCAAACTTGCAACATATTTCATCATACACAAATTTTTCCACATCCTTTGCAGTGATTTGTTTTACTGCTATAACCTCTGCCCATCTAGAGAGATAATCCACTGCAATCAAAATATAGCTTTTGCCCCTGCTTGTGATAGGTAACGGGCCGATTGCATCAATCCACCACTTTTCAAACACATCAAACGCCATAATGGTTTTTTGTAGCTCTGGCTTCAACACTCTCTTCCCAAATGCTTGACACCTATTGCAAGACCTACACCAATGGTGAACATCCTTGTGTAAACTAGGCCATACATATCCCTTTCTTGCAAGATCTTATGCAAGGTGATCTTTAGAGCAAAATGGCCACCACATGCGCCTTCATGATTCTCTTCTAGCACTCTATAAAGATCCTCCCGCCAAGGTATACGTCTCAACACGAGATCGCCCCTTTCATGTATAAGACATCACCAATCAGATTGTACCTGTATGCTCTACGCACAAAACCATACTTCTTAGACTTGTGAATGTCCTTTGGAATGATTCCTGTTAGCAAAAACTCCTCTTCTTGAGCCAAAATTTCCCGGCCATGGTAAAGAGGTAAATTGGTCCTCAACACAAATAGCTCCCCAATCATACTTTGAGCTGCTTCATGTGCCTCTCCATTTAGAGCACGTTCAATGTGTCTGATGCTCCATGCTCTTGCTCTTCCATGAGGTGTTCTTGCTCTTCCACACACCCAGTACTTGCTTCACACAACTAACAAGGAATCACCTTTAATGCTCAACCTTCTTATCCCATTCTTCAAACAAATGTGTAATCCGGCTTCCAACATTGCATATTCAGCCTCATTGTTACTATGTGCATCCAGTTTGAACCCTCTCTTGCATACTAGCTTCCCCTCTGGATCATAAAGTGCTATACCCCCTGAAGCCGCATCATGGATCTTTCTGTATGAGCCATCAAAGAACAAAACATGAGCATTGCTGATCTGTGGCACTTCTTCAACTACCTTTCTCACCACCTCTTCCTTAACAAGAAGGGGATTCTCTTTGTAAGTCAACAAATCAGCTAGGGTAGCTCTTGTACTATCTTCCACAAAAAAAGAGAACTCAAACTCTTGCAACTCAACTACCCATTTCTTGACCACATTTGACATGTTAGTGCCATTAATTAACTATGGTAAAAAGGCACAACTCGTAAAGAAAACAAAAGGTCGTGGTAGCAAGTAATGACGAAATCGTCGACAAGCAAATATTACACTAGCCATCACTAGCTCTACTTCCGAGAATTTTCTCTCAGCTTCTACTAGCTTTACTCTGCTTGCACAATACACTGGCCTCATATAATGGCTGCCCTTCCCTTTTGCAATAGCATAGATCCAATGGCATCATCCCCTTCTGATGGATTTACATAAAACACTTGCTCCCAATCAGGAGCCTGCATGGCTGACAACCCCCCTAACACCTCTTGAAACACTTCAATGGAATAAACCGCGCCATGTACTTCACTTTTTGTATAAAGGTTGCTAATTTCTTTGTACTTGTAGGTGATGGAAGAAGAATAATTTAGACTTAACCTTGTCTCGATCAGCCTCAATGCCATTTTTCGACACCATATGGCCCAGTAACTTCACCCTTGGCTATGCTAGATGAAATTTCTTTGGATTTAGTTGTCCTCCACATTCATCATATCGAGCCAATACCATCTGCATCTTCTCATGGTGTTCAGCCCTACTACTGTAGACATAGAAGTCGTCCATAAAAGCCTTAACACAACTGCCAATGAATGGTGCCAGTACCTCTTGATAGAAAGAGGGTCCATTTGTCAACCCAAATTGCAATACCGTATAACAATAGCATCCCCATGGCGTAATGAAAACTGTCTTTGTTTGGTCTTTAAGAGCAATCTTCAATTGAAAATAGCTTGAAAAACCATCACACACACTGTACCTCTCATAACCTGACATTGAATCCAATATTTGATCAATGAATGGAAGAGGATATGGGTTCTTCTTAGTGGCTTCATTTAAGGGTTTAAAATCTACACAAATCCTCCACTTTCCATCCTTGTTTGCGCTGACTACTACTGGACTCACCCATTCTATGGTTTCCATTGGGACTATGAACCCTACTTTCAATAACTTGTCCACTTCTTCCCGCAAGGCTTCCATCTGCTTTTGACCCATCCTTCTTAGCCTTTGCCACACTTGCTTAGCACCTTCTTTCAACTCTATATGCATCTCTTCTCCTTTGAACCCTCTAATCTCTTCATATGAAGTAATGAAAAAAAATAGGAAACTAGCCAGCATGTGCAAATATATCTCCTTCTCCATAGCTGAGAGGTCTCCACTAATCATTTGTGTCATCAATTCCTGCTTCTTTGACAATTCACCCTTGGTTTGCATGAGCCCTTCAATCACTTCATAAGCCTTCACTTTCATCTTCAACTTCATTCGCAAAATGCAAATAAACCAGACTCCTGGATTTCTTTGTCCATCAAAAGAAATGCAACATCAGCATCCTCATCACTGCTGGTAGTGCTATCACTGTCCTCATCAATCATTGTGGAATAGTCTTCATCACTAGACTCATCCTCATCTTCATAAAGCTCCTCTAATCGTTTCTTGTGTCCATATTGTATAGCTTCTTGGTACCTGTCTTTCCATAGAGGCTAATCGTACCATGTCGCCAATCTTGAACAGCTCCCACTGCACGTAACCATGGTCTGCCCAGTATAATAGGATATGCTCCCAACCCTACTGGCATCACATGAAAATTAACACTGCCTTTACATCATATACCTCCACTTCTAAGCTCTTTACAACACCCAAGCATTTTACTTTCTGATGGTTTGCCAATCTGATCCGGAAACCTGACACCCTAGCCACTGTGAGACCCATCTTTTCAACGCATGAGTGTGTTATGACGCATATTTGGGCTCTTCCATCCACATAACCTTGTCCCAAATTTTTCCTTTTATGCCACACATCTACTATTGGACAAATTTCTAGTAGCTCATCCATTGCCAACACCTTTACTGAACCTCTCTCTAGCTCTTTCTCCATTGGGTTAACCATCCTCTTCCACTATCGCTTTAGCTTAGGCACCATCTCTATAAGCTGCCCAAAAGTAACATCTGCCTTCCTGCTTGTCAGATCCTCCTTCAAGTCGTAGCTTAATTGCCCATCCCCTAGTGGAAAATCTGAAACATGAAACTTGCGACGAGCCCTTCTTTTCCTCTTGGCCTTGACATCCTCGCCTTCACGACTCTTTCCCTTATTCTTAGTAGGACCTGGGGCACTTTTTCCGTCCTTGTCCTCTGTGGTCCTCTTCCCAATAGGCATCACTAATGTATCCTCTAGCTTTGATGCCTTCTCCAAGGTAACCACACTTATCACTTTTGTCTTTCCCTTTTCCTCATGGGTTAATCCGATGGTTCCTTCTTCTCCCTTAATTTTGATTCCATAATCATTTGACCTAGTTAACACCTGTCTTTGCAATGGATACATGTCTCCACCCATCCTTGGTGGCTTATCACATTGTGGGCTGATGTGACCCAACTCTCCACAATTATAACATGTGGGCGTCTGCCTCCAGAACCTACCATTGCTTTGTCCAACACCATTCTTAGGTCTTTCTTCACCTCCAGGCTGATTTGCATATCTCCCTCGACCTCAATTATTTCCTACTTGACCTAGCATGTTTAGGTTGAGATTCTTCATTAAATCTACCACTTGCCTCATGTCTTGCCTTAGCCCATCATCTTGCACTGTTGTAGTGACCACTGTTGGCATAACCTGAGGAGTAACAGAAACCACTGGTTCATGATGAACCCCTGGCATGCGACCTTGTAAAGAGTCCATAGGCTGAAATTCAGACCTCATGGGCAAAGACTCTACTCCTAGTAGCTGGCTCATTTTCCTCAGCTTCCACTCTTTGTTCCTTGCCACCTCCAATGCATCTTCATATGCCCTAGGCTTCTTTAGCTCCACTCTCCAACGTATATTCTCCCAAATACCAACCAAGAACCTGTCCTTATTCATCATGTCAGGTGGGGGTACTTGTGGTGCTAAGGCCTTGCACATCCGCTCCCATGCATATGAAAACTTACGTATGTACGCATCTACTGGCTCACCTTCCTTTTGTACTAAAGCCTGTACTTCTTGCCACACTTTGTCAGGATCTTTTGTCTTCACAAACTCCACTTCTAATCCATGCCTTAGATTGTCCCAACTCAATCTTACAGGTGGATCAGCCACACGCAACTCCTCTTCAAACAAATATGGAGAAGACGTAACATCTGCGCTGGGTCATGAATCTGGTTACTAATGCAGGCAGCCTCCATCTTTTCCAAAAAGTCTTCCACATATTCATCACTTCTTTCATGAAACTCCGGATAAGAGAAAGCCATGGCTACCCAAGTTATGATTCTTTGAGAACCCCTTCAAACACACGTACAAGAACCCAAACCTTTTACTGACCCCAATCCCCAGAAACTTCAATGGCGCTCTCCTTTAGATAAGGAAAAACACATGCACATCAAATGAGTTTTCATAGTTACATCGGAATTACAACAGGCAAAGGGCATTCTAGTATCTCTCTTAATCTTCTTGGCATGAACATAAAGACTATGCACTGCTGGAAAAAAATCTTCTTGGACACATGAAAAATTATCTGGATTCTTTGAGTCAAATGAAAAGGAGTGAATTGAGGGCCATTTTGATCATCCATTAAAGTCAACCATGCATCTCGCAAGAAGGCACACATGTCTTATCCTCTGATTTTGCCAAAATTTCAGTAGCGTAACACCATAAATGGCTCAAAAGACCAAAAAACCAACCATCACAACTTGGAAAAATTTTGGCAAAGTTTTCCCAGAAGTAGAACAGTAAGAACCCAAAATATAGACTGTATATGTATGCATGGAATGCCAACAATAGAACCCGAGCATCAAGTAGGAATCACTAGTACATAGCCTATGGCGAGGTCACAAAAAGGGTGCTCCAGTCACCTGTATCACCGAAAGGATCTCCACATTTGAGAATCCCCCAGCTCAATAAAACCTCACGCTATCGACCCTCTCACGAAGGCTTCCACAAGTAACGTACAATACCAACAGACAATGCGCTCAAACAGGCGCCAAATGATGCATACCCACGGTAACTACAAGTGACTCCATTGCCACTATGTCACTCTACTCCAGCTACGTGTACCTGTGTGAATCACCTGTACATGTACCTGTCTCTGTAGTTTGTAACCTGTAATCTGCAACCTGTAATCCCGAATCTCGAAGCTCGAAGCTCGAAGAAGATCCTCCCTGGGGGCGCCAAAAGAATGTGAGCGGGATGGAAACACACACAATGCCTCTATAATGACCCGACACACTCTCTTGGGATGATACACACTTACACACACTATGGGACACTAGTCGGCTTATACAACCCACTTGGCCGAGACAAGGAACACACCGATGCAGTGAGAGGAGAGAGACTACCCATTTACCCACTCCACACAGAGAGAGAGAGACACACACACACACCCAAAAAACTCAGCTCAAAAAAGGATAATTTCTGATGTTTAGATACAATTGAGCTTGGGCCAACACCAATGGGGCAAACAACTCACACAATATAGGTAAAATATGCCAGATACAATCACAAATTGGAGCAGAAGCTTCGCTCATAGGAGAAACTTACACAGCCAAAGCAACATAAAAATAGTGAGAAATTTGGCAAAATGGATAGTGCCATCGCGTCCAGAACGGCCCCAGTCTACAATGTCAAAGTGCTCAAATCTGACCTCGGATGAGCAGTTTACGGCCAAAACAGGCTCCAAAAACGGCAAAAACACAGTTGCGGAAATTCCTCCTCTTCTCTCCACATTTTTTTGAGTCTTCTCTCATTTTTTTCAGTTCCCACACTTAGATTTATTACTTGGGTACCCTTGGCCTTTTAGTTGACCTCAAACAGACCCCGAACAGGCCAAAAACTGACCTCGCAGTGCATAGTTGTCACCCTGCTGCATCCATCCGCACATTTGGCACTCAGGTTTTTCCAATAATGCATCCCGCAACCACGTGAAGTGGCCCAAAAATATGGTCCTCATGATGAAATTTCTTCATAATTACCACAAGAAAACACCCACGTTGTGTCCGTACTAATCCACGTGCAAATATTGACCCCATTCGACCTCCTTACGCCACTAGATGCCATTTGACGCACCTGCTTACCTCATGCCGTTGGCCCGGGGATAGCTTCCTTGAGAATTTTTACGCACTACCAACTCCTCATATTATAGAAAAAACACACTGGTATTGATGATAGTGAAAATCGATGCACTATGTACATGCTGTCCTACCTGTACACATGTGGGCCCCACGTAACCACCTGGCTCTGGAAAATGGGCAATCCTTTATTCGATGCACCATGCATGTGTATATACATATGTGAAATCCCTTGCTTCAAAAAACTCTTGACAACGCTCAAGCTCTTCAAGGGAGAGTTTGTTTTTACCTTTGTAAACTCCCTTCTCCTTAGCTATGTTGGAATTGCCCTTAGGAGACTTTTGGACATTGTCCTTCCCCTTAGGCTCATTGGAACCCTTGTTTTCCATGGGCTTTAAATTTATCTTAGCCTCTGTTTGGGAATTGATTGAAGAAGCCACCATAGTATGGTGTATAACCTCCGATATGGTGCGTGGCCTTACTCTGCCATTTCTTCAGTTAAGCCCGCACAAAATTGTTGCTTTTGCTCTCCAAAATCTAACATTTTGAAGACAGTGGCTTTGAGTTGTAAGTCCCAAAACTTGTCTACGAACTATTATCATTACCCCATGCCCATCTTAGACAAGTGGTATACATTGTTTTTCTAAGGCTATTTACATTGTGGACTACTAGACTAAATTTTCCACTATTTATTAAGTGTATAGCTTGGACGGGTGGTGGACCTTCAGACCAAAAACTCAATGTTCTCCATGTTTTAATAGACCCCACTTTGTGCAGATGGTAAAGCTTTCTTTTGTCTTAGTCTCAATGGATTGAATCTTGGCCAAGTGGTGAAGCTTGCTTCTGTCCATGTTTCAAAGAAGCATAGATGGAGTACGTGGTGGAGTTTATCTTATATGCTAGCTCATATAGAGCTAGCTTGGACAAGTGGTGAACCTCCAAACAAAACCCCTCATTAACAACATATCATAGGCTATCCAAATGGTGAAAAAAACCATTCAAGATAAAGCCTTATAAAACGGGTGTGGACGTTGCACCTAGGATTGGCAAGTGGTGAACATATTACTATTTCTACAAGTTCATCTTAGACGAGTGCTAAACCTTGTATTTCTAAGGATAGGCACATTGTGGACTACTAGAATAAACCGTCTACTATATATGAACTGTATCTTGAACAAGTGGTGGACCTTCAGACAAAAAACTCAATGTACATCGTAACATGGGTTCCATATGTTCTAATGGAGCTAAGTTTGGACATATGGTAATGCTTGAGTTTGTCCTAGATTAAATGGATCCTAGCTTGGCCAATTGATGGAGATTGTATCTCTCCATGCTTTAAAGAAGCATAGCTGAGATAGGTGGTGGAGATTTTCTTCTATCCATTGCTTCAATGGAGCTAGCTTGGACAAGTGGTGGACCTTCAAGCATTACAAGGTGGACCATTCTACTAAAGTTTGGACAATTAGTGGATCTTTATACTAAACCATCCACTATCTATGTATCTAAGCTTAGACAAGTGGTAGAGCTTTGCTTCTCTTCATGTCTTGGTCAGTCTACCTTGGACAAGTGGTAGAGATTGACTTCTCTCCATGTTCTTATGAGCTTAGATTGACCAAGTGGTGGACCTTGAAAGATAACCCTTTGTATAGGTTGAGAAAGAAAAATCACACAAATAAAATAGGTGATGGATAGTTTCTTCTATGCTAGATCCAGTAGATCTAGCTTGGACAAGTGGTGGAGCTTTGCTTCTATTCATGTTCCAATAGAGCTAGCTTGAACAAGTGGTGGACATTCAAACAAAACCCCTTATTTACAACATGTCATGGGTTATCCAAATGGTGAGAAAACACCATTCAAGATATAGCCTTAGAGGTTGGGTGTGGACCTAGAACCTAGGATGGACAAGTAGTGGACCTATTATCATTTCCCCATGCCCATCTTAGACAAGTGGTATACATTGTTTTCCTAAGGCTACACACATTGTGGACTACTATACTAAATTGTCTACTATTTATTAAGTGTATATCTTGGATGAGGGGTGGACCTTGAAAACCAAAAACTCAATGTTCTCCGTGTTTTAATATAGCCCATTTTGAGCAGATGGTAAAGATTTCTTTTGTCTCAGTCTCAATGGATTGAATCTTGGCCAAGTGATGAAGCTTTCTTCTCTCCATGTTTGAAAGAAGCATATATAGAGTACGTGGTGGATTTTATCTTCTATGATGGCTCTAATAGAGCTAGCTTAGACAACTGGTGGAGATTTGCTTCTATTCATGTTCCAATAGAGCTAGCTTGGACAAGTGGTAAACATTCAAACAAAACCCCTCATTGACAAATATCATAGGCTATCCAAATGGTGGAAAAAAACATTCAACATAAAGCCTTAGAAAACGGGTGTGGACGTTGCACTTAAGATGGACAAGTGGTGAACCTATTACTATTTCTCCAAGTTCATCTTAGACAAGTGGTATACCTTGTATTTCTAAGGATAGGCACGTTGTGGACTACTAGACTAAACCGCCTACTATCTGCGAAGTGTAGCTTGGACAAGCGATAGACCTTCAGACAAAAAACTCAATGTACAGCATAGCACGGGTTCCATTTGTCTAATGGAGCCAAGTTTGTACGTATGGTAAAGCTTGCATTTGTCCTAGATTCAACGGATCCTAGCTTGGCCAATTGGTGGAGCTTGTATCTCTCCATGCTGCAAAGAAACATAGCTGAGATAGGTGGTAGAGATTTTCTTTCTATCCATGCTTCAATGGAGCTATCTTGGACAAGTGGTGGAACTTCGAGCATTACAAGGTGGACCATGCTACTAAAGGTTGGACAAGTTGTAGAGCTTTGCTGCTCTCCATGTTCTAATGAGCTTAGATTGGACAAGTGGTGGACCTTGAAATAAAACCCTCTGTATAGGTTGTGAAAGAAAAAACTTCCAAGATTTACCTTTACAAGATGGACAAGTGGTGGACCATGCGCTTAGATCCTAAGAATGAATGTCATGCATCTTTTATCGTTTCTCCATTCCCATCTTAGACAAGCAGTATACTTTGTATTTCTAAGGCTAAGAGTGTTGAGAATGTGGACTAGTAGAGTAAACCGTCTACTATCTATGAAGTGTAGCTTACACAAGTGGTGGACCTTCAAACAAAAAATCAATGTACAACATAGATTAGATTATCCATGTTTAGCCCAATTTGGACATATGGTTAAGCTTACTTTTTTCCCAATCTCAATTGATTTGAGCTTGGCCAAGTGGTGGAGCTTGCTTCTTTCCATGTTTAAAAGAAGCACAGATAGAATATGCGATGTAGCTTTTCTTCAGTTCTAGGTCCAATAGATCTAGCTTGGACAAGTGGTGGAGCTTTGCTTCTATTCATGTTCCAATAGAGCTAGCTTGGACAAGTGGTGGACCTTCAAACAAAATCCCTTATTAACAACATATCATGGGTTATCCAAATGATGAGAAAACACCATTCAAGATATAGCCTTAGAGGTTGGATGTGGACTTGGCACCTAGGATGGACAAATGGTGAACCTATTATGATTTCCCAATGCCCACCTTAGACAAGTGGTATAGATTTTTTTTCCTAAGGCTACGCACGTTGTGGACTACTAGACTAAATTGTTTACTATTTATTAAGTGTATAGCTTGGACGAGTGGTGGACACTCAGACCAAAAACTCAATGTTCTCCATGTTTTAATAGAGTCCACTTTGGGAAGATGGTAAAGCTTTATTTTTTCTCAGTTTCAATGGACTGAAGCTTGGCCAAGTGGTGAAGCTTGCTTCTCTCCATGTTTCAAAGAAACATAGATGGAGTACTCTTGGTTTTTAAAAGAAAGAAATGTGTTGGGTTATATAAATAGTCCTCATTGTATGAGTGTGCATCCAAAAGTAAGCCATACATTTGATGAAAATCTATTACCTTTGCATCAAGGATCTTCTTCACGCATCAAAACAAAAGAATGTGTCCATGTATGCATTGGGACTATTTATCAACTTGAACAACTGGTGCCTTGTGTATCAATGGGTGCAAGGACTCTAATATTGATTCTACGTTGTATAAGATCCTCACTTTGAGTTCTACATGTAAAAATGGTGAAATAATTTCTAGTGATTTTTTAGCAACCAATGTTATGTGTGTTTTCTTAGATAGGCAAACTAGGATGGATAAAGCCCCTACAGTTCAGTCAACATTTTTAGAATCCAGTGGTTCTATTATTTCTAATATGCCCAAGATGGATCATACCAATATACCAAATCTTGGTGCTGTGCAACTTGAGAAAGCTTCCAATGACAAGAACAAAGAAATTAGTGATGTACCAATGCAGCCTACATTAAGAGAGAGTAAAAAATTTCTCACCAGTCATTGCCAATTGCTGCTACTTCATCTAGTTCAGATGTTGAGAAATCCATACTTACAATTGTATTGGATTTAAATGGTCTATTATTGAAGCATTCCCCTCAACCATCCTCACATCATGAGTCAGTGCAGGTAGATTCAAAAAGATATATTATACTAAGGCCAGGTTGCATCCAATTCTCGAAGAGTACTATATTGGAGAGGTTTAATGTTGCAATTTGGTCAACATCTAATCAAAACGATGTGCTTCAAATTATTAGAGTAGTAGAAAACATAGCTGGAGATACATTTCCTTTCTTTCAATTTGGAATCAAGAAGGTTGCTACATTGCCCAAAGCCATAAATTATTTAGACCCAATAATCCAAACATTGAGGCAATGTTCAAGCCTTTGGCCAAAATTGCCCTAGGTTATGAATGTGATCCACAAACAACGGTGCTAATCAATGACTCTCCCTAGAAGGGATGTGTTTCACCTTCAAATAATTGTATTTTTCCGTTCGAGTTTGATGGTGAAAAAAAGGTTGACAATGTGCTCTTGGGGGAGCTCCTTCCTTACTTGTACTAGCTTGATGAGAGAAGGGATGTGCGCAATTTCATTGCTTCTAATCGTTATGAACAGCTTGCATTGACAAATGATAGCGAATATAAAGAAATCAAAGATTATTGGAAGCATCAAAATGATGCTTGGTCAGCCAAGGTGTTCTTTACAAGAAGAATACCTCCTACAAAATATGAGAAAGGAGAAACTATCCTTGAAGACAAATTGGACCGAACAAGTGATAAAAGCCACCACAATGAAGTGAGAAGAGCCCAAATTCAAGAGATACTTGAAAAGGAAGGTAAAGCCATTAAAATCATGAAGGCACCACAATTGATCTCTTTATCTAGGCAATTGGGATGTACCACAAAAGGACCATTGAAGGCAACCACTACAAGGGCTTATATAAATAAGGTGAAAGCTAAAAACAATCTTCTAAGGTTGGATAAGGATAACACCCCTAAGGTACTCAGTTAAATTTCTTAAACCTTGATACACATACTTGAATATTTATGTGCATCATATCTGATATTTTTCTTTATTTCATCTTGCAAGATCTCACAAAGGCTATTTCTAGATGGAGTCCAATCGATACAAATTTTGATATCTTTACTCAAATTAATGATGTAGCAATGTAGATTTTGTTTATCAATCTCTTGATGTACTTTTCCTTGATTTGTAATCATACAAATGAAAAAGAAGATTATGCTTCTTCCCAAAATTGGTATGATGTTTTATCTTGTATAACTCTAGATGTAGTTTAAAGTGTTTTAATGTTAGATTGTACTTTTTTAGTTGGAAAAAAGTTTAAACATCTCAGTCTTTTGGCTTTATTATTCTAAAGGAAACCATTTTGCAAGGTCCATTGATTTTCCAGTAATCCACTTTATCTTATATCATGAAAAGTTTGTTTTTAAAGTTTAGTAGCACTGGTCAAGCTAGGATCTTATGGAGAGAGTGATGAGAAGTAAGAGCCACCGTTTTTATAGGTTAGGCTCTATTAAAGCATAGGGAGAAGCAAGGTCCACCACTTGTCCAAGCTAAGCATGGAAAATTGAGAAAAGGTCCACCACTTGTCCAAGATATAAGGTTATCCACTTGCATTAAAGTCCAACACCTATGCTATTGATAGAATAGAGAGTGTTTTGTTCTATCACTTACCCTACTTATGATCTATTGTAGCATGGTGGGTTCAATGATTTAAAGCACATTTATTCTAGTAGCTGTCAACCATAATGCAACATTAAACCTCTTCAATATAGTCTTCAAGTTCTAGATGCAAACTGGCTTGAGTATAATATATCTTTTTGAATCTATCTACACTGATTCGAGATGTGAGTATGGTTGAGGGTAATGTCTCATTAATAGACCACTTAAATTCAGTACAATTGTAAGTACAAAATTTTCAAATTTGCACTAAATTGGACTTGTGAGAATACTTTGGAACATAGCAAGGTCCACCACCTGTCCAAGTAAGGATTCATTGGAACATAGCAAGAGAGTCACCAACTATTGCAACTAGTTTAAAAAAACCATTCTTTAGGGTCCATTGGTTTTTCATTAATTCTTTCTATCTCGTGTCACAAAGAGTTTGTTTTAAATGTCTAGCACTTGTCAAGTTAGGATCTTATGGAGAGAGTGATGAGAAGTAAGAGCCACCACTTGTGTAGGGTAGGCTCCATTAAAGCATAGGGAGAAGCAAGGTCCTCTACTTGTCCAAGATAAGCATGGAAAACTGAGAAAAGATTCACCACTTTGTGCAAGCTAAGCATGGAATTTTGAGAAAAGGTCCACCACTTGTCCAAGCTATAAGGGTAGCCACATGCTTTAAAGTTTAGCACGTGTTCTATGTGATAGAATAAAGTGTGTTTTGTACTCTCACTTGTCCAACTTATGATCTATTGTACCATGGGAGGTTTAATTTCAAGGTTTATCACTTATCTAAGCTGGGCTCCGTTGACAAATGAAGAGAAGTAGAGTCCACCATTTATCTAATCTATCCATGTAAATTGAGAGGATTTACTCATTTTTTGGTAGAATATTGGTTTACAATTTACACACTTTGAGCGTTCTTTTTACAAGTAGTACTTACTAGTTGGCTTAAATCTAGTTGGCATTTATGATGTTGAGACAAAGAGAGAGTGTAGCATAAAGAAGGTCAGGTTTTCTATTTATATATTTCTTTATAGCGGCGAGTATGTTGTAGAGAGACTTTGGAGTCTAACAATACCATAGGGTAGACAATAGAAACTCACTTTTATTATTTCATCTACAATAAAATTTCTTGTTTTCAACTTCAGAGTCAATCTTATTACAGGAAATTGGATTCCCTTTCTATAGGCATAATTTGAAGAAAACTTTTGAATTACCCAGCCAACATCATCCAAGACCTTGTCCAATGCATCAGCCACCTCCTTCTCACCTACCACTTACCAACAAGGACATCAAAATAGTACTTATCTTGGATCTTGAGGGATTGCTTCTCAAGACAATTGAAACAAAACATGGAGATTCTATGCCAACTTGGGCTCAACACATGCGAATTGTGGAGGATAAAGATGAAGTTCTTCATGCAGTTCAACCAGACGTAGAGATGTTTTTGGATTTTTGTGGTGAATACTTTGAGCTATAGATATAGAGTTGTTATAACCTAACAAGAGTGCAACACATTACACAAAGATATTTCCTAGAGCATTATACAAAGTTCAAAGTGTTTATAAGAAATAAGCACTGCCAAAACCTAAACATCGTGTTAGGATTAAAAGGGTTTGTCATAAAAAAATGAGTGATGTTTGGAAGATGTTTGAGGATTTGGATGCAAAGAAGACAATAATTTTTTATGACACTCCACACAGGGTGATGTGGAATATTCTAGAGACATATCTTATATTTCCAAAGATGTGGAGGCAAACATCTAAGCAACTTCAAAGATTCTTACAAGAAACAATAACTCCATGGTTTCTAGGATGGTTGTATGCAAGAGACAAGAGAGATGATACCCCCTTAAATAAAATCATAAATCACTATAGTGATCCTGGAGACAAATTATGTCCTCAATGTGTACTTGGCAAGGAGACAACATTGAAAAATGTTTAGGGATGATTTCCTTTGTGGTCATAATATGATCTCCTCTATGTCCTTCTTAGTGTAATGGTTATCTTTCGATACTTGTATGATTATATATTCTAAAACATTATTTTAGAAAAAGTTGCTTAAGTTCGATGAACATTTCAATGGAGTGCACCCTACTCTAAGGGGACTTCAATGTATTACTAGAGTGCATCCTATTGTAAGAAGAATATAATGTATTGTCAAAGTGCATTTTGTTTTTTAGATCAAAACTGTGTGAATGGAGTGCACTCTACTTTAAGGGAACTTCAATGTATTAAAGTGTATCCAAGTGTAAGGAGACTCCAATGTATTGTTAGAGTGCACCTTGTTTTCTAGGTTTTTAATTTTATTAATTTGAGGTCTACGTCTGATCATGTAGTAAAAAAGATAATTCTTTTTTCTAAAGAAGTTCTATTCATTCCATCTCAAGGTTGAAGCTACTTGTAACTAGGATAAAGTTATGATTGACATCAAAATAAAACTTGCAAGTGATGAATGGAGAGCGCATGGACTTTGCATACGTGAGAGAGATCTTCTTCTTGGGCACAAATGTTTACCTCAAGTATTTTATCATTGCATCCTTCATGTAAAAGAAGGCAAGGGAGTGTATCTTTGACAAGTGGTGATCTTTATATTCCTCCAAAAGGCAAGGAAGCCAATATTGGACAGATGCACCATAAAACCAAACTTCCCATGATGCAAGAGAGAATATGTTACATTTTCTATGTATAGATCATGACTCACATGAAGAAGTCCTGGATTAGAGGGGGGTGTTACTTTACTGTCATACACAAGTGGATTGTACTACTCAATGGGTCCTATCTTGGACAAGTGGTCGACCTTGAACAAAAATTTTAGGTACTCACTTTGACATCAGCTTGGCAAATTTGTGGGTCTTCAAAACAAGCTCTCCATGTAAAACAATAGAGCATAGACAAAGATAAGGGATCCAATGTACTAGTCTTTTAATAGTGTAATTGGTTACAAACATGGGATTGGCTAAAAAATCTACCCTCTATGAATTGTAGCTTGGATAGGTGGTGGACCTTGAAACAAGAAATCCAACATGCAACATGGTTTTCCATGTTTTAATGGAGTATAATTTGGACACTAGTAAAGATTTCTTCGCTCCCAGATTCAAGGGAGCCTAGCTTGGCCAAGCAATGGATCTTACTTCTCTCCGTGCTTCAAAGAAGCATAGATGTGATAGATGGTGAATCTTTGCTTCTATCCATGTTCCAATGGATCTACCTTGGACAACTGCTAGAACTTTAAAAAAAAAACCCCATGGACAACATATCATGCATTATCAAGGTGGTGACAAAAAAACCATTCAAGATATAGGCTAATAGGTTGGACAAGTGGTGGACCTTGCACCTAGATACTAGGATAGACAAGTAGTGATTTTTTCTAATACTTTTCCATTCCCATCTTAGATCTATTTACCTTGTATCTTTAAGGCTAGGCACATTGTGGACTTCTAAAATGAACCGTCTACTATCTATATGAAGTGTAGCTTGAACAAGTGGTGGACCTTGAAACCAAAAAATAAATGTACAACATAGCATGGATTATCCATGTTTTAATGAGCCTAGTTTGGAGATATGGTAAATATTTCTTCTATCCTAGTCTCACTGATCATAGCTTGGCCAAGTATTTGAGCTTGTCTCTCTCCATGTCACAAAGAACCATAGATGGGCTAGACAATGGAGGTATGCTACTATCAGTGTTCCAACAGAGCTAGCTTGGACATGTGGTGGCCCTTCAAACAAAAGATATCATGGATAGCATATCTTGGATTATCAAGGTGGTGAATGAAAACCCATTCAAGGTGTAGTATTACAGGTTAGACAAGTGGTGGACCTTACTAGATACTAGGATGGACAAGTGGTGAACCTTCTATTGTTTCCCCAAGCCCATATTAGACAAGGAATAAACCTTTCATTTTTAAGAATAGGTAGGTTGTGGACTACTAAACTAAACCATCCATTATCTACTATGAAGTGTATCTTGGACAAGCAGTGGACCTTGAAAAAAGGAAATCCAATGTACAACATAGGATAGGTTTCCATGTTTTAGTAGATCCTAGTTTGGACATCTGGTAAAGCTTGTGTCCATCCCAACTTGAATGGATCCTAGCTTGGCCAAGTGGTAGATCTTGCTTGTCTTGATGTCTTAAAGAAGCATAAATGGAATAGGAGGTGGAGCTTTGTTTCTATCCTTGCTCCAATGAAGCTAGTTTGGAAAATTGTGGACCTTTCAAGCAAAATCCCTCATGGACAATGTATCATGGGATATCAAAGTGGTGAAAAAAAACCTATTCGAGGTATAGGCTTATAGGTTTGAAAAGTGGTGGTGGACTTGCACATAGATATAAGGATGGACAAGTGCTGGACTTTGCAAGATATACACTTACAAGTTGGACAAGTGTTGCAGCTTGCACATA
The DNA here is from genome assembly GCF_014529385.1 of Adiantum capillus-veneris. Lineage (NCBI taxonomy): Eukaryota > Viridiplantae > Streptophyta > Polypodiopsida > Polypodiales > Pteridaceae > Adiantum > Adiantum capillus-veneris. The sequence goes on from NC_140932.1 coordinate 36,974,600, forward strand.
GATGCAAGGATGGATAAGTGGTGGACCTTCTTTTCTTTTTCCATGCCCATCTTAGACCAAAGATAAAACTTGCATCTCTAAGATTGGGCAAGTTGTGGACTATTAGACTAAATCATTTATTGTCTATATAAGGTGTAGCTTGGACAAGAGATGGACCTCAAAAAAAGAAGCTCAATGTATAACATAGCATGGGTTTTTCATGTTTTAGTGGAGCCTAGTTTGAATGTATGGTAAAACTTGCTTCTCTTCCAATTTCAATGGAGCCTAACTTGGCCAAATGGTTGACCTTGCTTCTCTCCATGCTTCAAAGAATCTTAGATGGGATAGATGGTGGGGATTTGCTTCTATCCATGTTCCAATGGAGATAGCTTGGGAACATGGAGATTGCTTGGAAAAGTGGTGGACCTTCAAAAAAAATCCCTCATGGACAATATACCATAAGTTATCTAGGTGGTGAAAAAACAAGTGTTTGGCCTTCAATCAAAGTTCTCCATGTTAAGCTAGATTGTACGTAGGACAAATAGAGCATACAAATGACAAGGGATGCATTGTACTAGTTTTCTAATGGTGCAATGGGCTAAAACGATGGAATTTCATATCCAATGTTGCTCTCTACCTCTCTGCTAGAAAGCAACTCTCCTTAGTTTTTCTAAGAGAAGAATCTGTAAATCATATTGTCAAAAAAAATGGTTAGCATTTTGTGTCAAAATATCATATATTTAAAGAAGAATTTGTAAACTCAAACAACATTTCTTATGCATGTCACCATCCACATACTACATATTCTAATGTCCCATACCACGAGAATAAGGATGACACTATAAGAGGAAAACTCCACAACCGCCAATATTGCCATTGTTTAAAAAAGAAAAATGGAGAGACAATTTTTGCGTTCATAGAAATAAACGTGGAAAAAGGCATGATAATGGATATTTGATAATATTCACATCAATATTATGTGGTGATATTATTGCAAACATGATTGCGCTCATTACCGCATTTATTACCGTTGTACAACTTCAAAAATATAGAAAAATTACTCAAATTATAACTCATACTTAACCTTTATAAATTGAGGTAGAACAGAATAATACTTTGGAAAAATTACAAATAAACCCAAATTGACAAATAAGTTTCATATACAAAATATTAGAGGTTTTTTTTGTGTAGTATATGCACTTGTAAACGAGGATTACATAGCTAATCTCTATTTAACCTAATCCTCCTCCTCCTCATCATGAGCTACATACGTTGGATCGTCTTGTCTCTATGCCATCTAAAGAAAATTTAGATAAATCAATAATCTAAATTAACTTTCAATATAATATACTTCATTGCCTTATATATTTATTGCTTGTAGCATTTTGATTTTGCAGAGTCAAATATTTAGCACAATATCTGCACTTGTAAAAGAAGATTACCATTTAAAATTGGCAACGCCCCTTTAAAAAAAAAGACTTATGACTAGGGCTCCTTAACTAGAAATGTTCCCAAAAAAATTGTCTAAATAATGGATTTTCCATTTTAAATTATAAAGTTGTGAGTGTTTTATTCGGCTTGATTGTATTACTTATTTCTATATGTGGATAGCAAGATACAAATCTTATTACATTTAGATTGGTACATGATCTATCTTCACAAACAGAGGCTGCATATGATGAATCTTAGTAGTCATATAATTTATGTTTAAATTTGATGCTACTAAGTCATGATGATTTTGGATTGTTTAGTTAGTATTCAAGTGATCAACACAAACAAGCAGTGGCTGCCTCATGAAATTAGATCCTATAATACATATTACTCTCTTCCAAAATCAAGCATGCATATGCTCATCATTAACACTAGGTTGGTAACCTAACAGGACATAAAAGTGTCCTTTCAAGGTTTTGAAAAAAACCTCCAAAACCATAGTAGATCCACTCATTTTGTAAAATCCTTTCATGAGGTTATAGTTCAAGGCCTACTACACATGGAAAAAATAAGAAACTTGTAAAATTAATCATCTTTTGGTCACACCAAGCCTCCAAAGTTGATGGACAAGTACATTTTCATCAAAACAGTCATTTCTTACGTTTTGTTGTATAAAAATAAGATTAGGGATTTTTAAAGAACTTGAGATAAATTCCCTAGTTAACTTCAATGGGTTGGTGATCAGAACATATGATTGCTTCTCACTCACTATTTTTTGTTTTGCCAAAAGAAATAGGTACAAAAAAGTTGAATTTTTACCATTCTGCAAACCTATCATCAAAGTTTCTATAGCCACGCTCAATACAAATAATATATGCATGTTTTCTTAGTTCCCTATTGTCCTTTAGGTTCATAAGGAGCCATGGAGCATGTCAAAATAATAATACATCTCTTACCAAGGGGAATCTTGGGGACAAAGATGAAGTGCTAAATACATCAAACATGAAAAAACTTGGTTCAACATTATGAGTTGTAGAATCCCATAGAAACTATTCAATATCTAGCCAAATTTGATCCTTATGACTAGATATGGTTACTACCTACAAAATGCATGTAGTTGTCACAAGAAACTAACAATATTGAAAAAGCTATACTTGATATACTAGAATGCTTTGTTTTCTTCTATAATTGAAAAAATCAACCATCGTTGTCTACTATGAAAAATAGGGTATTAGGTGCCCCAAAACTCAAGGAATATTATCTTTATGCTACAATATGTGACATAGAAAATCAAAACTGCATTTGGATATCATGAAAGCCACCAAAAATATCATAGAAGAGCTAAAATTGGCTAAAAAACAAGATTTGACAATTTTTGTTATTTGGTCATAACTTACAACTTTAACATTTATTTCTCCCTAGAAGCATCAGGACATGTTGAGGACTACTAAAGATAGTTCTCTAGCATTATAGACCTCACAAACATGAATTCTAGAGTGGTATAGTTGCAAAAAGTTGAAAAAAGGCAAAAACAGGACCCGTTTTTTCACACGGTTTAGGTTGTGAAATGTTGTGCAAGGACAAGGTTAAAGATGGAATTGATATTCCAAAAAAATTTCGAGTTTTTTTCAGCTCATGAGACGACTTTCTAGAAAGATAGCACCTCAAAATCCATTTTGAAACTCTTGACATAATTCAAGGAAAATGGTCACTTAACAGGACATAAAAGTGTCCCAAGACATAAAAGTGTCCCATTACCAACGTAGTGTTAAGGGACAATTCTAGCATGCATATGCTCATCATTAAGGGACAATTCTAGCATCTGCACTCATCTTAAATCTATCAAAGATAAACCAAGGTTACCACCTCCATGAAAATATCTCATGGAAATATCCTTTATATATGTGTTATCTAGTTTAAAACACAAGCATGTTTATGCTATTCATAAGATAGACTTCACACCTTTTTTTAGTTAATAAAGAGATGCCCTTCACAATATAGGGTAGCATGACGAATAGTGTTTTTTTTTGGAGTTTGGATTCATGTCTCTATTCGCTTTGTTTCTTCTCAATAGTGATGCTTTTATGTTTTTCAATTACTATTTAAGATATTCAACACAGTGAAAGGGTGCCAAACTCGTGAAAATACTCTCATGGAAGTAGCCTACATTTACCAAACCCATGAAAATACTCACATGGAAGTAGCCTACATTTACATATTATTCAGTTGGAATAGCAAGCATTGTCATGCTCTCCAAAGGAGAGTGTTCCTAGCTTTTGTTATAAAAGAGATGTTGTCCACCCTCATGCGATATAGGATATGCATAGACATACTTGATTTTTTTGAAAATTATGGAATCACTCAAGTGGAGCTTGAAAACTTTGTGAGGAGAAAAACAATTTTACTTTTTGAGGGGAAAAATAATTACATGGCTATTTGTTTCAACACTCTAGTAAATGAAGCCACTTACAATAGAGAAGCAAAATATGTACACAAGGAAACACAATGTTAAGGGACACATATGTATTGGGTTAGACCCTTGATATCATCGTTGAGCTCACGTTTATCTTATCATAAATAGGAATCACCTACATAAATGAGATTACTTTTTTATATCTTGTTGTTCTTCATTTGTTATCTTGGTATTTTTGAACATCATCCCCATTTGAGATCCCCCAATATGAAAATTTCTTTAGTGAGGGCTTGTGAACAAGTTTTTTTTTTTGCTTATTTGTTATCGCAGTGTTTCTTAACATTGTAATCCTTAATGATGCTTTTGACTTTAGTAGCCTTTTTTTTTTAACATCTTGAATTTGTAGGCATTACATTGTTTTAATTAGCTCAATGCTTGATGGAAGATCTATTCATAAAAAAGAAGCTCTTCCATATTAGTAATGTTCAACCATGCTTCCAAATTTTCATTCTATATACACAAACACAATAATACATCTATGTATTGAGCTTATGTCTATGTGTTAAGGCTAAGTTTATGATATTAGGCTCTAGTCGCTAATAAGGAGTAGTTTCATGTGAGCGGAATGTGAGTCTCAATATTTTATTCTATCTTAAACTTAGTCTCCTAAGTAGGACCAACAATTAAGGATTCAACATAGTTTGAGCCTCCCACCCATGAGACAATGTTTTATTTCTATATGGCACCAAATACAATTTGCATATGCAACTAGAAATAAGTATGCAACTCATGCTCATTTTCTCATGAGAGGACCGTTAGACATCCTAAAGTAGAATCACCAACAAGAGGCAAAAACTCAAATTTGAGACTCACATACACGTTCTAGTGCCTCATTTTCAAATATAAAAACTACCATTTGTGCCTTACACTAAATTCGAGCCTCAGGCCCACTCACTAGTTTATGTGAGGCATGCGAGGCCCTTAGGCTCAACCCTCACATGTTTTATGTCTTAGAGACTTTCCTTAGCTATGGACAATGGCCAGCTCTTCCATGCTCCACAAGTAGAGTGTTAACTTACTTTTGAGCCCCACATCCAAATGTTCTAGTGCCTTGAACTAAGTTTGAGCGTGTCCACTTGCTAGTTTAAGTGAGGCATGTGATGATCAACATTAACTTCAATCCTCTTCTTAATGTCCCACATAGCAAAAAAGTGAGGCTTGAAATTAAGTTTGAGCCTCCTATCCATGCGCTAGTGCCTTGTTTATATATGGCACAAAGGGTCCCCCCAAACAATCATAAGGTAAATCTTTAAAAAAAAGATAAATTCTAAGTCTCATCTCAAAAAATGGGACTTGAATAACTCCCAAATATGTCTTGGTATAGGTGCAAGCTAAATAAGGTGATGAAACTAAGGTAGGAGGCTACTAATCTTCTTGGAGGTAAGACAAGTGAAATTTGCTGATGATGGGGAAGAAGCTCAAATTTTTTTGAGGAGCCACGATTCTAGAAGCCATTGGGTGGGAGCTACTATAGAAACATTGGTCAAGGTAAGTGATCTTGAAAATCCATTTGTTGCCTTAATTGACCATGGGTTTGAAATAAATATAATGTCAAAAAGTCTTTTCAACAAATGTAAATGGCCAATGGACACGAGACATGGTTGGATGGTCAAAGTGGAAAAAATTTCATTAAGTGAATTGTATGCAACATGTCCAAGTGTAAAGGTGACAATAGGTGATGCAAAAGTCGAACAAAATTTCTTTATATAGGAAACATCTTCCAATTATCTTATCCTTAGGTAGCCCTATATTATGGGAACTCAAATGGAAATAGAGGTAATGGATGATGGTCAACTTATACCAGGATACGAAGAAAAGATGGAGAACATGCTATTCGATTTCTCACAGTTTGTGTAAATCATGAAAGAAATCATGACAATCTTAGAGAGCATCCTCTACCAAAGGTAAGTAAAGATTTTCATGATTATAGGGAAATGATGGGTTATGGTCAAGTACCATTGTAAAGTGGCATTGTAGTGGTACAGAAAGAAAGAGGTTCTTGCTTGATCCAAAAATAGGTGAAGCTTTTTCTATAGGATCCTTGGTAACAAGAAATGGATAAGTATTCTTTACAAGACTTGAGAATTTGAAGAGATGTGAGGCACTATGTACATAATGTACAGATAGGCATGAAAGAGAGTGGATTATTGGAGCCTAGTGAAATTTTTTTGGGCAAGTTTATTTTGTAAATACTATGGGTGATCTTGATGCTATAATAGAGTCTAGTTTGCATCTTGGGAATGAAGTTGTGGAAGTATGCTCTATGGAAATGTATCAAGTCATAGAAACCTCTAAAGAAAACCAATGTTTTAAGCAAACACTTGTACCAAAAGTCAATGTTGAAACTAAATATAAGAGTGTAGCAAAGAAGGTGAAACCAACAGCTTCATCCTTATAGGGAAAAGATTGAACAAGCAGGCTTTGCAACCAAGTTTGAGGAATCCTAAAAAGATTGGGCACACCTTCATTAAGGAGTCTTTGGAGGAGTTGCAGACTGCTGGTTGCGAGGATTTTATAACACAAGAGAAGACAAAGTGATTCAAAGAAATTATTTCCAAGCATGGTAAGGCTTTTGCATTTAAGCCACATGAGGTAGGATGTGTTGATCCTTCTATTATATCTCCTATGGTAATTTTTACAATACCTCATGTACCTTGGAATCTACAACCTAGGGGGTCAGGGACCTAGGCCAAGGGCCTGGACTGGACCAGTGTGGACTGGGGATCCGCTTAGGGCAAGATATAGGAGCTAGGCCTATATAAAGGGCTATAGGGAGGAGGATCCTACATCTCAGTCTCCTAGGTCTTACATTGGTATCATAGCTATTCTTAGGAAATGGGGGTCGTGGACCTTCCTTTGCATGCTCATGCTATTCTCGATGGTGGAGAAGCTCCCTTGACAGGCGGGGAAGGCTGGGCCGAGACCCAAGAAGTGTGTGTAGAGCCTCTTGAGATGAGGGGAGATGGTTTTTTGACCAACGCCAAACACCGCTAGGGTGGTCTTGAAAGGTGCGCGAGGCCGAGCTATGATGTTCCCGTCATAGGGCTGTAGCCTAGAAGGCATCACACAATGAGCTCCTACGATTTCTTCCCTCTGCACAGTCGCTTGCTCTACCGCAATTGCTGAGTTCAAGAGATACACACCTTGGCCGCCTAAGGGTTAATGTTTTGACCTTTTATGTTATCAAGCGTGCGTGCCCAGCCCCGGCCACACACACTCCATACAAGCAACAATCACCAGAGCACGACGGTGCTGCATCTTGGCAAATATTTGGCACACCTTCAACAATCTATCGGTTTGTTGCAATTAAAGAAATTTAGTAGGCCTTGGTTGTGCGGTTTTCAATAAACTTACACTTGCAAAGTCTTTAAGCGGTAATCTTTAAGGCTTGAAAAGAAGTTTTGTTTAAAGGAAAGCTCGATGGAGCGCATTCGAATTGCAAATTGAGCAAGGTGATTTCACGACAAGCTTAATTTCTTGAATTTTCAACTTTCGACGACCATATATTGCGGTTGCGGGCATAATTAGCTCAGCTAACTACCGACATCTACGGTGCATACTACGACTACAAGTTTGTTTTTGAAATCAAGTTTTCATGTGGGCGCCCTAATCTTGGGTACCCCCAGCTAAGGAGGGCAACCCATGGCTTTCGATGACAAGCACGGTTTTTGACAAGCATCAGTTTCAAACTGCAGCAGACACAAATTTTGCAAGTATGCAGATTGCATGCTGAGAGAGCTCTTTGACGTAGAGGTGTTCTTGAGTGGGACTAGAATCCAAGGCGTCCTGGTATAATCATGGCCAACCTTGTAAGGACAATCCCATTTTCACAGATGCAGAAAGTGATTCATATATAAGTGTGCAAGATGAACAAAGCTCCATGCCACGCAAGGGTTCATCGACACTGAGTCGGCATCAGTCAGTAATGAGGTATGCATTTGTTTTTAAAGTTGTTCGGCCAATTTTTTTGCACATGATGAGTGATTCTTGTCCCGGTGAGGCTGTTGTACAAGTGATCAATCTCCATACATTTCCATAAATTTGCTAGCATGAAGGATCATCACTTGCACATGCAACTGCATTATTGCTACCATGTGCATGCTGCATTGTTACTTTGAAATTTACATAATATTTTCGACAAGCAAGGCTTGCATTGCCTTCTAGCAAGAGTCGCATGCAATAGAGAGGAGTGCACTTTAGGCAATCCCAACACAAGCATTGCTTCGGTTGGCATCGAACCAATGCTTCTCCTACCAACATGACTCAAGCATGGCTTGAGTACATGCAGTCCTGATCTGCTGGCCGGATCAATAGCAGTTCAATTTTGATACCCATGGAATCTCAAGGCGATCGATACACCTTATGGCTTGCCTTTATGAAGGGTGCACAGAGCTCGGTATGGCCTACTTCTCGTCACTGCTTTCAGTAGCATCAAGGCAAAGATACTTGCCACACGGCACTAGCCAATTTCAATTGAAATTGCTTGGCAAGGCCAATTCTCGTTTGCCATTATCTTTGTACGTCAATACCAACATCTGTTCACTACAATTTGGGCATCTTGCCTTGAAGATGCCTGCAGTTGGACTATCCTATGAGCATACAACCTGGGTGGGTGGATTGGCAATATGACTACAGGTTATTTCATTACATACTAGATGGGCGTATATGATATATAAGGGTGTATATGATACACACAATAATTCTCTCTCTCCCACAACGGATAGGGCTATGAGCTGCAACTAAGCGATTTTTCCTTGACATCTGAAGACAACTGGTTACAGGAGGACAGCTAGGTTAGCCAAATTTATGTTTTGTTTTTTTTTTCATGAAAACATATTTACATTGTTGGTTATGCATAGCAATGTGTTTTGCTAGTTTCCCATGAAGCAAGGCTTTTAGATCATGCTATGCTACGGCCCATTGATTTGGCATCAAGAGCATTGGCATGCAAGTTTGGGGAGCTGGTACGATAAAAAATTTGTTCCCATTTAGGACGTAGTGAAATCACGTAATGATGTATCACTACCACTGCCGAATGTGCAAGGCACTTATGGTTTTGGCTCTTGCGTTTGCGACCGTCACAACAACCAACGGCTTACAAAACTTACATGCAAGGCATGCTAGCCACGTGGAATGACCTCCACCACTTTATGCATTATGCTTCCGCTATCACACTTGCACCTCTGTCAAGGACAGACTAAGGATAGATTATTACTATGATTGTTGGTTACTATCAACACACAAGAACACTAAAAATAACATAATATGTCGACTTATTTCACAGGCAAAGTTCCATTTTACGTCATTTTTCTAAAGTCACGATCCATACATGGTAAGAGGGTCAAGCTGTGTTTTTGTTGCCTCTCTCGATGAGAGTGGTATATAGGTAGATTGTTGCATGCTTATAGGATAAGCTGCAAGTCCGGCATAAGATGTGTCAGAGGACACAGATTGGGCACTACATATACAAACTCTTCACTTAAGGAAAGTTCCTCAACCCAGCATGCTAGTCTTCTCTCTCTTTTTCTTATTTCTCTCAAGAATAATGAAACCTTCCTAAGAAGCTTTTCATACATGCTTTATTTGGAAGTTAGCATGAGCCAAGGTGCTCTAACTCTTAGCTAGAAATTGGACAAAACGTCCTCTACATTAGTCTTCATGGTTTTGTCGATTGAACACTAATTGCGATAAGGGCTATGAGCCACACACGACTGGCTAAGAGTCATTGTCAGATCTGGGGTACGACCCAACTGTTGGCATTCCTTGGATGATTGTTCTTAAGATCGAACAAATCTACCCAATGGAGTACACAACGACGTTAATGAACAAGCAAGAATCTTGTCATTATGGATGTTGTGGGTGTCATTTTTGCACGACATGTTTTTAGTGAAACAACTGAGTTGTTTTTTTGATAATCATAAACTCAACTCAGGTGATCTCTAACACGGATTTTAGACGGGTGCTTACTAAATCAACCCAGAGGCATTAAGGATCACAATCTGATCTATTCCAGTTATGCTTTCAAGGAAAGAATTCAGCAATCTACCACACGGTCACAGAAAAATTCAACTTTTCAAGTTGATTCTCATCATTCTGTAAACGGTTAACTATGTTGGTTACCATTACCTACTAGCTGAGCGGTTTCTACAAAGGGTCTTACCAAGGGGTTTGACTATGTAGATTTTACCCAACGGGTTTGGATTGTGAAGGAAACACCCAGGGTTTCCAGTGCACTGTTTCTTGGTTTTTTCATAGGTGGGAGACGAGCTCCTGTGCATTTGAATACGGGTAACTAAAATTTCAGATCAATTTCCAGGGCCATGCCAAGGGCATGTTGGAACAAGTATTTTGGGCCGTAGTGTCCAATGTACATTATGTTGTTATGAATCCACTTGTAGGATTTGATTTGGCCCATGTTGTCGCATGGGATACAACATGGTCTAGGGACTCAAGGAGTTCGGTTTAGCCAGTGTGGAGCAATGAATGAGGGTCGCTCTCACTCTTGTCGTAGAGTATTTAGAGTTACCTCCACACACAAGTACATCATGTACTTGAAGGATGTTCTTTTTAACACATCCTTACATGAGACATATTCCACATGTGGAGAATATGAGTCTCTGGACTGACACTAGCACCATTATTTCAATTATGTGTCACAACAAAGTCCAACTAGGTGCTGGTCAAATCTATTTTCTAGACCATTTTCAGCACGACGTATCAGGAGCACTTTTGTGGCCAGAAATTGTCGGATACTTAGAATGACTTGTTTAGGTACAAGTATTGCTAAAAAAAAATTACAGATGGTTGTTTATACATATAGCAAGGCTATAAGTTGTTGACGAAAAAGTTTCATTGTTTGTACCTAGAAGTGATAACTGTGTCACCTTCTATTATGGTTCAGACGTTTCAACAAAGCTTGCAAAAGATTGCAACTGCAAGTATTTAGTTTCTTTTCAGAAAAACTTACATTCCTTTAAATGTGTACTAGGCGCATCACATTTGCCATACGTATTGGCAAGAGTTACCACGGATATGTAGGTTCGGATCTGTTTTTTGCTAAATGCATGCACACTAGGTGTTATGGGCCCTAGTGTGTTTAGAAAACACTGATTTGGAATGGCATGCACATTCCTCAAGTTGTTGCTTATGAAGAATTTTGCACTCTATGTGCAATATCTCTAGGAGATTACTTTTGGGTCTACTAATCACCAATAGAGGTCATGGCTCGGTTTGAGTGTTTGTGGATTTTTCAAGTTAACCACAATGGTTATTCTGGACATTGTTGATTCCTCAACAATGTTACACGATATTGTGATTCCCATTTACCAGTCATCTGGGATGACTGTCTGTAAACCGTGAGGAAAATGTGTAATCTTGGGTTAAAGGATATGCAAAGTGCATACATTAGCACCAAGCATATCCAATTAATAAGCATTTATTGCTCTATTTGGAGTTTACTTACTATCAGTTAAAGCATGTTTGCGACTAAGTTTAGTCTCTTCATGTACAAGTCAGGTTCTCAAATTTGAACATCAGTTATGGTTGTTTATTGATGGAATTTGAGAACAAGTCAAGGAATTAAACTTGGCCGATGAGTTACGTCAGCAAGTCACTATCAAGGAAACTGAAAAAAGTTACGCACTTTTAGACTGGAACATGTGTTTTCTGTTATGATCTAATGTGTTACCTAAGTAAATGAATGCTATCAACCTATGTTGATTCATGCATTCTTGTATTCTACAGGCTAGGATTTAAAAGGTTTGTTATTGCATGCGCACTAGGTGTTATGGGCCCTAGTGTTTAACACTCTTTTGCCTGAGGCGGCATGAGACTACATCTCCAGTTGTTTCAAGGATGAAACCTCTCTTTCGAATGAAAGGATTAAATCATCAATCATTCCTGTAACTAAAGTTATGAGCATGTTATAAACAAAGGTTTATATTCCGCAACATAAGAAAGGACAATAGACATGCTAAGAGCATAAACTTGCTACGAGCATAAAATATAGGTGGGTACACCATTTAGAGGTGCTAAGAGCATACATTTAGGATATGCTAAATAGCATATGCACATTCCAACTCTTGATATAATTCTTATGGTACGGTTTTAAGATGATTTGACTAGTCTACAGTCAAGTCTATTGCTTTACAAGTTTTGTGAATCCTTATTCTTTTAACTCTAATTTTTGAGGATGAAAACTCTTCTTTAAGGGGGGAGTAATGTCAGGACAAGGGTCCTATGGGGCAAGGCCCAACCTAGGGGGTCAGGGACCTAGGCCAAGGGCCTGGACTGGACCAGTGTGTACTGGGGATCCGCTTAGGGCAAGAGCTAGGAGCTAGGCCTATATAAAGGGCGGTAGGGAGGAGGATCCTACGTCTCAGTCTCCTAGGTCTTACATGAATCAAGGGAGTTCTTTTTGAGATTAGGAATCAAGATTTGCCTTACTACAACTTACAACCCTAAAGGAAATGGAAGGAGTGAATAAGGGAATCCTCCTATCATCAAAGCTTTGGCCAAGGCTCGTGAAGGAAGAGTTGGTGAGTGGCCAAAATTGTTTTCATATGCTTTATGGACTAATTGTACATCACATATCTCAGTAACTAGCTATATTTCCATGGAGCTGATGTATGGTCAAAAGCTAGTGATTTTAATTGAAGCTACAATTCCCACGTGGAATGTAATACCTTGGAAAGTGGGGCTTAGCAACAAGAGCTCCTTGCAATGCGTATAAGGCAACTAGAGAGAAGACCCAAAGGCATTGAGGCTACAAAAGAGCACTAAAAAATGTGAGGTTGAAAAACAAGGACTACTTTGATAAGTGACATCGTCTCAAGAGCAAAGCAATTGACAAAGGTGACAGGGTTTTAATGTAAGATAGTATCCTTGATAACCAACACACAGTAATGCGTAAGTTCTCAAAAATATGGTTAGACCATATCTTGTAAAGCATGTGTAGGAAAATGCTACATATAGCTTGACTAAACTAGATGGCACGTTTCCATTGCAGGGAAAAGGATCAAATTGTTTAAGAGAAGAGAAGACAATGTTCCAAAAGATGTTGAGGAAGAGGAAGAGAAAAACACAGGTGAATATCAAAGTGAAGACGAAGCTTTGGAATCTATCCATGAAGATGAAAGCATGGAAGATCTACAAGAGGATTGAACCTAAAAAAAATCAAATGTGGCACATACTAGAGGATGTGCATGTTTAGAGGGAGTGGATGTTGTGATGTGGCATGTACATATTGGGAACAAATGCTAGGATATTTATTTTGTGACTTTTTAGATACATGATTATATTTACCATAATGTACATATGCATGTACCTCAAAGCCTAGTGGGACACTAGCTTGTATAATTTTCAAAGATGCATCTATTTTAATCCATTATTGTAAGGATGCTTACAAAAACTTGTCAAGGAGAAATTTCATGCTTGCATATTACATGAGTTGTCCATTGGAATCAAATGGAAGTCTAGGCTAAGGGGAACACAAGTAGAAAGGCTATATAAAATAGAGGTTGTAGCGCATGTTGTTTTTTTTCTGTTTTTTTTTTCATCTCTAGCCCAACCTATATCTCTTATTCCAAATCTATTCCCAAACCTAGTAATTATCACTTCTAATTCTACACCCACCTTGACCTCTATATCTACTTTGATTTCTATCTCTATCCCTACCTCCATCTCTCTTGTGTCCTAATTGTTTTTATTGAAGGCATTCAAACAACGACACTCCACCAAAGCAACAAGCAATCTTCTTGGGAAGCTATGCTAGTGCACAAGGTCCATATCTTTGCATACAAACACTCTCACACATCTCTCTCATTCTTAGAAGTTCATTCTCTCTACAAACTCTAGGTTCTCCTTGCTATAGGTACATCTGTCTTTGTACTATCCTTATTGTCTACGAGCAAGAATAGGGCTTGGGAGGGAAATTTCTCTTCTTTTCACCTCTATCACATCTACCTTTTTCACATTCTAGAAATATCCTAAAGACCATATTAGTATTTTGGTAAAAATCCCGCATTATGGGAATCTCCAAATTGACCAAGTTCATGTAATTTGGGAATTTCAAACTTAAAGTGGAAAAAAAGGAGACAAACTTGTTGATTAGATAGAGTGAAAATCTTATTGGATTGTGGTGTTGATAAACACCAAAAGTCAAGAGGATGAACAAAGCATAAGTTTGAAGAGACACTCTTAATTAAATAAAAGAAAGAAAGGTTGATACAGCTAGAGCTCTTGTTTACAAAAGTGACTCTTATAGTCACAATAGAAGCTCCGCATAATCTACTCCAAATTTGATGCCATATCCAAATTTTGATCCAAGCATGGTTGATGTGCATGAGCAAGATTTGCTTTAGCTTTTAGAGCATGCCTTTCTAGAATCTTAATTCTAGAAAACGGTCCTTCTTTGTTGGGTCTCCATGACCAAACAATTGCATCTACCGTTTCCCACACTTGTGGGTCCTTGCAGTTGATAGCCCAAAAACCCTTCCAGCAATTAGTGTAAGCTTGAGTATCCATCATCCCACTTTTTCTTGCACAAAATGCCCAATATTGAATAGATTTTTTTTTTTGTAGTTTGGTGATGTAGGCTCGTTATCAATGTCTAATAAAGTCATTGCGAGCCAAACTGGATAAATTTCCATGTCACTTGGAACTAGCATAACAAAGTCACCTTGGTGCACATCAAACATAGGGTCAAACTCTTCCCTTGGTCTATCTCGTTGAGGACCACAAAAATGATTATTCAACTCTTCATGCCTAGGAACGGATCTGCACAGATAACTGGTGTTGCCTAAATCGGCGAATCTACACCAAGGTGAGCATTTACACACTGCCTAAATTGGCGGATCTGTGCGCATGTGACCAATGTATTAGACAAGACATAAGCATTACAAAAAATTTATCTGGTACCAAATTCTAATAGGTTGGACACGCTGTAGTGTATACCAAATGTTGACGATCGTCCCAAATCAGCTGAGCTCATGTAAGTAGTTGTATAATTTCATGACAAATCCTATGAGTAGAAGCTACAATCGATGTAGGTACAAGTTATGATGTTAGAGATAATTGATTTTATAGCTTATATCACAATGTAAAGAAGGAAAAGGGCTTTGTTTACAACAAATTGGCGATAGTATTCTTGCTTGTTGCAAAATTACGTGAGTATAGCCTCTAGAAGTATCTAGGGATTGTTTGATGTGGGGGAATTGTACTTGGTTTAATCTCCAAAAATGTTCTTCAAAGACAAAACACTAAAAAAAATATAAAAAATCTTGTTAGATTTAAGAATAATTTGACTATACAATAATACATTAATATTTTAAAAGTCGTAAATGATAAAAGTGATGCGAAGGTGGTGTTGTAAATAGGCAGACATGAGCACAAACAAGCAGATAATGGTAATATATTTTGCATCACACATTACAAATATGAAGTAAAACAATAAGTGAATGTTACCAATCATGCATGAGTTAACAACGTTGCCATGATAATACTACCACCGATGTTGGATTTACAAAAAAACAAAAGCCAAAAGTTTGACCTAGCATTGAACTCTCAACCATTTTCACTTTAAACCTCAATCTTTGGCAAAAATTGGACATTTAAATTGCCTATCATCCACTCCAATTGTTCAATATCATGATGCGCATGCCAGTGAGACATTTTAAAAATAAGCAATAATCAAGATGATCATAAAGTAGGTTACCCAAGTGAAGATGATGAGGATTACAACAAGCCCATTATTTTCTCATATGCTTGATAGAGGTAGCATGATTGCACCAAGCTTGACATTAGCAATGACCCATTAACATTGCTCTCATCCATTAGGATCTCATTGAAAGCAATGCAACGGGTGCTAAAATATAACCTAAAGAATTGTCACGGCAACCCTCAAGCCTTGAGCAGACACTCAATCTGTACAATAGTCAATGCATAATTGCAAGAACCATAACCCGGATCTTCTGTGGTGAAATTGGTAGCCCCACCAAAAACACGTAATCGTTAAAAGCATGAGAAATGGTATCTTATAGATTGTTGCATTTGATGCCCAAGGAGATGTTAGTTGCATTATTTATTTATTTCTTTTATTTTATTTTTTTCCACTCAAAGAAAGGATAAACATCTATGAAATTGAAGAAGGATCTTGTATCATCCAAGAATTTTAACATGGGCTTCAATAGAGGCACTATTAAATCAGTGTGAAAAGAAGCTCTCGAGGAAGGAAACAGAGACCCTTTGAATAAATCCCTTGACAGAGGGGTGCTCACCTTTACCTTTCTGATATTGTGCTTTCGAAGAGTGTTGGTGATGACAAAGTTATGAGCTAGTGTCAACTTGTTCATGCCAACATGAATTATCGGGTCGTTTGGTAACATCAAAGAAACCTTGATGTCAGTGTTCACGAGGTCTTCAAGAATTGCACGATTGGCATCATATATCTTCACCTTTCCCACCTTCATACCTTAGAGCAGGAATATAACTGCCTCATGAGGGGAGAGCAGATTGCCGCCAAGTTGGCCATAGTTCACCCCAATGGTATATCGAGCATCAAATTTAGAGGCAAATCTCAAAATTTGTAGGTCGGATTACACGAGCAGGAAAGTCAGTCTTTGCCATTGGAAAGGAAAAATAAAAATAATAACTGTGTTTAGCTGAGGTCGGTCAAGCTTGGGAGACCAGCCAAGAATAACGACACGGCTAAGAAAAATAGATGGCAAACTATACTGGTGCTTGCATGGCAGCCAGAGCACGGGAATGCAAAGCCATCTGGGGCTCGATCAACCGTCTGGCAAAGCATGAGCATCAACGAGGCACTTAGAAAAGGGTTAAATTTGAGTGTTAGTCGGACTGTAGAGAGACGACTGCATGCTAGTGCTTTGCGGGCTCCAAGTTTGGATGGCTGTTGTGGTTGAACGCTACATGCTTCAGTTGATGCGTAGTCATTGATTGATGCCTGTGAATAGCTGATTGAGACGCAACTGGGCAAAAAACTAAAACAATTGCATTGCTTGCGCTGACGTATGTAGACCACTCCCCGCGTTGTGTTGGGGGGGGGGGGGGGGGGTGTTGAGATGTAGAGAGAAAGAGAGAGAGACGAGACAAGAGACACACCATATACGCTCCCAAAGACTGATTCATATTGAGGACAAGATACAAATATATAGGTGAGACCAAGTTCAGTAGAGTGAGCCATATATAGCTCCAACACCCCCACTCAAACAAAGGTCTCTAGCTTTGGATGAAAAAACCCTTGGGGAGTTCAAGGGAAAAACCCAAGCCCCTATAAAATGTGAAAATATGAACCAGCGGTGATGATGTGAAAGTGAATTGTGCATCTATGTAAAAATATTCAAGTGACTTAGATATCACAATGTGCGAATGTGGAGTGTGCATAGTGCATGGTATCTAAAAGATTACAATGTCATATGTACAAAGCTATTACAATAGCAAAGAAGCTAATCTAGAAAGAGTGAGGCCGAAGCAGCTCCGAGCGCAAGAGGATGAAACGTGACTCATTGAGGCCTTTGGTCAAAATGTCTGCAGTCATCTGGTCACTTGGACAGTGTTCAACCATAATGGTTCCTTTGCGTACTTCATACCTGACATAATGATAATGGACAACAATGTGCTTTGACTTATTATGTTGAACATAGTCTTTTGCAAGACTAATAGCACTTTGGTTGTCACACCGCAAGGGTGTGCTAGAAAGAGGAGAGTGACCAATATCAACCAGCATTTGTCAAAGCCAAATCAACTCACGAGATGCAAGTGATGCCGCAACATATTCTGACTCAGTTGTAGAAACTACAACACAACGTTGTTTCTTGCTGGTCCAAGAAACAAGACAACCATTTATAAAGAAGCAATTTCCACTAGTAGATCGCATAGATAAATGTGAGCTTGCCCAGTCTGCATCTGTGTAACCCAAAAGAGAAAGAGATTGCATAGAATCCGATGTAAGTTGTCATCGATAGACTAAACCAAAATCTGTAGTTCCTTTCAAGTATTTCAATACACGCTTTGCAGCAGACCAATGCTTAAGAGAAGGACATGCAAGATGTTTTCCAAGATAATTAGCAGTAAACAAAATATCAGGACGAGTGTTCATGCCAACAAACTGAAGACATCCAATCAAGTTAGCATAAGGTTGATTTGTGACAAGTTGACCGCCATTGTCAGAAGTGTTCTTCGTGGAGCTTGCAAGACAAGGTGTGTTGGCTGAATGTGCAGATTCCATACCAAATTTTTGAATAGTATCTGCAATAAACTTTGACTGTCGAAGGAATAAAATACCTTTTGTACGGTTCCGTTGGATTTGAATGCCAAGACAAGAGTGAATCTCTCCAAGATCCACCATATCAAATGCAGAAGAAAATAACTTTTTCACTTGCTGAAGAAATCCCAAATCATTGGAAACAAGGATGGTATCATCCACATAAAGAGCAAGAATCGCAAAACTGCTACCTTGGCATTTTATGTATAAGTTGGGGTCTGACGAGCAAGAGATGAATCCTTTAGAGGTGAGAAAAAGATCAAATTTTGTATACCAGGCTCGCGAAGCTTGTTTGAGACCATATAGTGCCTTATGGAGTTGAGCAACAAGGTCTTCTTTACCTGGAATAACAAACCCTTCTGGTTGTTCCATATAAATTTCTTCTTCCAAGTCACCATTAAGAAAAGCAGTTCGCACATCCATTTGATGAGCTTCTAAATCAAATTGAACAAAAAATGCCAATAAAACTCAAACACTTGTAATGAGAACAACTGGTGAAAAAGTCTCTTGATAATCAACACCAGCTACTTGGGAGTAACCTTTTTCAACTAAACGCGCCTTGAACTTGTCAAAAGATCCATCTGCTTTTACTTTTGTCCTATACACCCACTTACATTTAAAAGGTGTACGACCAGGAAGTAATTCAGTTAGTATCCATGTACCTTTAGAGATAAGAGAATCGTACTCTGCTTCCATAGCCTCTTGCCATTGATCCTTTTGTGGTGAAGAGATAGCTTCATCATAAGTAACGGGATCTTCAAAAGTAGAAAAAGCATTATCAGCAATATCGTCATCATAAACATGACATGAGCCATGTTCAAAATCAATAGGCAGATCAACAAAAATATCAATATCATCATTGGCAACATTTGGAATGGATGGTTGTGAAGAGGAAAGTTGCTCTATAGGAAGAGTTTCATCTTCTGAAAGAAATGGAAAAGCGTGAAGTAATGATTTAGTATCATCAGAATCATCCATGGACCATGAGCCTCCCATAAGCTGTTCGTTAAAAGTACCATCACGATTCACAATTACTTTCTTGGACGAAGGGTCATAGAATTTGTAGCCTTTGGAAGTGTTAGAATATCCAATAAAAATAACTTTAAGACCAGGAGCATCAAGCTTTGTTCGTGTTTCTTTGGGAACATGAATATAAGCAATACATCCAAAGGTTCGAAAATGAGATACAGAAGGAATGTCACTTGTCCATGTTGTGATGGGTATCTTACCAGAGGGTGCAGTAGTAGGAAGATGATTCTGAATAAATGCTGATGTCAAAGTAGCTTCAGCCCAGAAAACACGAGATAAGCCAGAATGAATCAACATACATCTTACAGCATTGAGAATAGTGCGATTCTTTCATTCAGCAACACCGTTTTGTTGAGGGGAATATGGAATAGTGTGTTCATGATGAATTCCACTGTCAGCACAGTAACTCACAAACTCTCGAGAAACATATTCGCCTCCATTGTCACTACGAAGCTTCTTAAGGCGACGACCAGTTTGAAGTTCCGCAGCCTTGTGGAATTGTTTGAAAACAGATAAGGCTTCAGATTTTTGTCTAAGTAGAAATACAGTCGTATACCTTGAGAAATCATCAATGAAAGTAATGAAGTAGCGATATTGTGATCTCGAAGAAGGTAGAGGTCCACATATATCAGTATGAACAAGATCCAATATGTCATGAGAATGAGTTGTATTTGAAAGAGGAAAGGGTTTACGATTGTGTTTCCCAAGAGCACAAAATTCACAAATTCCCATATGGGGATGGGCTTTAAGATCCATGCCATGAACAAGATCACGACGTTGAAGATCAAGGAGTTTTGAGAAATTAGCATGAACAAAACGGTGATGCCATACTTTGCAATCATGATCACCTCGAGCATTGACGATATTTGCTATAGCATCATTGAGAGAGAGTTCAAACAAATTACCGTTTCAAGGAGCAGTGGCTATAGTCTGTCCATCTTTCTCAATTCGGCATTTGGTATGATCAAATCCAACAAACAGACCAAGATCAACAAGTCTAGCAACTGAAAGAAGATTACGTTGAAGATCTGGTACATGTAATACTCCTCGCATAATTCGAGTGGAAGAAGATAAGGTACCAAGATATAAGTCTCCAATACCCTTTACTTGACAAGTAGTATCATCAGCAAGATAAACAACACGTTGAACTGGAAGTGGATGATAGTTATGGGCCACTTAGACTGATATGTCATATTTCCTGTAGCACCAGAATCGACAATAAAAAGTGATCCATCACGTACATGAAGTATTCTGTCTGGAGAAATTGAACATAGGACGCAGCTTGTTTCTGGTACAATTGTGTTTCTAGATAAACGTGGTTGTTTTGTGGATAAACGTGGTTGTTTTGTGGTAACATTGTGTTCTTCATCATATTGACGTGCCCAACAATCATCTTCAGTATGGCCATTTCTGTTGCAGTAAGAACATTGCTTATTAGGAAATTTGAGACGAGAGAAAATATTAGTGCGACGGCCACCTCTGCGGTCTCCTCGTTGAAATGGACGCCTTCGAGCATAAAAAGCACATTCCATCTATTGTGACTCAGTCTCCTCTTGTGAAATCATAGCTATATCATGACTAGCATTCCGACGTTCTTGACGTTGAGAGTATTCAATTAAAGACATGCAGGCTTGGTTGAAATCAAGACCATCTTTATTAGAGAGAATAGTAACAATGTTATCATAAGAAGAGTCCTTCACCGTATCAAGGAGAAGTGTAATCAATTGCTTTTGTGGATCAGGATCACCGACAGCAGCAAGTTGATTAATAATAGATTTGAAAGATTCAATATGTCCCGTCATGGCAATACCAACTTCATATTGTAACTTGTTAAGCAACCCTCTCAAATAAAGTATTTCTATAACAGATTTCTTCTGAAAGTTTGCAATAAGGTACTTCCATACATCGTGGGAAGTATGCAGTTCATACATATCAAGCAAAAGGGAATCAGTAAGAGTAGAAAGAATATACCGACAAGCTGCTTTATCACGTCGTTGCCTATCTGTATAGGCAACATTCCAATCTTCAAATATAGGTCCTTCAGTGATAATCACGTTATCATTATCCGTATCAACAGGCTGAGGCGGACAAACACGATTTCCAAGAACAACATCGGAGAGTTCATCGCCTTCAAGAATTAAAAACATCTTTGCTTTCCAGCCTGGAAATCCTTGACCTTGGAAAGGAGGAACAGAACGCTGGCCAGAAGGAAAGCCGTTGACGAGAATATTCATAGCCATATCTTGTTGCGAGAAGACGTATAAGATAAGATCGCAGAATCTGCACACCATATATGGTGAAGGCCGCAATTGAGAATGAGAGAGATATGAGTACTGCGTTCTGTCAACGATAAATGCAAGAAGGATGCTCAAGGAACGTCCAAAGATGTGAGAGACGTCACCCAAAAAGGCAGGGTAAAGGAGACGTTAATAATAAATGAGTCCTCAAAATAGAGTGGCGTGAGATGCAAGATTGACGGCCACAATACGAATAGCAAAAAGCTAAATCTTCTCGAAAAAGTTAACTCCAAAATAAGAAAAACAATCGCGGACTCTTCACGAAGAAGTAGGACGAAGAAAGCTGCGTCAAGCTCAATTGCAGTAAAAACAACATAACTTTCTGCTGCGAACACCGATTGACGCAAACCTAGAACTTAAATCGAAGAGCTCGAGGAGACGAATAAGTTTTGGATGAAAAGCGCCATCATGCTATGCTCCATTGCGCTTTTCCTGTTTCTCCAAATTTTGAGCAGAACAGTAAGAAAAATTGAGATGAAGTTCAAGGTGTCATCAACAAGAAAACGTAATCAACGATTACATTGATTAGAAATAAACGCCACATAAAACACTAATCATATTCTTCTTAACACAAAACAACCACAGTTAACAAGAATCAACTCTCAAAAATAAAATTTGTAGCAGTTTTGAATCTTACATGCGAATCGCATACACATACTGTTGTGTCAACATGAATTGAATCGACGCGTGATCGTTACCGCTCTAATACCATGTTGAGATGTAGAGAGAAAGAGAGAGAGAGAGAGACGAGACAAGAGAAACACCATATACGCTCCCAAAGACTGATTCATATTGAGGACAAGATACAAATATATAGGTGAGACCAAGTTCAGTAGAGTGAACCATATATAGCTCCAACAGGGGGGGGGGGGGGGGGGGTTCGACCCACAGAGAGGAGAATCGGATGCATGAAGGAGGGTGGCGGGTCCACTACCAGCTGAAGAGACCAAGCAAGGTTGTTGAGAAGAGCTGGAGAGGACGTACACCATCTGGAGGGGTTTGAAGGGTGGAGGTGATGCATGAGGATAGCCACTTGGAGGATCGCGTGAGCAAAGGTTGGAAGGTAGCGCTCGAGAGAACAAAGCCACCATATCAGGAGGAGGGGCCACCAACTGCAAAGAAGGAAGATGGGTGTGCGAAGTCATAGTGAGCTGGAGAGAGAGATTGTGGGAGCCACGAGGTGGATCGGTTGCACCTCAGAACTACGGGCGCCACTGATTGTTGGCTGGGTGGACGCCATGCAGGCCCAAAGGTTGGTGGCTACTATGAGAGAGAGAGAGAGAGAGAGAGAGAGAGAGAGAGAGAGAGAGAGAGAGAGAGAGAGAGAGAGAGAGAGAGAGAGAGAGAGAAGATTTCAAGGTGATGTCGTTCAAGGGCTGCATAAGTGCATGGGAGTCTACCAAACGTGCGGTAGAGAGAGAGAGAGTTGGTGGACTGCAGAGGGGAACGATTGACGGCCTCTTTTGGGCGGGAGGTGTGTGAGTGAGAGAGAGGAAAAAATGGTGGCTGAAAAGTCTAGTGTGGCTGCTAACGAGGGAGAGAGAGAAAAAAGCTGATTGTCACGGCGTTCTACATGGTGTGGTGGATGTGTGAGGGACTGCCGTAGTTATTTTTCTTTGAATTGGTTGCTGGATGAGACAGAGAGAGAAAAGAAAAGAAAAAAAACAATGAGTGGTTGCCAGCGCAACGGCTGCATGCAGAGGAGAGAGAGAGAGAGAGAGAGAGAGAGAGAGAGAGAGAGAGAGAGAGAGAGAGAGAGAGAGAGAGAGAGAGAGAGAGAGAGAGAGAGAGAGAGAGAGAGAGATGGTCGGGTGAATGGTGGTGGGCGTTGGGCAACTACTGCATGTCGGAGGGAATTGTAGGCGCTACGTTAGTTAGTTCAAGTGAGTGTGGGTGACACTCGTGCATGAAAAATAGCTGCATGGTGTTGACCTTGTTGAATGGAAAACCCTGTTTTTGCTGGTGTGGTCTGTAGGATTGTCGTACAACCCCACCGTTTGTCACATAACACCATAGGTTGCACCACTTAAGTCATGCACCTCAAGCTCATATCCAAAGCAACCTCCCACCCAAGTCATCCAGCCTACCATGCATGTGCTACAGTGCCACAAAAGAGAGCTCCTCTTCAACTACCCTCTCATGTCCGGCATGGCTCTATCTACTCTAGTATGCCCCTACAACTCATTTACTTGTCGTCCTCACCACCTATGCCAAGGTGCACAACTCCTACGGATTAACTTTCCTCATCCTTCCTGGAGTGTTGTCCTTCAACATCGATACCACCTCTATGAACCCGCGCTAACGATCCCCTATTATTTGTTTGTTTTTTTATATATATTATTATTATATCTACGTCTTAAACCTTTGCGATCGATTTGGGGTTTTCGGCACCTTGCTCCTAATTTAAAATTCCCTACTTCTTTTTCTTCTACTCACATATTCGATCTAAGTTAGTGTATGTATGCTACTATTATGTTAACTAGTTTTATTGATATATTTATTTGATGTGCTTATCAAATAAAATATTGTCACTTCTGCTATCTAATCGGATCTCTAATATTAATCACAAATCAATGAAAGATTAATGTTAAAGTCTTCAAAGATTTTGCCAGAATCAAAGAGAGATCAAACAACAAAATTTAATAGAGTAGAAAGAATTTTAAAAAAAATTATCTCTAGTGCAAAATTCACAAGAATCTATGTTCCTGGGAAGCAAATCATCGAACTTTGCTCGGATATCCAGTTGTGGATTCATTTGATTTGTGTGTTACCCAGAGCGTGGCCTTGTGCTCTGATACCACTGCTATAAACGGAAGACGTGGCTACCCTGAATAATACCCAAAATAGCACACTGCAAACCATAAAATAGACTAATCGACATACCTGACAGATCTTGTAGCAGAGAATTGAGGCCATAAGAGAACAGAGAGAGAGAGAGAGAGCAAGAGCAAGACAACGCACATGCAGGCGCACCTCCTAGAGTGGAGTGCTACGCTAGCACGGTGTGAGAGAAGAGGGGAGAGGTGAGAAGAATAACGTAGACACTGGGTGCAATCTCCCCCCTTGCAAGAGTGACCATTTCCCTCTTGCACGTATTTGATTTATAGATTTTTTGAATGGTCAAATTGAGTACAAACTGGCCGGCCGGTCATAAATGGCCAAAGCTCATAAAAGAGTACTTGAATAAATATTCATAAAATGTAAAATCATTTTGCAATAGCCTAGCTTGGTCAAGCCTTTTCCACCTATTAGCTGCAATAAATAGTAAAATATCAATTCCATAACACCTTCTATGTCTATTTTTTCAAAGGCAAATACTCCCACTCCACCTTGATACACCTACATGTGCCTTATACTGCATCGTTGGTGTCTCATTTTCATAAAAAACGTAAATTGAA
Source organism: Adiantum capillus-veneris (assembly GCF_014529385.1). Taxonomy (NCBI): domain Eukaryota; kingdom Viridiplantae; phylum Streptophyta; class Polypodiopsida; order Polypodiales; family Pteridaceae; genus Adiantum; species Adiantum capillus-veneris. Next base: position 36,999,488 of record NC_140932.1, read on the forward strand.
GTGGTTTGAAACCAACAAGTATGTTTTTTCCATCACAAAGATAACCATCACAATATTGCTTGAAATTAGGGACCTTTTCAAGCAAAAATGGGGTTGGAGATGAAGACGAGCTATTTCGTAACGTATCCATCAAGTGTGGCAAAGTTCATGTATGTGTAACTCTCAATTTTTCTGAAAACTTACTGAACATGGCATTCATGTCCTCATGTGTATGCCCAACCATCAAAAATCCTATTTGGATGGTTTTGAAAACATCCCTTGCAACAAGCATTGACAAATAGCCAAATAAGTATCAATTTTTGTTTTTCCCTCCACAATTATCCAATTGTAGTAACAAATTCTCTGGAAACTTACAAAATGTTGACCCTGATTCTGCTTCTGTAGTTCCGATGGTTGCACGATGGGCTCTTTTCCATCACTCAAGTTGTGGTGGTCTAAAGCATCCCTTGAGTTCAAAATATGTAGTAGACAGATACAACTCCTTCGTAGTCCATTTGTGCTAGATCACCAAGAGGATGGTTATCTATCCTCCCTAAGTTATGTAAACAATTAGCAATTGAGCCAATCGTAAGATTTGGATTAGCTGGCCACAAACCATTCAAGGCAAAGTGACCATAATGACCTTCTCCATGGCCATGAGTGATCATACCTATCAAAGACACCTGCAAATTGTATCTTGAATCCACACCCTTAGGAACAATGCGTAATCTAGGAATGAGAGTCTTATTTTGATGAATGTGTAATCTAGAAATGAGAGTTGCCAAACACCAAATTTCACTCTATTTACCAATCTTAGGGCACACACTATTTGGATGAATGTATGGTCTTCCTTAGTGCCCAACAGCAAAAGGAAAATGGAATCCACACGCAGGACCTTTCGTCTTAGCTTCACCACCCTCTTGTTATGAGGGAGACGCTTTACTACCTGCTCCTGCAACTCAATCGGTAATAGAGCTAGATCTCTAAGGATTGAATTTTCACTGCACACACACTCCTTGTTAGAACAAATGATCGTTTTTTTTTTGTTTTTGTAACAAATGTGGACAAAAAAAAAGCCAACATACACACTATTTTTTTTGGCTGCACTTCATTTTAAAATAAAATGAACACATGTACATCAAAAGAAGTGTGGTAGTTGATGAGAGGTAGAATGACAGGTTGTGGAGATGCAAGAATTTCCCCTGTTCTTTCAGCCCCAAACATAAACACCATACGCTGCTGAAAATGTATCTTTCTACTAAGTGCAATATTTATCCTAATATGTGGTGTGAAGTAAAAAGGGAAAATTTCTGGGCCATTATCCATGCTCTATATATAACCTAATGCCTAAAATAGAACAAAGATATATACATCGAAACTAAGATCGTACCTAATGAGAGGCAAAATAAAAGGATTTACGGAAGCGTTTATTTCGGCTAACCTAAGAGAACCTAAAATTCTACGAATTACTCGTTGAAATTGCAACTTAGTACTAACAATTATGTGTATCTTTTGCCTTGCAATCGGAATGAAAGGATCATACAAATTCTTGTGATTCATGCAAGCTACTTGATTATGCTAAAGGTTGAGCCTTCACAAAACATACATAAGCCGTCCTCAGTGGGGGCCCCAATTTGAGGCGGTCCGGGGCAAGCAACAAGAAGAGTGGCCTCTAAGCACCCTTCTAGGCTCCCGTGCTGCTCAATTGGGTTGGGGTTGAAAAAAACAACAAACACACACACAAACCCGCAACCTAACCCTACACAAATTTGGGGCACCACCTAGTTTTGGATGCGAACTAGGATGCGTAAAGAGAGAGAGAGAGAGAGAGAGAGAGAGAGAGAGAGAGAGAGAGAGAGAGAGAGAGAGAGAGAGCTCGGGCTGCTTTGAAATGTATCGCCAGTGATCAAGCAAACACAATTATATATGTAAGAAAGAGAGAGAAGGGGGAGGGGGTGCTTGTTGCATTAATACCTTCCTACAAATCTGTCATGACCAATCAAAGTGAGATTAGTATTTTTTCAACATAGCTTGAGTAAAATACACCACAACACATCACAAGAAAAGCCACCCCAATCACTGTCTTAAGGCCAGGGGAGTCCTCTCCACCTTGTCGCCCTCTTACAGTATGTGGGATTTATGGCTAAATTGATGACAACATCCAGAGACAAGCTATAAAGAACTTAAGAAAACACCAAGACACTTACACATCATTGTTGTCCATTACTTCACGTTGGAAGAGATACAAAGTATCAAGCTTAGTCCAAATCCACCCTCCTTGATTCAGCAAATGTTGGGCTTACACTAGTAGGAGGGAGAAATGATAGATTTCCTACTCTCAATTTTATGATCACTCTCTCTTACAATGGCATAGAGTTCCCTTGCTAATCACCCCTAATACAACACATGCATATGCATAAGACAATGAGGTTCCACTCAAGAGATCCTTCTAGAGAGGTTGAGCTTGGCTTCTCAAGCTATAGCATAGTGCTCTTGCTTATGGCTCTCCCTTTGTGCTAGCTACACCCTCCTTTTATAGCAATTTTGAAGGCTAGGGTTACTTCTGTAACCATGGTTGGGTTAGATTTTCAGCACTTATCTAATTTCTTTTGCTTGGAATTATCAAGAATTTGGTGTGGATAGATGAAGAAGAGAGAGAGGAGAGAAGTGGAGGTGATAGGACTTTTCATAGTAGGTTAGTGTTAGTAAATTAGTAGAGTTAGTTATTTTATTGATTTACAAATGGAATTGGATATTTACAATGGGAGTATCCAAGTAGGATACAAATGAGGAAGAAAAAACTCTTAATAGGTAAGAAAACATGGATTTCTTACAATGTTGATGCTCCAAGTGTCTTGAGCAGGGTCAATTTTGATGCTTGTTGACGGTCCACTAGCTTTGACGGTACGTTTTTTTCACTCTTGACCTTCCTTTGGGAGCCAAGGTAATTGAATATGAGTAATCAATCACCATGATGCTGTCTTTCAAGAGAAGAGGCTGAATTTTATGGTTTTTTGATAGATATGGGTAATATGGATGAGGAAAAATGAGACTAGGTGGTCAATTTTGGAATGGAAGTGTGTGTAGGAAACATGAGTTCACCATGGTTTCTCTTATTCTTCAAGGTTTAGAAGAAGGTGAGTAAGGTGCAGAGAGGAGTGGTGAGAGAGGTGGGGATGATGAGTGGAGAGGTGTGTGTGAAAGAGGAAAATGATAAAGTCAAAGAGAGAGTGTGGCTGCATAGCATGGGCAAACCGAGGTCCACAAATAAAATCCTAGCTCACAGCTCGTACCTCAAAAAATTATGAAAATATTTGAGGTAAAAGTTCAGCTCACGAGCTACAACGTTTTTTTGTATCACCTTTTCAAATTGGGGGAGCATGTGATCTTTAAAAATTCAGCAAAACCGACTGTTTTTTCCACTGCACAAGGTCCTTGTGAGGTCCTTCTTTGCATGATTCTTTTGAATACCTCCAAGAGTGAGCTCCCCATGGTGCATGCATGCATTCCACATACCCTTGACCTTATTTGGTAGGTCTATAATTGAAGATATTGTTGAGATCATGATATAAGTGAATAATATAACTAAGAAAATCAAATATTGAGGGGTCTAAAACAATATGTTAATGTCATATATAAATAATATAGGTGGAAAAAATATAAAGGGGTCAAAATAAATCTCTCTCATTATAAGTCTACCAGAAAAAGATGAATATTTTTGGTGTTCTAATTTATGAGAGTAAAAGAGAATAGATGTAGGAAGGAAAAATCACAATAGTGAAAAAATATACACATAAATAAAACTAGTTTTTTTGGATTTTTGTTGGGATGGAGTTACACCAAAAATAAGAGAAGCTTGCATGAAACTATTTTTTATATGGAATAAAGAGTATGCAAAATGGTGAGAAAAAATATGGTAATGGTGAGTCAATGTACATAGCATAAATAACACACCATAGGTAGAAATATTTAAATAAATACCAAAATAATTATGAAAAATCCTTTTATTTAGGCCCTATATACAATGAAATATTTTTACACAAATGGGCCATAATATACTTATATTTTTTATATATTTTTATTTTTTTGGCTCAACTAGCCTAGTGACTAGCTAGCGGAGGGTTTTTAAGAAGATATGGGAAAAGTCTCCTAACTCACACACACCTATATACAATGAAATGGTAGGGATAGCCACAGTGTTTGGATGATTTTGGTAGGGTGGGTTAACTCACTATGGCAATTATGAAGAGCCGAAAAACGGCTATCATTAGCCCTCCCCCAGGATGATGGTATATTCATGTACCATCATAGAGCATCTTTTCCAAAGAGAGTGCTTCAGAGTCCTTGACGAGGTCTTCATTGTTTGGCCCCTCAGAATTTTGGTTTGAGTTACACTCATGCTTCACGGAACAATACCTACATGAGATAACTACCTTTTGACAGATCTTTAGTAGATCCTTTGGTAGAAGGCGACTCAAATAAGGCTTCAAGCGATACCCGTTTACCTTCCTGGAGTGCTCTTTCCCATTCAAGTCCATAAGTTGATAGTAACTTGAATTGAAGGCCTTCTTAACTATGTATGGCCCTTGCCATCTATTTCAAATTTGGCATCAAAATGATTGTCGATTCGATTGTCATACCTTAGCACAAGATCTCCTTCATTGATGCCTTTTTCCTTTAGTTTCTTGTCAAGCTTCTCCTTCGCCTGCGTAGCTTTCCTCTTGTAGCACTCGTATGCTGCTTCTCTTTTCCACTCAAGCTCAGCTAAGGTAAGAAGTCGATCCATCCATGCTTCTTGATCATCTTGTGCTACTTTGCCATGAAGTCGCATTGTTGGAATGTTGAGCTCAATTGGTTGTAAAGCCTCTTGACCATAGACCAAGTGAAATGGTGTGAACTCCGTGGCTTCCCTATATGTGGTTCGATACGCCCACAAGGCACCATCCAAGAAGTCATCCCACAACTTTGTCTTGTTTTTCACCATCTTTCTAATGATGCCTGCAATGACACCATTAGCTTTTTCTACCAAACCATATGATTGGGGATAGTAGGGTGTACTATGACGATGTAGAATGTGAAGTTCTTCACAGACTTCTGTGAGGAAGCCCTTTCTAAACCCTGAAACAATCTCCAAAGGTGTGCCAAATCTACAACAAATGTAAGTGTAGACAAATTTGCTCAATGTCCTCTCATTTACCTTTGCCACACTTTGTGCTTCTACCCATCTCGTCATGTAGTCTATGTCCACCAAGATATACAATTTCCCATTTTTAGTCCTAGGCAATGGACCCATAGCATCAATGCCCCATTTTTCAAATGGACCATTTGCAAGGACTAACTGACGTGGACCATGTAACAGACGCTTGTTTCCATTAATCTGACAGTTGTGACAGCTTTTACACCAATGTTGAACATCAATGTGCAAGCTTGGCCAAACATATCCGCAAGCAAAATCTTTTTTGAAGTGAGTTCCTGTGCAAAATGACCACCACATGCTTCCTCATGCAAACCTTTTAGAATGGCTGGAATTTCCTCAATAGTTGGTACTCTTCTGCACACTTGATCCTTCCCTCTTTCATAAAGGGATCCTTCTAGAAAGAGATACGCGCTTGCCTTTTTCATGAGTCTCCTCTTCTGAGCCTTCGTGAAGTCTTGTGGAAACTCACCCTCCAAAATGTAGCTAATAATGGGAGTCAATGACTCCAATCCCTGGTATCTCGGTTGCTTGACAGTTGCTACCACCATGATGACGTGCACTTCTTTCTCAACACATGTAATTGCTTGTTGTGCAAGTAAATCGGCATCTTCATTTTGTTTCCTAGGAATATGATATAGTTGCACGCCTTCAAACTAATGAAACATCCTACGAATGGCATGAACTTTTGTCCTTAGGCTTTCATTCTTGCATGCCCAAATGCCTAAAATTTGCTTCACAATGAGAAATGCATCCCCTTTTACCATGAGACGTTGTATACCTTGGCCAATGCATATCTTTAACACTAGAATGGTAACCTAACAAGACATAAAAGTGTCCTTTCAGGGTTTTGGGAAAAAAATCAAAAACCATAGTAGATCCACTCATTTTGAAAAATCCTTTAATGAGCTTATAGTTCAATAACTACTACAAATGGATAAAATGAGAAACTTGTAATTTTTCTCATCCCTTGGTCACTACAAGCCTCCAAAGTTGATGGGCCAATGCATTTTGCCCAAAACAACAATTTCTTACGGTTGATTGCATATAAATAAGAGTGGGGATTTTTGTAGGACATGAGATAAAATGCCCCGTTAACTTCAATGGGTTGGTGACCAAAACATATGGTTGCTTTTACCTCACTAATTGTTTTTTGGGCAAAAAAATAGGTACAAAAAAGTTGCATTTTTGCCATTCTGCGGACCTATCATCAAAGTTTCTATAGTCACGCTCAATACAAATACTATATACATGTTTTCTTAGTTCCCCTTGGGCCTTTGGATTCAAAAGGATCCATGGAGCATGTCAAAAGGATAATGGATCTCTTACAATTGGAACCTTGCGGGCAATAATAAAGTGCTAAATACAGTAAACATGAAAAAATTGGGTTTAGCATTATGACCTCTAGAAACACATAGAAACTACTCAATATCTAGCCAAGTTTGTAGTCTATGATTAGATATGGTTACTACCTACAAAATACACACAATTGGCCTAAGAAACTAGCAATGTTGAGAAAGTTATACTTGCTACTCTAAAATGTATCGTATTCTTCAGCAATCAAAAAACTCAACCATCATCATATACTATGCTATATAGCATATTAGGTCCCCCAAAACTCAAGGAAGATTAGCTTTATGTTATACATTACACTTACATAATCAAAATTGAATTTGGATATCAAGAAAGCCACCAAAAAAATCATAAAAGTGCTAATTTTCGCCAAAAAACAGGATTATGCAATTATTGTAAATTGGTCATAACTTTCAATTTTAACACTTAGCTCTCCCTACAAGCATCAAAACATGTTGAGAAATATGAAGGCCTAACCTCTAGCCATCTAAACCTCACAAACATGAAGTTTAGAGTGGTATAGTTGCCAAAAATTGAAAAAAAGCCAATAACAGGACCCGTTTTTTCACACAATTTATGTTCAAAAATGTTGTGCAAGAGTAAGGTTAATGGTGAGATCAATACTCCAAAAAAAAATGTTAAGTTTTTTTCAGCTCATAAGGCAACTTTGTGGATATATAGCACCTAGAAATTCATTTTCATACTCTTCAAATAATTCAAGCAAACTGGTCACTTAACAGGACACAAAAGTGTCCTGTTACCATTCTAGTGTTAAACCATGAAGTAGTGTGTCGTATTCTGCTTCATTGTTGCTAGTTGAACCTGGTAGATTGACCTTCTCTTTCATGACCACCTCTCCATTGGGTCGAGCAATACTAGCCCTCCCCCTGCTTTTCCTGTGACTCGTCAAAAAGCTCCATCAAAGAACAAGGTAAAATCATTAGGAATACTTTTAGGTGGTGGCAATGGTAGGGTCTTTACTTCAGGCACCTTAATCTCCTTCTCATGTACCCTATAAGTAAGGATCCCTGCCAATTGTGCACGCACACTATCTTCTACCTTGAAAGAGTATTGGAACTCTTGCAATTCCATAATCCACTTTGAGATCCTAGTGCTAAGATTCATTTGAGATGACACCCAAGGAAACAAATTTTCTGCAGTGAGAATTACAAAAGGTTTTGGTAGCAAGTAGGATCTAAACTTTCTCACCGCAAACATGAGAGAAATCATCATGAGTTCTGCCTCCATGTAGCCTCTCTCCAAAGCATTCATGACCCTACTAGCAAAGTAGATGGGTCGCATCCGGGTACTATGGGGATCTTGTTGTAGCAAAACCTCTCCAATTGTTTCTTTCCCAACACTAGAGCTAACAAAGAATGTGTACTCCCAACAAGGAGGTATGAGTGTTCGTAGCTCTGACAAAATGACTTTAATGTTACAAAAGTGCTATTCAAGCTCATAAGACCATGCAAATTCTACTTGTTGTGTCAACTTTTGCAAAGGATGAAGCAACTCCGAAGCTAAGTGAATAAAGCGTGACATATACTTCACATTTTGAATGAATGAGATGACCTCTTTGAGATTCTTGGGTGATGGGAGCTCAATAAGAGCCTTTGCCTTTGAAGGATCCACCTCAATGCCTTTATAGGAAACCTTGTGACCAAGCAAGATCACTTCATCCTCACCTATGTGGCACTTGTCGGGGTTGAGTTGACCTCCTATGTCATAGAGCTTCTTTAAACCTTCTTCTACCCTTTGTAGATGCAATGATTTTGAGCTATAAATGCAGAAATCATCAATGAACACCCTAATTGACTTTCCAAAGAATGCTTGAAACACCATGTTCATGAAACGTTGGAATGTTGCAGGAGCATTTGTCAGACCAAATGGCATGACTCTAAAAGCATAACAACCCCAAGGAGTGATGAAGGTTGTTTTCAATTGATCTTCCAATGCGATACCTATTTGAAAGTAACCCGAGTAGCCATCACACACAGTGTACTTCTCATGACCAACTACCTCATTTAGTATCTCATCCTGAAATGGGAGTGGAAAGTGATCTCTTTTTGTTGCCTCATTAAGTGGACGGTAATCCACACACACCCTCCACTTGCCGTTTTCCTTAGAAGTGACAACAACGGGAGAGACCCACTCTGAATTCTCCACTGGATAAATGAAACCTGCTGCTAGAAGCTTTCTTACCTCCTTGAGTAAAGCCTGCTCCTTGATGACTCCTAGCCTTCGTAGCTTTTGAGCCTTAGGTGTGGCCTCTGGCTTCAACTCAATTTTGTGTTGAACATCATCTACTCTATGCACATCGGTGTAGTCTTTAGCAAAAAGCCTCAGAAATTTCCCTAGCACACATTTGAACTCCTCTCTTTCGTCCTTTGTAAGTGTTGTAGACAACATACCTTCAAACATTCCTTCATCTTGCACATTTTGGTTCTCTTGAGTACCTACCTCTTCCAAACCTCGAGAAGAGGTCTCCTAGTTGTTTGGCTTAAACCTTACCCCCATGAATTCAATGGAAGACTCCTCTTCAGTAATGCTGCCGCTACTTTCTCCTTCTGAAGTGCTATCGGTCCAGCCTTCCTCCGTCTCACTTTGAGATGATTCTTCGTGGAGCTCCTATTGGCGTTGCTCCTTCATGTCAAAGACAATATTCTTATGATTGTCATTCCTGCAAATTAGCTTTCCAGTCTCCCAATCCTGCAAAGCTCGCATTTTCATTAGCCATGATCTCCCTAGGATAAATGGGTAACCATTTCCTTTGGTAGACATAACATAAAAATCCACCGCCTTCTTAATGCCAAAGGCCTCTACAAAAACATTTTTACAAATGCCTACACACCTAGCTTTACTATTGTTTGCCATCTTGACTTTAATTTCAGGTGTCTCATGGATGTGCATGCCTAGTTTTTGCATGAGTCTCTCTGTCATGATGCAAATTTGTGCACCCCCATCCAGTAGACCTTTCCTAACCAATCTTCCTTTGATGTAACAATCTATCACAGGTGTAATATCCTCATTCATTTCAGCATGTGCAATTTTTACAAAAGGCACACTCTCTTTTACCTTTCTCCTAGTGCTAACTGTCTTTGTTAAATCCCTCCTAACTTGTGGGCATAATGCAAGAAACTGAGGCCATGTGATATCAGGACCCTTATCTCTCATGTCTTCCAACAAGTTGTATGGAGCCATACCATGTCCAAGAGGGAAGTCTTGGAGATTGATACGACGTTGAGTCCTCTTAGCTTCCTTGGTCTCCTTTGCCTTCTTACCTCGTCCATGGTCACTCTGTGATGTGACACCTTCTTTCTCCTTCCCTTTTCCACGGCCACGCTTAATGCCATTTGCTTCCATGTCAACCTCTTTTGAATTTGTTACCTCTACCACATGCACATTTGGGTCTGGAAAAGGTGGAACTCCTTCCACTCCTTGTGGAGGTGGTCTAGCTCCATTTGGCCTTTGTAGAAGCCGTGGTTGCTGACTAGTTTCTTCACCTGCATTCATCACTAGGTAATTCAAGTTAGGTCTCCCTGGCTCCCCACGGGGCCAAGGACAATTATACATCCCATGTCTAGACTCTCCGCAATTCCAACATTGTAAGACTCTCCTAGGTCGTGGATCTCGCTCTTCAGACTTCCTTGCTTGTCCTTTTGGACCAACAGCTTGTGCAAGGTGAATTGACAAGCTGCTTAAAGATTCATTTAACTTCTCAATCACTTCCGCCGTTACCTCAGGAAGCTCCCTAGATGTTGATTCTTGTGACTTACCTTTGGGTCTAAGACCTTCTATTGGAACCTCTCCCCTTAGGCACTTGAGTTTCCTATACTTCTTGGAAGCTCTAATTTCAGCTGCATCATCGGTGGCAGGTGCATCCGCCTCCACCTTTACCTTAAGATCAGGAAAGAGTCCAGCTATGAATCTCTCCTTCTTTAGAAATTTTGCACCATCACCAGGGTTAGCAACATTTCGTATCCATAGAGCCCAAAGATGTAGAAACTCTTGCTTGTACAAGTAGTAGTCATCTAAATCTTTTTGCTTATGAGAAACAATGTCTTGCCATAGTTTTGAGTGTTTTGGGGATCAAAGAAGTATCTCTTGAAATGATTCACAACTTTCGTGTAATTCCCTTTAACTTCCTTAGGCAAAGAGTCAAACCAAGTGCTAGCATCTTTCCTAAGGACCACCTCAAACATCTCTACACGTTCTTGATCAGTTACTATCCTCTTGATAGGACAAGACATCTTGAAATTTGCTAAAAATAATTCTACATCCTCTCCAGGCTCTCCAAAGAAAAGAGGGTATCCGGATATTTGGTGTTGGCTTTCCATTATTATGAAAGATTACAACACGAGTTGTAACAAGGGATACAATAGAAATTTAGAACCACTCGCCTGCAAATGAATTAGTAAGAAAGTACCACTCTAGGTTTTCTTCTTTAGCTATCCAAGCTTCAATGAGGTCTCGATTTGTTTGATCAAAACAAAAGGGTAGACTATTTATGAGCTCTAAGAAGGGTTGAAATTCTTCAAAGCTAAGACGATATACAAAAATATCTAAAACTTCATTTTCTGGATCTAGAAGAGCAACCATGTCCCAAGCAATGAACTGCACTTGCTCTACAATTCCCAATGCACAAGCGGTTTGTATAAAAACTAGATCTTCGTGATCGTCGAAGGCTGTGAGAAAGTAGCAATTGACTTGGAGCTCCTTTCCTTCGAGTTCCACATAGTCGGAATGAGGCAACCTTCTCACAATTTCATAAAGAACATCCTCCTCAAGTCCAGTCAAGCTTGCAAGATTTAAAGGCTCCACTTGTGCTACAAAACTCCTGGACAAAAACTCCTTAGGATTATGGTTAAATCATTCATAAGAATCAAGAGATTTACAATGTCTCTATGAACAAAGTGTCATAGAAAGTAGAGAAGGATGAGAATTTATAAAAATTTTCAATCTTCTCGATGCTCTCTTTATTAAGACAAGCCCTAAATAGCTCCCTATCTCCTTTGTTGAAAGTGAAATGAAGACTATTAATAAGACGCAAATGAGGAAAAAATTCACCAAATGTGAGTCTATGAAGCATGAACTCTGGCCGCAAGTTTCCTGAAGAGTCTTCCTCAATGGTGAAATGCACTCGCCAAACACCAAATTTCACTCTATTTACCAATCTTAGGGCACACACTATTTGGATGAATTTACGGTCTTCCTTAGTGCCCAACAGCAAAAGGAAAATGGAATCCACACGCAGGACCTTTCGTCTTAGCTTCACCACCCTCTTGTTATGAGGGAGACGCTGTACTACCTGCTCCTGCAACTCAATCGGTAATAGAGCTAGATCTCTAAGGATTGAATTTTCACTGCACACACACTCCTTGTTAGAAAAAATGATCGTTTTTTTTTGTTTTTGTAACAAACGTGGACAAACAAAAATCCAACATACACACTATTTTGTTTGGCTTCACTTCATTTTAAAATAAAATGAACACATGTACATCAAAAGAAGTGTGGTAGTTGATGAGAGGTAGAATGACAGGTTGTGGAGATGCAAGAATTTCCCATGTTCTTTCAGCCCCAAACATAAACACCATACGTTGCTGAAAATGTATCTTTCTACTAAGTGCAACATTTATCCTAATATGTGGTGTGGAGTAAAAAGGGAAAATTTCTGGGCCATTATCCATGCTCTATACATAACCTAATGCCTAAAATAGAACAAAGATATATACATTGAAACTAATATCGTACCTAATGAGAGGCAAATTAAAAGGATTTATCGAAGCGTTTATTTTGGCTAACCTAAGAGAACCTAAAATTCTACGAATTACTCGTTGAAATTGCAACTTAGTACTAACAATTATGTGTACCTTTTGCCTTGCAATCGAAATGAAAGGATCATAAAAATTCTCGTGATTCATGCAAGCTTCTTGATTATGCTAAAGGTTGAGCCTTCACAAAACATACACAAGCCGTCCTCAGTGGGGGACCCAATTTCAGGCGGTCCGGGGCGGGCAACAAGAAGAGTGGCCTCTAAGCACCCTTCTAGGATCCCGTGCTGCTTAATTGGGTTGGGGTTGGAAAAAACAACAAACACACACACAAACACGCAACCTAACCCTACACAAATTTGGGGCACCACCTAGTTTTGGATGCGAACTAGGACGCGTAAAGAGAGAGAGAGAGAGAGAGAGAGAGAGAGAGAGAGAGAGAGAGAGAGAGAGAGAGAGAGCTCGGGCTGCTTTGAAATGTATCGCCAGTGATCAAGAAAACACAATTATATATGTAAGAAAGAGAGAGAAGGGGGAGGGGGTACTTGTTGCATTAATACCTTCCTACAAATCTGTCATGACCAATCAAAGTGAGATTAGTATTTTTTCAACATAGCTTGAGTAAAATACACCACAACACATCACAAGAAAAGCCACCCCAATCACTGTCTTAAGGCCAGGGGAGTCCTCTCCACCTTGTCGCCCTCTTACAGTATGTGGGATTTATGGCTAAATTGATGACAACATCCAGAGACAAGCTATAAAGAACTTAAGAAAACACCAAGACACTTACACATCATTGTTGTCCATTACTTCACGTTGGAAGAGAGACAAAGTATCAAGCTTAGTCCAAATCCACCCTCCTTGATTCAGCAAATGTTGGGCTTACACTAGTAGGAGGGAGAAATGATAGATTTCCTACTCTCAATTTTATGATCACTCTCTCTTACAATGGCATAGAGTTCCCTTGCTAATCACCCCTAATACAACACATGCATATGCATAAGACAATGAGCTTCCACTCAAGAGATCCTTCTAGAGAGGTTGAGTTTGGCTTCTCAGGCTATAGCATAGTGCTCTTGCTTATGGCTCTCCCTTTGTGCTAGCTACACCCTCCTTTTATAGCAATTTTGAAGGCTAGGGTTACTTCTGTAACCATGGTTGGGTTAGATTTTCAGCACTTATCTAATTTCTTTTGCTTGGAATTATCAAGAATTTGGTGTGGATAGATGAAGAAGAGAGAGAGGAGAGAAGTGGAGGTGATAGGACTTTTCATAGTAGGTTAGTGTTAGTAAATTAGTAGAGTTAGTTATTTTATTGATTTACAAATGGAATTGGATATTTACAATGGGAGTATCCAAGTAGGATACAAATGAGGAAGAAAAAACTCTTAATAGGTAAGAAAACATGGATTTCTTACAATGTTGATGCTCCAAGTGTCTTGAGCAGGGTCAATTTTGATGCTTGTTGACGGTCCACTAGCTTTGACGGTACGTTTTTTGCACTCTTGACCTTCCTTTGGGAGCCAAGGTAATTGAATATGAGTAATCAATCACCATGATGCTGTCTTTCAAGAGAAGAGGCTGAATTTTATGGTTTTTTGATAGATATGGGTAATATGGATGAGGAAAAATGAGACTAGGTGGTCAATTTTGGAATGGAAGTGTGTGTAGGAAACATGAGTTCACCATGGTTTCTCTTATTCTTCAAGGTTTAGAAGAAGGTGAGTAAGGTGCAGAGAGGAGTGGTGAGAGAGGTGGGGATGATGAGTGGAGAGGTGTGTGTGAAAGAGGAAAATGATAAAGTCGAAGAGAGAGTGTGGCTGCATAGCATGGGCAAACCGGGGTCCACAAATAAAATCCTAGCTCACAGCTCGTAGCTCAAAAAAATATGAAAATATTTGAGGTAAAAGTTCAGCTCACGAGCTACAACGTTTTTTTGTATCACCTTTTCAAATTGGGGGAGCATGCGATCTTTAAAAATTCAGCAAAACCGACTGTTTTTTCCACTGCACAAGGTCCTTGTGAGGTCCTTCTTTGGATGATTCTTTTGAATACCTCCAAGAGTGAGCTTCCTATGGTGTATGCATACATTGCACATACCCTTGACCTTATTTGGTAGGTCTATAATTGAAGATATTGTTGAGATCATGATATAAGTGAATAGTACAACTAAGAAAATCAAATATTGAGGGGTCTAAAAAAATATGTACAAGTCAAATATAAATAATATAGGTGGAAAAAATATAAAGGGGTCAAAATAAATCTCTCTCATTATAAGTCTACCAGAAAAAGATGAATATTTTTGGTGTTCTAATTTATGAGAGTAAAAGAGAATAGATGTAGGAAGGAAAAATCACAATAGTCAAAAAATATACACATAAATAAAACTAGTTTTTTTGGATTTTTGTTGGGATGGAATTACAACAAAAATAAGAGAAGCTTGCATGAAATTATTTTTATTTGGAATAAAGAGTATGCAAAATGGTAAGAAAAAATATGGTAATGGTGAGTCAATGTACGTAGCATATATAACACACCATAGGTAGAAATATTTAAATAAATACCAAAATAATTATGAAAAATCCTTTTATTTAGGCCCTATATACAATGAAATATTTTTACACAAATGGGTCATAATATACTTATATTTTTTATATTTTTTTATTTTTTTGGCTCAACTAGCCCAGTGACTAGCTAGTTGAGGGTTTTTAAGAAGATATGGGAAAAGTCCCCTAACTCACGCACAACTATATACAGTGAAATGGTAGGGATAGCCACAGTGTTTGGATGATTTTGGTAGGGTGGGTTAACTCACTATGGCAATTACGGAGAGCCGAAAAAGGTCTATCAATAGGTCTAGCTCCTAGCTCTTGCCCTAAGCGGATCCCCAGTCCACACTAGTCAGTCGAGGCCCTTGGTCTAGGTCCCTGACCCCCTAGGTTGGGCCTTGCCCCGTAGGACCCTTGTCCTGACAAACATCATATACATAATTTGTGCGTACTTTTGGAGACTCTCCCCAAAATTCTTTCCGTAACCTTGTCACAAATCACAATATGCAAACTGACAACATTTTTCTCCACAACAATCAATGCATGAAACCCTTTGAATTGACTGAGTTGAAAGATAAAAAGTAGAAGTTGGTGTTGCTTGCACTTTTTGAGTCGTGCTGATGAAACTGTATCCTCTCTTCCTTAGCAAAGGGGCATCAACACTACCATCAAGTTTTTTTCTAGCATTGTCATCATTGGATACATCCTCATGTCTAGTATGCATCCCATCAATAGAAACAAAACATTGTAGCGGGCTCCCATCCAACATGGTTGTCTGTTGGATGGGCCACTTTAGCAAAGTGATGCTTCCCACTTTAGGCATATTCTCACTGATTGCATTCTCCCTTTCAATACTTACGCCCACAAAGTCATCACCAAGTACCTAAAAATTGACATAATCATGTGGAGATACATACAAGATGGTCCCTTCATTCACAATGTGCATCATTGTGTCATCCTTTAAAGGATCCTTTGATTTCTCCAAGATTGTTGTATTGACATTTCAAACTCTGGGCTTGTAATAGGTATTGCATCTGTAACCAGAGGATCAAGATGATCCCCTTGTTCATCACCAATGTAGATTTCATTTGTATCAATTATGTTGTCATTCATTATGGAAGATTATGTATCAAATATGTTGTCATTCATTTGTATCAATTATGTTGTCATTCATTATGGAAGATTGCAGAAGAAGCTTAGGCCATCGAACAACACTCCATAATGAGATTTGGAGAGATGTAGTATCCATTGTAGAAAAAGGGAGGATCACATCCTTCAAACATTCCTCCACTAGTATAGATACATTTCCTTGCCCTATCTTTGTACACCACAAGTGGAATTGGGATCTATTCTACACACACAGCCAATACCAACAATTTCATTATCAAGTACCATATGCACTTTCTCCGCAGATTCAAAGTCCATCCTGTAAGTTGAAAAGAAACGCCTTGTTAAGTTCATATTTATAGATAAATTCTCTTTGAATAAAAATGTATAAGCTACATTACACATTACACGAGGGTTATGAATACTATAACTCTATAACCCTTGCTATATTAGAGCATAGCTTAGACAAGTGGTGGACCTAGGTTCTAATGGCTAGTGTCCAAGGTGCTATTTTAAGAACTTTCTTCTCAATGTCCAAGTATCTCTTGCTTCTTCCAATGGAAGTAAGGTTGGACGAGGGGGGGTCTTGAAACCAAAAGCCCCTTTCTATATGAGGTAAAGCTTGGAGAACTGGTGGACATAGTTCTAATGGCTATTGTTCAAGGTGCTATTGTAGGAACTTGCTTCCCAATGTCCAAGTATACCTTGATTCTTTCAATGGAAGTAAGGACAAGTGGTGGATATTGAAACCAAAAGTCCCTTTTTATACATGAGAGTAAAGCTTGGACAAGTGATGGACCTAGTTTTAATGTCTAGTGCCCAAGGTGGTATTGTAGGAACTTGATTCCCAATGTTCAAGTATCTCTTGCTTCTTTCAATGGAAGTAAGGTTGGACAAGCGATGGATCTCAAAACCAAAAGTACCTTTCTATATGAGATTAAAGGTTGGACAAGTGGTGGACCTAGTTAGTGTACTAGGTGAATTATTTTAGGGCCGTTGTTCTCAATGTCCAAGTATCCCTTGATTCTTTTAAGGGAAGTAAGGTTGGACAAGTGGTGGATCTTGAAACCAAAAGGCCCTTTTATATATGAGAGTAAAGCTTGGACAAGTGGTGGACCTAGTTTTAATGGATAGTGTCCAAGGTGGTGTAGGAACTTGGTTCCCAATGTTCAAGTATCTCTTTCTTCTTTCAATGCAAGTAAGGTTGGACAAGTGATGGATCTTGAAACCAAAAGTCCCTTTCTAAATGAGAGTAAAGGTTGGACAAGTGGTGAACCTAGTTTTAATGACCAATGTCCAAGGTGAACTATTGTAGGGCATTGCTTCTCAATGTCTAAGTAGCCCTTGTTTATTTTAATGGAAAAAAAATTGGAGCAATGGTGAATCTTGAAACAAAAACTCCCCTGGTATATTTGAGGGTATCTTGGACAAGTGTGGTGGACCTAGTTTTAATGGCCAATGTTCAAGGTGAACTACAAGCAGATAAATCCAAAGGTTGGAGAAGTGGTGAATATTGGACCAAGACCTACTATAATAGAGTATAGCTTGGACAAGTGGTGGACCTATAAGTTTTAATGGAAAATATAGGACAATTGCAAGGCCTTGCTTCCCAATGTCCAAGTAGTCCTTTGTTGTTTCAATGGAAGCAAGGTTGATAGTAAGTCCTTTCTTCTCAATGTCCAAGCAGCCCTTGCTTTCTTTGATGGAATCTTGGAGAAGTGGTGGACGAAGTTATCAATCTTGAAACCAAAACCTCCTTGCTATATTAGGGCATAGTTTGGACAAGTGGTGGACATAGTTTTAATGGCCAATGCTCAGGGGCACTACTAAATGATCAAGTAGCTTCCTAAAGTCAAATAAGTACTTGATTCAACAAGGACAAGTGGTGAATCTTGAAACCAAAACCCCCTCCCTATGTAAGAGTTTAGCTTTGACAAGTGGTGGACATAGCTTTGATGGGAAATGGAAAAGGTGTACTACAAGAAAACAACATTGCTTTTTAATGTCAAAGTTGAATGAAAATAGGGTTGGAGTAGTGGTGGACCGAGTGGTGGATTTTCAAATAGAAGACACCTTGCTATATTAGAGCATGGCTTGGAAATGTGGTGGACTCAAGATTTGGGGCAAGGTCCAAGGTGAATTATTGCACAACCTAGCACTTTCTTCTCTTGATAAACAAGATTTGACAAGTGGTGAAATTTGAAACAAAAACCCTCAAGCTTGCTATGATGAGAATAGATTTGAGCATACCTTGAGCATGTGGCAGATATGGTCAATGTTCAAGGAAACTTTTGAGTTATGATCTCCAAAATAGAGTCATTTTCCACCACTTATTTATGTTGATTGTCCTTGGTGAGTTGTGAAGCAAGGAAAGAAACTCGGTTTTATATACATAGATTATCTAAAGCTAGATCACAATTGAGATAGTGGAATAGGGTGGTGAAACAAGAGGTAAGAGCATGGTTTGGAGTAGCACCCCAAGAGGGGTCTAGGAACGGCAGCCACCGTGGGGTTTGGGGCAACACCCCGAGAAGGGTCGAGGGGCGGTACCCCCCGCGGGGTTTGGGGCAATGCCCCAAGCGGGGTCAAGGGGTGACAACCACGATTATCGGGTGGGGTCAAGGGGCAGTGTCCCGTGCCTTTAAAAAAAAAAAAAGTTTCTAATGTAGAAAATCATATTGTTTTATCTCTTCCCAACAAAATTTCTTTGCTTTTTGGAGCGAGATCAATACTAATATAAAAGGGGATAATACAACTTACATGGCATTTTAGTAAGCACCCTATCAAACACAAAAAGAAACAAACACACATAGAGTTATGAACACAGAGGTCAAAAAACACAGACAATCCACACACAGAGCACACGCAAGAGACACACATGTATGCGCAGAGAAGTTGCCATCATACTCAACACTGTAGGAGACCATCGGCGCGTACGTGATACAAGGTTTCTGTAGCATAGATGCTACAAGCGACCATCACCATGGCAAAACAGAGGCAAGCTTGTTTGCCTGACAGAGACAAGATTGTTTGATTCGCAAAGGCAAGCTTGAGAACATCATCATGCTCAACAGAGGAGAGCTTTTGAAAGGACCAACCCTCTCTCCCTCTCTCTGTGTCTCTCTTTGTTTTGTTGTTTTCATGTGCAGCTACTGACCCTCTGTCATTCACTTCTGGTTCAAATTTTGATTCAATTTCAGATAATAATTCAGATTTTGACTTAGTTCTTGATACTGGTTAAGGTGCTGATTTGTGCACAAAAATACAAGGTTTAAGGTTTTCAATATTGAATATTGTTTTTGTTTCCCATCTGACTCAATTCCCACTCAATACACATGAACTCTAAGTGTTGTTTCCCTCTCTCTCTTGCACATGCAAAAGAACACTCAGATTTTTCATTCTTGCTCTTTGTCTTTCTTGAAAATCAAAAGAGAACACAATCATGTCCTCTCACTCTTGCTCACTTTGTCCTCTTCCCTTTTGCACAAATTATCAAAATATCACATAAAGAGATTTCATTTTCATGCATAACATAGATAAACAATAACATCACTAATACAACAAACACGCACATAGCATGCATACACATATTCCTAAGTATCAAAGATAGTTAAAACATTAGAGTACTTGTAAACCAAAATGTATGGAGGATTATAACTTTTTCTTCTCAACAAAAGTAATATAGTCTTATGAGATGCCTTATTCACATGAATGGTTATGATAAGTAGACAAAAATATGTGGGCTAGACATATGCTAGATGTTTAATGTTGGCACTTCTCTAAGGGTAAATGATTGGGCAAGTGGGTGACCTTGAGGCTTGGGGAGTGTAAGGACGTGCAAACTCAATACCTTCTTGGTGTGCTTGGTTGGACATGTGGTGGACCTTGCTTAGATTCAGGTGCAAAAATATGATTTGATATGATCCACTTTAAGTTTAGGCGGGAAATCTCATCAAATATGGTTTAGATTTTGTTAACATAACCTGCTAAATACCGAAGACGTTCGAATGCACATCAAAGGTCAACATAAAGAAGCGGTAAAGATTGGAGTTACTCATTTTTCAAGTTTTCCCAAAATGGTCACATATTGTAAGTTCCTGATTTATTTTAGGGCATTGTAATATTTCTAATGTGTTACGGGCTCAATGGGAGTTCCAAGCTGTAAAGAATAGGTCCGTTAGTGTGCCTAGGTTGCAGATTCAGTAAGTGGTGGAGCCCTAAAGGCCTTGGGTGCCCAAACATTGCATATTTTTACCCTAGGTATATAAGGCAGTGCGTAAAACAAATTAGGGTTCTCAAGCTCATTTGTGGAGAGCACTCTTTGGTCAGATCTCTTGAGATGTGTGGCTATGGAGTCCTTGAGCTTCTCCTTGCTCATGTGACTTGGTTAACACTAATCAATGATTAATTCTCTTTCAATATGTCTCTCTCATGATTCTTATAATTGCCTATGATGCTTTGATTAGCTAGATCTTAACTAATTAGTGGTTAATCCCGCTCTAATCTTGTGTGATTACCCTCTTTTGCTTGTGTGTGCATGTAGGTTTGATTGGAGTGTGGTGCTCGATAGATCTATGTGTGTGTGCTTCTGAGTAGCATGTTGCATGATAGGAATAGTGTTGTGTGCGTCTTGCAATCGTTAGTGTGTGTGATTGGGTTGATTGGAGGTGAAGGGAAGTGGATGTGAAGATGGCCAACCATTGTGCCTTAGCTCCTCCATAGGCCGAGAAGCTCACTTCATAGAGTCAACCATTCTTGTTGCCATGATTAGCTCACTAATCGTGTGAGTGTTTCCATGCCCTAGCTGGGTAGCTCATCCCTCTGGATAATTTTGTTGGTCATTGATGCTATAAAATGATGGAAACCCCCAACATTTGGTGCCGTTGCTGGGGACAATGGCCTACGCTAGTGTAATTGTGGCATAATTAGATGTGTTTCCTCACTAATATCAGTACTAATTTCACTTGTGTGTTTATGCAATGTGTTCATTATTCCTTAATTTGTCACTGTATCTTGCCAATTGTGTGTTTAGACACTCCAATTTCACACTAACCCCTTGCTAATTTCACTAATTCTTGCTAAGTTACTAATTTGCTACGAAGGATTGGAGCATTCAACCGTTAATCAATCTTCATTAAAAAGGTAATCAAGGTGGTATTCTCAACCTCCCTAGAATCTAAACATGTGTAGAATTGTGTAGAGATTCCACCATGATGCGCGATGCCAATGCAATGTTGATGCTATGATGCTATGAAATTTTTTGGATTGTTCGTTTTCATGCCGTCGTAATGCCGAAATTTTCCAAATTTGGTGGCGCATGAAATTGACAAGTTTCAATTGTTAATTGGTGAATGTGCATTGCTAATTGTGTACCTAATTGATCTAATTGCATGTTTGAATGGTCAATTGCAAGTGTGTGTGCATTAAAATCAAGTGTGTGTGCATTTTAATTGTGTGTGTGTATGCCTAATTTTAGGTGTGTGTACACTATTTTGCCCTTGATTGTGCATGTATAAATCAATGTGTGCTTAATGATTTTTCAATTGTGATTATTGATTTGTGTTGTGGTCGTACGAGCCCAACTAGAAATTTGTGAAATCACATTGCAATTTCGACAAGATTAACCCTTTTGTGTGCGCACCTAAATATTGGTAAAAACTGCCAATTATTAGTGTGTGTGTGTCTAAAAAGTGCTTAATGTGCATGATTAATTTCATTTTTGATTGCATGTTTGGTGTGTGATGGTTAATTGCTGCGTTTTTGAGCTCAAAACAGGGATTTACACACTCCAAATGCGTAAAATTTTGACCTAATTTTGCTGATTTAATTGCCTAGTTTGGATCTTATTGATGAAATTATTTGGTAATTGAATTGATGTGCTTTTTATGATTTTATTTGGTTGAACTAATCCCCTATGTGTGGAAAGTTGCTTTTTTTAAAAGAGTATTTTTCGGATAATTTTTTGCATTAATTTTTGCTTAATTTCATTAAAAATTGATATCGTGTGATCTTTATGAGCTGTTTTGAATGTGTGTTTACGGCTTGATTTCAAACGCATTTGGGCTTATGTTCATCAAATTTTGAGCGTTTTACTATTTTCAAGGATCGAGTTGATGATTTTGTTGAATTTGGCATTTTTGGTAAAAACTGCTATTTTTGGTGTACTTATGCGTGTCAAAAGTGTTTGATTGTGATTGCCGATGATTTTCTAAGATTTCTAGACTTTTCCATGAATTTTTTGGATTTTTTGGCTAATTTTTGGGATTTTTTGATGATTTTTTGTGTTCTCAGATAATTTTCAGCCAAATTTTGGCATTTTTGGACGTTTGAAAATAAAATAATTTTAAAAAACCGTTTTCGAGCTTTGATGCCCTTGCCTTTCAGTGCATGAATATTTCTTGTTGGCTAGTTCTTTACGGTCTTTTGGGATAGTTTCCTACGACGTTAAAATAATTTTCTTCTTCTTTTTCCTCTACCAGCCGCTCTCTTTGTCTTGCTCTGCGTGAACACAACCCACACACACTCCCACCTTGTCTCTCTTCTCTAACTCTCTCTCAAAAAACTAACGCTTATCAACTCTCTCTCTCTCTAACTTTCTCTCTCCTCCCTCCTCCTAACGCTTATTTACATTCTCTCTCTAACTTTCCCTCTCTCTCCCCCTCTCCCAAACTAATGATTATTAACACTCTCTCACTCCTCCTCCTCCTCCTCCTCCTCCTCCTCTCCTCCCTCTCTCTCTCTCTCTCTCTCTCTCTCTCTCTCTCTCTCTCTCTCTCTCTCTCTCCAACGCGTGCTCTCTATGTCTCTCTTCTCTCAGTCCTCTGCCTTGTCAAGCGCCATCAACGAGCGTACCTACTCTCTCTTTCTCTTCCACGCCTACTCACTCTCTCGTACAGCGTGTCAGCGTGCCATAGGCCCGCCGCGCCAGGCCCGCCATCAAACACTCTCCCATCTTCACTCACGTTGCAGCCCCATACTTCATGCTGTTGTCCAGCTGGTCAGCGCATGCCAGCCCCGCCACAGCAGCTGAGCCTTAGTTTAGATTAGTTTAGCTTTAATGTTAGTTTTATTAAGTTAAAGAAAACACACACACACACACACAAAAATTTAAAAAAATCCCAAAGTCAATAAAAGAAAAATGGTTTTAAAAAAATACAAAAAATAGAGAAACTCATTAAAAATTTAAAGAAAAGCAAAAACCTTACAAAAAAATCATAAAAAACCAGAATTTTTCCAAAAAAATCATAAAAATACAGAAAAAATAAAAATTTCAAAATTTCACAAAAAATAAAAAAAATTTAAAAAAATTTCACACACCACAAGCCGAGCAAACCACAAAAAAGCCAGAACTACAGAAGAATAGCCAAAAAAAGCGAAAAAACTGTAAACTTAAAGCCGTGTGCGGTACAAAAATTTCTTAATTTGTTAAAATCGACAATTCAGGGTGGATTGCAGTTTAGGCTATTTAGAGCCCAGATTTTCATTGTTTCAAAAGATTAATCATAATCGAGCAAGAAAAATTTTGCTAATCAATACCAAAATATGCTAGGAGACAGTTTCTGTAGATTGAGCCAACATGGACTCAAATCGAGCCGAGTTCAAGTACAACAAAGCAAGCTAGTAGCTATAACAACACAGGTACAGGTGTAACATAGCATATTTTACAGCTATATGGCTACAATTGAGATAAAGTCTTATTTGCAGATTTAGAAGGCCATGAATACTTGAATTAAACACTATAGAAAGAAGAAAGTAGCCACTTACATCCCATTCTGCACGAGATGCATGTCCCTCTGCAACTCCAATTGCTGCACTTGGTGGTCGGTTTGAAGAGTCCATTGACTTCACAAATGTCTCAATATCTGACTGTAAGGTTGCTTAATATATAGTGCTTTAGCCTCGTCTTTTGCAATAGCAAATATAGTAGTTGAAACAATTGGAGGATCATTCACAACAATGCATGGATCGATACACATCAATTAATCTTTGAAATACTTCTTTGTTTTTTTGTTGATTATGGAGAAAAACTTTTGCAGCATAGATAGGATGTTTCCCATCAATAATCCAATAGTTGTAATCTTGTAGTTTGTCTTCTTTCACCTCTTCTAGTGTCATAGGATTACTCCCATTTGTCTTTGCATCCCGAACAGGCATCAGATATGCACATGCTACAAGCTTAGTTGTACTCCGCAAAAATCCAAACACCATGCTTTTAGCATGTTTTTTATCCATAATACGTGCATTATAGTGATCAGGAGCAAGCCAGCAATTTTGAATAGGGATATCAAATTCTCTATGTTGAAAAGGAAAATAACTTATATACTTATTCATTCCACCTGTATCTTTTTCTTGTCCTTTCATGGCCTTAGCCTCTAAAACTTTTGGATTTACAATTCTCATCTTTGATGTTGAGCCTTGTGTTGAGGATGCCAAAACTGCATTGTCTACATCCAAAATGGAACCAGTTTTTCTAAGAGCTACTTTTTGCACTTTGGCTTGCTTGTTTGTAAGTGGTCCTAAAGCTTGCACCTTCTTCCCTTTTAGTATGGCAATGATGTAGGTTTGAAGCTCATCAACTATGACACCTTCAGTTGATTCTTTAGTCTTTCATCCTCGAGAAAACATTGTCTCTTCTGTGCTTCTAGACATGCATCCAAATGCATATGCTCTTGGAGATAGTTGAAACTCTTGATTCATTGGAACAAGAATATCAATGCATTCCACCTCTGGATGACCATCAACTGCAGAGATGGATGCTTCCACTACTTGTCTAGCATCTTCAAACATATCTCCATTCTCCTTTTTTGCAATAAATAAATGCACCTTATGGAATTGTGCACCCTCTAAACCATGTTTGTCCAAATACCAACTCCTTAGATCATTGCAAGTATAATCAATTGAGACGGCAACCCTTGTAACATTTTTTTTTGAGCCATCTATTCCTTAAAAAAACAAAGATCAATTGTTACTATAACATAAAGTCCAAAACTTGTTCAAGATAAATAGAAGCAAGTGTAGTGAGTGTTCAAACTAATTAACTATGAGAAGGAAGAACCAAGGTTCATCACTTGTCCAAGATCAGCTATAGAAAACATAGATAGCTAGGAGGTCCAATAGTAGTCTAGCATAAGCATGTGGAAATCATTGAAGTTTGGCCACTCCTCTCACCTATCTTATCCTGTAAAACAAAAGGTTTGGCTTTACAATGAGCCACATTTTCAAAATATATAGAGAGTTTTGTTTCAAGGTCCACCACTTGTCCAATCTAAGCTTATCAAAACATGGAGAGAAGCAAAACTCTATCACTTTTTGAAGCTAGGCTTACCAAAACATGGAGAAAAGCAAAGATCTACCACTTGTCCAAGCTAAGATACATAGATAGTAGGTGGTTTAGTATAAAGCTCCACCAATTTTCCAATCTTTAGTAGCATGATTCACCCTAGAATGCTATATCTTGAATATTTTTTTCCCCTACCTAGATAACCCATGATATATTCTCCCCATAAGGAATCTTTCTTGAAGGTTGACCACTTGTCCAAGCTAGCTCCATTGGAGCATGGATAAAAGAAAAAGTCCACCAACTGTTTCATCTATGTTTCTTTAAAGAATGGCAAGATATTGATAGTTGTTTTTTGGTTCTTCGTAATTGCCATAGTGAGCTACCTCACCCTACCAAAATCACCCAAACATTGTGGCTATCCCTACCTTTTCATTGTACATAAGCGTGTGTGAGTTAGGGGTCTTTTCCCAAGTCTCCTTAAAACCCTCAGTTAGCTAGTCATTGGGCTAATTGAGCCAAAATAAATAAATAAAATCAAATAAATAAAATATATTATGGACCATTTGTGTGTAAATATTTCATTATATATAGGGCCTAAATATAAGGATTTTTCATAATTATTTTGGTATTTATTTAAATATTTCTACCTACGCGTGCTAATTTTGTGTATATATGCTATGTACATTGACTCACCATTATCACAATTTTTCTTACCATTTTGCACACTCTTTATTCCATATAGATATATTTTCATGCAAGATTCTCTTATTTTTGGTGTGAATCCACTCCAAGGAAAAACCTCAAAAATACCTTTCATCATCAAGCATTGCCATTCACTAGATTTCTATTTCCTACAGGTATTTTTTCTTATCTCTTGTAAATAAATATACATCAATAAAAACAAATGAGGGCCCTCTGCATTTGATCCCCTGTATTTCATATATTTCTTATATATATATAGCTCAAACTATTCTAGATTCCATGAATTGTTTATATATACTAGCCTGTTTTTTTTATCATATCCATATATTATATTTATGCATAATCCACAACCATGCATATTTTCAAACCCCTAAGAATCAATTAGGTCATGCTCTAATGCAAGGAGTGAGTACAATTAGTTCATGATCTAATGCAAGGAGGGGCTCACCTTTGGAGTTTTATGCAAATTCAACAAGAAGGGGGCCACTGAAGACTTTTTTTTTTGGTGAGAATTTTTATATCCATCTCCACTCTGAATTTAAAGTGGTGGTTAGAAGACAAAATGTGGACCACAAACTGAATAATCACCTTAATAATTTTAATAATTTTTGGAGCTACCAACGGTGAGGTATGATTTTTTGATTGGACCCGAGTCTGCCCACTTTTCTCACAAGTAGCCCATAGTCTTCTCTCACTTCTTTCCTACTTCCACACACACACACACACACACACACACACACATTTCTCTCCATCCCTCACTCAAACCTGCAACTTTCATGGCGTCTTTCATGTTCTTCACCATTCCCATCTCTCCCTTACTCCATAGCTCAAAATTATCATCTCTACACATATATATACTTCAATCTCTCTCTCTAGAATCAAACTCATAGTACCATAACCTCTTCATTCTTTCACAAAAAGAGAAAAAATAAACAAATAACCAAGCTGAAGCTCTACAAAAAGAGGATTTTGATCATGGAAAATTCAACTTTTCCATGGTCACAAGAACTACACCGACGGATTTCTACAATCGCTTATTCGCTAGAGGAGATAGGTGGAAAATTCCCTTTCCATCTTGTGGTTTCCAGCAAATTGTGTATATTATAATCCTTCTCTTACTTTTTATCATTGTATAAATCATATAATGCACATTGAGTGCATATGCCATGTAGTTTTATCCCATCCTACTAACTACAAACTACTAACACTAACCACTAACATACTAACAAAAAATAGCCATTGATCTAACCATAAAAGACACCTCACCTCAAGCCTACATGTACATAATAACTCTCTCTCCTTACTTCTTTAAAACTCTACTTTCACCTTACCTACCATCCATAATGCTCTCTTTTGAGCCCACATCCATGACTCAAGCAGACAAAGAAGGCCTGCAATGTTTTGATATTAAAAAAAAATCATAATCCTGATTTGTTAGCTTGTAAAGTAGGATTTCTAATAATCTTAATGAGAGATCTCCAACCTATAAATAGGCCCCTCTCGTTCTTGTAAATAATCCCCAATATCTCACATAGCACCCCAACACTCTATGCGTGAGGAGAGACTTAGGTGTACCAACCACTTTGTGAGCTTTACTTTTGGTGTGAGAGAAGCTTTCAAGTTACACATTACAAGTGCGAGAGCGTGAGTTCAAAATCTCAAAACCACTATTGTATTTGTTTCTCCATCATCACCATAAATTGAGGTTTAGTGTATCAAATGTATGAATCGACGTTCAAATCTTCGTTCTTCCACTTGTGCAATACGGTTTGGTGAATTCAAGGCGACTTGTGTATTTTAAGTTTCTATCATACATTTTAGAAAGTGTTTTAGTCTGTTTTCATTGCCAATTTTGTGTCCATTGTAAGAGGGTATTTTGGTGAGAGATCTCCCACACCCTAAGACAGTGTGTGTGTGTTTGGCGGACAAAGCGACAACCGGCCGTTTCCAGAGAAGGGTCATATTTTTATAAGAAACCTTTGTAAAAGTATTTTGTAAGGGAGCATCTCTAAGCCGAGAACTTGTCAAAGGATTTATGATTATTCTTTTGGGAGCAATTGTATATTAGAGAGCCAGTTAGAAGTTTAGGAGCTTTTGGCCAGATAAGCCATTTTTAAAGACCTAAACTATAAAGGTTATTTTTTGTAAGTTTGAACATTATCTTTTTGATGGAACTTAACTGAGAAGACAGCGTACGTTTGAGAGCTCCTTCTCGCTCCAACTTGTAATCTTCGCCATTGTGGCTACGGTAATCCAAATTCATATTTGTTTATTGCATTGTGTTCCTCTTACCTTGCTCTTTCATTCAAGTGTAATCATTCAAAATTCGGTGTAGGTTTTCAACTACGAGTTTGAGACCTTAAATCGTTGTTTTGAGTGTCTATATGCGTGTTTTATGTTGTTTTGACCCTAGGAGGGACTTTAGGGACCCTAAAACGACCCATTAGGATCACCTGTTTGCTGTTTTTGCTGACTTTGGGACGAACAATCGCGATCTTTGTACCTTTCCAGGATGCTGTGATAGTAATAGGATACAATCCTGATAGTCCCGTGTACCTTCCCTTCAAGTTTCGTGCGATTCCGAATAGGCTTGCATGGTAAACGGGAGTGATGACTGTAGAGCTGTGTAGAAGGACATAGTCAGATTACTTGGTGGTAATGCGTTTGATTTACTTGTAGAGTGAGTAGATGCAGCTCATCGAGTTCACTTCATTAGGAGTGACACCCTAGTGAGTTTCCATGCCTCATCCTAGTCGCTTCCCTTGTATTGATAAATATGTTGATGCTTGAGAGCTATGCTATGGACGTCCATCGCGGCGACCCGCAAACATTGGCGCCGCTGTCGGGGATGCACCTTAGGTGATGAGTGACCGAGTGCACAGCTAGATTCTTTACAAAGAAGATCAATACACAAATCCATTTTATACCTCAGTTAGGTTGCTAGACAAGGGTTTAGAGCTTAGTGGAGTCTAGAGCTAGTGGACCGGCTAGATCCTCTCTTCGGAGATTTAGGGAGCTCTGAGTGAGAGTGTTCAAAGCATTTTTGCTCTTCAATTTCTCTAATTCGATTGAGTACTGAAATCTCACCCGAAATCCATCGAGTTTGTTTTGTTTGATTCATTTCCTTATGTTTTTTCATTTCTGTACTTAGGAGTAGGATAAGCAAATCACATTCCAATCACATTTGGGGAAAAAGTTAGAGTCGAGAAACCAGAAAATCATAACTTTGGCAAAAAGGCCAGAAGACTCTGAAATTTTGAAACTCTGACCAAACAGAGCTGAAATTGATTCAAATCACAAAGTGGTAGCACCAAACACTGGGAAATACTTGTCAAAGAGAGCATACCAAATTTCATCAGATTTGGCCCAGGTACTACGATCACGATCAGTGTACCTGTATGCCAGAATTGGACAAGATTTGTTGTGTGCCTTCCTGATAGGATTCTAAACAAGTTTGTCTAAAGCAACCACACCCAAAAACATCAAAAATCAGGGAAATCAATCCACTTGGGTAAAACTATCCTGACAGACCCAGAAAGTGAAAAATCTTGGCTTTTAATGATCCAAATGCAAAAAGACTTGGGGGATAGCTCTGAAACATCAGTGTCTACAAGCATGTCAAATATGGTCTAATTTGGGCTCAGAAGTACGATCGCGATCGGTGTACCTAAGTGCCATATTTTGACCAGATTTCATATGTGGGATCCTCAGTTGTATACAAACATAAAAGTCTAAAGGACCTAGAGCCAGAAGCCTCAAAATACCTCTCAAACCATCTGAATACAGATCCAAGTCAAAAACTACTAAACTAGCATAGAAATTGACTTTCAGAAGACCAAAACACATCAAAACTGGGAAGAGACCATACAAAGGGGTAGCGTGTACACAGGACAACCCCAGATAGTTTCCAAATCCCTAATCAAGCACTAAAATCAGATCAAACTGACAGATTCTGGGAAACAGACACTTCCAACCAAGAACTGGTAAAAGGTTGACTTTTTAGAGTCTGATTGCAAAAGTATCAGAGAGGTAGCCTTAAAATAGCCTAGTGAACAAGCTGAGTAAGTTTGGTCAAATTTAGGCTCAGAAGTACGATCGCGATCGGTGTACCTCTGGCCCAGATCTGACTCATTTTTTACCTGTTCATAGACCTAGACTATTTAAGATATCAGGAGTTGTCAAAACTCAAATTGGACATATTGTCAATAATCTGCAAGCAAAATTGTGTTGAAGTCATTGTGAAAGTGTTGAATCTGCTGACAGTTGGAATGATACAGTGATCTCATAGCCATCAAGTGTATTCATTTGCAGAGACCGATCAAGTAACAATCCATGCAGTCGTAGGAGTTGGAAGATCACTCCATCTCCATGTAAGAGGTTTGGATTCAGTCAGTAAATCCCACTTTCTTCATGTTTTTGAGATCGGAAAAACAAATCAACATCCGACACTGAAATTTAGCGGATCAATCAAGTGTTGTATCAACGGAGGAGAGTGTAAACCAAGGGGTAGTACGACCGTTAGAGCCGATCCTTGAAGAAGGCATCTCAGATACTTATTCAGAGAGATCTTACTAGTATTTCATAGAACACTTGGGACAATCAAAACTAAACGGAAGAGAAAACATGGCAGCAGGACCATCAGACCCCTCGGCCACAATGAAGATATTGTTCATCAAGTATCAATATGACAACAAGCAAGGTGCCAAGATATACAAAGATGGTATGGACTGCTACTGTGTGCAAATAGAAGATAGACCAAGTGAGTTCAGGGACTTAGTGCCTGTGAGCTATAGCGGAGATAGGTACCTAGATGACGAAGGTATCATGTACTTGGTAGTTCTGAATCCTAACATTGTAGACAAGTGGGGATTGATGTGCACGAAAGCCAAAATAGATGAGGAACATGAGGAGAAGGAACCAACAATGAGCTTACCTAATGCGAGGTTAAGACGAGAAAACGAAACGTTGAGAGTCAACACGGATAATGTCTACTTGGGGCTATACAAGTATAATAATGGAGAGCAAGATATCTATTATAGATGCGAGGAACCCTACGGTGGAGAGATGACTAAGCGGAAAAGACTTTATGTCTTCACCTACACAGAGGGAGCAGAAAGAAAATCGCCGCATATGACAAGTATGGAAGACGATACGCAACAATCGATAAAAAGGAGTTGCAAGGATATACGTACTTTGGGGCACCACTTCACCAGTATTATGTCACTCCAAGCCCACTAAGACCAGCACCTACAACTGTAGTGCCAGACCCGATGACAACAGGTGGAGAGAGGACTCATGTAGATGATTCTTTCAGTCGACCTCACTATTCGATGCCAAGCCCCATGGGAACGTTACATTCCAAAGAATCAATGGCTATGAATCGAGGTAGTGAGGTTCCTATCTCTACACATATAGCAGTAGGTCCAACATTTGCAGCCACACCATCACGTTTGCCTTCTAGTAGTAGATTCGGGGTAGGGGAGCCAACGAGAGCAACCCACGACATCCATGATGCCCGAGAACGATTAAGTCAAGACACGGGAGCAATGAGACTGGTCACAAACCATAGACGGATTAGGCCATCCCAAGTAGCGAAGTGAATGCCCAAGAAGTATAGCGGATCAGGGGATCCATATGCCCATGTATCGCTCTTCAAGCAAGTCTTAAGAGCAGAGTAGATCACTCATTTCCATACTCAATATGAGGGATTCGGGCTGACCTTGGAAGGGACAGCCTTAACATGGTTTCAACCTTTGAACCCTGAAACTTGTCCGAATATTGAACATGTATTGCACGAGTTCACGGAAGAATTCTCAAAACGGGGTATAAAGCATAATACTGTATCACAGATATATGCTTTTAAACAAAGGGAGAATGAAAAAGTGAAGGAAGCAACCTTGAGATTCAAGCAATACATTGAGAGGTGCCCGAGGAGGGAATTACCGCAGGATGAGAGATAGTTTGTGCTCTTCGTTGAAGGACTTAGGAACGAAACCTTGAAAAAAGACCTTCACTTGAAGGCTTGTAGCACGTGTCAACAGGTTACAAGGGAATCGTTATATCTTGTTGATAACTGCAAAGCATATGGAGAAGTGTCAGAGGATAGTGATTCAATAACCAATCGCTCTTCATCTATTAAGTGCGAACCCTCTACCAAGAAAGATGCTCAGGCGTCCTTGATATCGACACTGTGACCAAATGATAAAGGAGGTAACAAAGAGAATGCAGCAACATATGAGATCAAATCCGGTGATGAGACGGTCTCAGACAAGGAAATGTCACATATGTGGGGGGGATCACCCAACGCCGTGGTGCACACAACAGCCGAAAGCACCTGTTGTGAATGGACGAGTACTGAAATGGTGCGCCATAGAGAAAAAATGGACAAACATGGCACGGAAGAGTGTTTTTACAACAAAAACTATATGAGGGAAATAACGTATGGACCTCCAGCAGGACCACCCAAGCCACCTCCTCCAAGATATCAAGTTGGACCAAATATGAATATGGTAGCAGAAGCAGACAGACCTCAACCTGTGTTCGATCAACAACCTCCATTATCACATGAAAATAGAGCCATGATTAGGTATGCTCAACCTTGTGAAGCATCACCAGGAACAAATAGTACACTTCAAGTTTCTTATTATGAGGAACCCAATGAGCCTTACGTAACAGAACCTGAATCAAAAATGTACGCAGACGAAGCCTATCAACCGTGGGGAAATAGCGAGGGTATGGCACCACCAACGTATGTAGCACAACCTTCGAGAGATCAACATTTGGTGGACGAAAGAACGCTAATGTTCATTGCGAACCAGGACTACAAACCAAGAGGATATCCTAATAGGGCAGGACAACCTATGGGACCACCTCCTCAAAATCAACCACCAATTGGACAGTGCTATAACTGTGGAAGTACGGATCATTGGGAGCATAGCTACCCTTTCAAAGGTGAAAGAGTGAAAAATTTTGGGTTTTGTGACGGATGTGGTGTGAATCACATATTGCCGGATTGCCCAAGGAATCCGGACAACAAGGGAAAAGCAACTATAAATATTGTGGGGGTGTTACCAAGTGTGAGCAGCGGATCAGAAACCAATCCCATGATCCAAATCAATGCGATAACCAGAGCCCAAGCCAAGGACTTAGAGAAAAACAAGCCATTGGAGGAAAAGGTCGAGTTGCCAATACGCACAAAAAATGAGAGTTTATCTGTGAGAACCCAGCGAAAATCCTGGAAGGCAAAACGAGACAGGATGAAAACAAGAAGGTTGAAAACCCGAAATGCCATGCAAAATGAATTACATGAAACGAAGGAGCAACTGAAACAAGAGAGAGATAGTAAAACTGCTGAGGATAACAACAAGCCGATGAAAGCGTCCTCAGGAGGATCAGTCTTGGTTGAGGAAGTGCTAGAGCCTTTAGATGCTCTATTACAAGCGTACAAAGCAAGGCTAAAAACAAACCAAACCTTAGAGCAGAGATGGTTAACTTATCCTCAACCAGAAGTGGAAACGAAGCGTTTGGAAATGTGTAAACACCTTATTGAAACAGCCCAAGCATTGATGGAACCTAAGGTGGTTAGAACCCTAGAACAAGAAGTGTTGATTCACAAAGAGCAAGAAAAACTAAAAATTGATGAACTAGAACAAGTAAACGGACCCAGGCCTAAAACGATATTGTCATTGGATCACCGAGTGGTGCCGAACACCACTGATGACGCTAAGTCAATGACTATAATGCCAATTCAAGAAGTTGAAGAACAATGGCCACAACACTTATGGAAAACCATTAGAAATAGAAAGAACGGAAGCGCGATGTTACAGTCTACTCCAATTCCTGAGATTAACTTGGACAACGGATTTTATCCAGGAGATATACAATCGCTGTATGGGGATGCTGGAACGGAGGTTTCGATGGAAAGCAAAGCTTGATCCTTGAAAACCCTACCTTCGTTTATAGGTGAACACGAGGCACAATTAGAGATAAGGTTAGTTACATCCCAGATGAGAACTATTCCACAAATGATTGACTCAAAAAGTCTTCAAGAGATGCTGTCCTCACCTATAACATGCATAATCACACTGTCAGAACTCTTGAGAGTCAGACCACACTTATGGGAAGACATGGGGAAACATTTGGAGAACAAAGGAGTAAAGATTCCTCTTCAGACAAACCCTACGGGAGAAGAAAACAAACGGGAAGCTCAACCCAAAGCCTAACCAGTGCCCATAAACAAGGTCAGAGATTACTGTGAAGGCGAGGAAGGTAATACAACCTTACCTGTTGAATATCAGGATATAAAAATGATAGCTATCCTAGACAGTGGAGCGGGAGTGGCGATTGCTACAAAGCAAATCTGGGAGAAATGGAGCCGTCCAGCTCTCAGAAAGACGAGAATGAAACTGCAACTCGCAGATGGGTATGTAGAGAGACCATTGGGGATCCTGGACCAAATAGTTGTAACTTCGTGTGAAATTAACTATGAGCACACCTTTGTTGTGGTGGATTTTGAGAAAACGAACAACTTAGACATTATTTTGGGGCGACCTTTTATGCGTCAAATCAAAATGATACAAGATTGGAGGTACAACCAAATTTACCTAAGGCACGAAGAGCTAATAACGAAAATCAACATGAAGGATCACAGCTATAGAGACGTTGCGAAAACACCAGTGTAAGAATTTAATTCAACCACAGTAAATGAAAAATAAATACCTACATGGATGCAAACGAAAGCACATGTATGGATGTGTGGAGCATCTGATTGTGGAGACATAATCAAAGAGGAATGCGTATTGGAAAGATCCGTAGAAGACGAGGCTTATCTCCGAGAACCTTTCCCTGAACATTTATTTGATCCATTTGGGTGGACTCAAATATTGTCAACCTTGGACGTATGTGTTAACGAATGCATGCCTACAAAATTTTGTGACGATGAAGGATACGACCTAGTAACGTTGCAAATGGCTAGCGTCATCCTTGAGTCAGGATTGGAGAGCAAGGAACACGAAGAGACACCACGTGAGACTGAGTGTAAAAGAATAATTGATGAGATACTTGTAGTAAACGATAGGAATCGAATAGAGGAGGAATTCATGGATTCAATAAGAGATGACCTTCCATCACTGGATGATGAAATCCAAATGATAGAGGCTGATGATGAAAGATCAAGTGGATCAGAGACGAATAGGAAATACAGGTCGACCCAAGACAAGTTTTACGAGTTTTCTAACCAAAAACCTAGTCGACAAGAGCGGTATAAATCCAAGAGAACAAGAAAATCAGGAGCGAATAATCAGTGATAGAACGGGATATCTAAAGCTTGTCAAAGCTGATGATTGTGTCAAAGACGAGGTCCCTGACCGGTTTATCAAAACTAAACCATGGAAAAACAACAAGAAGAATAGGCACTAAAAGCGAACGACTAAGTCGCATAAAGGGGGGGAAACAGGGTCTGGAATGACCAAAACAGAGAGGAAAATGGAGTACAATAAGCTCAAGCGAACCCTCAGAGACATATGGACAACTGAATTGGAAACAAATGAGAACATGAATTTTGACAAGATGGATGCACCATCCCATTATAAGAAGTATACCATACAAGATAGGAAAATCATAGTGCAACAACAGATGAGGGAATTTAAGGAACCTGGTACATCGTACGACGGTCCTGAGAAATCCAAACGAATAGATCTAGTGGAACTGGGAGAAGATCCAAAACCTACATATATTGTCACGGATCTTACTGAAGACGAGGAAAAGCTTTTGGTAGCTACTCTTAAACAGTATAGAGATGTGTTTGCATGGTCACCCAAAGATCTTAAGGGGGTGGATCCAAGTATCTGTCAATACACAATACCCCTTAAGAATGACACCAAACCCAACAGACAACATCCCTATACTTACAATGAGATGTTTGCAAAAAAGATCAAGGAGGAGATAGATAAACTTAAAGAGGTAGAGTTTATTTACGAAATTGAGCACACCGATTGGGTTTCACCGATTGTGGTGGTCCTGAAGAAAAATAAAAAGTTAAGAGTGTGCGTCAATCTCAAGAAAGTAAACGCTTCTACAATTCGGGACAACTATCCCCTCCCCACTACTGATCATGTAATAGAAAGAGTGGAAGGTAAAAAGGCATATAGTTTCTTAGATGGCTTTTCGGGTTACAACCAACTCGCAATAAAGCCAGAGGATCAACACAAAACGGCTTTTGCAACTGAATGGGGTATTTTTGCATTCCGGGTAATGGCTTTTGGCTTAACAAATGCACCAGCCACATTTCAGAGGTTGATGGGTCATGCTTTTAAAGAATATCTAAGACAGTTCCTAGAAATTTACATGGATGACTTGTGCATTCACTCTCTTGTAAGATTGGAGCACATAGAGCATTTGACCAAAGTGTTCGAAAAATGCAGACTGTATCGGATTTGCCTGAATCCAGAGAAATGTGTCTTCATGGTAAGACAGGGAAAAATATTGGGACATATAGTTTCCAAAAACGGTATTTCAACAGACATGGAGAAGATCAGTGTCATTGTTGATCTACCACGACCAGTAAAGATAAAGGAGGTACAGGCATTTATGGGCCATTGTGGATATTATCGTAGTTTTATCTACTCATATGCTATAATTGCAAAACCACTTTATGCACTGATAACTAAATTTGAGTGGACAGATGAGTGCGAGAAATCTTTTCAAACTTTGAAGCAAAGGTTGGTTTCCGTTCCAATTTTGAAGGCTCCGGATTGGGAAAAGATATTCCACATCCACGTAGATGCATCAGCATATGCTATAGGATGCATACTTGCACAACCTAGAGAGAACAACATGGGCTTTGGGTCGCTAAAGAATTAGAATTGACGGGCCATGAATTATCCAATCAAGTAGATGTCCTGGAAAAACTGGATGAAACTAGATTGAGAGCCGTTGCATCAATCTACACGCAAAAACGAAATAGGAAATCATTCTTTGATCAACATGTTATCAACAAGAAATTTTCTACGGGGGATTACGTCTTAATGTATACCCTGAAACAACGTTCCTGGAAACTCAAAAAGTGAGGCAATGGACCCTATGTGATTCATGACATATCATCTAGCGGTGCCATTAAACTTCGACCTTAGAAGGAGAGGAAATGCCTAACTGGATTGCAGACTAAAGAAGTACGACCTACCACTAACCTTAGAAATGCTTGCCAACATACACGCTGCGAAGGAGCGCAAGAACAAAGCAAATGAGACAAAAGCTCAAGCGCAGGAGGAGGCCAAAATCAGGATTTTAAAACAAAAACAAAACTTACAACAACAAAGACTTCCTCAACCAACAGATATGGCTCAGATTCCTCTTTCTATAATTCACACTGATGAGCAATGGGAAACAGGAATCGATGTTCGCATCAATGTCAGACTTCCACATGGCAGATATCAACAAGCATTGATTGACACAGGAGCAAGAGTCAATGTGGTCAACTTCTCAACTTACAAGATGCTTACAGATGAACCCCTAGTGCAATCCACACGTGATTTACAAGCCGCAAACGGAGCAACAATGCCAACATTGGGGATAGTAAACTTACTAATCAATATTGATGGAAATAGTTGTCCTCATCAATTTTTCGTAAGAAAAACGGAGAAATTAGAGAATCACTATGTTTGGGAGTTCCATGGATGAGAACGTACAATGCATCACTAAATGGTCAGAACATGCGTTGATATACACACATGAATCTAACACGTACATGACTCCATTCGCCAAAATAGATCACTCGTGGCCGAGTATCCCCATCGACAAAAAGCAACCAGCTCTTCAGCCAAAAACACCAAAAAAGGCTATTCGAAAACTGTGGACAAAGAAATAATTATGCCGAACAAACCGAGCAAAATATGGCTACCCAAGGACAAACTCTAGACGAACGCAGCACGATATCAAAGACCTTCAAGAGTTACTCCAGAGTGGAAATGGCAACCAATATTGGACAAAAATAAAGATTCGGCGACAAAGCTCGAAAGGAAACCCAAAACTCAAAACAGGAAGCCTGAACCTCCAAAATGGCACTGGAAGCCTATGAAAATTCAGGAAACTCAAGTCGAATCTATAAAGATGCAAAAAACCGCATACAAATGGGTTCCAAAAATAGTTGCCATCACAACACCGACAATCAGGGAAAGAGCAATTCCACTGCAAGCTCTTCTGTTCCATACACAGCTACCCTCGCCATCGAAAGCCACTGAAAACTACATTTAGTCCCCACATCTCGCACAGCACCTTGTTACCCGACGCATTGTCTCAAACATGAGTTTAGGGCCACATTACAAGGCCATGCAGATTTCAAAACCCATGCACATGCACCCAACCTTCGTCCGGGACGACTCAGTCAAGGAAGGGGGGAGTAATTGATGAATCTAGCAGCAATTAGGACCATTAAGGGGTCCAATGTGTATATGTGTACATAATGTGTGTGTTTTTTCATTATTTTAGAGTTCAATTTCGAACATATTTGATCAAAATGTTCATTTTTAGCGCTTTTATCATTCGACCAGCATAATAATGAGCTGTAAGGACAAAATCCGGAGCATTGGGATGCTTCTAGTGAAATTATAAGCTTAGGGGTGAGTATAATTTATTTTGTTTAATTTTCGTTAATAAAACATCAAAAATTAAAAAAATATCGCTCACAAGTGTCGAAATCAAGTTCTGGAAGCAAACGCCGAAGTATCATGATAAGATTATCAAGCATGAAGATATGAAGCTAATCTGAAGATGTCGAATTTCAGCCTTAATGATCATGACTACATTTCGCCAAAATCGCATCAAATGGTCATACGACGCCGGAATGACAAGCAGTTCAACCCATAGGTGGTATGCAGATTATATCGGGATCAAAGGTAAGGAAAATCAGGCCTATGTCATGAAAACCTCGGGAAGATATAGGTCAAGTAGGCCAAATTCTAGCTCATTGTTCATTTTCACATTTTGAGAGAGAAGAAGAGAGCTTCTTGACCTAGAGCGAGTTGCCACATTTCTACCCCATACGGACGGTCGGAGCCAGCAATTCATACCAGATTTCATAGGTATGTTTCTTATCAAGTAAAGATCAAGTCTATTACGCATGCAAGCGCGAATCATTGCACAAACGGGCGAAGGGATCAAATCAAAGTCGGATCGGGTCAAATAGGTCAAGGGCCCTTAGAGGCATCCAAACAAAACTTTTTTCAGGCACAGAACACATCAATGTGCTCCCCACAAGGTCAAGAACAAAGCCATATGATCAAATCTCAGTTTGGTGGTGGTACACCGATCGCGATCGGTGTACCTCACTGACAAAACTTGGGACAGAATCTGCAAAAAACCTCCCCTCAGCCTCTCCTACAATCTGCAGGTTTTAAAATTCATTTTGGCCTCAGAGGTACGATCGTGATCGGTGCCCCTAGATGCAGGTTTTGCAACTTTTGATTTGGCCTAGGCTTGGAACTCAATTAAAGATACACTCTCTTGAATTTTCAAGGAAAATGCACAAATTTTGCTCATGGAATGGGCCTAATTTGTCAAACACAACCGAAACGGGAAAATTTGACCTACAACTACCAAAATCTAGTTAAAAATAATGATGGATAGTTTGAAGGGCATACTTGTCTGACTAAGAGTCAGTACAGTTGTAGAAAACCTTGAATGGATCTCAGAATCTCCTACAAGTACACATATAATCATTTCACTCTCGAATGATCAAACAAAGGAGGAATTGGGGCCGAACCAATGCCAAAGACCAAAAGGTGACTTAGGGATGCTCAAATATCACATGGGTATCCAAGGAATGCCTTAAAAATGCAGAAGTCTGGAAAATCTCCTAAGACGGGGTATAAAGTGCCTGATCAAGTCAAAATCAGACATTGGAGTAGGCTGATGGTAGCAGTACATCATGGAAGCAGTGAAAGCTCTAAAACGAACTTCAACTAACTTCAGTCTCCAACCAAATTTCATTAGGAAAACCCAATACGGTTAGACTTAGTAAAATAAGGTCAAACAGTGAAAAATTGCTCTAATTTGTTCATTTTAAGTCCAAACTTGGAAATAAATCATCAGTGGGCTAGGCAGGCATAGGGGTCCATGACCATCTAGTTTTCACCCAAAAAAGCTCAAGTACTACGATCGCGATCGGTGTACCTCAGCATCAGATTTTGACCAAAACCTAACAGATCCCTTGTATACATCTTGTTCAAGTCACCAACCAAGTCTCAAGTCATTTGGACATCAAAAACTCATGAAAAGTCAAAGTCTAGTCCAAAACTCCCTTGTAACCCAAAATTGGGGCCTATAAACTCAAAAGTGGTTCAAATGAAACACCGACTGGACCAAAATGACCCTCCAACTATCAGCAAACCACTCATGTGATCAAATCTAATTTTGGCATATGTACTACGATCGTGATCGGTGTACCTCAGGCCCATAATTGGTTCAAATTTTAATCAGTCATAGCTCTAGTCTTCCTAGTCCCACTGGTGAAATATGGACAAGAATGGATGAAATTTGTTCAAGTTATGATCAGTTTTAACTTTTGAATTGTTTTTTACTAAAAGTCTAAATGCGATTGATTGCAAAAGGAAAATCCTGACAGCTTGTGATTGTACTGACACAGAATGCCACGCCAAAAGAAAGAAAGGCAGTGGACAGCAACACCATATGAAGTGGAAGAGCTCGCTACAAATGAAAAGGCTCACATCGCATGAAATACTAGCTCAGATCTCTGCTCACATATTCATCTCGAAGTTTAAGGATGCTGATAGTGACATGGTAAAGACAACTATCATGCCACGGGAGATATGGAATCTCCACCAAAGGCCGGAGGTAATAGAGGCAGTGCGAGCCGTGCATTTGGAGCAATTTTTTAGATTACAGCCATGGGGAACAGATTACATGAGGGCCCATGAGCTCATGAGCTCGATACAATATGATGGGTAGGAAATGCTCACGGACAAGGATGGATCGAAGGTGAAAGTAAAGATCACGAAAGAAATCATCAACGAAGCTTTGCATTTCCTTCCAGGGCAACACGACTTGCTAGCGAAGACAAAGTCACTGGATAATGAGAAGGCATTCGTCAAAGCAAAAGGAAACAAATAAAAATATAGTGACATGATATACGGAGAGCTCGAATTGCCGATGAGATTCATCTCTCAGCATTTCAGAGTACAAAAGCCTCCTCGCTACACCAAGCCAATCCTGCACATTTTCGTGGTCATGGCTCTAGTGACAGCCGAAAATAGAACCATTCGCTACGACTATGGTTCTTACATTTTGGAAAACTTGGTCGAAGCAAATTTGAAAATCTCGGCAAAAAACAAAAGCTATATGAACGCAGGGCCAATGCTAACAAGAATAGCATACCAAGCTTTGGGAATGATTGAAGATCTGCCAGCTGCCAGTTCCCAAACGGCCCTGATTAAGAAAGCAAAGCTGGTTGCTCATTCAGTAAGGATGACCCCTGGCGCGACATCATTGCACTCAGCAAAGGCCTCCAACAAAAGCTCGAGTGATGAAGAAAAGACGGACACTGATGAAGAAGGAAAATCTCAAGGGTTGAAAGACAAAGGGCCATTGGAGTTTGAAGAAAGCGAGGAGGAAGACTCCACAAAGCCGCTCGAGAGGAAAAGGAGGGAAAGAAGTGCAGTACCGCAGTCGGACCTTCAAAAAAGCATATGTAGAAGCCCAACAAAGAGTCGAGGAAAGAAGAAACAACTTACGGGCTAACAGACAGGCAAGAGCTGCTGCAACACAACAAACACAAAAGAGAAGATTCGAGAAGGAAAGGCAAGAAAGAATTGAAAATGCAACTCGCATACGGGCTGAAGAGCAAAGGTTAGAAGCAGAACAAAAGACTGCCGAAGTGGACATTTCTTCGCAGTCCACTGAAGGAACGAAGGAAAAGATGCAATTGATGATACAAACCAAGCAGAGCAGCTAAAGAAGATTCAAAGAGAGAGGAATGTGGAAGCGCGACGGGCGGCGGATCTGACCCGCCAAAGAATCATCAAGATTTTAAAGAAAAGAAAAGCGGAAGCATCTGCTTCGCAATGAGGGGAAGATGCTTCCAAAAAGAGGCATGTACATGAAAAAGCAAGCTCGCCTCCTCCCTCGCCTAAATCATCGCCTCCTCCCTCGCGGAAATCACCACCTCCTCCCTCGCCAAAATCTTCTCCTCCTCCTCCTTATCCATCAAACAAAAAACCGCCACCTCCTCCTCCTTCAACCTCGCAAAAGGAGTTTATACCTCCTACTAAATCAATCAGATACCACGAAGCCTGCCTGGCTGTTGCTGATTTTGATTACATGTAAACTTTAAAGGAACTAGAAAGACAGTTCCAGTGCTAGCATGTGGTGCTGAGTGAAAACGAAAAGCAGGTAAAGGAGGCCCAACAAAAGCAAGCATCTTGGCAAGAGGAGTTAGAGAGCCTGAGGGCGCGACTAGAACTCACAACGGAGGAAAGAGACCTTGAGCAAAAGCAGGCTCAGTCTCTGATCAGAGATTTGGTGGACGTCAAGACAGATTTGACCGCCAAAGAAAAAGAATGCCAAGAATTGACAGCAAGTACAGAAAGCAACGGAGTAGCTTGCTTACGAGAGCGCAAGATTTCAGAGAATTAACAGTTCATACAACACTGTCAAAAGCACTCTGACAACCTTGATGGAAAACCAGGAACCTACTGGAGCATTGGTCTCCACATCGGACAATGCCACAGCAGTGAACACTATAGCGGCACTGAAATCGGAGCTAGAGAAAGAAAAGCTTCAAAGACAGCTGCTCTTATCAGGAATGATGGCCCAGACGGCGGCAAATGAGCAAAAGATAAAAGAATTAGAGCAGCAACTAGCACAAGCAAGCGCAAAATTAGAGACTCAGAAGCAGATCAATGACACTCTGCTGAAGGAAAAGGAAGATTTGATTTTTCAACAACAAATCACAGCAGACCAAGCACAGAGTCAACCGCAACTGCTGCCCAAACAACAAGGGCCAGATTTGCTTGGAACATCACACTAAGGGGAACAAGAGCAGGAATTTGCAGAGCCAGATCTGGATATTAGAGATGAGC
This sequence comes from Adiantum capillus-veneris, assembly GCF_014529385.1. Taxonomy (NCBI): domain Eukaryota; kingdom Viridiplantae; phylum Streptophyta; class Polypodiopsida; order Polypodiales; family Pteridaceae; genus Adiantum; species Adiantum capillus-veneris. Next base: position 37,042,515 of record NC_140932.1, read on the forward strand.
TCACTGAGAGCATTAAGGACATGCCAGAGGGACCAGCAAAGGAGTACATGCTCTATGAAAAGAAGACAATGGAGTCAGTGGCCCTGGCCTACTTATAGGTAGAAGAGCCGGTGGAAGGGTTTGGCCATCAGTATCTACCATTTCCTCTGTTATGCCATGAAGCAATTCTGTGGAAGGAAAAGATGTGGCCAGCTATGCCACGAAACAAAGATGGGGGTTACGAAGGCATTGCACTGACAGAGGAAGAAGCCCAGATGCTTGTTGATGACCACCCAAAGTGGAGGCAGAAGTGGTTGGACAAATGGCCACAGGATCTAACTAACTACCACAAGGCTCCTCAACATATACAAATAAATCCTACTTTCTGCCTAGTCCCTAGAAAACGCACGTGGAAGGATTTTGCCACATGGAAAGGCTCAAGGCCGCCAAAACTGAACTACCCAGTCTTGACAGCGCAGCAGCCTCCTACAGTAGCCTACATGGTCAACACACTGAATTCGACAGTCACCTTGTTGCGGGATGTCCCCAACGTGGCTTGTCAAATGCTAGTAAAGATAGCCCGGATGATCATCACCTGCATCCAGGTGTTTAAAGACACTGAAGGCGACGATCATCCGTGGAATCTGTTCTTGGAAGGGCGCAGAGGGGTCTGCTGGAATCTCCAGGATTCACCGCCACGACACATTTTGATGGAACTATATTCCAAGCTAATGTACCTGCCTTCACACTACTTGTAGACATTCGAAGAGGCCTTCTTCACAGGATTATTCGAAATTGACTCAAGGATTTTCCATCCTATGGCGAAGGACCTCAAGGCACGGTACGTAGCATACCAACACACGTTAAGTGAAAATCCATTCAGACAGCATCAAGAAGCCCTGGAATCCGTCCTTCAAACAAGAAGCTTTTCAGCAACACTTGCTTCATGATCATTGGAGCCACATCAACGGCCAAAGAAATGAACATGCACAAGGGCGTGCAAGGATAAAGAAGGGGGGAGTGTTTGGCGGACGAAGCGACAAGCGGCCGTTTCCAGAGAAGGGTCATATTTTTATAAGAAACATTTGTAAAATTCTTTTGTATGGGAGCATCTCTAAGCCGAGAACTTGTCAAAGGATTTATGATTATTCTTCTGGGAGCAATTGTATATTAGAGAGCCAGTTATTAGAAGTTTAGGAGCTTTTGGCCGAACAAGCCATTTGTAAAGACCTAAACTATAAAGGTCATTTTTTGTAAGTTTGAACATTATCTTTTTGATGGAAAATTGAGAAGACAGCGTATGTTTGAGAGCTCCTTCTCGCTCCAACTTGTAATCTTCGCCATTGTGGCTACGGTAATCCAAATTCATATTTGTTTATTGCATTGTGTTCCTCTTACCTTGCTCTTCCATTCAAGTGTAATCATTCAAAATTCAGTGTATATTTTCAACTACGAGTTTGAGACCTTAAGTCGTTGTTTTGAGTGTCTATATGTGTGTTTTATGTTGTTTTGACCCTAGAAGGAGCTTTAGGGACCGTAAAATGACCCATTAGGATCACTTGTTCGCTGTTTTTGCTGACTTTGGGACGAATGATCGCGATCTTTGTACCTTTCCAGAATGTTGTGACAGTGATAGGATACAATCCTGATAGTCCCTTGTAGGTTCCCTTCAAGTTTTGTGCGATTCCAAATAGGTTTTCATGGTAAACGGGTGTGACGCCTGTAGAGCTGTGTAGAAGGACATAGTCAGATTACTTGGAAGTAATGCGTTTGATTTGCTTGTAGAGTGAGTGGATACACCTCATCGAGTTCACTTCATTAGGAGTGACACCCTAGTGAGTTTCCATGCCTCATCCTGGTTGCTTCCCTTGTATTGATAAATATGTTGATGCTTGACAGCTATGCTATGGACGTCCGTCGCGGCGACCCGCAAACAGTGTGTGTTGGCAATGTTTAGCATTCAAGCATTGAGTTAGCTTTGTACAAGCTCTACAATATCATCATAACGAACCATCTCCATTTGCACGTCACAAACAAGGTATTACACAAGTTTCAATCCTCTCTCTCTCTCTCTTCCCTTTGCTCTAACTCTCTTTGCTCCATTTGGTGTATGTCTTAGTGTGAGATTTCTTGTGTGTGTTTTGTGGCGCATCTTCTTGGGTGTGACAAAATCTCTCTTCTTGAATCCTAGTTCACATACCATAACTAGGTGGTGCCCCTTCACTTGTTTGGTTGTGTGTTTGTGGTTGCCCCAGTCCCAATTGAACAGCACACGAGCCTTGAGGGGTGTTTAGAGGTTGCCTCTTTTGTTGCCCGCCCAGGATCGCCTCAATTTTGGTGCCCCCGTGGAGGACGGATTGTGTATGTTTTTGTGTACGTTCAACCTCTAGCATAGTCAAGTAGTTTGCATGAATCATGAGAATTTGTATGATCCTTTAATTCCCATTGCAAGGCAAAAGGTACACATAATTGTTAGTACTAAGTTTCAATTTCAATGTGTAATTTGTAGAATATTATGTCCTCTTAGGTTGGCTGAGATAAATGCTTTGGTGAATCCTTTTATTCTACCTCTCATTAGGTACGACCTTAGTTTGGACTTCTATATTTTTGTTTTGCTTTAAGCATTATCTCATGCATAAAACATAGATAATGGCCCATGAGTAGAGGTTTTTCCCTTCCATTTTCCTCCACACATTAGAATAAACATTGTAATTAATAGAAAGATCCATTTTCAACAACGTATGGTGTTCATGTTTGGTGCCCAAAGAGTAGGAGAAATTCTCACATCACCAAACCGTATCATCTTGCCTCTTGTTCACTATCATAGATCATTTGATGTGCATATTTTTACTTTGTTGTAGAATTGATTGCAATTTAGAAAACATTATTGTGTAAATTTTAAAAAAAAGAAAAAACCGTGTTGTCACTTTGAAATCAATTTAATGGAGGACCAATGCCAAATGTCAAGATATCCTCTCTTTCTTGGAGAGCTTGGTGAGGATTCCGAGCCATTTCTAGCAAATTTCAAAATGGCTTGCCGCATAAAGAGAGTGATATGAGACGAGGAACGCTTAGAAATATTTGAGGTAGTTCTGAGCAAGGATGCTAGCACTTGGTTTGACTCTCTATCTCAAGAGGCTAAGGGAAACTATAACGAAGTTGTTGATCATTTCAAGAGATATTTCTTTGACCCCAAAACACTCAAAAACAATGGCAAGGCATCGTTTATCACAAGAAAAAGACTTAGATGACTACTACATGTATAACCAAGAGTTTCCACATCTTTGGGCTGTATGGGTGAGAAATATTGCTAACCCTAGTGATAATGCAGAGTTCCTAAAAAAAGAGAGGTTCATAGCCGGCCTCTTTTCCACACTCAAGATAAACGTTGAGGCGGGTGCACCTGCTACCTTTGATGTAGCTAAAACTAGAGCTATTGAGAAGTATAGGAAAGTCAAGTTTCTAAGAGGAGAGGTTCCAATAGAAGGTCCTAGACCTAAGGGAAAATTGCAAGCATCGATATCTAGGGAGATTCGTGAGGTAGCATTGGAGGTAATTGAAAAGGTACATGAATCTTTAAGCAATTTGTCACCTTGCAAAAATTTCAGGTCCCAAGGGACAAACAAAGAAAGCAAAGGAGCGAGAGCCATGACCTAGACAACTTTTGCAATGTTCAAATTGCGGAGAGTCTAGACATGGGATGTATAATTTTCCTTGGCCCCATGGGGAGCCAGGGAGACCTAACTTGAATTACCCAGTGATGAATGCAGGTGAAGGCACTAGTCAACAACCACGGCTTCCTACAAAGGACAAATGGAGCAAGAGCACCTCCACAAGGAGTGGAAGGAGTTTCACCTTTTTCAGATCCAAATGTGCATGTGGTAGAGGTGATAAATTCCAATGAGGTGGACATGGAAGAAAATGGCATTAAGCATGACCGTGGAAAAGGTAAAGAAAAAGAAGGAGTCATTTTACAAAGTGATCATGGACGAGACAAGAAGGCAAAGGAGACCAATGAAACCAAGAGGACTCGACGTCGTATCAACCTCCAAGATTTCCCTCTTGGACATGGTATGGCTCCATACAACTTGTTAGAAGACATGAGAGGTAAGGGTTCTGATATCTCATGTCCTCGGTTTCTTGCAATATATCCACAAGTTAGGAGGGATTTAACAAAGGCATCTAGCACTAGGAGAAAGGTAAGAGAGAATGTGCCTGTTGTAAAAATTTCACAACCTGAATTGAATGAGGATATTACACTTGTGATATATTTTTACATCAAAGGAAGATCGGTTAGGAAGGTTCTAGTGGATGGGGGTACACAAATTTTCATCATTACAGAGGGACTCATGCAAAGATTAGGCATGCACATCCATGAGACACCTGAAATCAAAGTCAAGATGGCAAACAATATGAATGCTAGTTGTTTAGGCATTTGTAAAAATGTTTTTGTGGAGGCCTTTGGCATTAAGAAGGTAGTAGATTTTTATGTTGTGTCAACCAAGGGAAGTGGATATCCATTTATCTTAGGAAGACCATGGCTAATGAAAATGCAAGCTTTGCAGGATTGGGAAAGTGGAAAGTTGATATGCAGGAATGATAAAAATAAGAAGGTTGTCTTCAACATGAAGGAGCAACATCAAGAGGAGCTCCATGAAGAATCGTCTTAAATTGAGACAGAGGAAGACTAGACTGATAGCACTTTAGAAGAAGAAAGTAGCGGAAGCACTACGGAAGAGGATTCTTCCATTGAAGTCATGGGGGTAAGGTTTAAGCCAACCAACCAAGAGACCTCTTGTCAAGGGTTGGAGGAGGTAGGTTCCCAAGAGAACCAAAATGTGGAAGATGAAGGAATGTTAGAAGGTATGTCGTCTAAAACACTTACAAAGGATGAAAGAGAGGAGTTCAAAGGTGTGTTAAGGAAACTTCCTAGGCTTTTTGCTAAAGATTACACCGGCGTGAGTGGGGTAGATGTTGTTTAACACAAGATTGAGTTAAAGCCTGAGGCGACACCTAAGGCTCAAAAGCTACAAAGGCTAGGAGTCATCAAGGGCAGGAATTACTCAAGGAGGTAAGAAAGTTTCTAGTAGCAAGTTTCATTTATCCAGTGGAGAATTCAGAGTGGTTCTCTCCCGTTGTTGTCACCCCCAAGAAGAATGGCAAGTGGAGGGTGTGTGTGGATTACCTTCCACTAAATGTGGTAACAAAAAGAGATCACTTTCCCCTCCCATTTTAGGAAGAGATACTAAATGAAGTAGCTGGTCACAAGAAGTAAACCGTGTGTGATGGATACTCAGGTTACTTTCAAATAGGGATTGCATTCGAGGATCAATTAAAAACAACCTTCATCACTACTTGGGGTTGTTATGCTTTTAGAGTCATCCCTTTTGGCCTGCCAAATGCTCCTGCAACTTTCCAACGTTTCATGAACATGGTGTTTCAAGTATTCTCTGGAAAGTCAATTAGGTATTCAGTGATGATTTCTGCATTGATAGCTCAAAATCATTACATCTACAAAGGGTAGAAGAAGGTTTGAAGAAACTTTATGACATGGGAGGTCAACTCAACCCTGACAAATGCCACATAGGTGAGGATGAAGTGATCTTGCTTAATCACAAGGTTTCCTATAAATCTATTGAGGTGGATCCTTCAAATGCAAAGTCTCTTATTGAGTTACCATCACCCAAGAGTCTTAAAAAGGTCATCTCATTCATTCAAAAGGTGAAGTATATGTCATGCTTCATTCACTTAGCCTCGGAGTTACTTCACCCCTTGCAAACATTGACACAACAAGTTGAGTTTGTTTGGTTTGAGGAGGTTGAAGAATATTTTTGTACATTCTATCAGAACTACCAACACTTATGCCTCCTTGTTGGGAGTAGACATTCTTTGTTAGCTCTAGTGTTGGGAAAGAAACAATTGGTGATGTTTTGCTACAACAAGATCCCCACACTACTAGGATTCCACCCATCTACTTTGCTAGTAGGGTCATGAATGCTTTGGAGAGAACCTACACGGAGGTAGAACTCATGATTCTTTCTCTCATGTTTGCGGTGAGAAAGTTTAGATCCTACTTGCTACCAAAACCTTTTGTAATTGGCAGGGATTCTCACTTATAGGGTGCATGAAAAGGAGATTAAAGTGCCTGAAGTAAAGACCCTACCATTTCCACCACCAAAAAGTATTCCTAATTATTTTACCTTGTTCTTTGATGGATCTTTTTCACAAGCCACAAGAAAAGCAGGGGGAGGGCTAGTGTTGCTCAACGCAAGTGGTGAGATGATCATGATAGAGAAGGTCAATCTACTAGGTTCAACTAGCAATAATGAAGCAAAATACGACACACTACTCAATGGTTTGAAGATGTGTATCAGCCAGGGTATACAACATCTCATGGTACAAGGGGATGCACTTCTCATTGTGAAGCATATTTTAGGTATTTGGGCATGCAAGAATGAAAGCCTAAGGACAAAAGTTCATGTCATTTGTAGGTTGTTTAATAAGTTTGAAGAAGTGTAACTATATCAAAATTAGTCCTAGGAAACAAAATGAAGATGCCAATTTACTTGCACAACAAGCAGTTACATGTGTTGAGAAAGAAGTGCAGGCCATCATGGTGGAAGCAGCTATCAAGCAACCAAGATACCAGGGATTGGAGTCATTGGCTCCCATTATTGGCTACATTTTGGAGGGCTAGTTTCCACAAGACTTCACAAAAGCTCAAAAGAGGAGACTCATGAAGAAGGTAAGTTTCTATCTCTTCCTAAAGGCTCCCTCTATCAAAGAGGGAAGGATCAAGTGCGCAGAAAAGTACCAACTATCAAGGAATTTCTAGCCATTCTAAAAGGTTTGCATGAAGAGCCATGTGGTGGTCATTTTGCCCAAGAATTAACCGTGAAGAATATTTTTCTTTTAGGGTATGTTTGGCCAAGCTTGCATGTGGATATCCAACATTGGTGTAAAAGTTGTCGCAACTGCTAGGTAAACAAAAATAGAAGGTTGGTGCATAGCTCGAGGAAAATAGTGCTTGCAAATGGAACCTTTGCAAAATGGGGCATTGATGCTATGGGTCCTCTTCCTAAAACAAAAAATGGTAAACTATACATTCTAGTGGCTGTACATTACATGACTAGGTGGGTAGAGGCTCAAAGTGTGACAAGGGTAAATGGAAAAATAATGAGCAGGTTTGTCTACACTAATATTTGTTGTAGATTTGGCACATCTCTGGAGATTTTTTCTGATAATGGTCTAGGTTTCAAGAGGGGTTTACTCATGAAAGTTTGTGAAGAGCTTCACATTCTACATTCTCATAGCACACCCTACTATACATAGTTAAATGTTTTGCTAGAGAAGGCTAATGGTGTCATTGCAGGCATCATTAGAAAGATGGTGCAAAACAAGACAAAGTCTTATGCAAATTCAACAGGAAGGGGGGCACTGAAGACTTTTTTTGTGAAGAAAAATAGGCTTTTTGGTGGGCTTTTTATATCTATTAATCTTAATGAGAGGTCTCTAACCTATAAATAGGCCCCTCTCCTTCTTGTAAATAATCCCCAATATCTCATATAGCACCCCAACACTCTATGCATGAGGAGAGACTTAGGTGTAGCAACCACTTTTTGAGCTTCACTTTTGGTGTCAGAGAAGCTTTCAAGTTGCACATTACAAGTCAGAGAGCGTGAGTTCAAAATCTCAAAACCACTATTGTATTTGTTCCTCCATCATCACAATAAATGGAGGTTTGGTGTATCAAAGGCATGAATCGACGTTCAAATCTTCATCCTTCCACTTTTGCAATACGATTTGGTGTATCAAAGACGTGAATCGACGTTCAAATCTTCGTCCTTCCACTTGTGCAATACGGTTTGGTGAATTCAAGGTGACTTGTGTATTCAAAGTTTCTATCATTTGATCTTGTTCGAGAAAGTGTTTTAGTGTGTTTTCATTCCCAATTTTGTGTCCATTGTAAGAGGATATTGTGGTGAGAGATCTCCCACACCCTAAGAGAGTGTGTGTGTGTTGGAAATGTTTAGCATTCACTAAGGGTTGAGCTAGCTTTGTACAAGCTCTACGATAGCATCATAACAAATCATCTCAATTTGCAAAGTCACAAACAAGTTAATACACAAGTTCCATTCCTCTCTCTCTCTCTTCCCTTTGCTCTAGCTCTCTTTGCTCCATTTGGTGTGTGTCTTGGTGTGAGATTTCTTTTGTGTGTGTTTTGGCACATCTTCTTGGGTGTGACAAAATGTATCTTCTTGCATCCTAGTTTGCATACCATAACTAAGTGGTGCCCCTTCACTTGTTTGGATGTGGGTTTGCTGTTGTTGTTTCTTGCTTGTGTCGCCCCAGTCCCAATTGAACAGCACACGAGCCTTGAGGGGTGTTTAGATGTCGCCTCTCTTGTTGCCACCCCGGACCGCTTCAATTTTGGTGCCCCCATGGAGGACGGCTTGTGTATGTTTTTGTGTAGGTTCAACCTCTAGCATAGTCAAGTACTTTGCATGAATCACGAGAATTTGTATGATCCTTTCATTCCCATTGCAAGGCAAAAGATACACATATTGTTAGTACTAAGTTGCATTTTAACGTGTAATTCGTAGAATATTAGGTCCTCTTTGGTTGGCTGAGATAAACGCTTTGGTAAATCCTTTTATTCTGCCTCTCATTAGGTACGATCTTAGTTTGGACATCTATATTTTTTTTTAAAAAAAACATTAGATCATGCATAAACTATGGATAATGGCATATGAATAGAGTTTTTTCCCTTCCATTCACTCCACACATTAGAATAAACGTTGCAATTAGTAGAAAGATCCATTTTTAACAACGTATGGTGTTCATGTTTGGTGCCCAAAGAGTAGGAAAAATTCTCACATCACCAAACCTTGTCATCTTGCCTCTTGTTGACTATCATAGCTCGTTTGATGTGCATTTTTTTATTTTGTTGTAGAATTGATTGCAATTTAGAAAACATTATTGTGTAAATTTTCTAAGATAGAAAAAAATGTGTTGTCACTTTGAAATCGATTTAATGGAGGCACACCACCAAATGTCAGGATATCCTCTCTTTTTTGGAGAGCCTGGTGAGGGTACCGAGCTATTTCAAACAAATTTCAAAATGGCTTGCCGCATAAAAAGAGTGATAGGAGATGAGGAACACTTAGAAATGTTTGAGGGAGGAAGGATGCTAGCACTTTGTTTGACTCTCTATCGAAGGAGGTTAAGGGAAACTATAACAAATTTGTTGATCATTTCAAGAGATATTTCTTTGATCCCCAAAAAACTCAACAACTATGGCAATACATCGTTTCTCACAAGCATCAAGACTTAGATGACTATTACATGTATAAACAAGAGTTTCTACATCTTTGCACCGCATGGGTGAGAAATGTTGCTACCCTGGTGATGGAGCAGAGTGCCTAAAGAAGGAGAGGTTCATAGCCAGCCTCTTTCCCACACTCAAGATAAAGGTTGAGGTGGGTACACCTGCTACCTTTGATGCAGCTAAAAATAGTGTTGTTGAGAAGTATAGGAAACTCAAGTGTCCAAGAGGAGAGGTTCCAATAGAGGGTCCTAGACCTAAGGGAAAATTGCAAGCATCAATATCTAGAGAGATTTGTGAGGTAGCATCGGAGGTAACTGAAAAGGTAAATGAATATTTAAGCAACTTGTCAATCCACCTTGCATAGATTTTAGGTCACAAGGGACAAACAAAGAAAGTAAAGGAGCGAGAGCCACGACCTAGACGACTTTTTGAATGTTCGAATTGCGGAGAGTCTGGACATGGGATGTATAATTTTCCTTGGCCCCGTGTGGAGCCAAGGAGACCTAACTTGAATTACCCAGTGATGAATGCAGGTGAAAGCACTAGTCAACAACCACGGCTTCTACAAAGGCCAAATGGAGAAAGGCCACCTCCACCAGGAGTGGAAGGAGTTCCATCTTTTTGAGATCAAAATGTGCATGTGGTAGAGGTGACAAATTCCAATGAGGTGGAAATGGAAGAAAATGGCATTAAGCATGACCGTGGAAAAGGTAAAGAAAAAGAAGAAGTCACGTCACAAAGTGATCATGGACGAGAAAAGAAGGCAAAGGAGACCAACGAAACCAAGAGGACTCGACATCGTATCAACCTCCAAGATTTCCCTCTTGGACATGGTATGGCTCCATACAACTTGTTGGAAGACATGAGAGGTAAGGGTCCTGATGTCTCATGTCCTCAGTTTCTTGCAATATGTCCACAAGTTAGGAGGGATTTAACAAAGGCAGTTAACACTAAGAGAAAGGTAAAAAAGAATGTGCCTATTGTAAAAATTGCACAAGCTGAAATGAATGAGGAGATTACACCTTTGTTAGATTGTTATATCAAAGTAAGATTGGTTAGGAATGGTCTTGTGGATGGGGGTGCACAAATTTGCATCATGACATAGGGACTCATGCAAAGACTATGCATGCACATCCATGACACAATTGAAATCAAAGTCAAGATGGCAAATAATAGCAAGGCTAGGTGTTTAAGAATTTGTAAAAATAATTATGTGGAGGCCTTTGACATTAAGAAGGCATTAGATTTTTTATGTTATGTCAACCAAGGGAAGTGGATATCCATTTATCCTAGGAAGACCATGGCTAATCAAAATACGAGATTTGCAGGATTGGGAACGTGGAAATTTGATCTGCCGGAATGAAAATGATAAGAAGGTTGTCTTTGACATGAAGGAGCAATGTCAAGAGGAGCCTGATGAAGAATCATCTCAAAGTGAGACGGAGGAAGACTCGACTGATAGCACTTCAGAAGAAGACAGTAGTGGAAGCACTACGGAAGAGGAGCCTTCCATTGAAGCCATGGGTGTAAGGTTTAAGCCAACCAACCAAGAGACATCTTGTCAAGGTTTAGAGGGAGGTTCCCAAGAGAACCAAAATGTGGAATATGAAGGAATATTAGAAGGTATGTCGTCTAAAACACTTACAAAGGATGAAAGAGAGGAGTTTAAAGGTGTGTTAAGGAAACTTCCTAGGCTTTTTGCTAAAGATTACACCGACGTGCATGGGGTAGATGTTGTTTAACACAAGATTGAGTGAAAGACTGAGGCGACACCTAAGGCTCAAAAGCTACAAAGGCTAGGAGCCATCAAGGATCAGGCTTTACTCAAAGAGGTAAGAAAGCTTCTAGAAGCAGGCTTCATTTATCCAATGGAGAATTCAGAGTGGGTCTCTCCCGTTGTTGTCACCCCAAGAAGAATGGAAAGTGGAGGGTGTGTGTGGATTATCGTCCACTAAATGAGGCAACAAAATTAGATCACTTTCTCCTCCCATTTCAGGATGAGACTCTTAATTAAGTAGATGGTCACAAGAAGTACACCGTGTGTGATGGCTACTCAGGTTACATTCAAATAGGGATTTCATTGGAGGATCAATGGAAAACAACCTTCAGCACTCCTTGGGGTTGTTATGCTTTTAGAGGCAATCCTTTTGGCCTCATAAATGCTCCTGCAAGTTTCCAAAATTTCATGAACATGGTGTTTCAAGCATTCTTTCGAATGTCAATTAGGGCGTTCACTGACAATTTTTGCATTTATAGAACAAAATCATTACATCTACAAAGCATAGAAGAATGTTTGAAGAAACTCTATGACATGGGAGGTCAACTCAACCCTGACAAATGCCACATAGGTGAGGATGAAGTGATCTTGCTTGGTCACAAGGATTCCTGTAAAGGTATTTAGGTGGATCCTTCAAAGGCAAAGGCTCTTATTGAGTTACCATCACCCATGAGTCTTAAAAAGGTCATCTCATTCATTCAAAAGGTGAAGTATGTGTCACACTTCATTCACTTAGCCTCGGAGTTAATTCACCCCTTGCAGAAATTGACACAACAAGTGGAGTTTGTTTGGTGTAATGAGCTTGAAGAATATTTTTGTAACATCCAAAATCATTCTCTCAGAACTACCAACATTATGCCTCCTTGTTGGGAGTACACATTCTTTGTTAGCTCTAGTGTTGGGAAAGAAACAATTGGTGATGTTTTGCTATAATAAGATCCTTACAGTATCAGGATGTGACCCATCTACTTTGCTAGTAGGGTCATGAATGCTTTGGAGAGAGCCTACACAGATGTAGAACTCATGATGCTTTCTCTCATGTTTGCGGTGAGAAAGTTTAGATCCTACTTGCCACCAAAACCTTTTGTAATTCTCATTGCAAAAAATTTGTACCCTTGGGTGTCATCTCAAGTGAATCTTAGTACTAGCATCTCAAAGTGGGTTATGTAGTTGCAAGAGTTTCAATACTTTTTCAAGGTAGAAGATAGTGTGCATGCACAATTGGCAGGGATTCTCACTTATAGGGTGCATGAAAAAGAGAATAAGGTGCCTAAATTAAAGACCCTACCATTGCCACCACCAAAAAGTATTCCTAATTCATTTACCTTGTTCTTTGATGGAGCTTTTTGACGAGCCACAAGAAAAGTAGGGGGGGCCGGGGGGGGGGGGGGGGGGGGGGTGGGTTTAGTGTTGATCAACGCAAGTGGAGAGGTGGTCATGAAAGAGAAGGTCAATCTACCAGGTTCAACTAGCAACAATGAAGCAGAATACGAAACACTACTCAATGGTTTGAAGACGTGCATCAGCCAAGGTATACAATGTCCCATGATAAAAGGGGATGCACTTCTCATTGTGAAGCAGATTGTAGGTATTTGGGCATGCAATAATTAATGCCTAAGGACAAAAGTTCATGTCATTCGTAGGTTGTTTAATCAGTATGAAGAAGTGCAACTATATCAAAATTAGTCCTAGGAAACAAAATGAAGATGCTAATTTACTTGCACAACAAGCAGTTACATGTGTTGAGAAAGAAGTGCAGGTCATCATGGTGGAAGCAGCTATCAAGCAACCAAGATACCAGGGATTGGAGTCACTGGTTTTGGAGGGCTAGTTTCCACAAGACTTCACAAAAGCTCAAAAGAGGAGACTTATGAAGAAGGCAAGTTTCTATCTCTTCCTAGAAGGCTCCCTCTATCAAAGAGGGAAGGATCAAGTGTGCAAAAGAGTACCAATTATCGATGAAATTCAAGCCATTCTAAAAGTTTTGCATGAAGAGGCATGTGGTGGTCATTTTGCCCAAGAATTAATTGTGAAGATTTTTCTTGCAGGGTATGTTTGGCCAAGCTTGCATGTGGATATCCAACATTGGTGTAAAAGATGTCACAACTATCAGGTAATCGGAAATAGAAGGTTGGTGCATGGCCCAAAGAAAATAGTGCTTGCAAATGGACCCTTTGAAAAATGGGGCATTGATGCTATGGGTCCTCTTCCTAGAACAAAAGATGGTAAACTATACATTCTAGTAGTTGTAGATTACATGACTAGGTGGGTAGAGGCTCAAAGTGTAACAAGGGTAAATGGAAAAACAGTGAGCAAGTTTGTCTATACTAATATTTTTTGTAGATTTGGCACATCTCTCGAGATTGTTTATGATAATAGTGTAGGGTTCAAGAAGGTTTTACTCACGGAACTTTGTGAAGAGCTTCACATTCTACATCATCATAGCACACCCTACTATCCACAGTCAAATGGTTTGGTGGAGAAGGCTAATGGTGTCATTGCAGGCATCATAGAAAGATGGTGAAAAACAAGACAAAGTCATGGGATGACTTTTTGGATGGTGCCTTGTAGTCATATCAAACCACATATAGGGAGGCAACAGAGTTCACTCCATTTCATTTGGCGTATGGTCAAGAGGCTTTGCAACCTGTCAAGCTCAACATTCCAACAATGCGACTTTATGGCAAAGCAGCACATGATAATCAAGAAGCATGGATGGATTGACTTCTTTCCTTAGTAGAGCTTAAGTGGAAAAGAGAAGCATCTTACGAGTGCTACAAGAGGAAAGCTATACAAACAAAAGAAAAGCTCGACAAGAAACTAAAGGACAAAGGCATCAAGGAAGGAGATCTTGTGTTAAGGTATGACAATCGACTTGATAATCATTTGATGCCAAGTTTAAAACTAGATGGCAGGGGCCATACATAGTCAAGAAGGCTTTCAATTCAAGTTATTATCAGATTATGGACTTGAATGGTAGAGAGCACTCCAGGAAGGTAAACGTGTATCACCTAAAGCCCTATTTGAGTCGCCTTCTACCAAAGGATGTACCAAAGATCTGTGAAAAGGTAACTATGTCATGTAACTTTTGTTGCATGAAACATGAGTGTAACTTGAGCCAAAATACCAAGGGGCCAAACAATGAAAATATTGTCAAGGACTCAGAAGCACTCTCTTTGGAAAAGATGCGTAATGATGGTACATGAATATACCATCATCCTGGGGGAGGGTTAATGATAGCTGTTTTTTTATTCTCTGTAATTTCCATAGTGAGCTACCTCACCCTATCAAAATCACCCAAACACTGTTGCTATCCCTACCTTTTCATTGTGCATAGGCGTGTGTGAGTTAGGGGACTTTTTCCAAATCTCCTAAAAATCCTCAGCTAGCTAGTCATTGGGTTAGTTGAGCCAAAAAATAAATAAAATAAAAAATATTATGGCCCATTTGCGTGTAAATATTTCATTATATATAAAGCCTAAATATATATAAAAATTTCATAATTATTTTGGTATTTATTTAAATATTTCTACCTAGGTCTACGTTATTGGCCTATGTATGCTATGTATATTGGCTCACCATTATCACAATTTTCTTACCATTTTGCACACTCTTTATTTCATATAGATATATTTTCATGCAAGCTTCTCTTATTTTTGGTGTGAACCCACTCTAGGGAAAAACCTCAAAAAAATACCTTTTATCATCGATCATTGCCTTTCACTAGATATCTATTTCCTATAGTTATTTTTTGTTATCTCTTGTAAATAAGCACATCAAAACAAATGAGAGCCCTCCTCATTTGATTCCCTATACTTTCATATAGTTATTGTTTACATATATAGCTCACACTATTCTAGATTTCATGAATGGTTTATATATACTAGCTTATTTTTTCATCATATCCATATATTATATTTATGCATAATCCACAACCATGCTTAGTTTCAAACCCATAAGAATAAATTAGGTCATTATCTAGTGCAAGGAGGGGCTCACCTTTGGAGTCTTATGCAAATTCAACAAGAAGGGGGCCACTGAAGACTTTTTTTTGTGAAGAAAAATAGGCTTTTTGGTGGGATGTTTGTAGACGGCTGGATAGTTTCACTATGTGCGAACATTCTCTTATGAGACGGGCAACGAATTACTTAGTAGTTACTATGGTAATTACTACACTAAACCTGAAGTGTATAAATAGGGCCCATTACATTGTAATCGGGTTGTCAATTGTTATCATTTGGGTTAGCACTTTGGCTACATTTGTACTTGAGAATCATTGGCAGTTGTTGTCGGCTATACTCTCTCTGTAAATCATATCATATTCATTGTAATCTTTTATCTGTAATCCCAATCATGGCAGATATTCCAGTTACACTTACTTCTTGTCCAGTACTCTGAATCTGAATCTGAACATTATTTCCAGTACATAAGTCTGATTCTTATTCCAATATCCAAATTCCAGTCTAGTTTTTTATTTCTGTCCAGTCTACTGTTTGAAATCTTCTCACACTAGTAGCTGAAATCTTCTAACACTGGAATTAGCTGCCTCAAGAGATCAGCTCCAATTCCATTTTGGCGATCACGGTGGCTCAAGTTGAAGCTCGTTGACTGAAAGACTCTTCTCCCAGTTGGAAGCTTTCAGCAATGGCACCTAAATCCATTTGTGGCCGGAAATCCACCATTCGTGTTGACCCTATTCCTGAGGAGTCAAGAAGAGAGTCTGACCCCAAGCAAGAGAAGATGACTGACATTGAGGCTCAGAAGGAGCATAGTCAGGCTGATAAGGCGTAGGACTCAAAACAGTCGAGTCATTCTCAACGTCGACGGGCAAAACGGGAAGCACGGAAAGCAAAGAGTTCCAAGAGTTCTCAATCCCGGCAGGGGGATGAGGGTACAAAGGGAAGTAAAGGTAGTCACCCTACTTCTAGCAGACAGGTCAAAGAAGACACTGACACTGAGACAGAGACAGAGATTGATTGGGATGCTGACACTTACAATTGCAAGAAGACTTCCAAGCACCATTCTGAATCCAAAAAGAGCGATTACACAGCTTCCCTGAAAATTTCTTTTCCAATATTCAAGGGAGGTAAGAAGGATGATCCAGACGTTCACATACACGCTTTTGAGCAATATGCTGAACTGAAAAATATTGATGAAGATGATTGGGAGGAATATTTTCCGCAAACCTTGAAGGAGGCAGCGAGGAAATGGTATTACCATTACCCCTCCTACCATCTCAGATCATACAACAAATTGCTTAAAGCCTTCAGGTTGGAATATTCCGACAACAGAGGGGATGAAGACATCCTCTGTGAACTAGATAAGATCAAATAGCGGAATCTATCAATCCTAAGTTATGTGGAAAAGATCAAGGAGCTAACCAAGCAGTTACAAGAACCGCCATCTGAGAAGAGATTGAGGGTATGGTTTTTGAATGGTTTCAGAAGCAAAAAGCTTAGGGAGCACGAGATACGAGCTCCTACCAAGAAATTCAATGATCTGGTCCAAAGGGCACTGAAGCTAGAACAGCAGGCCAAGAAGGAAAAGAGTCACAAAAAGAGAAGGTCCAGTAGCAGTAGTTCTGCTACTGAAAGTTCTGATTCCAGTGAGGTGTCCAGTAGCTCCGAAAGCAGCTCTAATGAACGATCCAAGGAGAAGTCAAAGAAGGAATCTTGGGACCAAGAAAATTGAAGAAATGGCTAGCCAGATTGCCGAAATTAGCCACACAAGACAGCCAGTTTGGAAGATGGAGACTTGGTGTTCGAAATGCAAATCCAAGGACCATATCTCCAATGAATGTCCACAATGTACCTACTGTAAGTCTTTTGGTCATCTATGGAACAATTGTGGCATTAGGATTCATCACTTTAAGAAGGGCAAAGACTTGTCAGTGGTTGCCTATACTGAATCAGTGAAGGTAGAACCCGTCAAAGTAGCTCAAGAGGAGAGATCGGGTACCAGTGGTACTGGTCAGGGACGTGGCCGATTCCAAACGGGTATGGACCGAGGTAGAGGAAGTGGCAACTTCCAGAACAGGAGTATGAATTGCTACACTTGTGGGAAGTATGGCCATTTTGCGGCCCAATGCCCAGATGCACCTGCAACTACTACTACTGAGGCTAAGGCACCAGAGCCAGTCCCAGTAAGGGTAGTCACAAGAAGCAAGGGTGTAGTTATTGAAGAAATTCCAGATACTTCAAAAACACCAGTCAATACTACCAGCAGCAAGTGGGCTCACCAAAGAGAAATTTGGAAGGCCAAAGGTAAAGAGAAGGTGGTAGATGAATGGAAAGAGCAGAGGGAACTAGCGGCTAAAATCACGGAGGATTTGTTTTGGCCAAGAAGCTGCCAGAGCAGCCATAAAGTTCTGAAGCTAGAGCCATTCATAGGATACCAGCCCAATCAACTGATAAGGATCAGTCAGTAACAGCCATACCTGAGACCATGTTGGCTGCGGTACAAGGACTAGCTGATGAACTGAGAGTTGATGGAAGGAGTGGAAGCGCTGCAAAAGAGGAATGGCAGTGTGAAGATACCAGTTCTTCGAGCTCTGACAATCAGTCTGACCAAGAGAGAGAAGAAATGCATGTGAAAATTTGTGATAGAATTCAGAAGTTGACTGTAGAGCTGGAGGATATCAGACTAACCTTGCCTGAAGTGGCAAACTTTATCAGACATCGCAGGAAAGCTGAGGCGGAGGCTAGAAAAGTGGACCTGACAGCCGTGCGAGATGATGAAGTTCCACTTATTCTGGTGGACTACAAGGTTAGGAAGTAGTGGAAACCTCTCTCAAGTGTTATCTTGGATGGAGGAGCAGGAGTCAACATAATGGGAGTTCATCTCCAGTAGAGAATGGGTATCACGAATCTGAAGTCAGCGCCATTTAAAGTGCGAATGGCAGATCACAGAGTGGTACAAGCGACGGGTATGATTGAAAATATGCAGATAAGAGTTGGGAGGGAAAAATTTAAAACCAGTTTCTTAGTTCTAGATGTGCAAGGGGCATATGGGATGCTGCTAGGGCGCTCATGGTTGAGAACGGCACATGTTGTTCATGAATATGCAAACCAAACATTAACCATAGAAGGGGCCAATGGAAAAATTCAAATCCAGACAAACAATACTAGGAGCTGAAGAAAAAAACTGAGGCCGAATGAGTTATGTCAGAAGTACAGAGCCAAGAAGATCGAGCGAATGTTAGCGGCCATGAACATATTCCCTTTAGCAAAGATTGACTTGAATATAGTCTTGTTGAATAAAGAGCAGGCTGAAAAGCAGAAAAGGCAATTCCCCGATCAGTTTATTGAAATCAACACAGGGGAAAGAACAGTTCAGCTAGCTGGAAGGGTGGTGGAATCATCTGATACTGGTATGGTAGAGGAACCAGTACGTTCTGAAGAGAACCCGGTGGATCAG
This sequence comes from Adiantum capillus-veneris, assembly GCF_014529385.1. Taxonomy (NCBI): domain Eukaryota; kingdom Viridiplantae; phylum Streptophyta; class Polypodiopsida; order Polypodiales; family Pteridaceae; genus Adiantum; species Adiantum capillus-veneris. The sequence continues at coordinate 37,061,015 of NC_140932.1, forward strand.
AATGCTAATTCAGAAATGAATGGACCATCCTGGGATTATGTTGAAGAGTCGACCAAACGAAAAGGATGCGGGCCTAATTGGTTGCTTCCAGACGACCAAGAAGTGGAAGAGTGGAACCTAGGATCGGAGGATAGTCCTAGGATGATCAAGGTCAACAAGCATCTCGACCCGGCAATGAAGGAGAAGGCATGCAGCATGTTCCAGAACTATAAAGACTTGTTTGCTTGGGAACATACAGACCTGAAGGGAGTGGATTCTGAAGTATGTCAACACCGAATACCACGGAAGCCAGATGCTAGGCCAGTACGACTGCAAAGATACCGGATGAACCCCAACTATGCAAAGAAGGTCAAAGAGGAGATTGATAATCTTCTCAAGGCTGGGTTCATCACAGAGGTGGCCAGTAGCGATTGGCTATTTCCCATAGTGGTCGTTCCCAAGAAGAATGGGAAATTGAGAGTTTGTGTCGACTATAGGAAACTCAACACCCAAACTATCAAAGATCCATTTCCATTTCCTTTTACTGACATGTTGCTTGATGAGATCGCAGGATATGAAATGTATAGCTGCATGGATGGTTACAATGGCTATAACCAGTTACATATCGCTCTTGAAGATAGAGCAAAGACCACTTTCATCACCGAGAGGGGAGCTTTCATGTATCTGGCGATGCCTTTTGGCCTGTGCAATGCATCACCTACCTTTCAGCGGTGTATGATGGAGATGTTTAATGAACTCCTTCATCGATTCCTCGCCGTTTTTATGGATGACTTTACTATCTATTCAGATGAGGAACAACACCTACTATTCCTAGAGATGGTTTTCAAACGCTGTCAGGAGAAGCGGATTTGTTTGAATCCATTCAAATCTGTTTTCCTAGTCTGGAAGGGACAGCTACTGGGACATGTGGTTTCTTGAAATGGAATAGAGATGGCCAACGACAAAATTCAGTGTGTTCAGCAAGCTAAAGCACGCAGAAATGCTTTGGAGTTGAGCTCTTTCTTGGGTTATGTGAATTTCTATAGAAGATTTGTACATAAGTTTGCTTCTCAAGCAGTACCACTATATGAGCTTACAAAGAATACCAGTAAGTTCAATTGGACTGTTGAATGTGAGGAGAGCTTCCAGAATCTGAAAAAGGCCATTATCAGTAAACCAGTCCTTAGGCAGCCAAACTGGGATATTATTTTCTACGTACATGTAGATGCTTTGGGATTGGCAATGGGGGCAATATTAGCTCAGCCAGACGGAAGGACTGATTATCCGGTTTATTTTTCCAGTCTCGCAGATTCAGTCAGGCTGAACAAGGCTATACAACTACTGAGAGAGAAGCCCTTGGAATGGTTTTCAATGCTAGAATGTTCAAGCATTACCTGTTGGGAAAGTTGTTCCATTTTTATGTGGACCATCAAGCTCTTCTATGTTTTATTAATAAATTCATTATTCAAGGCAGGCTGATAAGATGAATGATGTTCCTAATGGAGTTTGAATTCAGAATTTTCCATAAGCCTGGCAAGAATCATTGTGGAGCTGATTTTCTCTCAAGAAGTACGGAAGGTTATTCAGAATCACCCTTGAGAGATGAACCAGTGGACGCTGACTTATTTCAGTTAGAGGCATGAGAATCAGTTGATCCTGAATGGTATGATGTTTATCAATTTCTTTCCCAAGGTGCTTTTCGAGAGGACTGGAAGCAGAACCAGAAGAAAGATCTGATCATAAAAAGCCTGAAATTTACTATCATCGGAGGATTACTCTATCGACTGGGTGTGGATAGTATACTTCTACGTTGTGTCCCTATGGAAGGAAGAATGAAAGTGATTTTAGAAGCACATAATGGTGAGTCTGGTGGACACGTTTCCAACGAAATAACCTACAAGAAGATTTTGCAAGCTGGTCTGTGGTGAAAAACACTGATAGCTGATGTCAGAAGTTTTTGTAAAACTTGTGACATATGCCAAAGAATGGGTCGACCAACAGCTGTAGATATGACTCCTTTGACGCCAGTACAACCACAGGGAGTGTTCATGAAATGAGGACTAGATTTTATGCGACCTTTTAAGAAGGTTACCCCCAGGAAGAACAAGTACATAGTAATGGCTACTTGTTATGTAACTAAGTGGGTTGAAGCTAAGGCTCTTCCTACCAACACAACCAAGTCAACTGCAAGGTTTCTATTTGAGAATATTTTCTGCTGATATGGATGTCTAGTAGAGATTGTGTCAGATCAAGGAACACATTTTATCAATGACACTATGGAAATTCTATTGGATATGCTTTCAGTCAAGCATCGAAAATCTACTCCTTACTATCCCAGATGCAATGGACAGGCTAAAAGTAGCAACAAGACAATCAAGACTATTCTCACTAAGGTGGTGCAAAAGAAACCAGACCAGTGGGATTTGAAACTCCAGACGGCTCTATGGGCGTATAGGACAGCTTATAAGGTCACTACTGGAATGACACCATTCAGAATGGTGTATGGCACTGAAGCTGTGGTTCCTATGGAGTTTGTGATCCCAAGTCTGAGAATGGATGTGAAGTATGGCTTAGACTTCAACCACAATCTGAAAAAGCGCATAGATGAACTGATGCAGTTAGATGAACTCAGGCAACGGGCTATGTTGGAACAAGAAATTGTTCAACAACGAAGGAAGCACTAGCATGATCGCCGAATTAAGGTTCGGGAATTTCAGAAAGGAAATTTGGTGCTTCTCTATCAGTTGAGACTAGGTCCAAAGAAGCCAAACCTGAAGATTGCCTGGGCAAGACCATTTGAGATAAATTGGGTCTTTTCCAATGGTACAGTCAGACTGAAAGATTTATCTGGATTATTGTTGCCAGGAGTATATAATGGTGCAAAGATCAAGATTTATTATTCAGAGGCTAGAGAGAATGGGCAAGAACAAGGTACTAAGGAACTTGGAACTACTGAGCAAGAGATACCAGAATCATATATTTTTGGGCTTTTTCATGTGCAACCAGTTTCAATTTCAGAACCAGTACCAGTAGAACCAAACCATACTGATCTTAGAATCAGTACCAATATGATCAAGCCAGACTGGAAACCAGTCCAGTATTAGTGGGAGCACACTTTTCAATTTTTAAGCGCCCAACGGTTAGATGGCACGCCAGTAGTAATCATTTCAAGGATGGGTCGCAATCTTGTCCAATGCATGTCTGCCATGACAGCAGCGATGCACACAAGTCTAGGAGCGGTGAGTGGTGGAGCTTTTATGGCGCGAACACGTATAGCAGTCAGCAGAGTTGGCATTTTTCCTCACAAATCCCCTGCGCGACGCTTTCCTCCTGTTATTCATTCGCCATCACCGAGCTCTGAGGTTTCTTCGCTACAACCGCAGACCTCAACCTTTGAAGAGACAGTTGACTGTTAGCTAGCCTTGCTAGTGACACCAGGGTATGACTTTGACACTGACGGGAGCAAAGCGAACCCCGAACCCCGACGGCCTCTAGAACACCGGGGACCGAATGGCACGCCTCGAGCCTGTCATGGTAAAGCAAACAGGGGCACCACCTAGCTTCAGCGGCTAGGACGCAAACAGCACACCACCATAACAAAGTTTTCATCCAAGAGAGATGGATGCTTGGGAGTAATGATGAAGACGAAAGGGAATGAGATCAAGTGAGAGAGAGAGAGAAAGAGAGAGAGAGAGAGAGAGAGAGAGAGAGAGAGAGAGAGAGAGTGAGGGAGGGGGTATAGCGCCTTAGTACTTAGGCACCAAAAAAGGATGGCGAATCCGCACATCCTTCACACATACACAACCTCACTCCAAAACACAAGACTAGGTGGCGATTCCGCACACCTCACATGGGCAAAACATTGCAAGAAAACATACTCACAAAACCTCAAGCTTTATTTAGAGAATAAGGTGATGAAATGGGGAGCATAGGGTAGGGGAATGAGAAGGGAGAGAGTGGTAGAGCACATGGCGGATAGGTGGGAGTTGATGGCGAAGACTCACACGAGGGTTATGGCCATCATCCTTCATTTAGTTGCCCTTCATCTTCCATAGCCAAGGGTGTAGAGGTCATGCTCAAGTCAAGCATGGTGATTGCGGTGATGGTGATGGTGTGGGTGTGTGTGTGTGTGCACTGGGCACACACAGTGCATAGTGTGTTCTTTGGTAATGTTGTGTGTGTATTTAGTGTGATGGTGACCCCTCTTTATATAGGGGAGGAGGGGGAGGAATTCTAGAATTTAGAACTGAAGAAATCATTATCTACATAGGCCATGTGACTGTGGGCCCCACTTGTCTGGCTGTGTGTATATGTGCCAGAACAGCAGTCTCATGAGAGAGAGACTAAGAGAGAGAGATGGGTTGATGAAAAAAAGTGAGAGGTGACATGGAGAATAAAGTAATTACAAGAGGGGAGAGAGGGGAGTGTGTTCAGAGGTGAATCTGTTTGCAGATGTGTGTGAACAGAAGAAAAATCAGGTAACCACTGGGTGGGGATGGGTCTGTGGGCACACTTTTCAGTGAAACTAAGTGTGTGTGAGTGTGGGGAAGGTTATTTAGCTACAAGACAAGAGATATGGCGCCCTTTAGAGAGAGAGGGGGGTATTTGGGTCATGGGATATGATAGGAGAGAGAAAGAAGGGGTGGGGTATACTATTTTGGAAGATAGGGTAAGTTGCATCTGAGTTAGGATGCATTATTGGTGAGTTATAATGCATTATTGGTGAGAGGTGGGGTAGCTTGAGGGGAGAGAGAAAGGAGAAAGGACAATGGGAAGAGAGAGGGGGTTGACCTTTTGAGTGGACGAGAGGAAAAGGGACACACGGCGGGGCAACAGTGGAGAAAAAGGAGGCAAGGTGGGGATGGGCTACCCCGCAGGCATGAGGTGGCCTATTTTACCTTTCTTATATATTTACATAATCATACTTTATTTTTTTCTTACTTTTTCCAATGCCTTTTATCACTCCCTCCCTAAGAGGGGGTTTTCATGGGGTGGGGACGAGAGAAGAGGGGTATGGGAGCTTGGTTTGTGAAAAGCCCCCATCATTAGCCCTCCCCTTTTGGCTAGAGGCATTCATGTCTCTAGCTCATTTGTTTGATCATTATCGTCGGAGGTGGCGGCTGATGGTGTGTCCTCATCTGGAATGTCAATTGGTGAAGCCTGGTCAAATCGAAGAAAATAAGGTTTAAGTCGCCAACCATTTACCCTGGTTTTATAAATTTTTCCATCAGCCTCCATAAGCTGGTAGCTTCCATTGGCATACTTTTTCTTGACGATGAAAGGACCTTCCCATCGGAGTAGGAGTTTCTTATCCTTGCACGTGTCGAAGCGATTGTCGTAGCGGAGCACCAACATTCCTTTCTTCAATTCTTTTTTCCGGAGATGCTCGTTAAAGCTAAGCCGTCTATGCTATGCTTGTGCTGCATAATAATTTATTGCTTCTTCTCTGTCCAGCTTTAGTCTTTCCGAGTTGATGATGTGATCTCTCAAATGCATGTTGGGCTGTTGAAGCTGGCTTGCCATTACTCTGAGACTTTGTAGTTGCACTTCAATTGGCAAGATTGCTTCCTTACCAAATACTAGATGATACGGTGTGAATCCCAAGGATGTACGAAATCAAGTTCTGTAGGCCCATAAAGCTGGTAGTAGATACTTATCCCAGTCTCCAAAATGATTGTTTACCTGCTTGGTAATAATTTTAGAAACCATTCCATTTACCTTTTCAACTAGGCCATTACATTGAGGGTAATATGGTGAAGAGTGCCTCCTTGTAATGCCCAGTTTCTGCATTAATTCTCCTACCAAGTCTGCTTTGAAACCTGGCCCTCTATCAGAGATGATCTCTAAAGGTGTGCCAAACCTACAGCATATGTGCTCGTAGATAAATTTAGCTACCTCTACCACTGTGATTCTAGTAGTGGCTGTAGCCTCTGCCCATCTAGTCATGTAGTCGACCCCCATGATAATGTAGAATTTTTCTGAGTTGGCCCTAGGTAATGGCCCAATGGCATCGATACCCCATTTCTCAAATGGGCCATATGAGAGAATAGGTGTCTGCGGTTCAGGCATAAGTGACCTAGTGCCGGCCTTTTGACACAACTTACAGGTTTTGCATCAGTGGTGTACATCACGGTTGAGGCTAGGCCATATGAAGCCTGCCTGCAAGATTTTCCTACTTGTTATGTCTAGGGTAAAGTGACCACCACAAACCCCGTCGTGACAACTAGAAATTACTCCCGTGATTTCCTGAGAGAGAGGGACCTTCCTGAGTATTTGGTCCTTACCCTTACAGTACAAACCGTCATTCATGAGTCGATACCTTGTGGCCTTCCGCGTCAGCCATTGCTTCTGTCCCTTTGTTAAATCTGATGGGCATTCCCCTAGTTCCAAAAAATGCATGATGTCAGGCAAGGCATCACTTCCTTGAAATAGAGGGAGCTTTAGTTTTATTGCTCCAACCACCACTTCCTGTAGTCTTTCACTTGCTAGCGCATTTGCTTCTTGGTTTTGAGCCCTTGGGATATGGTGTATTTGAACTTCTTCAAACTTACCCAACAAGGTTTTTACACCACTTAAGTGAGTCCTTAAACTAGGATTCTTGCATGTCCATGCTCCATTTACTTGCCTTACCAGAAGTAGAGCATCCCCAAATACATTAAGGCGTTGTACACCTTGTGAGATGCACCATTGTAGACCCTTGGTTAGTGCTGCATATTCAGCTTCATTGTTAGAATGTGAATCTAACAATTGGCCCAACGAAAATACCTTTGTCCCTTTGTCATCAAAGACCACTATGCCTGCAGCTGCTTTGTCGGACGCTCGCTTGTAGGCTCCATCAAATTAGAGACAGTATGCTCCTTCTATCATCGGTGGTACTGGAGGTAATCGGACTTCTCCTTCCTTAGATTGCTTCTCCTTCCCTTCAAAGACTTGGTAGGTCATGAGTCCCCCCAAACTTGCCCTTGTCGTGATTTCTACATGTACCGTGTAGTCAAACTCTTGCAGACGAACTAGCCATTTAGTAATTCTAGCAGACACATCTATGTGTTTTACAACATAGGGAAATATTTCATCCGTGGTTAGAATCACAAATTGCTTAGGCAGCAAATATGACCTAAACTTTGTAGTTGCAAATATAAGAGCTAGGACTAAGTGTTCCACATGGGGGAAACCTTTCTCTCCTGCTGTCATCATTCGACTAGAGAAGTAGATTGGCCTCATGAAAGATGTCGTCGTATCCTTTTGAAGTAGCACATCCCCCAATGAGTCACCACCAACACTTGAGGTGACATAGAATTTTTCATCCCACTTAGGTGGTGAGATAGTTGGCAGAGTGGCTAAGACCTCCTTTACCTTGTTGTAGTGATGTTCGCTTTCCTCGTCCCAAGTGAAAGTTGATCTTTGAGTGAGTTGTTGCAGTGGTAGAACAAGTTGTGATAGTAGATGTATGAATCTACTTAAGTACCTCACCTTCTGTAGAAAAGAGACCAGTTGACGTGCGGTCGTTGGTGAAGGTAGGTCTAGGAGTGCAGACACCTTACTTGGGTCGGCGTTGATACCTCTTGCTGAAATTTCATGGCCTAGTAGAATGACTTTACTCTCCCCAATGTGACATTTATCCACATTTAATTGCCCACCTAGGATGTGCAACCTAGCCAAACCTTGAGTTACCTTTTCTAAATGTGAAATACGAGAGCTATATATACAAAAATCATCAATGAACACTCTTATGGATGTTCCAAAGAACGGTTAAAAACATATGTGACATATCTTTGGAATGTGGCAAGTGCATTTGTGAGACCAAATGGCATAACCCTGTATGCAAAACAACCCCATGGTGTGATAAAAGTGGTTTTTAGTTGATCTTCCAAGACTATACGTATTTGAAAGTATCCTGAATAACAATCACAGACGGTATAGCATTCAAAACCCGCTACTTCATTCAGAATTTCATCCAAGAAAGGGAGAGGAAAGTGGTCTCTCTTTGTAGCTGCATTTAGTGGTTTGTAGTCAACACAGACCCTCCACTTACCATTCTTTTTAGGCGTCACCACTACGGGTGACACCCATTCTGAGTTTTCTACAGGATAGATGAATCCCGCCTCCAACAGTTTCCTTACCTCGGCCAAGAGTGCCTTTTCTTGTATGACCCCCAGTCGTCGTAGCTTTTGCACAACTGGTTTTACCCCATCCTTCAGCTTAATATGATGTTCCACCCCTATAATGCCTGTGATTCTTTCATAGTTGTCAATGAACAAGTTAGGAAATCCCATCAACATTTGCAAAAAACTATCTTTCTCCTCAAGTGTTAATTCCGTAGACAACATACCCTTCAACCTACTTCCTCCTAGGCCAGGTGATTTTCTCTCCTCTTCATTGGGTTTCCCTTTTTGTGATGGATCACCAGTTGTGCTTAGCCTTTGTGGATCCTTCATAATGATACCCATCACATCAATGGAACTGTCACTTTCGTTGGTGGATGTGGTCTCCTCCTCAAAACTGGAAGATTCGCTAGTGGTTTCATCTGCCGATGTTTCCAGATTCATTTGCTTCTGCTTGCCAATCCTCATGTCGTAGTAGATTGTCTCCCCTTTCTTACCGGTCATGCGTAGAAGGCCAGTACCCTAGTCTTGTTTTGCCTTCATGGCCTTCCCAAAATTAGTGGATAGCCCTCCCCCTTAGTAGGCATTACAAAAACATCTACCTCTATCACAGTAATGAAAGCTTTTATTTTCACGGCACTTACCACAACCACACACTTTACTTTTGTATTGTTTGCCATCTTTGCCTTGCATGGAGAAGGCATGTCAACCTCGAGCCCTAATCGAAGCATCATAGCTTTCCTCATTACACAGAATTGTGCACCCTCATCAATGTAGGTGTTTCCAACCCTCTTTCCTTTTATGTTTACATCGACAATTGGAAGGATGTCATCCATCTTGCATCCCGAAATTGCTCTGGCTACCTTTGTTTTGGAGCGTCTTGTACTTACCATTTTAGACCATTATCGCCTTACTTTTGGTGCAAGATGTAGCAGTTGTGGCCATGTAATCTTCGGTCCTTGCTCTGCCACATCCACTGTTAGATCATAGCGCTTAGAACTTTCCCCTAGCTGGAAGTCGATGATGCCCAAATTCCGTCGTGGCCTGGATCGCCTCTTGCTAGTTTCTCCTCTCATGCTTCTCTCATCATCTGATTGTGTAGCTTTCTCCCATCTAGCTCTTTTCACAGTCATGGCTTCAAGTGGTTCTAAAAAGGTTACCTTATCCTTACCCTTGTCCCTCTTCTTTGCTCTCAGTGGATCCACTACTAAGGCTTTTCCTTTCATTTCTAGCCTTATAATGTTTACAGGGCGATCAGGTGGTGGGGCTGGTGGAAGAGATGGGATGGATGATTGTAGTGACGTCTAGGGTGGCCATAGAATTTGTGTTGGTGGGGGTGGTGCTCGGGGTGGGGGTGTTCTTTCTCTAGGGGGTGACAATTGGTTCCTCCTACCTCCTCTATTATAGTTTTGTCGTGGTTTGGGACAGTAGTACATACCGTGACCGTCTTCTCCGCAGTTGTAGCAATGATACTCCCTGTTTTGTCGTCGTGCTCTTCCAGGGTCTTGATATCTTTCTTGACTCCTCCCTTGCTGTATTAAGTGGACAGACAAATTCTGCAGTTGGTCAATAATATGGGCCAACATATCTTGCTGGTCATCTCTTACCCCAAGAGCCGGTGGTGGTGGTATGGTGGTTGTCGTAGTTGCTGGTTAACGTGATGTTCCTGCTTCTGTTGACTCGATTTCTTTGGCTTTCATTCGCAGCTTATTGTCCTTAAGGCGAGCAATCTCAATGGCTAACTCGTACGTAGCTAGGAATCTACCTTTCACCTTCTGCTTGAGAAGCAGCCATAAGCCATGCGTGAACCGATCTTTTTTTAGGAAATCGGGTGCGGCTTCCCCCCTTGCCAGTGACTCAACCCACCGTTCCCACAAATCCACAAATTTAGACTCATAGGTGGCATATTCTAAAAGACCCTCCTGCTTCAAGTCTCTCAACTTGTCCCACAATTTTTCTGAAGTGGTACCTCCCCCAAACGCCTCTTAAAAGCGGTTTTTAAGGGTTCCCAGTCATCCTTGGTTCCTTGTGGAAGTGCATTGTACCATTATCTAGCTTCTAGCTTCATGAGATGCTTAAAGATTCTAACCCGGGATTCATCCGTATCTTTGTTGCGCACTACACATGCTACTTCAAAGTCATCTAGGAAGTCTGTTACCAAATCCTCCCCCTTCTTTCCTTTAAATGTTGGAAATGCTACACTTGCCATGATTACTGAGAGAGAGCTAGAAAGACACACTGCTTAACTTGCAAAAGTTTTTTCTTCTTTACAAGGAGACGTGTATACCCTCTTATACTAGGACATAGATTAAAACTTCAAACGGTACATTGCCTTGTACCAAAGGTAAGACAAATGGTTCATCTGATTCCACAACCTCAAAAAATCGCTCCCCACCCAGCATGGTGTCAATGACGTGCTGGTAGTGAGCCTTCAAATCCAGTATTACCTCGATTGAGCGTACACGTGTTGGTATGTGTGATCTGTCTTAAGGTAGGTTGTACTGATTCATGTGAAGCTTAGAGGTGCTTAGTCACTGTCCAAGCTTGTGGGAGAGGGTGGTGTTCTTTCCTGAAATAAACTCAGTCGATCTCTAGTTTCTCTAGTGAGAGTGTGAGCCAATGATTCCGTTATCTGTGCTGCAGCATCAGGTGCGACTTGAAAACTGACTTTGATAATTACCTCGGTGACTTGAGCTACCCGATTCTCAAAGTAGAATAGTGTTGATTCTCTATTGTGTAGAGCTCCTTCCATTTTGTTGTTGTGGGTTGGTTGTAGGTTGCGGACATGGTTTCGACCTTCTCCTTCTTCTTCTTGGCACTTGGCCTATGTATATCCACTGGGTTTGGCGTGTTGGTTGACTCTCCCACTGCAAATCGATTACCGTCATGCCTGGCAGTCGAGCTTCGATGGAGATGCGGAGTTCGTCTAGTTGTGCTTGGAGCTCTTCTTCTTCTGTCGTCCAATTAGCAAATCCTGCTAGCCATTCATCCATTCACAATAGTTTAGGGGTTTCAGTCTTGTAAACTGAAGGGTTTCATAAAAAGATCCTCAGTGGGGGCACCAAATGACAGGAGCAAAGCAAACCCCGAACCCCGACGGCCTCTAAAACACCGGGGACCGAATGGCACACCTCAAGCCTGTCATGGTAAACCAAGCAGGGGCACCACCTAGCTTCAACGGCTAAGACGCAAACAACAAACCACCATAACAAAGTTTTCATCCAAGAGAGATGGATGCTTGGGAGTAATGATGAAGAGGAAAGGGAATGAGATCAAGTGAGAGAGAGAGAGAGAGAGAGAGAGAGAGAGAGAGAGAGAGAGAGAGAGGGGGTATAGCGCCTTAGTACTTAGGCACCACAAAAGGATGGCGAATCCGCACACCCTTCACACATACACAAGCTCACTCCAAAACACAAGACTAGGTGGCAATTCCGCACACCTCACATGGGAAAAACATTGCAAGAAAACATACTCACAAAACCTCAAGCTTTATTTAGAGAATAAGGCGATGAAATGGGGAGCATAGGGTAGGGGAATGAGAAGGGAGAGAGTGGTAGAGCACATGGCGGATATGTGGGAGTTGATGGCGAAGACTCGCACGAGGGTTATGGCATCATCCTTCATTTAGTTGCCCTTCATCTTCCATAGCCAAGGGTGTAGAGGTCATGCTCAAGACAAGCATGGTGATTGCGGTGATGGTGATGGTGATGGTGATGGTGTGGGTGTGTGTGTGTGCACTAGGCACACACAGTGCATAGTGTGTTCTTTGGTGATGTTGTGTGTGTATTTAGTGTGATGGTGACCCCTCTTTATATAGGGGAGGAGGGGGAGGAATTCTAGAATTTAGAAATGAAGAAATCATTATCTACATAGGCCATGTGATTGTGGGCCCCACTTGTCTGGCTGTGTGTATATAGGCCAGAATAGCAGTCTCATGAGAGAGAGACTAAGAGAGAGAGATGGGTTGATGAAAAAAAGTGAGAGGTGACATGGAGAATAAAGTAATTACAAGAGGGTAGAGAGGGGAGTGTGTTCAGAGGTGAATCTGTGTGCAGATGTGTGTGAACACAAGAAAAATCAGGTAACCACTGGGTGGGGATGGGTCTGTGGGCACATTTTTCAGTGAAACTGAGTGTGTGTGAGTGTGGAGAAGATTATTTAGCTACAAGAAAAGAGATATGGCGCCCTTTAGAGAGAGAGGGGGGTATTTCGGTCATGGGATATGATAGGAGAGAGAAAGAGGGGGTGGGGTATACTATTTTGGAAGATAGGGTAAGTTAAATGTGAGTTAGGATGCATTATTGGTGAATTATAATGCATTATTGGTGAGAGGTGGGGTAGCTTGAGGGGAGAGAGAAAGGAGAAAGGACAAGGGGAAGAGAGAGGGGGTTGACCTTTTGAGTGGACGAGAGGAAAAGGGACACACGGCGGGGCAACAGTGAAGAAAAACGATGGGATACCCCGCAGGCATGAGGTGGCCTATTTTACCTTTCTTATATATTTACATAATCATACTTTATTTTTTTCTTACTTTTTCCAATGCCTTTTATCACTCCCTCCCTAAGAGGGGGTTTTCATGGGGTGGGGACGAGAGAAGAGGGGTATGGGAGCTTGGCTTGTGAAAAGCCCCCATCATTAGCCCTCCCCTTTTGGCTAGAGGCATTCATGTCTCTAGCTCATTTGTTTGATCATTATCGTCGGAGGTGGCGGCTAATGGTGTATTCTCATCTGGAATGTCAATTGGTGAAGCCTGGTCAAATCGAAGAAAATAAGGTTTAAGTCGCCAACCATTTACCCTGGTTTTATAAATTTTTCCATCAGCCTCCATAAGCTGGTAGCTTCCATTGGCATACTTTTTCTTGACGATGAAAGGACCTTCCCATCGGAGTAGGAGTTTCTTATCCTTGCACGTGTCGAAGCGATTGTCGTAGCGGAGCACCAACATTCCTTTCTTCAATTCTTTTTTCCGGAGATGCTCGTTAAAGCTAAGCCGTCTATGTTATGCTTGTGCTGCATAATAATTTATTGCTTCTTCTCTGTCCAGCTTTAGTCTTTCCGAGTTGATGATGTGATCTCTCAAATGCATGTTGGGCTGTTGAAGCTGGCTTGCCATTACTCTGAGACTTTGTAGTTGCACTTCAATTGGCAAGATTGCTTCCTTACCAAATACTAGATGATACGGTGTGAATCCCAAGGATGTACGAAATGAAGTTCTGTAGGCCCATAAAGCTGGTAGTAGATACTTATCCCAGTCTCCAGAATGATTGTTTACCTGCTTGGTAATAATTTTAGAAACCATTCCATTTACCTTTTCAACTAGGCCATTACATTGAGGGTAATATGGTGAAGAGTGCCTCCTTGTAATGCCCAGTTTCTGCATTAATTCTCCTACCAAGTCTGCTTTGAAACCTGGCCCTCTATCAGAGATGATCTCTAAACGTGTGCCAAACCTACAGCATATGTGCTCGTAGATAAATTTAGCTACCTCTACCACTGTGATTCTAGTAGTGGCTGTAGCCTCTGCCCATCTAGTCATGTAGTCGACCCCCATGATAATGTAGAATTTTTCTGCCCAATGGCATCGATACCCCATTTTTCAAATGGGCCATATGAGAGAATAGGTGTCTGTGGTTCAGGCATAAGTGACCTAGTGCCGGCCTTTTGACACAACTTACAGGTTTTGCATCAGTGGTGTACATCACGGTTGAGGCTAGGCCATATGAAGCCTGCCTGCAAGATTTTCCTACTTGTTATGTCTAGGGTAAAGTGACCACCACAAACCCCGTCGTGACAACTAGAAATTACTCCCGTGATTTCCTGAGAGAGAGGGACCTTCCTGAGTATTTGGTCCTTACCCTTACAGTACAAACCGTCATTCATGAGTCGATACCTTGTGGCCTTCCGCGTCAGCCATTGCTTCTGTCCCTTTGTTAAATCTGATGGGCATTCCCCTAGTTCCAAAAAATGCATGATGTCAGGCAAGGCATCACTTCCTTGAAATAGAGGGAGCTTTAGTTTTATTGCTCCAACCACCACTTCCTGTAGTCTTTCACTTGCTAGCGCATTTGCTTCTTGGTTTTGAGCCCTTGGGATATGGTGTATTTGAACTTCTTCAAACTTACCCAACAAGGTTTTTACACCACTTAAGTGAGTCCTTAAACTAGGATTCTTGCATGTCCATGCTCCATTTACTTGCCTTACCAGAAGTAGAGCATCCCCAAATACATTAAGGCATTGTACACCTTGTGAGACGCACCATTGTAGACCCTTGGTTAGTGCTGCATACTCAGCTTCATTGTTAGAATGCGAATCTAACAATTGGCCCAACGAAAATACCTTTGTCCCTTTGTCATCAAAGACCACTATGCCTGCAGCTGCTTTGTCGGACGCTTGCTTGTAGGCTCCATCAAATTAGAGAGAGTATGCTCCTTCTACCATCGGTGGTACTGGAGGTAATCGGACTTCTCCTTCCTTAGATTGCTTCTCCTTCCCTTCAAAGACTTGGTAGGTCATGAGTCCCCCCAAACTTGCCCTTGTCGTGCTTTCTACCTATACCGTGTAGTCAAACTCTTGCAGACGAACTAGCCATTTAGTAATTCTAGCAGACACATCTATGTGTTTTACAACATAGGGAAATATTTCATCCGTGGTTAGAATCACAAATTGCTTAGGCAGCAAATATGACCTAAACTTTGTAGTTGCAAATCTAAGAGCTAGGACTAAGTGTTCCACATGGGTGAAACCTTTCTCTCCTGCTGTCATCATTCGACTAGAGAAGTAGATTGGCCTCATGAAAGATGTCGTCGTATCCTTTTGAAGTAGCACATCCCCCAATGAGTCACCACCAACACTTGAGGTGACATAGAATTTTTCATCCCACTTAGGTGGTGAGATAGTTGGCAGAGTGGCTAAGACCTCCTTTACCTTGTTGTAGTGATGTTCGCTTTCCTCGTCCCAAGTGAAAGTTGATCTTTGAGTGAGTTGTTGCAGTGGTAGAACAAGTTGTGATAGTAGATGTATGAATCTACTTAAGTACCTCACCTTCTGTAGAAAAGAGACCAGTTGACGTGCGGTCATTGGTGAAGGTAGGGCTATGAGTGCGGACACCTTACTTGGGTCGGCGTTGATACCTCTTGCTGAAATTTCATGGCCTAGTAGAATGACTTTACTCTCCCCAATGTGACATTTATCCACATTTAATTGCCCACCTAGGCTCTGCAACCTGGCCAAACCTTCAGTGTCCTTTTCTAAATGTGAAATACGGGAGCTATATATACTCTTATGGATGTTCCAAAGAACGGTTGAAAAACATATGTGACATATCTTTGGAATGTGGCAAGTGCATTTGTGAGACAAAATGGCATAACCCTGTATGCAAAACAACCCCATGGTGTGATAAAAGTGGTTTTTAGCTGATCTTCTAAGGCTATGCGTATTTGAAAGTATCCTGAATAACCATCACAGACGGTATAGCATTCAAAACCCGCTACTTCATTCAGAATTTCATCCAAGAAAAGGAGAGGAAAGTGGTCTCTCTTTGTAGCTGCATTTAGTGGTTTGTAGTCAACACAGACCCTCCACTTACCATTCTTTTTAGGCGTCACCACTACGGGTGACACCCATTTTGAGTTTTCTACAGGATAGATGAATCCCGCCTCCAGCAGTTTCCTTACCTCGACCAAGAGTGCCTTTTCTTGTATGACCCCCAATCGTCGTAGCTTTTGCACAACTGGTTTTACCCCTTCCTTCAGCTTAATATGATGTTTCACCACTGTAATGCTTGTGATTCTTTCATAGTTGTCAATGATTAGGTTAGGAAATCCCATCAACATTTGCAAAAAACTATCTTTCTCCTCAAGTGTTAATTCCGTAGACAACATACCCTTCAACCTACTTCCTCCTAGGCCAGGTGATTTTCTCTCCTCTTCATTGGGTCTCGCTTTTGGTGATGGATCACCAGTTGTGCTTACCCTTTGTGGATCCTTCATAATGATACCCATCACATCAATGGAATTGTCACTTTCGTCGGTGGATGTGGTCTCCTCCTCAGAACTGGAAGATTCTCTAGTGGTTTCATCTACCGATGTTTCCAGATTCATTTGCTTCTGCTTGCCAGTCCTCATGTCGTAGTAGATTGTCTCCCCTTTCTTACCGGTCATGCGTAGAAGGCCAGTACCCCAGTCGTGTTTTGCCTTCATGGCCATCAACCATGGCCTTCCCAAAATTAGTGGATAGCCCTCCCCCTTAGTAGGCATTACAAAAACATCTACCTCTACCTCAGTGTTGAAAGCCTTTATTTTCACGGCACTTACCACACCCAGACACTTTACTTTTGTGTTGTTTGCCATCTTTGCCTTGCATGGAGAAGGCCTGTCAACCTCGAGCCCTAATCGAAGCATCATAGCTTCGCTCATTACACAGATTTTTGCACCTCCATCAATGTAGGTGTTTCCAACCCTCTTTCCTTTTATGTTTACGTCGACAATTGGAAGGATGTCATCCATGTTGCATCCCGAAATTGCTCCGGCTACCTTTGTTTTGGAGCATCTCGTACTTACCATTTTAGACCATTGTCGCTTTACTTTTGGTGCAAGATGTAGCAGTTGTGGCCATGTAATCTTCGGTCCTTGCTCTGCCACATCCAATGTTAGATCATAGGGCTTAGAACTTTCCCCTAGCTGGAAGTCGGTGATGCCCAATTTCCGTCGTGGCCTGGATGGCCTCTTGCTAGTTTCTCCTCTCATGCTTCTCTCATCATTTGTTTGTGTAGCTTTCTCCCTCTTAGATCTTTTCACAGTCATGGCTTCAAGTGGTTCTAAAAAGGTTACCTTCTCCTTACCCTTGTCCCTCTTCTTTGCTCTGGGTGGATCCACTACTACGGCTTTTGTTAGGAAATAAGACATAGCTAAATAGATAATTGAGTAGATTACTTAATGGAAAGAGACAGATTTATATACACGAGATTATAGAGTAGAGAGAGAGAGAGAGAGAGAGAGTACACACAATATACGTGGTTCACCCAATGTGGGCTACGTCCACGGGAAAGCAGCCACCCAATGGCTTTAGTACTTCAAAACAAGAAATAGTTTACAAAGGGATTATACCCTTAATGGAGATCCCGACTTGCTTCACTCTCAACACCTCACACTCACCTTGTTGCATCAACTTCACACTATGAAATGTGTGTAGAAATGGCCTCCTTTTATAGGTCAAAAGGGCTGCCCTCTCTTATGAGAGACAGCCATGTGTAGCCGCCCTTGTGCGAATAAGTCCAAATTGGACCCTCCAATCCGCGAATGTGTGGCCGCCCTTGAGACGACAAGTCCGCTTTTGAATTCGGTCACCGGCCATTGACTTTCGACCACCGGCCATCAGCCATTGACTACCGGCCACAGGCCAACCGACCAGTTGTTTTCCGACCACTTTCCAGCCGCCGTCCGGCCTTTAAAGTTGCCCCTGATTCTTGTCCGTGAAAATTTTGGTTTCCGGTGAGTGATTTTCCTTCACGCACGATGGCTTCTCCTGATAATGGGGGCCTTACAAATGTGCGCTTTTACCACAGAAAATTACAAGGGTAAATCAGGCTCCATACTTAACATCTTTTCCTTTCTCTTCTAGCCTTATGATGTTTACAGGAGGGCGATCAGGTGGTGGGGCTGGTGGAAGAGGTGGGATGGATGCTTGTAGTGATGTCTGAGTGGACGTAGAATTTGTGTTGGTGGGGGTGGTGCTCGGGGTGGGGGTGTTCTTTCTCTAGGGGGTGACAATTGGTTCCTCCTACCTCCTCTATTATAGTTTTGTCGTGGTTTGGGACAGTAGTACATACCGTGACCGTCTTCTCCGCAGTTGTAGCAATGATACTCCATGTTTTGTCGTCGTGCTCTTCCAGGGTCTTGATCTCTTTCTTGACTCCTCCCTTGTTGTATTAAGTGGACAGAAAAATTCTGCAGTTGGTCAGTAATATGGGCCAACATATCTTGTTGGTCATCTCTTACCCCAAGAGCCGGTGGTGGTGGTATGGTGGTTGTCGTAGTTGCTGGTCGACGCGATGTCCCTGCTTCTGTTGACTCCGTTTCTTTGGCTTTCATTCGCAGCTTCTTGTCTTTAAGGCGAGCAATCTCAACGGCTAACTCGTACGTAGCCGAGAATCTACCTTTCACCTTCTCCTTGAGAAGCGGCCATAAGCCATGCGTGAACCGATCTTTTTTTAGGAAATCGGGTGCAGCTTCCCCCTTGCCAGTGACTCAACCCACCGTTCCCACAAATCCACAAATTTGGACTCATAGATGGCATATTCTAAAAGACCCTCCTGCTTCAAGTCTCTCAACTTGTCCCACAACTTTTCTGAAGTGGTACCTCCCCCAAAGCACCTCTTAAAAGCGGTTTTTAAGGGTTCCCAATCATCCTTGGTTGCTTGTGGAAGTGCATTGTACCATGATCTAGCTTCTAGCTTCATGAGATGCTTAAAGATTCTAACCCGGGATTCATCCGTATCTTTGTTGCTCACTACACATGCTACTTCAAAGTCATCTAGGAAGTCTGTTACCAAATCCTCCCCCTTCTTTCCTTTAAATGTTGGAAATGCTACACTTGCCATGATTACTGAGAGAGAGCTAAAAAGACACACTGCTTAACTTGCAAAAGTTTTTTCTTCTTTACAAGGAGGCGTGTATACCCTCTTATACTAGGACATAGATTAAAACTTCAAACGGTACATTGCCTTGTACCAAAGGTAAGACAAATGGTTCATCTGATTCCATAACCTCAAAAAATCGCTCCCCACCCAGCATGGTGTTAATGACATGCTGGTAGTGAACCTTCAAATCCAGTATTACCTTGATTGAGCGTACACGTGTTGGTATGTGTGATCTGTCTTAAGGTAGGTTGTACTGATTCATGTGAAGATTAGAGGTGCTTAGTCATTGTCCAAGCTTGTGGGAGAAGGTGGTGTTCTTTCCTAAAACAAACTCAATAGATCTCTAGTTTCTCTAGTGAGAGTGTGAGCCAATGATTCCGTTATCTGTGCTGCAGCATCAGGTGCGACTTGAAAACTGACTGTGATAATTACCTCGGTGACTTGAGTTACCCGATTCTCAAAGTAGAATAGTGTTGATTCTCTATTGTGTAGAGCTCCTTCCATTTTGTTGTTGTGGGTTGGTTGTAGGTTGCGGACATGGTTTTGACCTTCTCCTTCTTCTTCTTGGCACTTGGCCTATGTATATCCACTGGGTTTGGCGTGTTGGTTGACTCTCCCACTGCAAATCGATTACCGTTACGCCTGGAACTCGAGCTTCGATGGAGATGCGGAGTTCGTCTAGTTGTGCTTGGAGCTCTTCTTCTTCTGTCTTCCAATTAGAAAATCCTGCTAGCCATTCATCCATTCACAATAGTTTAGGGGTTTCAGTCTTGTAAACTGAAGGGTTTCATGAAAAGATCCTCAGTTGGGGCACCAAATGATGGGAGCAAAGCGAACCCCGAATCTCGACAGCCTCTAAAACACCGCGGACCGAATGGCACGCCTCGAGCCTATCATGGTAAAGCAAACAGGGGCACCACCTAGCTTCAGCGGCTAAGACGCAAACAACAAACCACCATAACAAAGTTTTCATCCAAGAGAGATGGATGCTTGGGAGTAATGATGAAGAGGAAATGGAATGAGATCAAGTGAGAGAGAGAGAGAGAGAGTGAGGGAGGGGGTATAGCGCCTTAGTACTTAGGCACCACAAAAGGATGGCGAATCCGCACACCCTTCACACATACACAAGCTCACTCCAAAACACAAGACTAGGTGGCGATTCCGCACACCTCACATGGGCAAAACATTTCAAGAAAACATACTCACGAAACCTCAAGCTTTATTTAGAGAATAAGGCGATGAAATGGGGAGCATAGGGTAGGGGAATAAGAAGGGAGAGAGTGGTAGAGCACATGGCGGATATGTGGGAGTTGATGGCGAAGACTCGCACGAGGGTTATGGCCATCATCCTTCAATTAGTTGCCCTTCATCTTCCATACCCAAGGGTGTAGAGGTCATGCTCAAGACAAGCATGGTGATTGCGGTGATGGTGATGGTGTGGGTGTGTGTGTGTGCACTAGTCACACACAGTGCATAGTGTGTTCTTTGGTAATGTTGTGTGTGTATTTAGTGTGATGGTGACCCCTCTTTATATAGGGGAGGAGGGAGAGGAGTTCTAGAATTTAGAAATGAAGAAATCATTATCTACATAGGCCATGTGACTGTGGGCCCCACTTGTCTGGCTGTGTGTATATGTGCCAGAACAGCAGTCTCATGAGAGAGAGAGATGGGTTGATGAAAAAAAGTGAGAGGTGACATGGAGAATAAAGTAATTACAAGAGGGGAGAGAGGGGAGTGTGTTCAGAGGTGAATCTGTGTGCAGATGTGTGTGAACACAAGAAAAATCAGGTAACGATTGGGTGGGGATGGGTCTGTCGGCACATTTTTCAGTGAAACTGAGTGTGTGTGAGTGTGGGGAAGGTTATTTAGCTACAAGACAAGAGATATGGCGCCCTTTAGAGAGAGAGGAGAGTATTTGGGTCATGGGATATGATAGGAAAGAGAAAGAGGGGGTGGGGTATACTATTTTGGAAGATAGGGTAAGTTGCATGTGAGTTAGGATGCATTATTGGTGAGTTATAATGCATTATTGGTGAGAGGTGGGGTAGCTTGAGGGGAGAGAGAAAGGAGAAAGGACAAGGGGAAGAGAGAGGGGGTTGACCTTTTGAGTGGACGAGAGGAAAAGGGACACACGGCGGGGCAACAGTGAAGAAAAACGATGGGATACCCCGCAGGCATGAGGTGGCCTTTTTTACCTTTCTTATATATTTACATAATCATACATTTTTTTTCTTACTTTTTCCAATGCCTTTTATCACTCCCTCCCTAAGAGGGGGTTTTCATGGGGTGGGGACGAGAGAAGAGGGGTATGGGAGCTTGGCTTGTGAAAAGCCCCCATCAGCAGGTTCTTGATTCTTTCGACGCTAAAGATGGTAGTGGCATGGTGAATGGTACAAAGGTGTTGGTTACATCAGAGGCCATAGCTTTTGCATTGCGGATGCCCAATGAGCCCAAACCATCTGTGGCAACTCCACAGCATATAAGTATAGCCCTCAAAGAGGATGAAGCGCCTAAGCGTAAGCGCAAGGCAAGTGGTCAAGGTGTTCTAGTAGGCAGGACTGGAAGCTTCCACTACTTACAAGTTTGTGGCTGAAGCAGTAAGCCTTAAGAACAATCCAATGTATGTATCTAAGAAACTCTTTGCTATGCTGTTGGCCAAGACATTGGATCCAAATGTTTCTATTAACCTTTGTCAAATCCTGTCACACAATGTTCTCCAAAAAACTG
Organism: Adiantum capillus-veneris; assembly: GCF_014529385.1. NCBI lineage: Eukaryota > Viridiplantae > Streptophyta > Polypodiopsida > Polypodiales > Pteridaceae > Adiantum > Adiantum capillus-veneris. Next base: position 37,082,459 of record NC_140932.1, read on the forward strand.
CTAAGTTAAAATCCCAGAATGTTTTTAAAGTTTGGTATGTTTGGCAATTTTTGTATTGGGCCACTACTGTAGATGCTCATGAGCAGGTAAAAAAGGCTTGGAGTGAGAAGCCTATTTCTAAGCCCAAGAACATTGAGCTGTCCTCAGAAGACAAAGCAATGAACAGTCAGACTACTTCAACAGATCTGAAAAGGAAAGCCATTGAGGAATAGGCTAGCAGTTCGAAGAAGCCAAAGACTACACTGACGAAGAGCAGTGCGTTTTTGAGGTAGATAGAAAGACAAGTCAAGACTGTGAATACTGAAAAAGCTATAGTCAGCCAAACTGAGAAGCAACCTGCTCCAAATACTGTGCCTAGCCAGTCAGTAGGACAAAGTGCAGTCGCTATTGGTTCTGGAAAAGATCAGGCAAAGGCAGCAACTTCTGAGAAGGTACCAGACCAGTCGGTGGGCAAAGGCAAGGGCCAAGTGGACAAAGGCAAAGGACCAGCTTCTTCAACTTTTCCAAGTGGAGTCTCTATTCCAAATATTTAACAAATTTTGCACCTGGTAAAACAGGACAAGTTGCAGCAAATGCATACCCATCCACTGAAAGGGCATCTTTTGCTACGAAAAGCTGATTATGCAACTTTACCTTACATGGCTCGAGTAACAATATATGAGCCTACTAATTCTGATCCAGCTACAGTAAAGGACAAATGTTCAGTCCTCATACAGTCTTCTTGGAATATTATTGTCAATTGTATGGGACAAATGTTAGAGGCTGCTGGGTCAAAAGATGAAGTGAAAAAGCTTAAAGATGACTTGAAGGACAAATGTTCAGTCCTCATACAGTCTTCTTGGAATACTATTGTCAATTGTATGGGACAAATGTTAGAGGCTTCTGGGTCAAAAGATGAAGTGAAAAAGCTTAAAGATGACTTGAAGGAAGCTGAAGATCAGATTCAGAAGCTCCAGAAAGCACGAGATGAGCAGAACATACAACACAAGGTACTTGAAGCTCGTTCAAAGAGGGTTATTGAGCTATTAAACAAGAAGCTAGCTGAGGCTACATCTGAGATAATGATCATCAAGAATCAAAGGAATGAAGCACTGAGAGCTACAGAACGGGCTGAAACAATTCTCAAAATGAAGTGGGTTGAATTCAACTCCTTGATCATTCGCCATACAGCTCTGAAGGCTTCTCTTACTGACAAATACATTTATAACAACTTGGCTGAAATTCTAAATCCAGCAGGCAATGTTGTTTTTTATTTAGAAAATTTGAAGTCTTTGATGGAAAGTATGCAGAGTGATTTGCAGGACAAAGTGACTGAGTATAATAATGCTCTGATGAATCTAGCAATATTGGATTATATTGAGCAGCAGACTTCCCCAGATGAAGAAGAAGAAGACAAGGATGACGGAGCTAATAAGGAGGAGGATGACCCAAGAAGAAGGGCATACAAATGATGATGATGATGCCCCACCGCCATCTCCATCTTAGACAAGTGGTATACATTGTTTTCCTAAGGCTACACACATTGTGGAATACTATACTAAATTATCAACTATTTATTAAGTGTATAGCTTGGATGCGTGGTGGACCTTCAGACCAAAAACTCAATGTTGTCCATGTTTTAATAGAGCCCACTTTGGGCAGATGGTAAAGCTTTATTTGTCTTAGTCTCAATGGATTGAAGCTTGGCCAAGTGGTGAGGCTTGCTTCTCTCCATGTTTTGAAGAAGCATAGATGGAGTACATGGTGGAGTTTATCTTCTATGATAGCTCGAATAGAGCTAGCTTGGACAAGTGGTAAACCTTCAAACAAAACCCCTTATTGACAACATATCATACGATATCCAAATGGTGAAAAAAACCATTCAAGCTAAAGCCTTAGAAAATGGGTGTGGACGTTGCACCTAGGATGGACAAGTGGTGAACTTGTTACTATTTCTCCAAGTTCATCTTAGAGAAGTGGTATACATTGTATTTCTAAGGATAGGCACATTGTGGAATACTAGATTAAATTGTCTACTATCTCAGTTAAGTGTAGCTTGGACAAGTGCTAGACCTTCATACCAAAAACTCAATGTACAGCATAACATGGGTTCCATATGTTCTAATGAAGCCAAGTCTAGACATATGGTAAAGATTTCATTTATCCTAGATTCAATGGATCTTAGCTTGGCCAAGTGGTGGAGCTTGTATCTCTCCACGCTTGAAAAAAGCATAGCTGAGATAGGTGGTGGAGCTTTTATTCTATCCATGCTTCAATGGAGCTAGCTTGGCCAAGTGGTCGACCTTCAAGAATTACAAGGTGGACCATGCTATTAAATGTTGGACAACTGGTGGAGCTTTATATTAAACCATCTGCTATCTATGTATATAAGCTTAGACAAGTGGTAGAGCTTTGATTCTCTCCATGTTTTGATCAGTCTACCTTGGACAAGTTGTAGATCATTTCTTCTCTCTATGTTTTGATGAGCTTAGATTGGACAAGTGGTGGTCCTTGAAATAAAAACCTCTATATAGGTTGAGAAAGAAAAACATTCAAGATTTAGCTTTAGAAGATAGAAAAGTGGTGGACCGTGCGCTTAGATCCTAAGAATGAATAAGCCATGCACCTTCTATCATTTCTCCATGCCCATCTTAGACAAGCGGTATACCTTGTATTTCAAAGGCTAAGCATGTTGACAATGTGGACTACTAGAGTAAGTTGTCTACTATCTATGAAGTGTATTTTGGACAAGTGTTGGACCTTCAAGCAAAAAACTCAATGTACATCATAGCTTAGATTCTCCGTGTTTTAATGGAGCCCAATTTGGACATATGGTAAAGCGCACTTTTTTCCTCAATTGGTTTGAGCTTGGCCAAGTGGTGGATCTTGCTTCTTTTCATGTTTCAAAGAAGCATAGATAGAATAGGTGATAGAGTTTTTCTTCTATGCTAGGTCCAATAGAGCTAGCTTGGACAAGTGGTAAAGCTTTGCTTCTATTCATGTTCCAATAGAGCTAGCTTGGAAAAGTGGTGGACCTTCAAACAAATCCCCTTATTGACAACATATCATGGGTTATCCAAATGGTGAGAAAACAACATTCAAGATATAGCCTTAGAGGTTGGATGTGGAACTGGCACCTAGGATGGACAAGTAGTGGACCTATTACCATTTCCCCACGCCCATCTTAGACAAGTGGTATACATTGTTTTCCTAAGGCTACGCACATTGTGGACTACTAGACTAAATTGTCTACTATTTATTAAGTGTATAAATTAGATGAATTGTGGACCTTCATACCAAAAACTCAATGTTCTCCATGTTTTAATAGAGCCCACTTTATCTTAGACTCAATGGATTTAAGCTTGGCCAAGTGGTGAAGCTTGCTTCTATCCATGTTTCAAAGAAGCATAGATGGAGTTTATCTTCTATGCTAGCTTTAATAGAGCTAGGTTGGACAAGTGGTAGATCTTTCCTTCTATTCATTTTTCAATAGATATAGCTTGGACAAGTGGTGAACCTTTAGAGAAACCCCTCATTGACAACATATCATAGGCTATCCAAATGGTGAAAAAAAACCTTTCAAGATAAAGCCTTAGAAAATGGGTGTGGACGTTGCACCTAGGATGGATAAATTGTGAACCTATTACTATTTCTCCAAGTTCATCTTAGACAAGCGATATACCTTGTATTTTTAAGGATAGGCACATTGTGGACAACTACGCTAAACCATCTACTATCTATGAAGTGTAACTTGGACAAGTGGTGGACCTTCAGACAAAAAACTCAATGTATAGCATAGCATGGGTTCCATATGTTCTAATGGAGCCGAGTTTGAACATATGGTAAATCTTGCAATTGTCCTAGATTCAATGGATCCTAGTTTGGCCAAGTGGTGGAGCTTGTATCTCTTCATGCTTCAAAGAAGCATAGCTTAGATAGGTGGTAGAGCTTTTTTTCTATCCATTGATTCAATGGAGCTAGCTTGGACAAGTGGTGGACCTTCAAGAATTACAAGGTGGACCATGCTACTAAAGGTTGGATAACTCGTGGAGCTTTATAATAAACCATCTACTATCTTCATATCTAAGCTTAGACAAGTGGTAGAGCTTTGCTTCTCTCCATGTTTTGATCAGTCTAGCTTGGACAAGTGGTAGAGATCTGCTTCTCTCCATGTTCTCATGAGCTTAGATTGGAAAATTGGTGGACCTTGAAATAAAAGCCTCTGTATCGGTTGAGAAAGAAAAACCATTCAAAATTTAGCTTTACAAGATAGAAAATTTGTGGATTGTGCGCTTAGATCCTAAGAATGAATTAGTCATGCACCTTTTATCATTTGCCCATGCCAATCCTAGACAAGTGTTACACCTTGTATTTTAATGGCTAAGCATGTTGACATCGTGGACTACTAGAGTTAATTTTCTACTATCTCTATGAAGTGTAGCTTGGACAAGTGGTGGACCTTCAGGAAAAAAACTCAATGTAGAGTATATATTAGATTCTCCATGTTTTAATGGAGCCCAATTTGGACATATGGTAAAGATTACTTTTGTCCCAATCTCAATTGATTTGAGCTTGAACAAGTGGTGGAGCTTGCTTCTTTCCATGTTTCAAAAGAGCACAAAAAGAATAGATGACGGAGCTTTTCTTCTATGCTAGGTCCATTAGAGCTAGCTAGGATGGGTGGTGGATCTTTTCTGTTCTAATAGAGCTAGCTTGAACAAGTGGTAAACCTTCAGACAAAACCCCTTATTGACAACATATCATGGGTTATCCAATTGGTGAGAAAACACCATTCAAGATATATCCTTAGAGGTTGGGTGTGGACCTGGCACCTAGGATGGGCAGATGGTGGACCTATTATCATTTCCCCATGCCCATCTTAGAAAAGTGGTATACATTGTTTTTTTAAGGCTACACACATTGTGGACTACTTGACTAAATTGTCTATTATTTATTAAGTGTATAGCTTGGACAAGTGGTGGACCTTCAGACCAAAAACTCAATGTTCTCCATGTTTTAATATATCCCACTTTGGGCAAATGGTAAATCTTTCTTTTGTCTTAGTCTCAATTGATTGAAGCTTGGCCAAGTGGTGAATCTTGCTTCTCTCCATGTTTCAATGAAGCATAGATGGAGTACATGGTGGAGTTTATCTTCTATGCTAGCTCCAATAGAGCTAGCTTGGACAAGTGGTGGAGTGTTGCTTCTTCTATTCATGTTCCAATAGTGCTAGCTTGGACAAGTGGTGAACCCCCAAGCAAAATCCCTCATTGACAACATATCATAGGCTATCCAAATCGTTAAAAAAAAACCATTCAAGATAAACCCTTAGAAAATGGGCGTGGATGTTGCACCTTGGATGCACAAGTGGTGAACCTCTTTCTATTTCTCCAATTTCATCTTAGACAAGTGGTATACCTTATATTTCTAAGGATAGCAACATTGTGGACTACTAGGCTAAACCGTCTATTAGCTATGAAGTGTAGCTTGGACAAGTGGTGGACCTTCAAACAAAAAACTCAATGTACAACATAGCATGGGTTCCACATGTTCCAATGGAGCCAAGTTGTCCTAGTTTGAATGGAACCTAGCTTGGCCAAGTGGCGGAGCTTGTTTTGAGGCAGTCTTGGGCGGGCAACAAGAGGGACGATCTCTAAACACCCCTCAAGGCTCCCGTGCTGCTCAATTGGGGCTTGGGCAAACACAAGTAAGAAACAACAACAACAAACATACAACCAGAAAAGTGAAGGGGCACCACCTAGTTATGGTATGCAAACTTGGATGCAAGAAGATATATTTTGTCACACGCAAGAAGATGCGCCACAAAAAACACACAAGCAATCTCACACCAAGACGACACACACCAAATGGAGCACACCCAAAAGTGAAAATAGGTCCACTAGTTGTCCATCCTAAGTACCAGGTCCACACCCAACCTCCAAGGCTATATCTTGAATGGTGTTTTCTCACCAATTGGATAACCCATGATATGTTGTCAATAAGGGGTTTTGTTTGAAGGTCCACCAGTCATCCAAGATATCTCTATTGGACCTAGCATAGAAGAAAAGCTCCATCACCTATTCTATTTGTGCTTCTTTGAAACATGGAAAGAAGCAAGCTCCATCACTAATTGTCCAAGCTCAAATCAATTGATATTGGGACAAAAGTACGATTTACTGTATGTCTAAATTGGCCTCCATTAAAACATGGAGAATCTAAGATATGCTCTACATTGAGTTTTTTGGCTGAAGGTCCACCACTTGTCCAAGCTACACTTTATAGATAGTAGACGGTTTACTCTAGTAGTCCTCAATTTCAACATGCTTAGCCTTAGAAATACAAGGTATACCACTTGTCTAAGATGGGCATGGAGAAATGATAAAAGGTGCATGACTTATTCATTCTTAGGATCTAAGCGCACGGTCCACCACTTATCTATCTTGTAAAGCTAAATCTTGAGTGGTTTTTATTTCTCAACCTATGCAGAGGGTTTTATTTCAAGGTCCACCACTTGTCCAATCTAAGCTCATCAGAACATGGAGAGAAGAAAATATCTACAACTTATCCAAGCTAGACTAATCAAAACATGGAGAGAAACAAAGCTCTAACACTTGTTTAAGCTTAGAAGCATAGATAATATATGGTTTAGTATAAAGCTCCACCAGTTGTTCAACCTTTAGTAGCATGGTCCCATCTTGTAATTCTTGAAGGTCCACCACTTGTCCAAGCTAGCTCCATTGAAGCAATGGATAGAAGAAAATCTCTACCACCTATCTAAGATATGCTTCTTTAAAGCATGGAGAGATACAAGATCCACCACTTGGCCAAGCTAGGATCCATTGAATCTAGGAAAAATGCAAGATTTGCCATATGTCCACACTTGGGTCCATTAGAGCATATGGAACCCATGCTATGTTGTACATTGAGTTTTTTGTCTGAAGGTCCACCACTTGTCCAAGCTACACTTCATAGAGATGATAGTAGACGGTTTAGTCTAGTAGTCCACAATGTTCCTATCCTTATAAATACAAGGTGTACCACTTGTTCAAGATGAACTTGGAGAAATAGTAATAGGTTCACCACTTGTCCATCCTAAGTGCAACATCCACACCCATTTTCTAAGGCTTTATCTTAAATGGTTTTTTTTCACCATTTGGATAGCCTATGATATGTTGTCGATGAGGGATTTTTTTTGAAGTTTCACCAGTTGTCCAAGCTTGCTCTATTGGAACATGAATAGAAGCAAAGCTCCACCACTTGTCCAATCTAGCTCTATTGGACCTAGAATAGAAGAAAATATCCATCACCTATTCTATTTGTGCTTCTTTGAAATATGGAAAGAAGCAAGCTTCACCACTTGGCAAAGATAAGATCCATTGAGATTGGGACAAAAGTAAGATTTATCATATGTCCAAAGTAGGATCCATTAAAACATGAAGAACCCAAGCTATGCTATACTTTGAGTTTTTTGTGTGAAGTTCCACCACATGTCCAAGCTAAAATTCTTAGGATAGTAGACGGTGTAGTCTAATAGTCCACAATACTAGCATAGCCTAAGATGGGCATGGAGAAATGATAAAAGGTGCATGACTTTCTCATCCTAGTATCTAGGTACAAGGTCCACCACTTGTCTAGTCTGTAAAGCTAAATCTTGAATGGTTTTTCTTTCTCAACCTATATAGAGGGTGTTTTGTTTCAAGGTCCACAACTCGTCAAATCTAGGCTCATCAAAACATGGCGAGAAGCAAAGCTCTATCACTTGTCCAAGCTAGGCTCATCAAAACATGGAGAGAAGCAAATATCTACCACTTGTCAAAGCTAAGATACACAGATAATAGGTGGTTTAGTATATAGCTCCACCATTTGTCCAACCTTTAGTAGCATGGTCCACCTTGTAATGCTATATCTTACCTTGTTTTTTTTCACTATGTGGATAACCCATGACATGTTGACCCCATAAGTAAATTTTCTTCAAGGTCTACCACTTGTGCAAGATAGCTCCATTGGAGCATGGATAGAAGTAAAGCTCCATCACCTATCCATCTTGTATGATTCTTTGAAGCATGGAGAGATACAAGGTCCACCACTTGGCCAAGCTAGAATCCATTGAAACTAGGACAAAAGCAAGCTTTACCATATGCCCAAACTAGGCTTCATTAGAACATGGAGAACCCATGCTATAATGTACATTAAGTTTTTTGTATGAAGGTCCACCACTTGTCCGAGCTACTCTTCATAGATAGTAGATGGTTTAGTCTAGTAGTCCACAATGTGCCTATCCTTTGAAATACAAGTTTTGTCACTTGTCTAAGATGGACGTGGAGAAATAATAATAGGTCCACCACCTATCCATCCTAGGTACAAGGTCCACACCCAGCCTCTAAGGCTATAGCTTGAATGGTGTTTTCCATGATTTAGATAACCCTTGATATGTTTTCAAACAATGAGGGGTTTTGTTTGAAGGTTCACCACTTGTCTAAGCTAACTCTATTGGAACATGAATAGAAGCAAAGCTCCACCACTTGTCTAAGCCAACTCTGTTGGAGCTAGCATAGAAGAAAAGCTCCACCTCCATGTTTTTGTGAAACATGGCAAGAAGCAAGCTACACCACTTGGAGAAGCTAGGATCCATTGAGACTAGCAAAAAAGTAAGATTTACCATATATCCAAATTAGGCTCCATTAAAACATGGAGAACCCAAGCTATGTTATACATTGAGTTTTTTTTCTGAAGGTCCACCACATGTCCAAGATGCACTTCATAGATAGTAGACGGTTTGGTCTAGTAGTGCACAACATGACTAGACATAGAAATATAAGGTATGTTGCTTGTCTAAGATGGGCGTGGAGAAATGATAAAAGGTATATGACTTATTCATCCTAGTATCTAGGTGCAAGGTCCACCTAGCCTATAATATGAGTCTACACCCAACCGCTAAGGCTATAACTTGAATGGTTTTTCTTCACTGTCTAGATAACCCATGATATGTTGTCCATGAGAGGTGTTTTATGAAGGTCCACCAACTGGCCAAGGTAGCTTTATTGGAGCATCTCAAGACTGCAAAGCTCTAGCACTTGTCCAAGCTAAGATCCATTGAAACATAAACAGAAGCAAAGCTCCACCACTTGTCCAAGCTAAGTTCATTGAAACATAGAGAGAAAAAGATCCACCACTTGTCCAAGGTAAGCTCCATGAGAACATGAAGAGAAGAAATCTCCACCATTTGTCCAAGCTAAGGTCCATTGAAACATGTAGAGAAATAATCTCTATCATCAAGCTGCATGTTTCAATGGAGCATAGCTACTATGTTTGGTATCATGGATGGTTTGGCTTAGAGATCCACCACTTGTCCAACCTACACTCCATTGTATTATGGAGATTTTAGTTCAAGATTCAAAATTTGTCCGCCTAAATTTTAATTATCTCATCCAAATTCAAATTTAAAGTCAAGTTTATTATCCCGCCTAGATTCAAATTTTCCCACCCAAATTCAAATTCAAATTAAAATTTACCAAAAATGATGTGAGAGAACCACCTAAATTTGAAATATCCCACCTAAATCTGTTGGGGGCTTCCATTGTTGCATAGCTCCAATCACCAACAAAATTATCAATCCGGAGGGATGAGCTACTCGGCTAGGGCATGGAAACACTCACACAATTAGTGAGCTAATCATGGCAACACGAATGGTTGACTCTACAAGGTGAGATTCTTGGCCTATGGAGGAGCTAAGCCACAATGGTTGGCCATCTCCACATCTACTTCCCTTCACCTCCAATAAACCCAATCACACACACTAATGATTGCAAGACGCACACAACACTAATCCTATTATGCAATACACCACAATCCAATCAAACCTACATGCACACACAAGCAAAAGAGGGCAATCACACAAGGTTAGAGCGGGATTAACCACTAATTAGTTAAGATCTAGCTAATCAAAGCATCATAGGCAATCATAAGAAGCATGAGAGAGGCATAGTGAAAGAGAATCAAGCATTGATTAGTGTTAACCAAGTCACATGAGGAAGGAGAAGCTCAAGGAATCCATAGCCACACACCTCAAGAGCTCTCACCAAAGAGTGCTCTCCACAAATGAGTTTGAGCCCTAATTTCTTTTACACACTTCCTTATACACCTAGGGTAAAAATATGCAATGTTTGAGCGCCCAAGGCCTTTAGGGCTCTACCACTTACTAAATCTGCAACCTAGACACACTAACTGACCTATTCTTTACAGCTTGGAACTCCCATTGAGCCCGTAACACATTAGAAATATTACAATGGTCTGAAATAAATTGAGACTTTACAATATGTGACCATTTTGGGAAAACATGAAAAATGTGTAACTCCAATTTTTACTGCTTGTTTCTGTTGATGTTTGATGTGCATTTGTATGTCTTCAGTCTTTAGTAGGTTCTATTAACTGGCGTTGACTCAGTTACAATTCCCCCCTTCCGATTATAGTGCCCGTCCTCGGGCACTATTGAAAAGTGTCCGTGGAGGCAAGGAATGTTTTTGATTGATTTTTCATGGGCTGATTGTCTTTATTTGCCGTTGAATTTTTTGATGAGGTTCAATTTGTTGCAGCAGTTTCATTGGTCCGAATATGTCTGATGTGAGAGATGATGTTGCATTTACCCATTGTAATAGCATAATGATGAGGCTGCTATTTATTTATGAAAAGTATGTACAAAGGAAGTAGAATGATGAGGTTTTAAATTAGGGTCTAATACCTGGATGACCAAAGAAAAAAAAACCAAGTGGGGAAAAAGTGCCTTTGTGATACATGCATTATTGGGGTACTTATTGGCATGGGAAATATTAATAAAGTACTCAAGAAATTATTTATTGATAGATATAGAATTAAAGAATGTGATACCCGTGGAAGTTTATTGGGCTGACACCAATTTTCCAAGGTCAGCACCAAGCAATGGGGAGTGTTGGGCAATCACCAAAACTCCTATTCGCTTGGTGCAGACTCCACTATCGCATGGAATGATTTTAACCCCAAGGTCAACACCAAGCGATGGGGGGTGTTGTGCAGTCCCTAAGATTCCTATTCGCCCAGTATTGACTCAACTGCATTTTTGTAATCAGATCACCATGGTCTCCATCATCGGTTACACCAAGGTCAACACCAAGTGATAGGGAGTGTTGGGAAATCATATTTGCCCTATTCGCCCAGTATTGACTCAACTGCATATTTGTAATCACATCACCATGGTCTCCATCATTGGTTACACCAAGGTCAACACCAAGCGATAGGGAGCGTTGGGCAATCCCCAAGATTCCTATTCTCTCCGTATTGACTTCACTGTATGACATGTCTTGTTGTTGTCGATTATCATGCTCCAAGGTCTTTGTTGTTGCTTGTAACAACTTTAAAACCAAGGTCAACACCAAGCGATAGGGATCATTGGGCAGTCACCAAGATTCCTATTTGCCCAGTATTGGCTCCACTGCATGACTTGTCTGTTAGCATGACATTGGTTTGCTTGTTGTAGTCTACTCAAGGTGAATAGGTAATAGCAAAAAGAGTGTCTAATGCATATGTCCAATAATGGGACATCCTATTTAGCATACGCATAAATGCATGGAAAACAATATGATGTGCAAAAAGGATTTGGAGGGGTTCTTTAGAAAGATGGTGTAGCTATAAAAGCATATGACATGGCTTTGCAAGCTGGCACCCCTTTAAGAGTGGTTTTCATTGATGAGGATAAGTGCTCTCATCTTACTGTGCATTGTGCATGAGTGTTGGACTCTACGACACTCCACCAATTGTAAGTTAATAGACTTTGACTCTTATGCTCATTTCATCCAGCATGAGCGTCATAACTTAGATATGCTCAACTCTTCCAGCTTGAGCATAAGCCTAATAACTATGACTCTTAGCACAAAGTTTATTAAGACTTGAAGCTTTGGGACTAATGATTTGCTCATTTTATGGCCCAATAGCCCAACTCTGACTATGCCAAAGATTGTTTTTTGCACCCTGGCGACTTGAGGTGAAAGTAAGCTTGAATTTTTAAAAGAGTATTAGTGAAGGACCAAGTTGGCATTGAAGGTTTCTTTTGTCATACTTGTTTTATCATCTTTGAATCTGCATTCATGTTGGTTGGGTGGTCCTTCTTTGACTGTGAAAACTCATTATTTGTTTGATTCTCCAATTGGGCCTGTTGATAGGAATCTTTGATGTTGTTGTGGGCCTCTTTTTATTGTCGACATCTGGCTTTTGACTCGGTTTATTGGAATACTTAGTAGTCCAAATCTTTTAGGGACCTTTGTAAGTCCTTTGTTGACTTTGCCTTGCTCTAGGTCTTGTTGAGTTTTTTAGATCGTCATGCAGGTCTGGTGTAGTTGTAGTTGGCTTATGGTTGACTGGTAGCCAAATCTTTGTATACCCTGTGTAAAATCCTTGTCCAAGAGGAAGATTCTTTGAGATCTATCTTTGTTTTGTATCCACTTGAGAGTTATGGTAGAATTTAGCATCTTTCAATGTTGCTCTATTGTATACCTGCTTCTTCTGTATCGTGGGATATTGTTGAGGTTGATACCTTGTGGGTCTTGTTTCTTGGGAGGGACTTGATTTCACTTCATATGCTCTAACATCCGGGTTTGATACCCAAATTTGTCTGTTAGATCCATAGTACTCATGTTCCTTTAAGCTCCACTGTGATGTTATCCATCCCATGTGTTTGTCTTTCTGTGTTGATTTCCTGTCTTTAATCCAAACCGGATCATTGACTTTGACTAAACTACTCGGAACAAACACTTGCTTGACTTTCCTTTGCTTTCTTAAGTACTTTGGTTGATATACCTTTGATTTTTTGGGTGGCTCCTTAGAGGTTTTAGTTGAGTCATCCATTGACTTGAAATTTTGAAAGCCTCACTTACTTGAAGAAGCTGATCCATGAGGGTTCTTTGATGTAAAGGAATATGATGTCACATCTTCTTTGCTAGTCGATGAAATGTCCACTTTGGCTTTACCTTTGTTTGCAAGATTTTTCTTTGATTCTTGTGACTTCTGCAACTCTGAATCTAGCATTAACGATACCTGTAAATGATGTTGGCTACCTCTTGGAAAAGAGAGTATCATCATTGTATCTTCTTTGTAGGCCATGTGTTTTTCTAACCACTGATGTCCAAGGATGACATCTGCATGCATGTCTTTTGAAGGCTTCACCTGAAACTTTAATTGCTCTTCATGATTTTGGATGCTAATGGTAGCAACCATTTCTTTTTGTCTTGTAGCCTTACCCATGTATTCTCTATTATCTAGCTTGCCCTAAGTAATTTCTAGAATGCTCTAGATGTTTTTTGCAACCATATTGCACTTTGCTTCTTTATCTAGTAGAGCATTGCATCTGACACTTGCTCCTTTTGTACTGCTGAGAACTATAGCTATTCTCATTGTTGGTTCTATTGGAGATCTTTGTCCAGCTTTTTCCATAGCCTCATCTTGATCTAACTATGTCTCTATGGAGGGTGGCTTGAGACTTTGTTTTCCAATCCGACTTTCATCAGCTGATTTAGCTGGTAATGTCTGGATATTTGGACTTCCTATTTTTTACAACCTCATTTTTCTTTACTTCTGGCTTTGGTAGCATTCTTTGCTCACTAGCTTTTGTGGTTGTTCTTTGTTCTGTTTGCTATACACTTGCTATTATCTAATTTGATTTAAGCTCTTCTGTAGTTCTGTTCAATGGAGATGAATCATCTTCAATAAGATATGTTTTAATATTAGTCTCCATTTTAACTGTGCTTGAGGACTTTGTGCTGTCGTCCAGGAGTGACCAGTCTTGATTTCCATTCCTTGTTGTCTCTGAAAACTGCATCTTGTTTGCATTATGTATCTCTAAAGTCTTCTGGGCCATTGGAATTCCCATTATGATGTCGTTTGGCATATCTTTTGCTGTGATCACGTGGAATTGAGTTATGATGATCTGTGAACTTACTTCAATGGTGGTGGAGATGATTCCCCAGCATTTTGCTCATTTGTCCCCTGATATGCTCACAAATTCAGGAGCATCTTCTAGGTGTGGTTGGCCAAATCTTTCCAAGTGCAAAAGGACATGAGGTTCTTATCTAGCTGAAAATCTAGCTTTACTTTGCTTTTGACTGTTTTTCTTTGTTTTCACTAACAATGTTGCACTTGATCGTCTTAGGATTCATGTCTGATTTGACTAATTTTGTTTTGGTAGTGTCCTTTGGTTCAGCTTTATTTGCATTTTCTTTGCTTTGACCACCTGCTTCAATTGATGTTGACTCCATTAGATGTAATATTACACTCTTTGTCTGCAATTGATGAGCATTGTTTGCTTGCATTTAACCTTTGACCTTAAAAAATCCATTGTACTTTCTGGCAAAATCTGTCTCTTTGGAAGAGATTTTGGTAGTGACCTTGGTGTAGCTTTCTGGACTTTAACTTTCATTGACTTTGACTTTTTTGTCACCTGTGCTAGCAGCTTGACGTTTTGCATCATCTTCAGATAGTCCTTGACTTCAGTTGGGCCATTTGTAGGGGTTTGTACAAGGTCTTGATCTTGCTGATATTCGTTACCTTGTGCATCTTCATATGCATATGTGAGCTTGGTCACATGTAACTATTGGAGCACTATTGGATTTGTCGGTTTTTTACTTTGACTTGTGAAGATCAGCTGAAAATTTTGTCCTTGATAATCTTCATATAAGCATTTGTCTGTAGATTTTGAGGAAATCAGGATCACTTGGAAACTTCCAACCACCATATGATCTTTCAATGGTTTTTGCTTTGAAGGGGTCTGTTGGCTAGAGACTCTAGGGCTTCTAACTGGTGTAGTATTTCCTAGTACATAAGCTGAGCTTGATGGATTTATAGCTCCCCCCTTCCTAGGGTGATCACTATAGCCAACTTCATTGTAAGAGTTCAAAATTTCTTGGTTCTGGTTTAGTCTCACCTTTTGGGACTGTGAAGGCACACTTTGGATAGCACTGTTGATGTTTGGCATCTGTACACCTTCTGCATAGTTTCCTATGTATCTCCATGAAACATGACAAATTATTCCCCAAGTCAAGGTGTAGATAGCATTATCTTTGCCCTAATATTGTCTATCCCATGGGTCTCCTATGATATGAGCTTCTGTAGTTTTAGGACCCAAGGCATCATAAATGCTAGACTCTTGTCTATATCTACAACTGTTTTCGTCAAAGTATATGCTCCTTGGGTTACAACATCAAAGCTTGATTTTGAATGGAGGAGAGTTTGACTCTGGACAAATTTATGGGTTCACTCGGGTAATATCCTTTAGCTCTAGAGAGGATGGGCTATAATAGATTCTTTCCTCTGAAGTGAACCATCATTTTTTATCTATCACTGGACGCACTTCTATGAGATGGTATGTGGGCCGTTCAAACACTAGTTGATCCTTTTTGTACAGTTTCCCTTTTTGGTCTACATAGTGTGCATATGAATTATGTGTACCATACAAAGCAAATATCATTCTGTTTGATGTGTCCCTTAGACTCGTGAATGATTGCACACTTGTGGCAGTGGATGCAAAATCATTTGCAAACTTAACACTAGGTTGGTAACCTAACAGGACATAAAAGTGTCCTTTCAGGGTTTTGAAAAAAACCTCCAAAACCATAGTAGATCCACTCATTTTGTAAAATCCTTTCATGAGGTTATAGGTCAAGGCCTACTACACATGGAAAAAATAAGAAACTTGTAAAATTTCTCATATTTTGGTCACACCAAGCCTCCAAAGTTGATGGACCTGTGCATTTTCATCAAAACAGTAATTTCTTACGTTTTGTTGCATAAAAATAAGATTAGGGGATTTTGTAGGACTTGAGATAAATTCCCTAGTTAACTTCAATGGGTTGGTGATCAGAACATATGATTTCTTCTCACTCACTATTTTTTGTTTTTCCAAAATAAATAGGTACAAACAAGTTGAATTTTTACCATTCTGCAAACCTATCATCAAAGTTTCTATAGCCACGCTCAATACAAATAATATATGCATGTTTTCTTAGTTCCCTATTGTCCTTTATGTTCATAAGGAGCCATGGAGCATGTCAAAAGAATAATACATCTCTTACCAAGGGGAATCTTGGGGACAAAGATGAAGTGCTAAATACAGCAAACATGAAAAAACTGGGTTCAACATTATGAGTTGTAGAATCCCATAGAAACTATTCAATATCTAGCGAAATTTGATCCTTATGACTAGATATGGTTACTACCTACAAAATGCATGTAGTTGTCACAAGAAACTAACAATATTGAAAAAGCTATACTTGATATACTAGAATGTTTAGTTTTCTTCTATAATTGAAAAAATCAACCATCGTTGTATACTATGCAAAATAGGGTATTAGGTGCCCCAAAACTCAAGGAATATTAGCTTTATGTTACAATATGCGACATAGAAAATAAAAAATGCATTTGGATATCATGAAATCCACCAAAAAAATCATAGAAGGGCTAAAATTGGCTAAAAAATAGGATTTGACAATTTTTGTAATTTGGTCATAACTTACAACTTTAATATTTATTTCTCCCTAGAAGCATCAGTACATGTTGAGGACTACTAAAGATAGTTCTCTAGCATTATAGACCTCACAAAAATGAATTCTATAGTGGTATAGTTGCAAAAAGTTGAAAAAAGCCAAAAACAGGACCCATTTTTTCACACAGTTTAGGTTGTGAAATGTTGTGCAAGGACAAGGTTAAAGATGGAATTGATATTCCAAAAAAATGTCGAGTTTTTTTCAGCTCATGAGACAAATTTCTAGATAGATAGCACCTCCAAATCCATTTTGAAACTCTTGACATAATTCAAGGAAAATGGTCACTTAACAGGACATAAAAGTGTCCCATGACATAAAAGTGTCCCATTACCAAGCTAGTGTTAAGGGTTTTTTCAACATTCGGTGATATCTGGACACCTTGACCATATTCATGCAAGAATTTGTTGTTCAGAGAATTTTTTTAAAGCTTTTTACGTGTCTATGCATCTTTAAGCTGATTTTGAACTTGCATTGTTTTTATCGATGCTTCTGAAGGTATGCAAAATCATCCGATTGCATTAAAAGTGATGAGTTAGATTCACTTACATCAAGATTCGCATACAATTAGTATTCAATCTTCTTATTATTGCTATATTTCTTTTCAAGCTTTTCTTTGATTGGCCAAAATGAGGACATGAGCAAGCTAGATTTCTAAACAAACACACATGGTGACATATTTCGATCCAATATATGACTGCTAGTTAGAAATCATTGAAAGGCTAGAAGAGGAGGATAAGAAACCCCCAACAACTATGTTTAGACTCCTTTGTGGTCTTAAGGAATTAGAGGTACAAGTTATTCAAGAGGAAATAGAAAGTGAGAAGATGTTATTGTCAAAGACTACAAAAGACGGTGATGTAATTGACATGTATGATCGAATCAAGCAACTCAAGAAAGACAAATTGATTCAAGATGCACTTCTTGAGGGCTTCAATGAGTTGAATGAGTCATCACCATGTAGAGATTGGAAAGAAGTAGTCAACGTGTATAGCATCAATGATGCAATCTATAAAACAATTCTAACGCTATGCGAGCAATGGATAAAATCTAGTTTGAAGCGTGGAACAAAGAAAATGGCTTTTCCCAATGAAGCAATGAAATATATGCTATGGGTAATTCATCTTGAAAAGGAGAAAGAAGAGTCTTCAGATTTTCCATGGTCCATCTATGTGGTGAGCCTACAATGGAAGGAAATCTCTACTTGAAGCACCACTTTGACAACAAAATTCCTATAGGCTTATATGTTTTAGATTTGGGAATACATCATAGAGGCAGTTTGGAGTGGAGTGAGGAGACATTCAACAATGCTTTGGATGGGATGTTGGCTATTGCTGGAGGATCAATAGATCCTAGATTTGTCTTTCTTGAATTTGTAGATTTCTCTAAACTCACAAAATTGCAATGTGCATTTCAAAGTATGGGAGATAATGTGAGCTATTATTTTTGTGGTGTCTTGGATCACTTTCCATTAGCACCTTGTAAATGAGCAATTCGGTTCCTTGTAGTTATTGCCTTCTTGGGACAAGGATGCAGTTGAAGACCTTAGAAGAAGATGAGAGGAACATCCCATGCCAATTGATTGCTCTTTGCTTCAAGTAGCAAATGAAAACATGTTAGATTTGCAATATTTGGAAGCCAAAACTGAGAGTTTTGGTCAAGCACTACATTGATACATATTGTTTTGTAGACTGCAAGCTTGTTGATCTCTTTGGTGGTGGATCTTTAATTGCATAAGAAGGACTACAAAAAAAAGGAGTTTATGTGCTTAGTTGAAAGTGTGCAGGAGCAAAGAACCTTAGCAATGAGGCTTCTAGATTTTGCTAAGTCCGTTACTCCAGCACCACCTTGGAGTCCTTAAGAAAAAATTTTATCATGCTTCACGTATTTTGATTCCAAAAAGTCTTTGCCCAAGTGTTTTCTATGGCTAGTCAAAACATCTCCCTTCAAAGAAAAATCTCTAAAAAGTAGTCTAAAGCTATGAAAATACCTTTAATAAGAGGATGAAAAAAATTGAGTCCCTTCAAAAGCGATACCGAAACTTTGGATAAGACATGATAGTTTTATCTTCAAATAGCATCATATATCAATATTTTCTACCCCATGGAAAGCATTGCTTAACTTTAGTACACACTTATATATCAAACTTGTCAACCCACAAACTAATATGAAGCAAAAATACTAAGCTTGGAGTCTACAAAAATAGATTTTTGAGCCTCACCATATCTAGAAACACAAGTATTTCAACTTTTAGATAAGACATGTTCATATGGTATTATAGATGTCTACACAATTGAAAAGCTCTTGAAGTATATGACCATGAAGCAAAACAATCTAAATAGTTAGAGTTTTTAATCCATGAAACTTAGTTTAAGCCATATGGTTATCCAAATCATATGTCAAGATACTTTCAAGATTTTGATCAAACTAAAGATGAAATATAACAACGAAAGACACACTCTATAAAGATTTAGAGTCTATGGGGTTCAAACCTAAGATTCATGCATGGTCTTGCAATATGCAATATGGATACAAATTTCTGAGTTAAGCTATCCAAATAGCTCAAAAAATAACTAGGCAAAGGGTTGAATCTTGAGTTCCATTAGAGACTATTAAGGAATATTGTTTCTAGTAAAAAAGAGTTCTATTTGAGTCTTTGGCTCATGAGTGTTAACCCTCACGGCTCACGGACACCCATCACCTACGATGGACGCGTATTATGTATTTGGTAGAGTCAGGTACCGGGCTTGTCGGACCAATAGGAAAAGGGTAAGAGTGATCGTCGATGAGAGGCGCACTCTAACTGGGACATTCAAGGGATTAGTTGGCTAAGCATGGGCGCCCAAGTGTGAATGGGGTGAGCTCCTATAAAAGCCAACTAAACCTAATTTTTACTCATTCTCTCATTTGTGCAATAGAAGAGTGCTCTTGCTCCATCTCCATCTTCTTCTTCACCTCCTCGTGTGTGTGTGTGTGTGTGTGTGTGTGAGAGAGAGAGAGAGAGAGAGAGAGAGAGAGAGGGAGAGTGTGTGTGCGATCGAGCATTACGAAGGCACGACGGCGGCGAGGCGGTTGAGCGCGGCACGACTGCAGCTTCTTCTTCATCGCGGCGAGGAATCCACCACGAAGGCGAGCGTAGATCGGTGAGTGACACACCCTTTGTTTTCTTGAGCTTGCTAGTTTAGGCTTGTTGTGTGCTTGGAGCCGTTTGTGGCTCGTACACGGTGTATTGGCAAGTCTCTTGCTTCGACAGTGCGGCAAGGAGCGCACATTTTTGGCGCCGCTGCCAGGGATATGCCCTACACTAAGCTCGGTTAGCACTTTACGCTTTCTTGTGGTGCAATTTCTATCATAAGAAAGGCAGGGAATGAGTGTGTGTAGTTGTGTGGAGATTTCTGTTTTTTGCGTTTTCTACGTTTTCTGGTTTGCACTGCACAGTTAGCATTTCTTGCGTTTTTACATTTTCTGGTTCTGTCAAGTTTCAATTTCTGCAGTTTTTGCGTTTAATTTTCTGTCAAGTTCCAATTTTCTGCAATTTCTTGCGTTTTTTCAATTTCTGTAATTCTTGCGTTTTTCTGTGCTTTTTCAAATTTCTGCAATTCTTGCGTTTTTTCAATTTCTGCGTTTTCTGCAGTTCTGCATTTAAAAAAAACTACATTTCTGCATTATAAAAAAAAATATTTTTTTTGAAAAAAAAAATTTTGAAAAAAAAATATTATTAAAAAAAATAATAATTAAAAAAAACGGAAAATAAAAACGCGAGCGAGCGGGCGGTTAAATTTTTCGAAAATAAAAAACGTGACTCTTAAAACGGACGGACGGGTTGGTTTGTATAAAATTTCGAAAATAAAAAACGTGACTCTTAAAACGGACAGACGGGTTGGTTTGTATAAAAGATAGATCGGGATCAGGATCATTTCCCCAAGCCCAAGCCCAAGCCCAAGCCCAAGCCTCAGTCCTATGATATATACTAGACTCACTCTTATATATATACCCTACTCCCTCAAGAGAGAATGAGAGCATGTGGGACAAGTCCTCCACTCTCCTCCTTTCTCTTCCCACTTGCACCCTTAGACTTTCTGGTTTGGGCCTAGTTCCCTACTAGAAATTGACAGTTTTAGGGATTCCGAGGGCATAGAGTGACCAAACGGAGGACTGTAAAGCACGACACGACCCTCTGACCGATACGCTCGTTTTGAGCTATCACACGGCCCATTCCACGACACGCTCTAAAAAATCTAGCAAAAAAACAAACAAAAAACACGCTAAAAACTAGTCACAAGGCCTCCTAGAGCAGCTTTTTGACACCTTAGGGTATCAAAAGCACATGCACTTACGCTCTGGGCGGGTGCTAGAACACGAGCATATTGAGGGTGCCTCTGTTCAAACGGACACCCATTACCCATCCACGATAAGCTCTAGACCCTCAGCGGGGACACAAGGTAGCACCACCCAAGACCCTAAAATAGCCGCTAGTGATTCCTCCTCCGAATCAGAAATCATGGAAGCATACCCTACCCAAAACACTGAGAGAGAAGGCCATGCACCTCCCGAAGCTCCACAGCCTAGTACTAGTATGTTTAGCCGTTTCATGGAAACATTAGGTAGAGCTACTCGCTCGGAACCTGATGCAAATGAAGCACACGAAGGGGGTGGGGAAGTGGACTCTCCTTTCACATCGTACGTGGACCCCACACCCCCAAAGAGTGTCCATGTGGATATCCTACCAACTTCTTACCAAGAAGGCCCTGTTGAGCTGCCTCCTTCAGAAGTTCCCTCTAGAGTACCGTTGGTGACAAGTAAAACCACGGGGAGCAACATTGCTTCTACCTCACAAGAAACCGTTAACACGTCGACTCTAGAAGGATTGTTCATTAATGATCATTGGACATACGACCTCCACACTGAGGTGTTGACGGATCTACACTCTGGCCACGCCTACCATGTAGGATGGATAGAGATTGTACAATCCACCTCTAGTGCCACGAGCATCGAAGATCAACAGAAAATGATCTGTAATGTTATCCATGGCATTATTCAATCAGAAAGGCAAAACCGAGGGGTAAATATACTCTCAACTGGCCCCATGAGATTTCTGGATACGAGCAAGGCTCAACAGCCTACTCTATCACAAATGGAGACTCCTCTAATGAGCCCCATGGACCCATCTTACGTCATTTCACCTGGGGTCTCTATGCAATCTGAGCTTCCGAGCGAAAACTTTAGCTTCCCTAACTTGGCTCAACCCTCTATCAAGGAAAACACAGTGCTCACTCCAGGGATAAGCCTGATAGAGAATGTACCGATGACATCTACGGTTAGCGCACTGCCACTACCTAGTGTCGTAGTACCTAATATGGGGCCTCGACCATATGTGCCTCTAGCCCCTTATGCACACATGGCCCCCACACCTCCAATTGTACCACTTGCTTATGCTCCTCAAGTGCCGCTCCCTAGCTCTTATCCGAGTGCCGCTCCCTAGCTCTTATCCGAGTGGACCTATGCCCGGTTATGTTCCATATCCTGCATCATCCACACATATGCCAAGACCGGCACCCATCCCTCTCCCACATATGATTCCAAGAGTACCTCCACCGGCCCTGCCTCCTCACATAGGTGACTTGGCAGCGTTTGCTCAAACCATAGGTCGATCTATCGCGGAAAATATGCGTCACGCATCTGATAGAGAGCCTAGAAGTAAGGCAGTACAAATTGCCAAACTCACGCAAAAATTCAATGGGGACGAAGATGCTAGAAAACACATTGAAGTGTTTGAACAAGTATGTGATTCCTTAGGGGAACGCAACGAACTACATAAGTGCAATGCCTTAAGCTTGACATTAAGTGGGAAGGCTGGAGATTGGTATAGGACCCTAAGGGTGGACGAGAAAACAATCTACCCTACCCTTCGAAGGTTGTTTCTAAAGGAGTACATACGAGAAGGTGTGCTTTGGGGTGTAGCATCTCAGCTACAGAAGGCCGAACGTAAGGAAGGAGAGTCAGTAAGGGACTTCATTAGTCGTCTAAAGCACTTAAACTCTCGTTGCCCTGTAAATGAGCGCTTCAATAATAACCAATTGCTTGATCGATTCATTCGAGGGTTGAGGAATGAAGGAATCTATAATGGACTAGTGATTAGAGGTATCACAACCTGGGAAGATGTCACTGCCAATGCAATCCAATTAGAGGACAACTTGATGATAGCAGGCATGAGGGTGTCTACCGACACGAGATCCACTAGCTCACAAGCCATTGAGTATGAACCCATGACTGCAAAGCCCATTGCCAATGAGCCAAAGGTATTTGAGACATTCTTGACAGACCTCACCAAGGCAATCCAAGAGTCTCTTAAGGATAATCGACCCCCTCAAAATAGTCACATGTATCCAAGAAGGGAGCAACAATGGTGTTCCATTTGCTTAGGTCCACATAGCACTAGTGAGTGCCCTACCTTTAGAGTAAAATTTAATGGAACTTGCAACGCATGTGGTAGGTATGGTCACCAAGCTAAGGATTGTTTAATGATCAAACGTATGATGGCAAATAGACCACCTGTAGCCTGGACGGATGCACCTCGAGCTCCTGTATTGATGCCTACTCCACCTGTTGAGCAACTACCGCAACACATGGTCCCTAGATCTCAAAATGTTGTACAAGCTACACCGCTACCACCTCCTGTGCTAGGACCGCAGCCCCCGCATCCAAGAGTCGCCCCTATGAACCAAGTGGGTTGCGAGCCATCTAATGCTTATGCAGATGGCTGTGAGGAGGAAATAGACACTAGTATTGCCTACGGACTTGATACATTGGAAGAGTGTCCTATATACTACATGGAAGATTGTTGGGGGCAAGTCAAGCCGGTTTATCAAGCTGCTGCTCTCGCATCCAGAGGTCAAAATATCAACACCCAGGCTAGGAGGCCACCTCTTCAATGCTACGAGTGTGGTGGACCACATCGAGCAGCGCAGTGCCCTATTAGGCTGCAAAAGAATGCTGCACAGATGCAAATGAATCAAGGGAGCACGTCTGCAATGCCAATACTCACATGTAATCGTTGTGGCATAGATCACTTGATTGCCCAATGCCCCTATAACCCAAATGCGCCTAAAATCACACCCCTAAATTTGGTCGAAATTGCTAGTGTGACATCGCCAATACCACCCGTCGCACCCGCTTATGCGATTACACGGTCCATGCTTCAAGGGCCAGGCCATATCCTCGAAGAGAGAGATACCGCGTCAGTTATCCAAGCAAAGAAAAAGAAGACACGAAGGAAGAAGTCGCAGAATACGGAAAATTCAAAGCCAAGTTCCAAAACAAACATAGGAACAGGAGATGACCCCGTGTATATGAATGACCTCGAGGATGATTCAGATTCAGTCGAGACAATGGAGACTAGAACCAATACCACAAAGAGAAAGACCGACAAAGAAAACCGTAACATGGAACCAAATGAAAACCGAATAAGAGAAAATCATAAAGAGCCTCTGAAAACACCACAAGTGTTTCCAAATCCAATCCAAGACCCCAAGATAAACCGCAGGGGCAAAAAGGGAAGAATCGTAAAAAGAAGATTGGGACGTACCCAAACCCAGTAGACGAGATTGAGCAGGTGAAACATCTAAGAGGTTTAGTGGAGGAGACTCAAAGGAAACTAGAACCAGAACCCATGCAGGTCAAAATTCATGACACAGTGTTTCCCACGCAAGTTCATCCACCCCACATGAACCATAGACCGTTAGCCATATCTAGTATCATCCAAGAAGGGAGTGAGGACGGGACATCAGAAAGTGAGCATACACCCTTCTTGTTGGAAAGGATGTTTAACGAAGGAATACCTGATCCCATTGAGGAATATGAGATTCCATCCTCACCAGTTCCTAGTCAAGGACCTACACCCTGCAAAACGCCAATGAATGTTGCCAAACTAGTGGACTTCATGTCTTCTGAGGTCCGAACCACGATCATAGCAAAGCTGTATGGAGATCCTGAGTTATTCCTTGCACTTCGAGCATTCCTTAACGGAGAGCTACGAACGGGATTACCGCAGTTTGCGCAACCAAATAGGCCTGACTCGATTATGATTGATGAGGAAAATCATGTGCAATCACTTGACTTAGATGGACACGAGTCTGTGATCGAGGTACCCATTAACGAATTAGGGCAGTATTTTGAAGGCGACGAGTCTAATGCGACCCTACCCATCACTACCAAGGGATTAACTATAAAGGGAATTCTTGATGGTGGTGCGGGAGTTAGCATCGTTACAAAAGATTGTTGGGAATCCATGGGAAAACCCGCCTCAGTGTTACTAACATTGTGGTAAAGATGGCAAATGGTACCATAGCCAAACCTATGGGGATGCTCAAGGATCTTAAGATCAAAGTTCTAGGACACAAGGTACGACATACGTTCATTGTAATGGATTTCTCTAAACACCTTATGTCATATGAAATGATTTTAGGACGACCATTCATGAGGGAAGCACAAATGGTTCATGATTGGTCTAAAAATCATGTCTATTTGCAATTCCAAGACTCTGTCCTTAGAGTGGATTTGGTGACTGGTAAGGTACACCCCTTAGGGAGTAAAACCATTATTGATCATCGCTCTGACACCACAGTTCACTCGGCCCCACTACAATATTGTTACACTTGTAAGAAGGATACAGACATTGGCCAAGATTCTCCTTATATGGATATCCTACCTGGGATGACTGAGTCGGACAATGTGGATTGGGTCCACCTAGCATCAACCATAGACACTTGGGGAAATAGGGGGACGACCTGGGTAACACCTGAGGGGGATGAAATTCCTGTACCCTTAAATATGCTACAAGCAATGCATATCGCTTCCGACAAGACTCATCCTAATGTAACGAAGAAAACATACAAGTGGGTCCCTAAAGCTTCTTTAGTGACCATGTCTAGTGCTAAAAAACAGAAGCCTTGTAAAAAACGTACCACTCGCTCCAAGAAAAGTAAGAAAATGTTGCGATGGATCCCTAAACGACTATTGGAAGCCCAAGGCTACTATCAAGGGAATGATCAAATCTGGGTGCCAAAACGTAGATTGTGCTCTTACCTATCACCTGACCCAAGTGAGCCCAATCCCGTAGCTCCAAAACGAATCAATGATCGTGGAAAGAAAAAAATCACAGAATTCTACACACCCGCTCCCGAGCTAGTTTGGGTACCAAAGAAAGAACGATTTGTTCCACCTAGCTCAGGAAGGGGGGAGTCCCATGAAGCTTCTAGCTCCTCATGTAATACATCCATAGAGGTAAAATCTTCTACACAGCCTCCATCTATAGTAGTGGACCTCCATGAAGCTACAAAAGAATCCACACCTCCCAGTGTTCAAGAATCACCTGATGAACCACTTCAAGTTCGATCCTGGGAGAGTACCTTACCACCCTTGCAACTTGACGAGGCACCTAGGGTAATAGAAAACTACTGGCAAAAATCCTCACCTATTATCAACTGGAACAATTGGTTTCAAAGGGTGACAAGCTCATTTCAAACGGTATGATCTACCCAAGGAAGGGGGGAGTGTTTGTGGACATCCATCATTCATTTGTTTCCCTCTCAACCTTTCTCCCTGACCTCTTAATCTCCGATCTTAGGGAATGTATATATAAAGCTTTATACTCACAAAAAATAAAAATAAAAATAAAGAGCAAGAGCAAGAGCAATTAGCAAACGAGTATGCACATTAAAAGTCAAAACATTGACTCAGACCTACACATGTCACATCTGGTACAGTGAAACAGAAACCTATGCCATAAAACACCTTTGATCCTCATCACTTGAGTGATGGAGAGTAGGTAAGATTAGTACGATAGGAGTGTTTCTGTAGAGTTGAGAGATTAGCGAAGTTCTCTTTTCCCACTAATGTGCCTCCTGGAGGTAGTCCTTTTGTTTTCTAGTGTGTACAGGAGCGTGTTGCTATTGATAGGATTTGGACCTTCATGGAACCTTTCTCTCGTTCACCCTTCAAATCAAGCGCGACCATCAACACAAACATGTGTTTCTTGTCCATTAGCATTGCCCTTATCTTTTTGCATCCATGTTTGTCTGCTTTGATTGTTATTGGTAGCATAATATTCAGCGCATTGGCTTAGTATCAAACATTTAATTCAATGTAATGTTTTGTCATAATCACTTGTCTAGGTTTAAAAATCAAGTAGTCCGACTAAGCTAGTTTGACCAAGCTAGGTATTATAAATCTTCTCTTAATACCATGGGGAATGCCTTCCTAATAAGCAATGGTTACTTAGGTTCTTAATCCGATTTAGGCAGCATTGTATGAAATGTACTAGGGCTTTCTAGTGGGCTTAACCCTATTGACCTTTAGCTTAAGTATTATAAAGGGAGTTTACTAATGTGATGAGCCTGGGGAGGGTAACAGTGTTATATGACCCCCCAAAGTTACCAAATTTAAATGCTGAAAATGAACAAACAAAAAATCAAAGTGCCACACTATAAAATCTTAAGTTGGAAGAGAAATCTCAGCTTGATTTGGTACTTCACTCACATGTATTGCCTATGGTACTAGAGCCCTAGAGGTTCCCAGTGTGGGCGCTTTTCCTTGAAAAGCAAAAAACCCAAGGCATACAAAATAAGCACCCACTTCAAAATTGAATCAGTGTGAAAAGACTTTGGGGGGTCAAAGAAAAAGTAATCAGTCAGGCGATGATTTCATGAGAAATTCCTTTTATGGTAGCTTAACTACAAAGTCTTCTAGATATAGCCTCTAGTCAGCCCTCGACCGTCAAATTAGCGACCCCAGACTTGTTTAATTTTTTGCCTTTACATCTGTTTATGCATTTGATTACATTGCAATTTAATGTTCATTGCTAACAAATTGTTTGAAATTCTTTTACCAATCAATTTTTCTACCTAAAACTGCATATGCTTTTTAAGAGAATGCAATTACTGTGCCAATGTTGTTTGATTTTGCAGTGACTGAAGAAGGCTAAGGACATTCATCTCAAATGCTCTTCCACCTCGACGAACCAGCTTCAACTCAATAGCTTCCGAGGACGGAATGTACATCAAGAAGGGGGGCATGTTAACCCTCACGGCTCACGGACACCCATAACCTACGATGGACGCGTATTATGTATTTGGTAGAGTCAGGTACCGGTCTTGTCGGACCAATAGGAAAAGGGTAAGAGTGATCGTCGATGAGAGGCACACTCTAACTGGGACATTCAAGGGATTAGTTGGCTAAGCATGGGCGCCCAAGTGTGAATGGGGTGAGCTCCTATAAAATCCAACTAAACCTAATTTTTACTCATTCTCTCATTTGTGCAATAGAAGAGTGCTCTTGCTCCATCTCCATCTTCTTCTTCTTCACCTCCTCGTGTGTGTGTGTGTGTGTGTGTGTGTGTGTGTGTGTGTGTGTGTGTGTGTGTGTGTGTGTGAGAGAGAGAGAGAGAGAGAGAGAGAGAGGGAGAGTGTGTGAGCGATCGAGCATTACGAAGGCACGACGGCGGCGAGGCGGTTGAGCGTGGCACGACTGCAACTTCTTCTTCATCGCGGCGAGGAATCCACCACGAAGGCGAGCGTAGAGCGGTGAGTGACACACCCTTTGTTTTCTTGAGCTTGCTAGTTTAGGCTTGTTGTGTGCTTGGAGCCGTTTGTGGCTCGTACACGGTGTATTGGCAAGTCCCTTGCTTCGACAGTGCGGCAAGGAGCGCACAATGAGCTAGAAAATTTGTGTGTCTACATGACGAGGATTGAGCTAAGTTTGATTGTAATGAATTAGAGCCTCGTGTAGAATGATTTAATTCAGCCACATGAGCTATAGAATCTTGGAAAACACTGTCTAGTTTATCAGTCTTCATGAGTCTCTAGCTCATGAGGCTCAACTCATGGGTCTCTAGGTTATAAGGCTCACATAAATTCAAACCTTGTTAGATAGAGTTTTTTAAAAATGGGTTTTGGCTAGAAAGAGTCCTATCAAATTGCTCATGAGGCTTGAAAACTAAGTTTGCAATTCACAAGGCTAAAACGTGTCCTACTAGAATGATCATGAGGCTTCAATATTGAGTCTACAGATCATGAGGCTCAAGATCCTCCAAATAGTTAAAAAAATAACAAGGCAAAGGGTTGAATCTTGGGTTACATTACAAACTATTTGGGATGGTTATGCAAAGGGTTGAATCGTGGGTTGTTGGAACTAGGATTGCAAGAAAACACACAGAGCTTGGAGAAGACAAAGGAAGCTTCAAGGCACACAATAGAGAGTGTATTACTTAGAGTGAAATGAAAAGATAGATAGCCCTAGAGTGATGGACATGTATACAATGCACGGGGGGAAAAACCTCCTAAAGAGGGAAAAAATGCCCCACCAGTCCTAGTGTGTTCACACACATCACTACCACATGTATATGGTAACAAATCCCCCCTAGAGTGATGCGGTGAACGAGATCTGGCACATGAGTAAAGAGAAGTTCCATGCCCTGAGGACATGATTAGTCTACAAAGGGGAGTAAGCCTAAAGCTTTGCAGAAAGCTTCAAGCTTCTCACGAGACAATGCCTTTGTGAAAAGACTTGCAAGGTTGTCCTTTATTGGCACATAAGCCAAGCGGATCTCTCCTGCTGAGAGCCTCTCCCTGACATAGTGGTAGTGCACCTCAATGTGCTTTGAGTGTCCTATTCAACACCCAAATCAGCCATAAGGCGTCTAAGCCATACACACTCAATCGTAGCTGTGAAGACTGCCTTGTACTCAGCCTCACAACTAGTAGTGGCCACAGTAGGTTTCTTCTTACTCAACCATGATATACATGAACTACCAAGCATGAAAAAAAAACCACTTGTGGACACTCTCGTGTCAAAACAACCAGCCCAATTTGAGTCCAAAAACGCATGTAAGTCTAGCAACAATGATCCCCCCTTGGGATATTAAAACAAGCCAAGATGTAAAGCACCACTAAGGTAGTGGAAAATCCTCTTAACAGCCTGCCAATGCTTAGACCCTGGGCTATGCATAAATCTGCTGACCTGTGAGACTGCAAAGTGAATATCTGGCCTCATGTTGCATACATAAATGAGGCATCCAGCATCAGTTTGGTAAAGTGTGACATTTGCACGATCACCAGCATCGTAAAGACTCAATTTCAAACTTGTTCCATGGGGATGGCAATAGGTTTGCAATCCTCAAGTCCAAACTTACATAGTAATGTCTCTATGTAACTTTTTTGACACAAGGCAATACCACCATCACACTGCTTAATCTGTATACCCAAGTAATGATGCAACATCCCCAAATCTTTCATCTTGAAAGTAGCATTCAAATCAGCCTTAAATTCAGCAATATGTCTCTCATTTGGTCTAGTGATCAGCAAATCATCTACATAAAGAACCACAATGAGAAGTACATCACCCTCACGCTTTACATACAATGTGCTTTCTATTGGACTGTTACAAAAGCCTTGTTTGACCAAATGAGTGTCAGCTTTCTCATACCTAGCACGAGGAGATTGCTTCAACCCATACTAAGCCTTCTTACATCTGCATACTTTGTCCTCTTGTCCTTTCTTGACAAAACCGTGAGGCTGCATTACATAAACCACCTCAAATATGTTACCATTCAAGAAAGCAGTAACAATGTCTGATTGATGTACATCCCAACCAAAATGAGCTGCCAATGCACATAGAAAATGCACAGTAGTCATACGACAAGTGGGAGCAAAATTCTCTACATAATCTATGCTTTTTTGTTGTGCATAACCCTTTGCAACAATTCAAGCCTTATGGCGATCGATCTCACCATCTGGCTTGCATTTCAACTTGTAAACCCACTTTGTACCAATGGCCTTTTTGCTACGAGGCAAATCACAAAAAGTCCATGTGTCATTTTCTATAAGTGCATCATATTGATTGCATGGAAACCATCCAATTTTTTGAATTTTGTGCTTCATCAAAAGACAGAGGTTCCTCAACATCATATAAGCTAGACACAATCTAATGCATAAGATGCATGGCAAGAGCCTAAATGAGTACGACTAGACAAAGGTGCATCCAATTTACTATCATGCAATGTATGGCACCATCCATTTTGGCATACCTCTAGCATGCTCATTTTCAGCCCTTTCCTCATCAAGTACATCATATACATTTGCATCAATATTAGGTTGATCTGTCACATTTTTGGAAACCCCCATAGGCTATACATTTTCCTCATTGGAACTTACATTCGAACTTACACCACTAAAAAGAGGCAACAAAGTGTCATAAATGCCTTGTGAGCTTACATTACTGTCTCTAGTACATGACACCAAGGGTTGAACAAAATATTCCATAAACACTACATCTCGTGAAACCAGAATACAATTTTTTTGCGGATGATACAACCTGTAACCTTTGGTTTCAGCACTATAACCAGCAAAAATATATTTGACAGCCTTATCATCCAATTTTTTGCATTGTGTTTGTGGCACCAAAGCATATGCCAGACACCCCAAAACATGCATGTGCTCAATAGAAGGCTTTCTATCATGCCATGATTCATATGGAGTACTAGACTGCAAATAGATTGTAGGACACCGGTTTACTACATAAGTGGCACATATGATGGACTCAAGCCAAAAAGAATGCGGCAAAGCTTGACTTTTGACCATACATTGTGCCATTTCCGTAAGTGACCTATTTTTCCTCTCAGCAACACCATTTTGTTGAGGTGTATAAGGCACTGTACATTGGTGTTTTATCCCACGACTAGCCAAAAATGCATTAAATTCATGAGACATATACTCCCCCCCATGATCGGAACGGTGGGTGCCCATAGTATATTTCGAGACATTTTTAGCCATAGCCAAAAAAAATTTGAAGCACATAAAAACTTTGGACGTTTCTTTAAGAGAAAATACCCATACATGCCTGGAGTAATCATCAATGAAAGTCACGAAGTAGGTAATTGCCCAAGGACGAGGTTTGCATGGGCCCACAAACATCACTATGCACAAGCTGCAACCTGCATGTGGCCCTAACTGACCCATCCTTTGGAAACTTAGAACGCTGCATTTTACCCAAAATAGAGCCTTCACAAACATGTTTGACAGGTGCTTCAAGAGGCGGCAAAGAAGCAACCATATCAATTTTTTGCAAATGCAGCAAACTAGCAAAATTCAGATGGCCAAAATAGGCATGCCAAAGTTTTGCATCTGAAATAGCCCTTGAATCTGCAACTGCATTTGCAAGATTTTGTCCACATTTTTCATACAAAGTGAGCTTATACAACCCACGGTACAAAAGGCCAAATGCAACAATTTCATCACCAAAACTGAGATCATGAACTTTACATCTGTCATCCACAAATTTGACCACAAGTCCAAGTCTAGCAAGTGCAGATACAGATATAAGATTCTTCTTGATCCTATGTACATAAATTGCATCAACAAGTGTGAAAGAACTACCATTTGCAGCAGTAAGCACAATCTTTACTACTCCCTGAACCAGATAAGAGGCATTGTTGGCACAAGTGACTGATTTCCCATGAGGGACACACTCGAGAGATGTGAACAATTCACGATGTGAGGTAATGTGCTTTTTAGCACCATAGTCAAAGTACCACACATGTGAATCTATAGCAATTGACATGCATGCATCATGGACAACAGGATTGTAAGTGCACTCTGCATTAAAAGCCCATTCTACATCAACATCAACATCCCAGTCTCCTTTCACATAAGACTCAACAATGGCTGCATTTGTAGTGGAACCAGCATTTGCAGTGGAACCAGCATTTGCAGTGGAACCATCCTCTTTCTTCTTAGCCTCTTTGGCCTTGAACTTAGGACACTACTTGATCAAGTGATCATCAGCTTTACAATAATGGCAACGCATCTTCTTTTTGCCCTTCTCACCAAAATTTTCAAAAGAATTGCTGCCAGCAGAAGCATTAGGAACAGGTGGTTTTCCACTCACAGAAGAACCATAAGAAGTGGCTGCATTGCCGTTACCACCCTTGCTTTGAGAAGTAATAAAAGCATGTTCAATTGCATGCTACCTAGTCTTGTAATAGAAATGTGCATAATGCATCAAACTTGACAACTTCAGGATTTCCTTGGGTCATAAGTCTCCAAGTACTAGTAAAAGTCTGGTAAGAATCTGGTAAGGCATCAAGAACAGTCTGCACAAGGGAACTGTCTGAAATGACTTCACCTGCAGAAATAAGTTGCTCATTGATATCCTTGACACCAACAAGGAAAGTGTTCATATCATATTCCTCAACTTCGATTCCAGATCTTTACGCAGCAATGCAATTTTTGTCTCATTGCGGCTTGCATAACGACTAGCTAGAATATCCCAAGCCTATTTTGCAGATTTCACTGAACAAATGTGAGGTGTAATGGTGTGCTTCATAGCTTCCGACACAATCAATGCATGAGCTACGCATCCTTTACATCCCAACGAGCTTGTTCTATTGTAGGCAAAACAAATTTAATAGCAGCAATCCTTGTAGCAAGACCTGCCACATCCTTAACATTGCCTACATCCTTAGAACTAGGATGTACATCAATGCCCTGCACAATATTCCAGACGCCATTTCACACAAGAAAAAAGTTTTAGCCTCATGATATAGACGTTTGGAGTAGATATTGTCGCTTATGAGGCTTCAAGTTTATGAGTTTTTCAAGAGGCTCTCAATATTAAGCTTGAGCCTCATGAGCTAGAGACATTTGCACATTGTTTCTAGGTAGAAAGGATCTTGCTACAATTTTTAGCTCATGAGGATTGAAATTTGAGCCTCTAGGTCATGAGGCTTGAACATAAGCTCGATCCACATAAACTAGAGACTCTAGGAGCAGAGGTTCTAGGTAATGAGGCTTCAAGCCTCTCATGAGCTAGAGACACATGCATGCACACACACACACACACACACACACAAAGAGATCTTAAAGTGATATGAAGAGTCCTTATTATGGAGGGATCATGCAACAAGATGGTCACATAAAACTTAGCAGCAACTTAGTTTGTGCTCACCCCGAACCTTCAGCTAACCATGATATACAATTGGGAATTGGACTAGCATACCTTGAAATTTGAGTCTCTAGATCATGAGGCTCAAACTTAAGTTCAAGCCTCATATGCTAGAGACTCTAGGAGTAGAGATTCTAGCTAATGAGGCTTCAAGCCTCTCATGAGCTAGAGACAAATGCAAAGAGCAACTTTCTTTCAACTTTGATGGAAATAGTTAATGAATAATTTGAATGTTTGGTGAAGGCAATTCCTGTAGGCTCTAGATGGATCCCCAAGGCTTGAACTAGAGCTTGAGCTTTGTAGGCTCTAGGTGATTCCTCAAGGCTCAAACCTCATTTCCTGTGAGAACTTGTTGCAACTTGTTGCTTGGGAGAATTGATAAAATAAACTTTTAGCTCAACATGAATTCAAAAAAAAATTATTTCTAGTTGTAAAAGAATTCTCAAGTCCTAGTTATGTATCACTAGATGGTTTATGCTAATTCTCATCGTACATCCTAGACTATGATGTAAAAAAACCTCATGAGGTTCAATGAATGGGGCACCCAAATACCTAAGTAGGTGTTGTTGGGGTTGGGGATCTCCGTGTTAATAGGAGAGGGCATGTGGCCCCTTGCCCTACACTTGCACATGATATAGTGCCTCCCAAGTGGAAGCTCATGAGTCACATTTTCTTACATCAAGATGTCTAAAATTTCTTGCAAGTTTCTTCTTGTTTTCAGCTCTAATTTTATCGCTTTTGTAGTTTGCTATTTCAAATGTTAAAGCTAAAAGTCAAGTATTAAGTGGAATCTTTCAATTGTGAGTGGTTCTTGAAGCCTCAATCTCTAGTATGAGAATTTACAAGTTTCTAGTACACTTTCGCAAGATGTTCTAACAATGTCATCCCATGCAAACCATCAAACTAAGAGATTATATCTAGATAATTGCGTTGTGCACTTGCTGGCTATCAAAATCAGAAGTGGAGTAGAATAGATTTCACAATATGATATACCAAAACACCACAATGTTATCCAATGGAGGCACTACATATCTTGCTAAGTACTATTGGCCCTTGCCTTTCAACTGTACATGGCTAGATAAGTGGAAGAGCAAAATCTCTTGATGGTATGCCATATATGCAAAATGGTGAGAAAGAATCCACTGAGATCCTACATTTCCCGTAAATTTATACACAAATTTTCATTTTGGGGTTTTTGATTGTTTGATTTCATTATCTTATATACCAATATTTAATTTAAAACCCCAAGTTCTAGTGTGGATTTTATATGGTGGGTGTCTCCTTGAGCATCAAACTAGACTAGACACAACTTGTCTTCACAAAAAGTCACATAAATATTATTTTTGCACATCATCAACTAAGATTCATTCCTTTTTAATGCGTGAGAGTTTGAAAGTTTCTAGTGGAGCTAGTAGTATTTTTTTAACAAATTTCTATATTACTTCCTGCTTTGTGACATACCTCAACATCGAGGAATCCCAAACTCCGAGCAAGTGTTTCCGAGCTAATACAAAATCGAGCGACATCTAGCAAAGCACCTTGAACATATCCATGTTGTAAAATTGATGCAACTTAGGATCAAGCAAGAAAGCATATTCAAAAGTACATTTTTACAATTTTTAACTTCACATATGAATATTCTCCATCATCTATGTTACGGCCTCCAAACATCACTTGTGCTTCCAAAATGTCAATGGACGGAAATATACCCATAGGCCATCTATGGTCAACTTTCCAAAAACCAAAAGTCACGTAATGGTTTTGAAGAGTCAACTATCCAAAAACCAGATAACTCTTTTGGTGTGTCAATTGATTAATATCCATCTCTCTCTCTCTCTCTCTCTCTCTCTCTCTCTCTCTCTCTCTCTCTCTCTCTCTCTCTCCTCGCCCCCCCCCATAGTCAAAGACTCAAATGTCATTTGCATTGATGATAGACACATGCGAGTATGAATGTAAAATCCCTACAAAATTCAAGCCCTAAAAAATATCTCTTAGTTCTTGGATATTTTTGTGGTCTTGCTAAACGCGACTATAACTAGAACAGCTTCAACACCAATAGCTCTTCCCTTCTTGCACCCTTCCTCTAACAAATAGCCTTTCCTTGGACTCTTTGATATTAAAATTGATTTGAAAATGTATTCTTGTGTGCCTTTTTAGCCTTTGACGTGTGGATACTCTCCACAAAGAAGTCAACGTAGAACACGCATGCATCTCAACCACAAGACCTTGGATGGAACCACACTTCATCCTTGGCTTATAGTAAATATTGGCTAGATTCCAAATTACAAAACCATCTTTGATGATCTTGGTGATGTCCTGCCATACTGAAAGTGAATTGGCCAAGGAAATCTCATTGACCTCATTGGGATTGGGCCATTACACATTTGAGAATGCTGGCTACCAGGTACTTCTGCAGCTGGAGAGAAACCATGGACTTCATGTGAGGTGACACTCACTATTCGCCTCTCTCTCTCTCTCTCTCTCTCTCTCTCTCTCTCTCTCTCTCTCTCTCTCTCTCTCTCTCTCTCTCTCTCTCTCTCTCTCTCTCTCTCTCTCTCTCTCTCTCTCTAAATGGACACATACTTAGGCCCTGGCCCTAATTCTATCGATAGAGAGTACGTGGAATGCAGCTTGACAATGGGGACCACTAGAATGGTATAACCTCTCTATCACACAAGTGTGGTAGATTCGTTATGCCATTTACCTCTTGAATAACAGGTCTTGAGTTCAACTCTCCTCGTCAGATAGATCTTTAAGGTCACTCGGGATAGTTTCCTACGACGTTAAAATTCTTGTGTGTGTGGGTGTGCTAATAAAGAGGAAAATGGTATAATCTTTTTATCACCAAAGTGTGGTAGATTGGTTATGCCATTTCCCTCTTGAATAAGAGGTCTTGAGTTCAACTCTCCTCGCCGGATAGATCTTTAAGGTCTCTTGGGATAGTTTCCTACAAAGTTAAAATTCTCTCCTTCTTCTTCTTCTTCTTCTTCTTCTCCCACTCTGTGTGTGTGTGTGTGTGTGTGTGTGTGTGTGTGTGTGTGTGTGTGTGTGTGTGTGTGTGTGTGTGTGTGTGTGTGTGTGTGTGTGTGTGTGTGTGTGTGTGTGTGTGTGTGTGTGTGAGAGAGAGAGAGAGAGAGAGAGAGAGAGAGAAAATACTATACCGACTATAGTATCTTTTGAATGAGCAAGGAGAGGATCCCCGCTACAGGTTGCAAGCCTGCAGGCAAGCTGCATAAGCTCTTGCTCACCTACTGGCTCTCTCTTTAAATAAATACCGCTAATACTTTAAAGATGTCAGACTCCTCATGCAGGTTGCACCATCCTCCTCAGCCTTCGCATGCACCTCTTGCTCCTTCTCCTTACCATCCTCCTCAGCCTTGTAAGCAGGCTACACCTCCCCCAAGCCCAAGGGCTTCCTCCTCATCGCGACGCACACAGAGAGCCGTAAAACATCTTGCAAAATATTGGCTAGGCAAGTGATGAATGAGTTTGGCAATTTCCTCAGGAATCACATAACTTGGAAGAAACACCCCAGCTCAAGTTTCGCCATTCTCGTTGTCCTGATTGTCATCATCCAAACCTAAAAAGTTGATGGGATCCCTATAAGAGAGCAGCTGCTCCGCATGAACCTTCATTGTGTGCAGCTATGCTAGATTTTGCAACTTCTTCATCACGAGGAAAAAATAGAGAGAGAGAGAGAGAGAGAGAGAGAGAGAGAGAGAGAAAGAGAGAGAGATCAATTAGCATGCAAGCGGATGAGTAGCTGAGAGAAAGAGAGAGAGAGATTCTCTTTAAACCTCATCCACTCACTGCTGGAGACACGGGGAAACGTCTCTTTGTGTTATTTGAGTGCAGAGGCTTCCACTCTGCATCCATCGCTACAATATAGGCTTGATCCAAAGCTCGCAGAAAGAGCTAATCTGATGAGTCAACCGAAAGTGTTGAAGTGCACGCTATCGCTTGATAATGGCCACGGCTCCATATGCTCTAACCTCTCACATTATGCACGGGAGAGAGACAGAGAGAGAGAGGAGAAGAAGAAGGAAGAGAGAGAGAGCTGAGAGAGAGATAGATAGATAGATAGATAGATTGAATTATCATCCACGGAGGTCAGATATGACCCATGGGACCGAAAACAAAACATTACAACTACTTTTCCTAAGTGAGGGCGATCGATACATATCAGTTAGGGACTGAGGGTCCATCAAAAGAAAAAGTAAAACCTAAGGGGGGTCTTGTGTGGCAGGGGCCGGTTTAGGAGTTCGAAACTCCTGGATGATGGCCTTCCCTCCGCGGTAAACTTCCCACTTACCTTTGGCTCATGCTTCACGCACTTTCTTCAGCTCTTCACCTTTGTGACTTGTGTAGGAGTGAGTTCTTAGGCTATCCAAAATCCGATGTCTCTAAGGAGATGTGATTGCTGGAGTAGTCGAAGCCATTCCTCTTTGTCTTTGAACTCAAGAATGGCATGTCCACTAGGTGTGCGCTTGATGTTGAATTTGTTGACGATACATTCTACCGCATCATAGTCGACATGGACCGGTTTAAGAGTTTCGTTGAGGAGGTCGATTAGTTTGCAGAAGTCTTGTTTGCACTCATTCCATTCTTGGGGCAACCCTCCAATGCGAAGCTTAAGGGCATTCTCTTCTTGAAGCTGACGTTCCTGCAGTTCTGTTTTCACATAGGTTTCCACTTTGGCGAGTGCGATCGTGTGAGCTTGAGTGACTTTTTCTTCGACTTCCTTCACCTTGTCTGTTGTGAGGCCCGCCATGGAGGCAAATCGTGCCTCGAGCATGCTAAGGCGTGCTTTGAGGTGGCGGTTTTCTTCCATGACCATGTCGAGGGCAGCTTGCAATTGTCCAATACGATCGGTTTTGCTCGGAGCTACTCGGGGACCGCGGCAAAGCTGGCCCGTGCTCTCCCCGGTGTTTTTGGGTTGTTAGTCGCCATCTTTTCACTCGTTGGAGGGGGCTTTGGTGAGAACATTAGTTTACTTACTGTCGGAAACCAGAGAAAAAATGCTCACTGACGCAAAACAGAGCAATCAATGCGCGAATCGGGGCTCTATTTGCTTGCTTAATATTGCTCAATATTGCACAGAATCAACCTTCTTACTGTTGTTTGTGAGGTCGACAAACCAGAACAATTTGCTTACTGTTGTTTTCAATCAATGTGGGAACAAAGGCTATTGCTCACAAAATCAAGCTGCTTACTGTCGTGTGTGAGGTCGCAAACCAGAACTCAGCGCGGCAGGAAACCAAGTTCTGCTTGACTTCCTTTTTGTGGTCTACAGAGCACTCGGAGAGCGTTTCTTGAGGGGCAGCAGAAAACTCAAAAATTGTTGGGTCGGCTTGGTTGTCGCAGCAGGTCAAACCAGTAAAACGAGTCTTAACTCACCAGCTGTGAATCGATAAGAGGAGTAGGGCGAAGCTTGGCTACCCCCCCCCCCCCCACACACACACACACACACACACACAGGGCTGCCCCTCACCCAGGGGGGACTGTGGAAAACACGAGAGAGAAGGGTAAAACTAGGGCATGAGCTTTGAGAGAGAGAGAGAGAGACAGAGAGAGAGAGAGAGAGAGAGAGAGAGAGAAGCAGCCTTTCATCTTTGCGTTGTAGCATGGATTTGTAGCATGGCAGAAAAAGTAGTGACGTGAAACTACCTGTAGCCATCCACGCTGGCGTGGATGGCTACAGGCAGTTCATTTTTGGGATAACTACCAAAATACCCCTTTAGTTTGTGGAAATTCCTAATACATAGCTACTATTATTTGCTCGTCTTTTAAAAAATTCAATAGATAGGTATATTCCGCGTTTTACTCCCCCTCGCCCCGTCCCCCTCCTCTGCTCGATCTGAGCCCGCCTCCCTTCTTCCTCCGCTTTCTCCCTCCTCTCCTCTTGGTGCACAATTTCTTCCCCACTCTGCTTCCCAAACTTCTTGCCTATAGAGAGTGCTTTCTCTATGCACACACATACAGAATTGAGAGAGAGAGAGTACGGCCTTCACTACCACGACAGTGTTGAGGGAAGGAAAGAGAGAATGGCCTTCGCAGGCTTCTGTGCATGCGACAAAGAGGGAAAAATGCGGTTTGCAAAAACTGTGTTGCGCATGCGACAAAGAGAGAAAGAGAGAATTCACACCACACATGTCTGCAACGAGTCGCCTCCCGAAATAGAAAGAGAGAGAGAGAGAGAGAGAGAGAGTAGCTACTAACGGGAGCAAAGCGAACCCCGAACCCCGACGGCCTCTAAAACACCGGGGACCGAATGGCGCGCCTCGAGCCTATCATGGTAAAGCAAACAGGGGCACCACCTAGCTTCAGCGGCTAGGACACAAACAACACACCACCATAAAAAAGTTTTCATCCAAGACAGATGGATGCTTGCGAGTAATGATGAAGAGGAAAGGGAATGAGATCAAGTGAGAGAGAGAGAGAGAGAGAGAGAGAGAGAGAGAGAGGGGGGGTATAGCGGCTTAGTACTTAGGCACCACAAAAGGATGGCAAATCCGCACACCCTTCATACATACACAAGCTCACTCCAAAACACAAGACTAGGTGGCGATTCCGCACACCTCACATGGGCAAAACATTGCAAGAAAACATACTCACAAAACCTCAAGCTTTATTTAGAGAATAAGGCGATGAAATGGGGAGCATAGGGTAGGGGAATGAGAAGGGAGAGAGTGGTAGAGCACATGGCGGATAGGTGGGAGTTGATGGCGAAGACTCGCACGAGGGTTATGGCCATCATCCTTCATTTAGTTGCCCTTCATCTTCCATAGCCAAGGGTGTAGAGGTCATGCTCAAGACAAGCATGGTGATTGCGGTGATGGTGATGGTGTGGGTGTGTGTGTGTGCACTAGGCACACACAGTGCATAGTGTGTTCTTTGGTGATGTTGTGTGTGTCTTTAGTGTGATGGTGACCCCTCTTTATATAGGGGAGGAGGGGGAGGAATTCTAGAATTTAGAAATGAAGAAATCATTATCTACATAGGCCATGTGACTGTGGGCCCCACTTGTCTTGCTGTGTGTATATGTGCCAGAACAGCAGTCTCATGAGAGAGAGACTAAGAGAGAGAGATGGGTTGATGGAAAAAAGTGAGAGGTGACATGGAGAATAAAGTAATTACAAGAGGGGAGAGAGGGGAGTGTGTTCAGAGGTGAATCTGTGTGCAGATGTGTGTGAACACAAGAAAAATCAGGTAACCACTGGGTGGGGATGGGTCTGTGGGTACATTTTTCAAAAAAACCTGAGTGTGTGTGAGTGTGGGGAAGGTTATTTAGCTACAATACAAGAGATATGGTGCCCTTTAGAGAGAGAGGGGGGTATTTGGGTCATGGGATATGATAGGAGAGAGAAAGAGGGGGTGGGGTATAGTATTTTGGAAGATAGGGTAAGTTGCATGTGAGTTAGGATGCATTATTGGTGAGTTATAATGCATTATTGGTGAGAGGTGGGGTAGCTTGAGGGGAGAGAGAAAGGAGAAAGGAAAAGGGGAAGAGAGAGGGGGTTGACCTTTTGAGTGGACGAGAGGAAAAGGGACACACGGCGGGGCAACAGTGAAGAAAAAAGAGGCAAGGTGGGGATGGGCTACCCCGCAGGCATGAGGTGGCCTATTTTACCTTTGTTATATATTTAAATATTCATACTTTATTTTTCTTACTTTTTCCAATGCCTTTTATCACTCCCTCCCTAAGAGGGGGTTTTCATGGGGTGGGGACGAGAGAAGAGGGGTATGGGAGCTTGGCCTGTGAAAAGCCCCCATCATTAGCCCTCCCCTTTTGGCTAGAGGCATTCATGTCTCTAGCTCATCTGTTTGATCATTATGGTCGGAGGTGGCGGTTGATGGTGTGTCCTCATCTGGAATGTCAATTGGTGAAGCCTGGTCAAATCGAAGAAAATAAGGTTTAAGTCACCAACCATTTACCCTGGTTTTATGAAGTTTTCCATCAGCCTCCATAAGCTGGTAGCTTCCATTGGCATACTTTTTCCTGACGATGAAAGGACCTTCCCATCGGAGTAGGAGTTTCTTATCCTTGCGCGTGTCAAAGCGATTGTCGTAGCGGAGCACCAACATTCCTTTCTTCAATTATTTTTTCCGGACATGCTCGTTAAAGCTAAGCCGTCTATGCTATGCTTGTGCTGCATAATAATTTATTGCTTCTTCTCTGTCCAGTTGTAGTCTTTCCAAGTTGATGATGTGATCTCTCAAATGCATGTTGGGCTGTTGAAGCTGGCTTGCCATTACTCTAAGACTTTGTAGTTGCACTTCAATGGGCAAGATTGCTTCCTTACCAAATACTAGATGATACGGTGTGAATCCCAAGGATGTACGAAATGAAGTTCTGTAGGCCCATAAAGCTGGTAGTAGATACTTATCCTAGTCTCCAGGATGATTGTTTACCTGCTTGGTAATAATTTTAGAAACCATTCCATTTACCTTTTCAACTAGGCCATTACATTGAGGGTAATATGGTGAAGAGTGCCTCCTTGTAATTCCCAGTTTCTGCATTAATTCTCCTACCAAGTCTGCTCTGAAACCTGGCCCTCTATCAGAGATGATCTCTAAAGGTGTGCCAAACCTACAACATATATGTTCTTTGGTGATGTTGTGTGTGTTTTTAGTGTGATGGTGACCCCTCTTTATATAGGGGAGGAGAGGGAGGAATTCTAGAATTTGGAAATGAAGAAATCATTATCTACATAGGCCATGTGACTGTGGGCCCCACTTGTCTGGCTGTGTGTATATGTTCCAGAACAGCAGTCTCGTGAGAGAGAGACTAAGAGAGAGAGATGGGTTGATGAAAAAAAGTGAGAGGTGACATGGAGAATAAAGTAATTACAAGAGGGGAGAGAGGGGAGTGTGTTCAGAGGTGAATCTGTGTGCAAATGTGTGTGAACACAAGAAAAATCAGGTAACCACTGGGTGGGGATGGGTCTGTGGGTACATTTTTCAAAAAAACCTGAGTGTGTGTGAGTGTGGGGAAGGTTATTTAGCTACAATACAAGAGATATGGTGCCCTTTAGAGAGAGAGGGGGGTATTTGGGTCATGGGATATGATAGGAGAGAGAAAGAGGGGGTGGGGTATACTATTTTGGAAGATAGGGTAAGTTGCATGTGAGTTAGGATGCATTACTGGTGAGTTATAATGCATTATTGGTGAGAGGTGGGGTAGCTTTAGGGGAGAGAGAAAGGAGAAAGGACAAGGGGAAGAGAGAGGGGGTTGACCTTTTGAGTGGACGAGAGGAAAAGGGACACACGGCGGGGCAACAGTGAAGAAAAAGGAGGCAAGGTGGGGATGGGCTACCCCGCATGCATGATGTGGCCTATTTTACCTTTCTTATATATTTACATAATGATACTTTATTTTTTTCTTACTTTTTCCAATGCCTTTTATCACTCTCTCCCTAAGAGGGGGTTTTCATGGGGTGGGGACGAGAGAAGAGGGGTATGGGAGCTTGGCTTGTGAAAAGCCCCCATCATTAGCCCTCCCCTTTTGGCTAAAGGCATTCATGTGTCTAGCTCATCTATTTGATCATTATTGTCGGAGGTGGCGGCTGATGGTGTGTCCTCATCTGGAATGTCAATTGGTGAAGACTAGTCAAATCGAAGAAAATAAGGTTTAAGTCGCCAACCATTTACCCTTGTTTTATGAAGTTTTCCATCAGCCTCCATAAGCTGGTAGCTTCCATTGGCATACTTTTTCCTGACGATGAAAGGACCTTCCCATCGAAGTAGGAGTTTCTTATCCTTGCGCGTGTCAAAGCGATTGTCGTAGATGAGCACCAACATTCCTTTCTTCAATTCTTTTTTTCGGAGATGCTCGTTAAAGCTAAGCCATCTATGCTATGCTTGTGCTGCATAATAATTTATTGTCTCTTCTCTGTCCAGCTGTAGTCTTTCCAAGTTGATGATGTGATCTCTCAAATGCATGTTGGGATGTTGAAGCTGGCTTGCCATTACTCTCAGACTTTGTAGTTGCACTTCAATGGGCAAGATTGCTTCCTTACCAAATACTAGATGATACGGTGTGAATCCCAAGGATGTACGAAATGAAGTTCTGTAGGCCCATAAAGCTGGTATTAGATACTTATCCCAGTCTCCAGGATGATTGTTTACCTGCTTGGTAATAATTTTAGAAACCATTCCATTTACCTTTTCAACTAGGCCATTACATTGAGGGTAATATGGTGAAGAGTGCCTCCTTGTAATACCCAGTTTCTGCATTAATTCTCCTACCAAGTCTGCTCTGAAACCTGGCCCTCTATCAGAGATGATCTCTAAAGGTGTGCGAAACCTACAGCATATGTGCTCGTAGGTGGGAGTTGATGGCGAAGACTCGCACGAGGGTTATGGCCATCATCCTTCATTTAGTTGCCCTTCATCTTCCATAGCCAAGGGTATAGAGGTCATGCTCAAGACAAGCATGGTGATTGCGGTG
Organism: Adiantum capillus-veneris; assembly: GCF_014529385.1. Lineage (NCBI taxonomy): Eukaryota > Viridiplantae > Streptophyta > Polypodiopsida > Polypodiales > Pteridaceae > Adiantum > Adiantum capillus-veneris. The sequence continues at coordinate 37,126,442 of NC_140932.1, forward strand.
ATGGTGATGGTGATGGTGTGGGTGTGTGTGTGTGCACTAGGCACACACAGTGCATAGTGTGTTCTTTGGTGATGTTGTGTGTGTATTTAGTGTGATGGTGACCCCTCTTTATATAGGGAAGGAGGGGGAGGAATTCTAGAATTTAGAAATGAACAAATCATTATCTACATAGGCCATGTGACTGTGGGCCCCACTTGTCTGGCTGTGTGTATATGTGCCAGAACAGCAGTCTCATGAGAGAGAAACTAAGAGAGAGAGATGGTTGATGAAAAAAAGTGATAGGTGACATGGAGAATAAAGAAATTACAAGAGGGGAGAGAGGGGAGTGTGTTCAGAGGTGAATCTGTGCAGATGTGTGTGAACACAAGAAAAATCAGGTAACCACTGGGTGGGGATGGGTCTGTGGGCACATTTTTCAGTGAAACTGAGTGTGTGTGAGTGTGGGGAAGGTTATTTAGCTACAAGACAAGAGATATGGCGCCCTTTAGAGAGAGGGGGGGGTATTTGGGTCCTGGGATATGATAGGAGAGAGAAAGAGGGGGTGGGGTATACTATTTTGGAAGATAGGGTAAGTTGCATGTGAGTTAGGATGCATTATTGGTGAGTTATAATGCATTATTGGTGAGAGGTGGGGTAGCTTGAGGGGGGAGAGAAAGGAGAAAGGACAAGGGGAAGAGAGAGGGGGTTGACCTTTTGAGTGGACGAGAGGAAAAGGGACACACGGCGGGGCAACAGTGAAGAAAAAGGAGGCAAGGTGGGGATGGGCTACCCCACAGGCATGAGGTGGCCTATTTTACCTTTCTTATATATTTACATAATGATACTTTATTTTTTTCTTACTTTTTCCAATGCCTTTTATCACTCCCTCCCTAAGAGGGGGTTTTCATGGGGTGGGGACGAGAGAAGAGGGGTATGGGAGCTTGGCTTGTGAAAAGCCCCCATCATTAGCCCTCCCCTTTTGGCTACAGGCATTCATGTCTCTAGCTCATCTGTTTGATCATTATGGTTGGAGGTGGCGGTTGATGGTGTGTCCTCATCTGGAATGTCAATTGGTGGAGCCTGGTCACTACGACTACAAAGAGGAAATCTGTAAAAGATTATGCATATTTTTTTTTTTTTAAATGAACCACCTACTACCTTTCAAATTAAAAAAACTCCCAATGCCACAATGGTACATAGTGGCTCCGCTGATATTATATTCATCGGATACTCATCAAATTCCATTTCTGAGTTGAGATCTCTCTTAAGAGATTAAAAGGCGGATGACGAATTCGAACGCGCGACATAATTATGGTACGACCTCACAATGTTCTCGTAGCCAACATAGCATGCAATAGGTGTGGCGATGTTGAGCACAATTCCCTGCATATAAAAAATAGCTTGAACCTCCTACGCTCCCATAGCTGCCAGTTCCCTGCGCAACAGAATGCAAAGCAGCTGCAGCATGTGGCTGGAGCATGAGCAGTCAAATTCGCCTCGCATCTCCCCCCTCGCTCAGACATTTGTCTGCAAACTTCGACACCTCTCATTCAGCTTCAAAATGGATCTCACGTGATTCTATCGTTTTTCCGATTTTCCCCAGCTGGGTATCCCCTACTTTGTGATAAATTCCCAAAATGCCTTTCAAATTTTCCAAAATTCCCAAAATACCCCTAGTTGTGAGAGTAAATTTTTCCGAAGATTAAAAAATTTGTAGCTTTTCATAAGAAGATTGATTGTCTATCAATACAAGATACTTAAACTAGAATTTGAGCTAGTTATGTAGGTTTTGGAGATGAATTGCTTCATTATTTTTAGACATAAGTGTCTTTTTTTGGGAGGTAATTTGTGACAAATTACATGCTAAGCACTAAAAACGGATCTCCATTGTCAAAAAAGAATAAAGATTAGGAAAACATCAATATAAATAGTTACTGATCGCTATATTCTTTTTAAAAAACCATCAAAGTTTAATGCGACATATCAACTCAAAAGTTCATGCATTGCAAAACAAAAGAATTGCAATTTTGGGCACTTTTTTGGGTCAATTATAATGATAGAAATCACCCAAATATAGCGTTATCGTCGCAAATAGGCCTGTTTTCCTTTTGGGTCAATTATAATGATAGAAATCACCCAAATATATTCTATGTTTTCTGATCGCTTTTTCCACTCATCCAACTAGAGGCATCTCTCTCTCTCTCTCTCTCTCTCTCTCTCTCTCTCTCTCTCTCTCTCTCTCTCTCTCACACACACACACACACACACACATTGCTCGCTCGATTTTCTCCTTGCTTGAAAATATTCGCTCGCCATACGGTAGGACTCCTCAACATCATGATCTTTTGTGTAGGGACACCACATACCTAGCTAGGTGCTATTCAAATGTGTTGGTGTAATCTTCACAAAAAGTACTATAAAAGCATTTTTAGCTTAACATCAACTTTGATTATGCCATTTATATTTGTGAGAGTATTTTCTATAGTCGTAGTGATGTTCATGAAAAGTTTTTAACACAGTCTTATATTATTTAGATACCATTGTAGCATACCACAACATCATGAGCTTTTGTGTGGAAAGAGCCACATAACTAAGTAGGTGCTATTGGGGTAAGTAACCTTGTAGTGGATGGGGGGTTAATAGTCAATATGTGGCCTCTCCTAAGAAACTTGTGATCTTGAGCACTATATGGAAAAGGGTAAGAGAGAGTACTCTCTTTCGTACATACAAGTGTCTATAATCTCTTGCCAATTTGTACGTGGAACCTTCCTTTGGCTCTTGGGTTGTTTGTTGTTGTAGTGAGGATTCTAGCTGACTAAAATTCAAAATTTTAGCTTGAGTAAAATCAAGTTTTGGCATTTGCGCTTGTATAAAAATTGTTCAAAATAGAATAGAAATGCTTTCTCTATCACAAAATAGCACATTACAAAATTGATTTTTGTAGGAAAACTAACCCAAGATTCTAGATAAACATACAAGGCCCTCAAAGTTTCTTCAAGATTTACACTTCTAGAGAAAGGAAAAGCTACTTTCACTTTATAATTTAGACATCATATTTGTGTCCCAATCTCCTTGTATACTTTTGATCCCAATTTAAACATCAATGTTTACAAAAGTTCTCTATACACTCTTCATTTTTGTTCACTTTACAATTTAGACATCATGGTTGAGTCCCGATCTCTTTGTACACTTTTGATCCCAAATTTAAACATTAATGTTTACAAAAGTTCTCTATACACTCTTCATTTCTACCGCAATGCAATTATGTGAGTCGTAGTAGAACTTAACATCCAATCATTGATAACAATACAACATTTACTCTAGAAGTTGACTCCAATGTTTGACAATAATGAAACCCAACACAATGCAAACTGAACTCTACAACTGGACACCAATATGTTGATAACATTGCAACCTAATACACTATAACCATCACTCAAGAGCTTGGTCAACAAATAGTTGTCTCAAAATTGTGCATTTTTTGCAAATTTCCTAAATATGAGTTTACCCCTTGTGTTTTCACAGCATCACCTTCAGCTTGTGGGCGAATAGCCTCACCAAGTGTTTGCCTCTTTCTCTTGATGATGTTGATAATTTGTTCATGGAATTCACGCTTGGCTGTGCCAAGTACCTCTCCCAAAGTAAACTCAACTTTGCTATTCAAAATTCTCTCCTCTAGCACTTTCTTCAAGTCTGTAGCAAGCTCAATATCAAATCGTGGTTTGTAAGAAAAGCCTAATTAATTGGTCTATCAGTGCAATAAATTGGGAGAAAATATCTTTGTTCATCTCTTGCTGTAGTCCATTTTTTGCAAGCTTAAGGATCTTTGCAGCAGTCGAGCACCTCTATAATAACATTGGCTGATATGAAGGCTCTTATGCTGCAAACTTTTACTGCATCTTCAAGGTGCTTAGCTCTAAAGCATGAAGCTTTACAATATTTGGATTGCCTATCAAAGGCCCTCATGGACTTTTTAGAATTCTCAAAAAAGTTTTTAAACACATAATCAGCCACACAATCATGCTGTTAACATTTCAACATTTCCATTTTCAAGAGCATCTACCCACGCTTGTAGCTCTTTTGGGTGAAGTGATATGCCCTCCTCAACCTAGGGAGAAAGGCACCGTAGAACACTGGTGAACCAGTGAAACCTAGGCATGATCTGTAATGCTATGTAGCAAATAAGCATTGGCATTGGCAGATGTAAGTATGAATTAGTTTGGGCACATTTACTCGGGCATGTTTTATATGTAAACAATTGCCAATGGTAGCCAACTCATCCATAGTAATTGAAAACCCATCATTAGTTGTCATAAAATCTAATGTTGAACTAACCCAAATGATTTTTTCATATTGAAGGTGATGATTTAATGTCAAAAAATAAACGGGAACAAGAGTTAGAATATAGACATGTGTTACCATATACATGTGGTAGTGATGTGTGTGAACACACTAGGACCGCCGGGGCATTTTTTCCCTCTTTAGGAGGTTTTTTCCCCCGTGCATTGTATATACGCCCATCACTCTAGGGCTATCTATCTTTCCATTGCACACTAAGTAACACACTCTCTATTGTGTGCCTTGAGCTTCCTTCGTCTTCTCCAAGCTGTGTGTGTTTCTCTGCAACCCTAATTCCAACAATTGGTATCAGAGCAGGTCACGTCCTCCCGGGCTTAGTCGCCAGCTGCTCCAGCACTCGGTCTGCTCAGAATTTTGATTTGGGCTCATTTCGGCCTCCGTTTCCACTACGGGCAGTACTGCACAGGTTATTTCGTCATTTTGTGCAGATTTTCTGTCAGTGCCGTTTTCTGCATAACAGGTGCCTTATAGTCTTCTACGGTTTGTGCTATATAGCACAAGTTGTTCCCGCTCCATTTCTCCTATTTTCGGGCAGTTTTCACATCAGGTGCAACATTTACCATGGCTGACAACAACAACACAGATGTGTTCAAGATGTTTGCTGCTGAGGACAGGTTGGATGGGGACAACTACCCTATGTGGGCTTATATGATGCAACACGTTCTTGTGTCAAAAGGTGTCTGGAACATTGTGCAGGGCATTGATGTACGTCCTGGTTCTGAAGATGTAGGCAATATTGAGGATGTTGCAGGTCTTGCTGCAAGGATTGCAGCTGTTAGAGTTGTTTTGCCTACAGCAGAACAAGCTCGTTGGGATGTTAAGGATGCGCAGGCTCATGCATTGATTGCGTTGTCTGTGAAGCGCACCATTATTCCTCACATCCGTTCAGCAAAATCTGCAAAACAGGCTTGGGATATTCTAGCAGGTCTTTATGCAAGCCGCAATGAGGCTAAAATTGCTTTGCTGCGTAAAGAGCTAGAGTCGAAGATTATGCATGAGGAAGATGATATGGACACTTTCCTTGCTAGTGTCAAGGATATCAATGAGCAACTCATTTCTGCAGGTGAAGTCATTTCTGACAGTTCCCTTGTGCAGACTGTTCTTGATGCCTTACCAGATTCCTACCAGACTTTTGCTAGTACTTGGAGACTGATGACCCAAGGAAATCCTGAAGTTGTCAAGTTTGATGCATTATGCACATTGCTGTTGCAAGAGTCACTTTCTAGAAAAAACAGGACTAGGCAGCGTGCAGTTGAACAGGCTTTTATTGCTTCTCAAAGAAAGGGTGGTAACAGTAATGCAGCCACTTCTTATGGTTCTGCTGCGAGTGGCAAAAATTCTGTTCCTAATGCTTCTGCTGGCAGCACTTCGTCTGGCAATTCTGGTGATAAGGGCAAAAAGAAGATGCGTTGCCATTATTGTAAAGCCAATGATCACTTGATCAAGTCGTGTCCTAAGTTGAAGGCCAAAGAGGCTAAGAAGAAAGAGGGTGGTTCCACTGCAAATGCTGGTTCCACTACAAATGCAGCCATTGTTGAGTCTTCTGTGAAAGGAGATTGTGATGCTGATGTTGATGCAGAATGGGCTTTTAGCGCAGAGTGCACTTTGTCCATGATGCATGCTTGTCAGTTGCTGCAGATTCACATGTGTGGTATTTCGACAGTGGTGCTACAAAGCACATTACCTCACATCGTGAATTGTTTACCTCTCTCGAGTCTGTCCCTCATGGGAATTCAGTCACTTGTGCCAACAACGCCTCTTATCCAGTTCAGGGAGTTGGAAAGATTGTGCTCACTGCTGCTAATGGCAGTTCCTTCACACTTGTTGATGCACTTTATGTACCTGGGATCAAGAAGAATCTATTGTCTGTATCCGCACTTGCTAGACTTGGACTTGTAGTCAAATTTGTGGATGACAGATGTACAGTTCATGATCTCAGTTTTGGTGATGAAATTGTTGCATCTGGGCTTTTGTGCCGTGGGCTGTATAAGCTCACTTTGTATGACAAGTGTGGACAAAATTTTGCAAATGCTGTTGCAGATTCAAGGGCTATTTCAGATGCAAAACTTTGGCATGCACGTTTTGGTCATCTGAATTTTACCAGTTTGCTGCGTTTGCAGAAATCTGATATGGTTGCTTCTTTGCCGCCTCTTGAAGCACCTATCAAACATGTTTGTGAAGGCTGTATTCTGGGTAAAATGCAGCGTTCTAAGTTTCCAAAGGATGGTTCAGTTAGGGCCACATGCAGGTTGCAGCTTGTGCATAGTGATGTTTGTGGGCCCATGCAAACTCCGTCCTTGGGCAATTACCTGTACTTCGTGACTTTCATTGATGATTACTCCAGGCATGCATGGGTATTTCCGCTTAAAGCAAAGTCCGAAGTTTTTATGTGCTTCAAACAATTTTTGGCTATGGCTGAAAATGTCTCAAAATGTACTATGGGCACCCTCCGTTCCGATCGAGGGGGGGAGTATATGTCTCATGAATTTAATGCATTTCTGGCTAGTCGTGGGATAAAACACCAATGTACACTGCCTTATACACCTCAGCAAAATGGTGTTGCTGAGAGGAAAAACAGGTCACTAACGGAAATGGCACGATGTATGGTCAAAAGTCAAGCTTTGCCGCATTCTTTTTGGCTTGAGGCCATCATGTGTGCCACTTATGTACTTAACAGGTGTCCTACAAAAGCTTTGCAGTCTATTACTCCATATGAAGCATGGCATGATAGAAAACCTTCTATTGAGCACATGCGTGTTTTTGGCTGTTTGGCATATGCTTTGGTGCCACAAGTGCAGCGCAGAAAATTGGATGATAAGGCTGTCAAATGTATTTTTGTTGGTTATAGTGCTGAAAGCAAAGGTTACAGGTTGTATCATCCGCAAACAAAACGTATTTTGGTTTCACGGGATGTAGTGTTTGTGGAAGATTCTGTTCAACCCTTGCTGTCATGTACTAGAGACAGTAATGTAAGCTCACAGGACATTTATGACACTTTGTTGCCTCTTTTCAGTGGTGGAAATACGAATGTAAGTTCCAATGAGGCAAATGTACAGCCTATGGGGGTTTCTGAAAATGTTTTAGAACAGCCTATTACTGATGCAGATGTACATGATATACTTGATGAGGAAAGGGCTGAAAATGAGCAGGCTAGAGGTATGCCAAAATGGCTGGTGCACACTTTGCGTGACAGTAAATTGGATGCACCTTTATCTAGTCGTACTCGTTCAGGCTCTCGCCATGCATCTTATGCATCAGATTGTTATGCTTTGGCTGTGTCTAGTTTACATGATGTTGAGGAGCCTCTGTCTTTTGATGAAGCACAGAATTCAGAAAATTGGATTGCTGCCATGAAATCAGAATATGATGCACTTATAGAGAATGACACATGGACTTTATGTGATTTGCCTCGTAGCAAAAAGGCCATTGGTACGAAGTGGGTTTACAAGTTGAAACGCAAGCCGGATGGTGAGATCGATCGCCATAAGGCTCGACTTGTTGCAAAGGGTTATGCACAACAAAAAGGCATAGATTATGAAGAGACTTTTGCTCCCACTTGTCGTATGACTACTGTGCGTTTTCTATGTGCATTGGCAGCTCATTTTGGTTGGGATGTACATCAATCAGACATTGTTACTGCTTTCTTGAATGGTGACATATTTGAGGAAGTTTATGTAACGCAGCCTCGCGGTTTTGTCATAAAAGGACAAGAGGACAAAGTGTGCAAATGTAAGAAGGCTTTGTATGGGTTGAAGCAATCTCCTCGTGCTTGGTATGAGAAAGCTGACACTCATTTGGTTAAACGAGGCTTTCGTAACAGTCCAACAGAAAGCACATTGTATGTAAAGCGTGAGGATGATGTATTTCTCATTGTGGTTCTTTATGTTGATGATTTGCTGATCACTGGACCAAATGAGAGACATATTGCTGAATTTAAGGCTGATTTGAATGCTACTTTCAAGATGAAAGATTTGGGGCTGTTGCATCATTACTTGGGTATACAGTTTAAGCAGTGTGATGGTGGTATTGCCTTGTGTTAGAAAAGTTACATAGAGACATTGCTATGTAAGTTTGGACTTGAGGATTGCAAACCTATTGCCACTCCCATGGAAACAGGTTTGAAGTTGAGTCTACATGATGCTGGCGATCCTGCTGATGTCACTCTTTACCAAACTGCTGTTGGCTGCCTCATTTATGTATGCAACACGAGGCCAGATATTCAGTTTGCAGTCTCGCAGGTCAGCAGATTTATGCATAGCCCAGGGTCTAAGCATTGGCAGGCTGTCAAGAGGATTTTCCGCTACCTTAGTGGCACTTTACATCTTGGCTTGTTTTATCCCAAGGGGGGATCATTGCCGCCAGACTTACATGCTTTTTCGGACTCAGATTGGGCTGGTTGTTTTGACACGCGAGTGTCCACAGGTGGTTTTTGTTTCATGCTTGACAGTTCATGTATATCATGGTTGAGCAAGAAGCAACCTACTGTGGCCACTTCGAGTTGTGAGGCTGAGTACAGGGCAGTCTTCACAGCTACGGTTGAGTGTGTATGGCTCAGACGCCTTATGGCTGACTTGGGTGTTGGACAGGACACTGCCAACACTATCTACACTGACAGTCAGAGCGCATTGGCAGTTGCGAGGAACCCAGTTTTTCATGCTCGCACAAAGCACATTGAGGTGCATTACCACTATGTCAGGGAGAGGCTCTCAGCAGGAGAGATCAGCTTGGCTTATGTGCCAACACAGGACAACCTTGCAGATCTTTTCACAAAGGCATTGTCTCGTGAGAAGCTTGAAGCTTTCCGCAAAGCTTTGGGCTTACTCCCCTTTGTGGACTGATCCTGTCCTCAGGGCATGGCACTTCCCTTTACTCATGTGCCAGCTCTCGTTCACCGCATCACTCCAGGGGGGATTTGTTACCATATACATGTGGTAGTGATGTGTGTGAACACACTAGGACCGCCGGGGCATTTTTTCCCTCTTTAGGAGGTTTTTTCCCCCGTGCATTGTATATACGCCCATCACTCTAGGGCTATCTATCTTTCCATTGCACACTAAGTAACACACTCTCTATTGTGTGCCTTGAGCTTCCTTCGTCTTCTCCAAGCTGTGTGTGTTTCTCTGCAACCCTAATTCCAACAACATGTGCTTTTAGATCTATCTGAGCACAGGATCAAGAGGAAGAGAAGGCTACTTCTCACTAAAGGTACAAAAACCAAGATGGTCTATCAAAGAGCAATGAGCAAGTAATGCGGATTAGAAGACCTTAGGGTTAGCTTCATTAAAGAACTCTAAGGATTAATGTTAAAATTCCTTAGACCTAGGAACTTAGGCAAGCTAGGGCTGAGCTTTACGTGGAAACCCGAACCAAGCTTGAGGTGCTTGTCGTGCTTGCTGACTAAGGTGCTTGAGGTGTTTGTCATGCTTGATGACTAAGGTGCTTGAGGTACTTTCCATGCTTATGGGACTAGGGGCTTGAGGAGTTTTAAGTCAACGAGGTACTACAAAGAGGGGGGCGAGCCTACAAGCTAGGGACATGAGAGAGCACACACACACACACTCACTCAAGTCAAGCCCAAGCCACAAGAGGAAACAAGGCCACATGTCAATTTCCTGCCCATGTTTCCCTCATGGAGTGTTTGAATCCTATTGGCTAAACTTAAAAGGAGTCCAATGAGCATTTAGTTAATAAAACAATTATCTAGGTATTATCAATTCCTCTCTCTCAAAGGGGTAATGAGGACACTTGTCCAAAGACTACCCATGTTGCTTGAAAATGAATTGTGCATGTGATTGGCTAGGCTTAGAGGGTTCCAATGAGCTTCAAGCTTGAGCTACAAGGAGGGGTCGACCAAAGCAAGCAAGGGGGGTGCTTGGGGGGGCGGGGGGGGGGGGGGGGGGGGGGGGGGGGGGGGGTATACTCCCTCTCACACACAATCACTTTCTCTCATTCTCACTTTGTGAAAGTGCAAGAGTTCATCTCCTTCTCCAAGCTTGATAAGCTGAGAGCCTACAACAACAATCTTGTTTATGGAATGGAAATCCAACCAAGATCCATGCTTCAATGCTATGCTAGCCATCTTCTTCATCTTCATTACTATGCTATGCTAATCTCTATGAGTAATGGTATGAGAGGACATTACTTCTTTCTTGTATGTTACTTCTCCTTCCTCTTCCCTACCCTCATTCCCTGGTAGCTCTCTCTACCTTCAAAGGTGTTTGAGGTCTTGGGACCGAGGCCGGGGACAAGTTAATGCTTTGGTAGGATAGTTAAGGGAATAATATTGGTGCATGAAGCTTACTATCTTCTTTGCACCAATGAGGTCACAACGAACATAAATCTTGTATTGTATCAAGTGTCTCTTCATGGGAGAACCTATAATACAAAGGCCTTTTGGAGGGGGAACCGGCTCCAAGTAAATCCGATCCTCAACAGTTGTCAATTTCTCTAATCCTTTCTCTCACTCTTTTACAGGTATTGTTCATACCAAGCTAGTAAGGTTGTTCATTTTGCTACTTGTAATCAAGTATTCTTCTTATGATCTTTAAGAATTGTTTTAAAGGAAATGCTCACTATTGTTATTTCAATTCTGCTACAATCTAAGTTATAGCAATATTCCATTACATTGGTATCAGAGCTATTGGTTTCTCTTTTCTTGCTTAAGAAGAGAGGTCCTTAAGTTGTCCATGAAAGGTTGGACATGTTCATTACAAGAGGGTAAGTGGAACAGGGATCTATTATGTTGGTTGAGAAGGACTTAGTGTGACGTACACCGTTGGGAACTATAGACCTAATAATGGGGTCTTTCGGGGCTTACCTTTGGCTTAACCTTTATTGAGCTACCAACAAGATCAATAGGAACCATAATCAATTGAGCAATGTTAGACCCTCTCCACTACTCTTTGCAATCAACAGACTTTAAACCACGGGTATGGCTACTTGAGAGCTAATTTTTAAAGGTAAAGAAGAGTAGAACCTAAGGTTTGAGGGTACCAGAGCACAAAGTAGCATATACATAAGTTTAGCTAGCATGGATGACAATAATAAAGAGAGTAGAATGAATAATGAAAACTTTGATTTTGCACATGAAGATGCTATTGATGCTTGGGGGGGTCACTACATTAAAAAATGCATATCACGTGGGTTCAACATTAGGGATTATTTTTATATATTTTTTCTCATATTCTCACATACATAAGGGTGTTGAAAAAATGACCTTGAAAACATTTTTACAGATTGAATAGGAAAAGTGTTCCTTTTATTGATGAAATCCTAGGCTAAGAGGTTTTATAATTAGTCCTTGAATGCACGTGATATATAGGTTTTACATGTAATGACCCCCCCCCCCGGAGTACTGATGATGCCCCAATGTTTGTGAACTATCTTGTTTTACTTGGTTGCAACAAGCTATGGGCAACCCTGCCTTGCAAGCCGAAGTTACCCACCAACTTTGTGCTTATGGGATCTCCCTACCTCTCCAAGAAGAGAGAAAGCTTAGAAAACCTCTTGTTGAGACTTCCAAAAGAAGAATTTCTCTAATTAGAGAAGAGGAGGAATCCAATGAGCAAGACAGAAGTGAATCTCCGAATTTCTCTGAAGATGTGGCTCCACAAAGACGAAAGTCTCAATAATCCCCAACTCCTCCCAAGAGTAAAAGATCATCCTATAGTCCTTCTCCTCATCACTTTGAAAGGGGAGAGAGGAAGCAAAAGAAGAAAAAGGCAAGAAAGACGTCACCCTCTTCTCCTTCTTCATCATCTTCCTCATCTTCCGAAAAAAGCAGCGGCTATTCTCCTAGGGAATACAAGAGGAGAGGAAATCACAAATCTTATGGTGCTTGGAAAAGTTCCTACAAGCTTAAGAAGTTCAAAGAGGGAGGAAAGAGTGTCTCTTTTCTCACCTATGATGGCACCTTTGGTGCTAGTCATAAAGTGTTGGCCTTCATCCGGCAATTTGATGCAGGCTTTTGAGATAAGGGCTTCACTGAGTCCTCCAAGCTACATCATGTAGTCATGCACTTTCAAAAATCTTCTCGTCAATGGTGGGCTAGCCTTTGTGGCAACAACGAATTTCCAAAGACATGGAAAACTCTACGAGTTTCCATCATGAAGCAATTTCTTGCAAGCAATGCCAAAGATAAAGTGCTCACCGAATGGTGGAGTTTGAAGTTACTCTCCAATGAGTCTATCCACAAATATGTAGACAAGTTTTGGGATACATCTCAAAGCTACAGTCTTTCAAAAGATAGCCTTTGTCAAGAAAAAGCAACAATTTTGTGCGAGATTACCTGAAGAAATGACCGAGTATGTCAATTCACAACGGCCTAGTTCTATCATTGAAGTCATCCATCACACTATGGTTTCTTCTCGTATTAATTTCCAACAAGGGGCTAAAAGGAATATCAAGCCCATGGAAAAAAAAAGATTGGAATGATTCAAGAGGGAAGAATAATACTCAAAGTTCTTCCCAAGGCAATTCCAACAACAACAACAAAAAAACCAAGGAGAAATGAGTTTTCAAAGGTAAAAATAAACTCTCTCTTGAAGAGCTAGAGGCTTTTCGCAAAGATCATGTGCTTTAAGTGTGGGGAGCAAGGACATGGCTATCATTCTTGCCCCAAAAGAAATGTTACAATGAGACTCCTAGAGCTTCTATGGTCAAAGCTCCAAAAGAGCATGCACATTGCAAAGGATCATCCCTTTCCAATACTTGGGGGAAGGTGAGGGACCATGATTCCTTCATCCATTTTTATCTTGTCTCTACTCACAACTTCATATCAATGGAGTTGGCCACAAAGCTGGGCATACAAGCTTTTGAGATGGGAGATATTACAACTGTTGATGGAGCTTTCAAGGGACAGCATGATTTTTGTCAAAGAATCCCTAAATAACCCTAATGTTTTAAGTAAAAATGAAAGGAACCAACAGGAATTAGAGGTGTCTAATTTCCTCAACTGATTCCAAGATGTGTTTATCGATGATATCCCTCAAGATCTACCTCCAAAATGAGGGGAGAATGACCATAAAATAGAGCTTCTACCTAGGATCTCACTGCCTAATAAGCCTCCTTATAGAATTTCTCAAGCTCAACAAGAGGAGATTATGAGGCAAGTGCACAAACTGGTAGATAAGGGGATGGTGTTGTGTAGCTCCTCTCCCTTTTATTCACCATTCCTTTTAGTGCAAAAGAAAGATGGCACGTACCGCATGGTGTGGACTATAGAGCACTAAATTGTATCATTATTGAAAACAGATTTCTTGTACCGCGAATAGAATATTTGTTTGATAAGCTACAAGGTTTGACCTACTTCAATAGGATTGACATTAAAAGTGGCTATCATCAAATAAGGATAGTGAATGAAGATATCGTAAAGACTATGTTCTGTACAACGTTTGGTCTTTATGAATATCTTATCATGCCTTTTGGTTTGACAAATGCTCCAGCAACGCTCAACCGCCTAATGGAGAAAATCTTTAGACCCTACGGTAAGTTTATTGGAGTGTTATTTGACGACATTATCATCTAGTCCAAATCTTTGAAGGAGCATAAGCAACATCTCCAAGTAGTTTTTCAAGCTATGAGGGAGAATAAACTTCTCATTAACCAAAAGAAGAGTGAACTTTTCCTCCAAGAAGAGATTTAATACTTTGGTCATATTATCTCTCAAGATGGTATCCGTATGGATCCAACCAAGCTTGAGGTAATAAAAGGATGGCCTAACCCAAGGAATCTAAATGAGCTATGAAGCTTTATTGGTATGTGTGCATACTATAGACACTTCATAGCTAAATTCTCCGAAATAGCAGGACCGCTACATGATTGACCAAGAAAAATGTTAAGTACATAAGGACTACTAAAGAGAAAAGTTCTTTTGAGAAGCTTAAAGAAAATCTTACCTCTGAACCCGTGCTTACACTATTGGATCTCTCAAAACCATTTAAGGTCCAATGTGATGCTTGTGGAGATTGCCTTGGAGCAGTCTTGCTTCAAGAAGGGCATGCCATAGCATATGAGAGTCGGAGACTCAATTCGGGTGAGCGATTATTGGGCATCTACAAAAAGGAGCTACTAGTTGTCCTACATGCCCTCGACACATGGAAGCACTGTCTATTGGAGACTCCATTCATCCTACAAACGGACCACCAAAGTCTTCAGTACTTCATGATGCAAACCAGCTCTTTGACAAACAAATGAGGTGGGCAAATTTTCTTTTGCAATTCAATTTTCATATTTCTCACATTGTTGTGGCAAGCACAATCAAATAGCTGATGCACTATCATGACGACCAAGGGAAAATGCGGTGTCCATAGCAAGTCACAATGATCTATCTTTCATGATAGATGAGTATGATACTAACCTCAATTTTAAGGATGTAATTTCAACCCTAACCTTAGGGAATAAAGAAGAACCATTCACTTATAGGATGGTTATCTTCTCCATGGAAATCGGCTTTGTGTTACTCACTCTCTTTCTGAGAAAGTAATGTATGAATCCCATGTTCCTCCCTATGCGGGGTGTAGAGGGACTCAACCTACTCTCTGAGGAGTAGAAACATATTTCTATTGGCCTACCATCAAAATGGACATACAAGACTATGTGTCAAAATGTGTGGTATGCGGAGAGACAATATGATAGGGCAAAGAAACCTGGATTGCTTTGGCCTTTGTCAATTCCTAATTCACAATGGGAGATCATATCCATGGATTTTATCTTTGGATTGCCCAAGTCCATCCATGGGAATACGAGAATATGGATAATAGTAGATAGGTTTAGCAAACAAGCACATTTTATACATGTCAAAATGACTATTTAGACACACCAAATGGCACCCCTCTTTTTATCCCAAATTTTTAAACACCATGGCTTGATAACATCAATACTATTGGATAGATATCCTCAAATGACCAATAATTTTTGGAAGTGTCTCTTTAAGAATCTAGGTACTATGCTTAATTTCTCTTTGGCCTATCACCCACAAACGGATGGCCAAAGTGACATAGCCAACCTTACAATTCTAGATCTACTTAAGACCTATATTACCGAAGTAGATCAACGTTCACAATCGAAAAAATACCTACCTCTTGTAGAGTATGCATATAATAACACTATCCATACTACTATGGGGAAGGCACCTTTCAAAATCATTGAAGGAAGACCTAAAAGTCCCTTTTTACTTAAGGTACATGGGAAGATCTTCGTTATATCCGAGACCTACAAGAATATTTCCAAAAGATTAATGAGGCTATATCCATATCACAACAAAGACAAAAGGTTGTTGCTAACAAGCACAGAAGGGCCTTAGCTTTCAAGGAAAATGATTGGGTCTTACTCAAATTTCCCAAGGCTCGATTGAGGCAAACTAAGTGCAAAATTTTACATGTCACCAAAAGTAGTATGCTAAACTAGCAAAAAGATACTATGGTCCTTTTCAAATCCTAAAACCAATCAATGAGATGGCATATCGACTCAAGCTTCCCAACCGTTGGCTCATTCACAATGATTTTCATGTTAGCCTACTTAAGCCTTACAAAGGAGAGCCACCACAAGAACCAATCTTTGAGGACCCGCTCGAGATCGAAGATCAAGAAGAGGTGCTTCAGCCCGAATCGATTCTTTGACATGAAGACAAGGTACTAAAACGTGGTAAGATTATCTGATCGTATCTTATTAAGTTTAGAATTTATCCTTTTGAAGATGCTAGATGGATGCAAGGAACACAGCTTAAGGATAGTATGAACCTTGTCAATGCTTACAATGCGACATGAGAGTAAGCAAATGTAAATACTTTTTAAATGAAAAATATTTTTGTCTTATAAGACTAGTTCTCTTTTTATTGTGCACAAACTTAAGTACTATGCATGCTTAGAATCATGTTTGTGATGACGACGTCTCCCAAACACCAAGTAGAATCTGTCCCTCTACTTTGGAAAGTATGATATGAACTAAAGAGCATACATGATTGTGGCAGCTAAGTCTCCCAAGCACCAAATGGATTAGTCATCCATTCTGGAATGATGTCGTAGGGTAAAAAGTATCCTCTACCCGCTAAGAAAAGTAGACTAATGACTAAGGCTTTACCTTCTCTACCTCATAGTCAAGGGCGACTATGATTTCAAGAGAGAGGTAATGTCATAAAATCTAATATCTAACTAGCCCAAATGATTTTCTCATATTGAACTGATCATTTAATGTGGGAAAATGGACAGGAACAAGAGTTAGAATTTAGACATGTGCTTTTAGATCTATCTCAGCACGGGATCAAGAGGGAGAGAAGGCTACTTCTCACTAAAGGTACAAAAAGGGAGATGGTCTATCAAAGAGCAATGAGCAAGTAATGCGGTTTAGAAGTCCTTAGGGTTAGATTCATTAAATACCTCTAAAGGTTAATGTTAAATGTCCTTAGACCAGGACCTTAGGCAAGCTAAGGTTGAGCTTGAGGTGGGAACCCTGCCCCGGCTTGAGGTGCTTGTTGTTCTTGCTGACTAAGGTGCTTGAGGTACTTTCCATGCTTATGGGACTAGGGGCTTGATGAGTTTGAAGTCAACAAGGTCCTATAAAGAGGGGGTCGAGCCTACAAGCTAGGGGCATGAGAGAACACACACACACACTCACTCACTCAAGGCAAGCCCAAGCCACAAGAGGAAACAAGGACACATGTCAAGTTCCTCCCCATGTTTCCCTCATGGAGTGTTTGAATCCTATTGGCTAGGCTTAAAAGGGGTCCAATGAGCATTAGTTAATTAAACAATTATCTAGGTATTATCAAGCCCTCTCTCTCAAAGGGGTAAGGAGGACACTTGTCCAAAGAATACCCATGTTGCTTGAAATGAATTGTGTATGTGATTGGCTAGGCTTAGAGGGATCCAATGAGCTTCAAGCTTGAGCTACAAGGAGGGATCGACTAAAGCAAGCAAGGGGGGTTTAGGGCCAGCTTCTTCTCATTGCAGCCCCTTCAAATGGCCAGCTTCTTCTCGCTCTCTCGTTCAATTCACTACATAGAGATACATTCTATCTCTTGTTCAACTAACAAGGCGAAGCCCCTCAGTTTTCAAGGCAACCCCTCTTTCAAGAGGGCCGAGCCCTCTCTCGCGAGCCCTCTCTCGTTCTCCCAATCTCACTCACAGCAGTCCGCTTGGGCACACACTCTCATTCTCTCTCATTCAACTAGCGGTGCCCTCTCTCGTTCTCCGCATAGACCTGCATATGGCTTTCTAAACCCCCCATCCAATGCACTACCTCATGGCTATGGCTTTCTCGCATGGCTCCCTCGTGATCTCCCCTGGAGGCTCCCCTTTTCTACCAATAGCTATGCTCCTTTTTCTCGCCTCTAACTACCCTTGGCTTGCAAAACGACCCACCTCTCAACCAACAGACACCCTCTCTCAGGCCAACCCTTGTCAGATCATTTAAAAACCATATTAAAACACTCATTTTGTTTATTTAATCAAAGCTCCTTCAAGCTCCTGTTCACACTCGACCCCTTCACAACATGCACTTGCTCTCAGCTTATTGCTCTCTCTCGTTTGGAGCCCTCGGCTATGTGTCAGTTCTCAACCCGCTTTACAGCAACCCCCCCATGATCTCACTTCTCTTTGGCATCTATTAAAATAGTGCATTTCTCCCTCTCTCTCACTCTCAAGAGCCCCTTTCTATCTCTCAATATGGTTCTTACTCTCAGCTCTCACTTGACCTCTCTCTGTATGCTTGCACGCCTCAACATTGGCATGGCAACCCATGGTAGTACATTATTTAAACATATATTCATCTTTATAGAAGCCCCAAGCGCTTCAAAACAATCGATCTCCAATTTTGATATTTCACTTTCCTTCATGGTCTTGAACCGTATCAAGTCCATTGCCATCTTGGGGTCTAGCTATTGGTCCTCACCTTTCCCTTTGTTTACCTGTAAAACATCTCCAATTGGCCGATCAAGTGCAAATAATACTAACAAATAGTAGACAAAAGATCTCTTTTCAGGTGGAATGCTCATGCGGTCATGCTCTTGCTCAGTCCAAAACAAACTCCAACAGTGGCGTCTTGTGGCGAAAACTAGCTTGCTAGTGTGAACCCAAAATTTTCGGTTAGATTGGTGCCTTATCCATTGGGCATAGCTAAAAGATATCAAGGAAAAATAGGTGAAAACCATTCAATCACAAGATGATAAAAGCAAATAGAACAACCCCCCCTTGTAGCATGATAATGATGACCTGATTTCAGACTTCTAATGATCCTTGATGACTCTCCAATGACCTCAAGTGGGGCCCTCACAATGACTTTAAACACTCAGGTTTATGGGCCTTTACAAAGGTATTTGTAGGTGCTTGGTTCCAAGTTTACATGCACATGCTAGGGTGGTGGCAATGAGTGGTGGTCAACCAAAATAAGTTTCTCACATAAAAGCATATCCCAAAAAACATAGGCAAAATGCGATATAATGCAAATTTTCTTTCAAAGTGGAAAAGGAAAAAAAACTCCATTTAGGATGCAGGATCTTCACTAGAACACCTAGATGTTGCAAGTTGGTCCCACCGGACGTGCCACTGATAGATATTCTTCTATGGCCAGGCCATGGAGCAGACCAAGACCAAGAAAAACCTAGCAAACAAAAGAGCTCAAGCAATATGCTACAATCACTCCCAAAACAAGGAGCCTAGACAGTGTAAGTGCGGCTAAATCATATACCAAAACATGTATCAAATTCTCTTTGTCTCTAACCCACGCAATGTTTGTGCTGCATATACTCGCTCAGACTCGAGAACAAAATCATGAAGACATTTATGTGTTTATTATGAAAATGGAGAGAGAGACAAAGAGAGAGACACTGCAAGCGTTTGTATTTTATGTGTTTTTCTATCAATCAACATAAATTTACATCCAATGTTATGAGAAAAAGAAGAAACTTATCCATGGCTCAGTTTTGTTGTCGCATCTCTCCAAGGGCTTCTTCACGCCAGCTTCAGGATGGTATTTTTTTTGTTATCTAAATTTTGTAGACATGCTCATAGCGGCCCCTTCAAATGGCCAGCTTCTTCTCGCTCTCTCTCGTTCAATTCACTACAAAGAGATACTTTCTCTCCCTCTTTCAACTAACAAGGAGAAGGCCCTCGGTTTTCAAGGAAGCCCCTCTCTCCTCGCTTGTCAACATGGACAATACCTCTCTTGTTCTCCCAATCTCACACACGGCAGTCCGCTCGGGCACACACTCTCATTCTCTCTCATTCAACTAGCAGTGCCCTCTCTCATTCTTGGCACAGGCCTGCATATGGCTTGCTAAACCCCCCATCCAATGCACTGCCTTGTGGCTATGGCCTGCTTGCATGGCTCCCTCGTGATCTCCCATGGGGGCTCCCCTTTTTTGTCAATGGCCATGCTCCTTTTTCTTGCCTCTAACTCCCCTTGACTTGCAAAACGACCCGCCTTTAAACCAATTGACACCCTCTCTCAGGCCACTCCTCGTCAGATCATTAAAAAACCATATTAAAACCCTCATTTTGTTTATTTAATCAAAGCTCCTTCAAGCTCCCGTTCACACTCGACCCCTTCACAACATGCACTTGCTCTCAGCTTGATCTCTCTCGTCTGGAGCCCTTGGCTATCTACCAGTTCTCAACCCGCTTTACGGTGACCCCCCCATGATCTCACTTCTCTTTGGCATCTATGCAGATAGTGAATTTCTCCCTCTCTCTCTCTCACTCTCAAGAGCCCCTTCATATCTCTCAATATGGTGCTCACTCTCAGCTCTCACTCGACCTCTCTCTGTATGCTTTGCACGCCTCAACATCGGCATGGCAACCCATGGTAATACATTATTTAAACATATATTCATCTTTATAGCAGTCCCAAGCACTTTAGAACAATTGATCTCCAATTTTGATATTTCATTTTCCTTCATGGTCTTGAACCGCATCAAGTCCATTTCCATCTTGGTCTCTAGCTATTGGTCCTCAACTTTTTCCTTTGTTTACCTTAAAAAAATCTCAAACTGGCTGATCAAGTGCAAATACTACTAACAAATAGCAGACAAAAGAACTCTTTTCAATTGCAATGCTCATGCGGTCATTATAATAGAGAGAGGTTTAATCTTTCTCAATTAAATAGATATTAAGAAAATTCAACTTAGATTAATATATTTCTACTAATCAATTGGGATTAACAACAATCACCTTGATTAATCTACTAGAGTTTTACTCTCTAATGATTTTTGAACAGAGTCTCTGTATGCTAGAGAGTTTTGGCTAGGTCTTCAAGTCTTAGAGCAATTGTGAAAATTAAGGTCCTATTTATAGTTTTTTCTACCACACAGGGAATGAATTTGGCAGTTACTTGCAGCTCAAGAAACCCTCAAGCTCTCCCTAGCGCCACCTACTGCTAAAAGGTCAATGATGGCTTTCCCAACACCTGCTCACTGTAAATTTCAACATTGCTAATTTTCAAGCCTATTTTTTGCTTTATTGGTAAAAATCTAAAAAAATATCTAGGAGACTATGATCAAAGTCTTATGCTTTAATGATTACAAAAACCTTTCAGTTATTTTAGGAAATTAATATAATTGTGAAAACTTCTAGGGATAATAGCGGGGTCTATTTTTACCCGAATTCAATTCTGAAAATTCCTAACTATAGTATTGTCATGCTTAAAATTCCAAAAATACTAACCTTTGCTATATTTAGGCAAGTTATCATTGATTTTTCATAATCAAACCTTTTTTAATAGGCCTTGTACATTTTTCCTTTATTATAGCAGCTGGAAATCTTACAATGAGAGAGACATGTGAGAGTGTCTGTATACAAAGATATGGCTACTCACCTCGTGCACTAGCATAGCTTCGCAAGAAGGTTGCTTGTTGCTTTGGCGGAGTGTAGTTTCTTGAATGCCTTCAATAAAAACAATTAATTAGGACACAAGAGAGATGGAGGTAGGGATAGAGATAGAAGTTTAAATTAGATATAGAGGTAAGGGTGGATGTAGAATTAGAAGTGGTTATAAGCTAGGTTTGGGAATAGATTTGAAGATAGAGATAGAGATATGGGTTAGGATAGAGATGAACAACAAATAGTAAAAAACAACAAACTCACAAAGCCAATTTGATGGAGAGAGAAGGAGAGATAGGGCTTTCAGCCTTGAATAATACACCAAATCCAAGTCCTTATATATTTGATTAGAATTGATGTTACAAGGAATGCTTACAAAATTGACTAGCCTTCTTCAAGGAGCAAGTGTAGGGCTTAGGGTTATGTTTATGGCTAAGTACAATTAGGAATTAATCCTCTCACCCTCCATTGAATGGTTTTCATGGAAGAAGAGGTCCCTTTTTATAAGTGAAGGGAGCCCCCAAGGGTTATACAAGAAAGCAAGGAGCTAGCGTAAACATGAGCTTACAAAGTTTGAAATGGCCTATCCCAGCATGATGTGGGCAGACTTGGGTCCACCATTTTGAGCATATCTCCTCAATTGTGACTCCAAAAATAAAAATAAAATAGGTGCAAAAACTGCAACTCATGGGCTACGACCTCTATTTTTATATAGTTTTTCAATTTGTATGGGAACTATGTATTAAAAAATCATCAAAACAAGGTATCTTTATGGCAACAAAAGTCTGCTTGTGGTCCCCTTTAGACATCCATTTGATTTCAATTTACCTTTCATGAAATATGGAAGCATGGCATTGCTCCTTCATAAAGTTTTCTAAGCAACCTTTCAATAATGGATTAAAATAGGTTCATCTTTGAATATTATGCAAGCTAGTGTTCCACTAGGATTTGATACCTTCCTAGTAGCTATCCAAAACAAAACAAAAAAAACATAGAATATCTATATATTTGAAGTTGCACTAGCTATAGGATCTAGTTAGAGTGTGAGGTGATAATCGATAGTAGAAAGAAAGCACCAATTCTTCTTTCCCATGTTAAAGAGGTAGAGTTATTGGTGCCTTTATCCACAATACTTTACTATGGTAAAGTAAAAGTAGATTATTCTTGAGATAGATACTAGGATGAGATAGGAAGCTTATTATTATACTTATACATGCATATGTACATTATGGTAAATATAATAATACATATAAAAGTCACAAAATAAATCTCCTAGCATTTGTTCCCACTATAAGTGACCCCCCTTGAGCCAAGTGGAAAGGAAAAATTAACAAATTTTCCAAGATAGGGACGTAAGACACTATCCATGAGTGACATAAATGTAGTTGGAGCATTGGTTAGACCAAAAGGCATAACCAAAAATTCAAAATGACCGAACCATGTCCTAAAGGCAATTTTGGAGATATCTTGCAATAGAATACGTACGTGGTGGTATCCTGAACGAAGATCTATCTTTGTATAGTATCTTGCCCCGTGGAGTTGATCAAACAACTCATCCACTCGAGGTAGAGGATACTTGTTCTTGATGGTTATCGCATTTAATCTGCAATAATCTACGCACATGCACATAGTACCATCTTTCTTTTTTACCAATAGAATTGGTGATGCCCAAGCAGGAGAAGTGCTAGGTCTAATGAAACCACGAGCGAGGTAGCCAGCCAACTGACTCTCAACCTCCTTGGCTTCTTTAGCACTCATATGATAAGGTGGTTTACTCACCGGTTTAGTGCCTGGCAAGATACCTATGACATGTTGCACATCATGTGTAGGGGGTGAACCCGGTGGTAAATCACTTGAGAACACATCACTATACTCCGTGAGTAAGTGAGTCAGCTTTTGCCGTGCAAAAGGAGAAAGTAAGCTAGAGTTATGCTGGGGTGGAGAATCTTGTAATTCCTGTAATGTTTGTTTTACAACAGTTGCACGTTGCTCTATAGAATAAAAGTTGAGAGCACTTTGCTCGTTAGATTTTTTAACACTTTGTTTATCAGTAGAATTCATTGCACTTTGCATACCATCACTAGAATTCACCGCACTTTGCTCTTGAGAATTCACAAGACTTGGAGACAAGCAGTAACACAAAAAGACTTCATCTATTAGATCTGCTTTCTACAAAATAGAAACCTCGGTTGTACATATAAGAGGTGCAGATGGTATATTTTTCTCACCAAGCAAAAGCACATGTTTACCATTGGCCACAAAGGATAAGGAGTTGTGTTCATAACTAGTGTGCAATGTGTTTCCTAAACCATGCAGCCACTCCCGTCCTAAAACTACATCAGCACGGTCCATGTTCATAACTTGGAAGTCAAGGGTCATCATATGATCTTGAACAATAAGCTCAACTATAAGACCTAGGGTAACTGAACATAGGATCCTCCTCCCTACCACCCCTTATATAGGCCTAGCTCCTAGCACTTGCCCTAAGCAGATCTCCAATCCGCACTGGTCCAATCCAGGCCCTTGGCCTAGGTCCCTGACCCCCTAGGTTGGGCCTTGCCCCGTTGGACCCTTGTCCTAACATTACTCTCCCCTTAAGAAAGAGTTTTCCTCCTCGAAAACAAAAGTGGGAAGGTTCTTCGTAAGAACACTAATGTTTTCTCAAGTGGCATCCTTCGTGGATCTAGCTGTTTGGTTGACCGGAGCACGGTTCCATAGGAGGTTCAATGAAACCAAGAATAACATCTTGGTTTTCCACATTGTTTTCCATTTTCAACCATCTAGTGTGTAGACTCCATTTAGAACGCACATGAGCATGCTAAACGAGTTATCACGACATAGATATACCGAAAAGAGTACCAGTTTTCACTTTCTGTGAAAGTAACGTGCTGACCTAAATCATCAGTCAAGTGTAAGTCCTTGACTTGTTCTCAACTTTCATCAGTAAGCAACCCCACCCTAACGAGTGTCAAGGTTGAGAACCTGACTTATACATGAAGAAACTACCGAGTCGCAACATGCATTAATTGATAATAAGTAAACTCCAAGAAGAGCAATAAATGCTTACTAATTGGATCGCTTGGTGCTAACGTACGCATTTTTCTTATCATTCAGCACAAGATTACTCTTTGTAATCTGCATATCCCCTTGGATAACTGACAGTACTGAGGTGTGTTTTCCTCACGGTTTATAGACAGTCGTCCCAGATGACTGGTAAATGGGGAATCACAATAGTGTATAACATTGGTGAGGAATCAACAATGTCCAAACTAACCATCGTGGCTAGCTTGAAAAAATCCACAAACACCCAAAGCGAGCCATGACCTCTATTGGTGATTAGTAGACCCAAAAGTAATCTCATAGAGATAGTGCACATAGAGTGCAAAATGCTTCGTAAGCAACAACCTGAGGAATATGCATGCCGTTCCAAATCAGCCTTTGCTAAACACTAGGGCCCATAACACCTAGTGTGCATGCATTTAGCAAAAACTAACCCAAAGCTGTATATCCATAATGATCCTTGCCAATACTTGTGGCAAATGTGATGCGCCTAGCACGCATTAAAAGGAATGTAAATAGTTCTGAAAAGGAACTAAATACTTTTAGTTGCAATCTTTTGCAAGCCTTGCTGAAATGTCTGAATCACAACAGAAGGTGAAACATTGATTACTTCTAGGTACAGACAATGAAACTTTTTCATTAACAACTTATAGCCTGCTATATGTATGAACAACCATCTGTAATGTTGTTTAGCAGTACTTGTACCTTATCAAGTCATTCTAAGTATCCGACAATTTCTGGCCACGAAATTGCTCCTGATACGTTGTGCTAAAAATGGTCTAGAAAACAGATGTGACCAACACCTAGGGACTTTGTCGTGACACATAATTGAAATAATGATGCCAGTGTCAGTCCAGAGACTCATATTCTCCACATGTGGAATATGTCTCATGTAAGGATGTGTAAAAACCTTCAAATACAAGATGTACTTATGTGTGGAGGAACTGCAGAACACTCCGCGAGACAAGAGTGAGAGGGACCCTCATTATCTTGCTCCACCCTAGCTAAACCGAACTCCTTGAGTTCCTAGACCATGTTGTATCCCATGTGACACCATGTGCCAAATGTTGTATCCCATGTGACACCATGTTGTATCCCATGTGACACCATGTGCCAAATCGAATCCTACAAGTGGATTCATAACAATATAATGTACATTGGACACTACGGCCCAAAATACTTGTTTCTACATGCCCTTGGCATGGCTCTGAATATTCAAGCGTATTTAAACGACTTGAAAAAAAATCCAAGCAATGCATACTAAAAACTGGAATAACATCAAATCAATAGATGTGTACCTAGAGATTGAACTAAATGTTCACCTACCCGTATTCAGAGACAGAGGAGCATGTCGTCACTTGTGGAAAAACTAGCAGCGTTGCACTGGAAACCCTGGGTGTTCCCTTTGCAATCCAAACCCTTTGATTAGAATCTACGTAGGCAAACCCATTGGTAACACCTTTTGTAGGAACTTCTCAACTAGCAGGTAATGGTAATCAACATAGTCAGCCGTGGACATAATGATTGGAATCAACTTGAAAAGTTGCATTTGCCCGCCACCTCATGGTGGAGTACTGGCTTCTTTCCTTGAAAGTAAAACTAGGATAGATCAAACTATGATCCTCAATGCCTATGGGAGGATTTAGCAATCACCCGTCAGGTCTTACCACAAAACAATATGTCTATAGTCAATCCGTAGTGCTATAGAAGGAGCGGGAAATCAACAAAAGCGAAATACCTAGCTCTTATGGACAGGCATGCTGTCTCAACTGATTGCTGCATCAATACTTCCTTGTAGAGATCAGCAGATGTGAGTTTAAGATTATCAAAAAACACGACTTGAACGCCGCACTAAAAACATGTAGTGCAAAAATCCACCAACGCCCAAAACATCCGTAATGACCAGACGCTTGCCTTTCCATAAAAGTCGATGTATTCGATGTGTACTCTACTGGGCAGATCTATTCGATCTTAAGAACAATCACCCAAGGAATGCCAATCGTTGGGTCTTACCCAAGATCTGACAACGGCTCATAGCCAGCCTATGTGTGGCTCATAGTCCTTATGGAAAAACTGATGAAGACTAATGGCATCGTGGCCAAGTTCTAGCTAAGCATTAGAGCACCTTGGCTCAAACTGACTCACCAGCAAAACATGTATCAAAAACTGTGTAGAAAGTTGTCATTATTCATGGAGGGAAAGAATTAAGAGAGAGAGAAAATCCTGGGCTGAGGAACTTTCCTTATGTGATGACTTTGTATATGTTGTGTCCAATCTATGTGCTCTGACACATCGTATGCCGGACTTGCAGCTTATCATATAAGCATGCAACATTCTCGCTGTATAACTCTCTCGTCGAGAGAGGTAACAAAAAACACAAGTCACATCTTGACCCATCGATCTTGTAGCGGTCATGACAAGAAGAGGATGACTTAAATAGCACACTTTGACATGCTAAACAATCCATCACTTATCGTGTCCTTGACAGAGTTTCGAGTGTGATAGCGGAAACATAATTCATGAGGCGGTAGAATTGAATCCACCGAACTAGCATGACTGGCATGCAAAATTGTAAGCCCTTGCGGAGAGTGATGGCCTCAAACGTGAGAGCCAAAAAGTGCCTTGTTGGCGTCACGTAAAACTTTCAAAGCACTTTGCTTTGCATAACATACAATATTGTCCATAATAAATATAAAAACATGAAAAACAAGTAAAACTTAAAAATGGCTAACCTGGTCACCCCCTTGGAACCAGCTGTCTTGAAATTCTGAAGGAAAAAACTTGCTGGAAGATGGTTCATAGCCATAGCTACTGCGCGAGAGAGAGTTGTCATGTATATCATATACACCCTCTTGGCATGTAATGAAAGAACACGCTAACAAACTGACAAATTCCTCCAAGGTTTTATGCTCATAGCATAAGCTAGACGAGAAAATGTCAATGCAAGATGTTGAATTGGAAGCCTTGCTTCCGTTAACAATGTATGGAGTTCAGGTTTCTGGTAGTTTGTTTGATTCTGGCGCATAGCCAGATGAACTATGCACGGGAGTTAGCATATGTATCATATACACATGCATGGAATTTAAAATTATGGCAATTGTTTCCTAGTTCGTATGCTAAAACCATATTCCAAACTGTGGAAAACGTGATGCCAAATACCAACTATGAAGCCTTGTTTCACATAAGTTCTCACGTAGTTCTGATGCGGATAGCATACAGATATGCTTGCCAGGTTACACTTGCCAGTTGACAAGGGAATTCACAGCTTACTCGACCATGTCGAATTGTATTATGTAGTGAAAAAGCAAAAGAAAAAATTCATGCAAAGTATGTACCTTGTACTTGATTGGCGGGATTATTGTAATCCTGAGGATTTGTAGATGGAGCGCTGCTCCCAGGATGGCGTAGAAAACTTGTCTAAGCACGCTTGTTGAGAATGGGTAGATCCCGTTGTTGCCTGATTGCAACAATGACAAACAACTGGCCGAGGAGCCATGTCCTAGAAAACTTGGTTTACAACGTCGTGAAAGTGTAATCAGTGGTTGGCCTTGCCAAATATTGGCACCTTAAATGCCACAGGCCTTGCCTGTACCATTATGGCATAAGCCTTGCTTGGACCTAAGGAACAAACATTGCCTAGGACCAAAACATTCCAAGCCAAAATTGGGAATTCGACATCCATAACGGTAGATTCTTGATTGTGACTGTGCTCATAGCTATTTAAGATATCATATGGTATGCCAAAAAAAATGCTCAAGACATACGCATCTTATGCTCAAATTGCCCCATGCGGAGGACCAATATCACCAAATAATAAGTTGGCATCCATGCCTTCGATTGTCGTGCTTATAATGCGGAGAGATCTGCAAAATTCAATGAATTGAGAATTGAAAATGTGAAAATCGACTTGCTTACCAATGCTGACAAGCCCTCTTCAAGCGATGAAATCATGTCGTCATTTTCCGGTTGTCCCTATTAGCAATATCTGACTCGCTGCATGATTATGTATAGTGGAACTTCTTGGGATACCTCTGCAAGATGTTGTCCTCGCAAATGGAGCCAAGACCACGGCCATGCCCTCACATGGTCTCGAAGTTATGTAGAACACGTTGGATCTTTGCCTTGAGTGCGTGGAGAGTTTGCCTTTGGAAAACTTGTTATTCCGCCTACCTACCCGATATTGTTTAGGTCATCAAAGTCCGTGCTGCACTTGGCCATGCAACCTTGAGCTTGTTGTGGATACCCTTGCATGCCCCCCCTTTGTAGAGGCCATTGCATGTTTTGCACCACTGTGGGAAAGGCCCCTAGGGTGGCCTTAGGGCACTCTTAGGGTGCCTAACCATCGAAAAAAAAGAAAATGCCTGCACATGGCGATGGCGATGGCCGCTGCAACGAGAACGAGCGTCGTCTGCATGCGCTGCAGGCCCGGACCCGAACCAGGGGTGGGTGCTGTGTCGAGAAAGGTGAAGCAGGGCAGGGCGAATCCTCTGCATGTTTTATTTTTTTACTTGCCTTCCTAGCGGCGGTTCCCGCCCGTCTCCTACCTCGCCTTCATCCTGTGACCCCCGTGTGTCCAAGGGGCCATGCCCACGCTGCACCGCCTTAGGGAAGGGGCCATGCCCTCGACTTCAAGCTTTCCCTGAACATCTTGACTAGAGATAGACCAAGATCATGCACTCCCTTCTGTTGAAAACGAGGGAGAGAGAGCGTTTCGAAAGAGAGGGAGAAAGAGAAAGATCCACGCTTGAGAGAGAGAGAACTCCATGCCTTCTCCTTCGCCATGGCTCCACCTTCCCCCTTTTTCTCTACCTTGCTCTGATACCAATATAAGTCCTAGGGTAGCTGAACATAGGATCCTCCGATCTGATACCAATATAAGACCTAGGGTAACTGAACAAGGATCCTCTTCCCTACCCCCCCTTGTATAGGCCTAGCTCCTAGCACTTTCCCTAAGCGGATCCCCAGTCTGCACTAGTCCAGTCTAGACCCTTGGCCTAGGTCCCCGACCGCCTAGGTTGGGCCTTGCCCTGTAGGACCCTTGTCCTGACATCAACCCCTTGAACTACAGTGTCCCATACTTCTATATCATTCCCAGACATCTGCTCCACCACATACTTGTGAGAGCAGGGTGTGTGTGTAAGCTTCAATTCCTTGACTAGCTTATAGTTCAAGAAGTTATGAGTTGCACCATCCTCCACTAAAATACGAACACGTTGTCCATTAATAGTGCCATGCATGCAAATCAAATCATGGGGGCCAAAGGTGGGTTGCCACATTGAAGCAGGCACACAACACTTGTGCTTTTCTTCCATATGAAGAACCTCTACATCACAATATTTAGGAGATGAATCTAATGTGAGGCATTGCACCGTGTGCATGGCCTTTTCTTTGCTTTGCAAAAGAGGACAATCTTTCTTGTTATGTTGGACCGAAAGACATCTAAAACACAAACTGTGTTTCTTTGCACGCTCAAATTAGCAGTGTTGAGAGACCCACACGGAGTATCTCGTGATTGCTTAGGCTTCTTAGCCTCTTGTTGACGTGGAGAGGTAGATTGTTTCTTATTCCTCTTGGAACGTGTGGGAGATCTACCTAGCCATTGGCTCTTAGCCACATTGCTCTTAGCTAAAGTATTCTTAGAGTAGGGAACATTTCCTTTCCTCTCTTGGTCATCATCACATCTTTGGGCATGACTGATGGCTTCTTTCAAAGTTTTTGGATGTTGGGTCTTGACATGAAGACGATAGTCTTTGTCAAGACCCCTATTAAAACCCAGTATCTTTTGGAATTTATCTAGACCTTCCAGTTTTAATATGATTTCCCGATACTTCGAAAGGTACTGTGTGAGAGAGAGGCCAGACATGCGGCATGCGTCCCATGCTAACCAATTCTTATCTTCTTCATTGGAGTCCAAAAACTCTTTGGAGAAAGAAGCTTGAAACGCAGCCCAAGATGGAGGACGGGCATCTATTGGAAATGTCATCCACCACTTATAGGCCTTGCCTTTAAGAGATAGACTTGTTTCCACAGCCGTCTTTATATCCGGCGTGTGTCTCAATCTATGAATATCACTCCATTTGCGTAAGAACGTATTGACCGCATCCTTGTTGCGATCACGCTCTTCCCCGTGAAACACAGGAATGGTGATATTCTTAAGTGAAGTCGCGGAGCGGAGCTTAGATCGACTCACACACACACACAGATACACAAACAGAGAGCTTACACAATACGCAATACGCAGTACGCAGAGAATTCATTGAAGGGTTATCTCTCAAATCTTCTTCTTCACAAAAGCATAAGTGAGTATATACAAAGAGTTAGTGATAAGCGAGTTAGGCGGGCGGCCGGCCATATCCATATAAGAGGCCACTTGGGCTTTAATCCCAACAACCTCCCACTTAAAGTCCAATGTGGCACTTTAAGTGGTCACATGGCTGCCATCTATCCAATGCCCAATAACTCACGACAATGCACAAAGCCCCCTCCTGGAAGTCCCTTTGTGAGTAGATCAGCAGGATTGTCCTTGGTGTGGATCGTCATCAGTTGTATCTGCTTGTCTTCAAGTACTTCCCTAATGAAGTGATATTTCACATCAATATGCTTAGTCTTTGAATGGAACACTGGATTCTTTTCCAATTGTATAGCACTTTGACTATCACAATATAACTTTGGCATATCTACTTTGATTCCCAAGTCTGCTACCAATCTACCCAGCCAAATAGCTTCTTTGCATGCCTCATTTGCTGCAACATACTCAGCTTCTGTAGTAGACTGCGTAATACAATCTTGTAATCGATATCACCATGATATGGCACCTCCAGCCAATGTAAAGACATAGCCTGATGTAGATCTCCTCTTATCCAAGTCTCCTGCATAATCTGAGTCAATGTATCCTCTGACACTCAAATCCTGACTACCATAGCATATGCGCATACTCTTTGTATGTTTTAAGTATCTCATGATACCTTTCACTGCCTCCCAATGTTTCTTGCCGGGATTTCACATATATCTGCTAACCACTCCCACTGCAAATGTGATATCCGGACGTGTAGCAATCATTGCATACATCAAACTCCCACATGTAGATGCATACGGCACCGTATCCATTTCAACCTTTTCCACCTCAGACTGTGGGCAATCTTGGTTACTTAGTTTCACATATGACGGCAATGGTGTCATCAATGCCTTTCCTCTGTCCACATGGAAACGTTGCAACACCTTGTCAATATACTCTTCCTAAGATAAGTAAAGCATCTTCTTTGACCTATCTCGCTAGATACGCATACCCAGTATATGACTTGCCTCACCCATGTCTTTCATGTCAAAAACCTTTGCCATTTTTGACTTCAGAGATGAAATTTCTACCATTTTTCTACCAGCAAGTAACATGTCATCCACATACAAGATGAGGATTATCAAGCTACCATCCTTAGCTTATCGAGTATACAGGAAATGATTTGTCTCACTTCTCTTGTATCCTTGAGAAAGCATAAATTGGTGAAACTTCTTGTACCATTCTCTTGGTGCCTGTTTCAAGCCATAGAGACTCTTTCTGAAACGACATACCAATTTCTCTTTGCCTTTCTCAACATACCCTTCTGGCTGCTACATCTAAACCTCCTCATGCAAATCTCCATGAAGAAATGTCGTTTTCACATCCATCTGATGTAAATTCAGATCATGTTTGGCGACCAAAGCAAGTACACTTCTCAATGTTGTCATCTTGACAACTGGTGAAAAGACTTCATCAAAATCTATTCCGTGTTCTTGCTTAAAACCCTTAGCAACCAACCGTGCTTTGTATTTTGGCTGTCCGTCATGAGGAGTAAGCTTATACTTGTAAACCCACTTACAAGGTAGAGCTTTCTTGCCCTCTGGCAATTGAACCAAATCCCACGTTTGATTCTTATGCAGAGCCGTCATCTCTGATTGCATGGCCAACTGCCATTTTTTCGAGTCAACCACTTGTAATTCCTCCTTGTAACAAGATGGTTCTCCGCAATCCGTGAGCATGACATAATTTAGAGGTGGCACATAACGATCTGGTGGTTTGGAGACACGCTCAGAACGTCTCACCACAATTGATTCTGCCTCTCTAGCCACTATAGGCTGTTCCTGAGCCTGACCATGTTGTCTTGATGTGCTAGCACTAGGTCCCTCTTCCCTGAAGACAACTCTTCTGATCTCCTCTGTCTTCTCTGGCTTAGCGTGAAACTTGGTTTCATTGAAATGTAAATCATTGCTACGAATAACTTTTCTGGACTCAAGATCCCAAAGCCGGTGACCCATCTCGCCCAATTCTCCGTAGCCAAGAAATATACACTTCTTGCTCTTTGGTTCTAACTTATTCCTGAACTCCTTAGGAATATGGCTATAAGCTTCACAAACAAAGACTCTTATATTCTTATACGAAGGTGCCTTGCCTGTCCATAGCATCTCGGCCACTTCACTCTTATCCAGAACCCTACTAGGAGACCTGTTGATCAAACGGACTGTCGTAGCCACTGCTTCCGCCCAAAATCCATCAGGCAACTCAGCATTTGATAGCATGCTTCTGACCTTCGCTCGTATGGTTCTATTTATACGTTCTGCAACTCCATTTTCTAAAGGATTGTATGGTGCAGTAAGTTCCCGCTTTATCCATTTTGCTTCACAAAAGTCTTGGAAAGCCTTGCAAACGTACTCTCCACCATTGTCTGTCCTTAAGCATCTCAGCTTCTGACCACTCTGATTCTCCACAAGTTGCAAGAATGTCTTAAAGACCTTGAGCACCTCATCCTTGTGCTTCAAGAAGTAAACCCATACTCTACTAGAATAGTCGTCTATAAAGGTACAAAAGTACGTTGCTCCCCCTAGTGACAAACTAGGCATTGGTCCGCATAGATCATTGTGCATAAGAGCTAACCGTTCGTCCCTACGATTCCTCTTTGATCTGTGCAGTTCCTGTGTTTGCTTACCATAAACACAATGCTCACAAAACTCGAAATCTTGAAATGAAAAGCCAGGCAAATAACCATAATGAGAAAGTATTTCCATTCCTCTTTTTGAAATATGTCCCAGCCTATGATGCCACAATGACACACTTGGCTGCTCAATCACATTAATTACATGGTTTTTAACCTCTGAAACATGTAAACTGTACAAAGTTCCTAACTTGTTCCCATGTGCTACAGTCATCGAACCTTTGGAGATCTTCCAAGCACTGTTTCCAAAAACTGTCACATAACCCGTATCATCCAACTTCCCTGTACTGATCAAGCTCTTTCGGATTGCTGGAACATGTCTAACATTATTGAGCCATAAAGAAGAGCCATTCTGAAACTTCAACTGCACATCTCCCACTTCAAGCATGTCACAAACCTGCTCATTGCCAAGTCTTACATAATCTTTAGTAGCCACATATGATGTAAACCACTTTTTGTACGAAGAAACATGTAAAGATGCCCTTGAGTCGATAATCCAATCACTCATAGCATGTCCATCCTCTGCAGTCAAGAAAACAGAATAAAAATTGCTTGTGAGGAAGATGTCACCAGTTGCTATACCAGAATCACTGTCTCAACCAGATCCTGTGACATTCACCTCTTCAATCTTCACTGAACTCTTCTTTTCATCTTGCTCAGGACTCTTTGTTTTGCCTTTTTCTTGTTTCCACTTTATACAGTCTCTCTTCATGTGACCCTTCTTGCCACACTGGTAGCATTCTATGTCATCCTTTGACTTCGAGTCACAAGACTTACTTCGGTTTTGTGCCTTCTTACCCTCCTTCTCTTTAGACTTTTGTCTGCCTCGAACGACCAAAGCACTATTGCCTTTGCCTTTGTCAATGTTCTTCCTGTCCACTTCCTTTGTAAGCAAGTTGCCTTCTACATTGGCACTCGTAAGACCCTCTAGCGCGACATAATTACTTAATGCCATGCGAAAAAGTCTGGCAAAGTGATTAAGAGAAACATAGCCTTCACTGAATTTGGAAAGACTATCTCCTGCTGTTAACTGGCTGAAAATTGTGTGAAATTCATTGAGATGATTTGACATGGCTGTCCCTTCCTTCATCTTCAAATCCACCAATTTCTTGAGCCAGTAAATCTGAGAAGCAACACTTTGTTTCTCATACATACCACATAGCTATTGCCATATGCCATACGCTGTAGTCTCTTCTGCTACGTTGAAGTAAACATTTTCTGACAGTGTCAACATGATTGTGGAACAAGCTAACCCGTCAAGCTCTTCCCACTCATCTTCAGCCATACCTTCTGGTCTCTCCCCTTTGAGCTTTAGTGGCTTCACTTATTTTTTCTGCACCAAAACCTGCCAAATCTGCTTCTTCCAGAATGGAAAGTTTGTGCCATCTAGCTTCTTTATATTGTAAAGAGTCTCACTTTGAGAAGATGCCATGTCTGCCAAACTGTTTACTCCTGGGAAAAATCCACGAGAGTTTCCCCTGTAAACTGGCCTCTGTACACAATAAACAAGCTGTA
The DNA here is from genome assembly GCF_014529385.1 of Adiantum capillus-veneris. Classification (NCBI taxonomy): domain Eukaryota; kingdom Viridiplantae; phylum Streptophyta; class Polypodiopsida; order Polypodiales; family Pteridaceae; genus Adiantum; species Adiantum capillus-veneris. The sequence continues at coordinate 37,161,129 of NC_140932.1, forward strand.
AACAACAAGCTGAACACCTCTCCTCAAGAACTGTCAGTATTTTGACAAATTTTGACAGTCTCCCATGTAAACTGAGCTCTGGAAACCAAAAGATAGCTAAAAAACAACCAAAAATAGCTGACCAGTGACAAATCTAAAAAGAATCTCTGTAATATGCTATCATGAAAGCATACACTGTCTCTTGTCTGGGTGATCACAGAACATGTATCTGTCTCAAGACTGAACCCTGAACAATGCCTCAACGGCTTGACGCATAAGATGCAATCCAGTGTCTACACAAAGTCATACATCCTATGGGATAAAAAACACCGCGAAGAGGATGCGTGTAGAGGGGAACTCCAACAACCTAATCCACCTCACACTGGGTAACCGAGGCCCCAGTGCTTGGCTTCAAAAAACCTCACACACGACCCTCTCAGATGGCTCAGCAAACTGCCCATAACTAGCATACATCCTACAATAGACCAATCACTATCCTATGACTGCTGCGGCGGTCTGTCTGCTAGCGTGACTCACAACTAGTAGACCCACAACCACAGTACATCAATCTGCAATACATGCCAGTGGTGTCAAGCCGTCGTATGGCCACACCTCCCCTGGAACCTGGCAAGCACAAGAAGTAGCAATGTAGACTGCAATGTATATATCTAATGATATATATGTGTACCTGGTCTATAAATGATGCTTTGAAGACTAATGAGTGATGTATGTCGATGCCGATATTGATGACGACCACCTCCTGCTTGCCAATCTACACAAGACGGGTTTCTTTGCGGTTGAAACCTATCTTTTGATGTAGTGCTCAGAACGAAATTCTAAGGGCATAAACAACTTCAAAAGGGGAGTAAGCCTCCAGGTCACCTTATGGAAATACTCATAGAACGCCGAGTGTGAATCAAAGATTCGGATCCAGAATCTGCCTGAAAAGTGCGCGCGCTCGATTATGCGAAAATGCACTGAACCTTGCTCTGATACCAATTGAAGTCGCGGAGCGGAGCTTAGATCGACTCACACACACACACACATAGAGATACACAGACAAAGAGCTTACACAGTACGCAGTACGAAGAGAATTCGTTGAAGGGTTATCTCGCAAATCTTATTCTTCACAAAAGTATAAGTGAGTATATACAAAGAGTTAGTGATAAGCGAGTTAGGCTGGCCATACCGTATAAGAGGCCACTTGGGCTTTAATCCCAACATTAAGTAATGCAGCTACCTTCTGCATCTTCTGCATCACTTGTCTCTTGGACTCCTTGAGTCGTTCGAGCTTGGTTCCCTTGAACCGTGCCACTTGTGGCTCCTTGAGTCGTCTGTGAATTCATAAATTTCACAAGTAACTTCGTAAAATTGGTAACATTCGCATTGAGTGCAGAGAGGTTGCTTTCAAGTACGCTTTGGCGATGTTCCAAAGTTTTGATAGAAGCCATATCTACAAGCCCATGATCTCCTAGATCATCATCATCATGCATATTAGTGTCAGCGTGCCCTGATTTTGATCTACGTGCTCAAAATCAAACGTGTGTGTAGGTGGGATATCCTCACTGGCCATGGTAAACACACACTAATGCAAAAAGAGAAAAAACAACGACAACTTGTACCTTGAGAAATTGAAGTATTTGTGTTTTGTATGCTCCGCGATTTGCATTGCATGCGAACCTCGCCTTGCAAAAATTTGAGCGCTTCACTTGTCGTTCGTTGTAAGAACACCTTTGATGATTCTTCGCAAAAAACTGTCGTTTTTTTAAAGGCTTTTGTTCACTTTGAAGCTACCTCCTTGAGGAAAAAAGAATTTTTGGAGGAAAACTTGACTTCCTCCGGGAAGTGAAAAGGAAGGATGAAGCTACTTTCTTGAAGTTTGAAGCTTTCCCTTTACTTCTAGTTTTCCTTTAAACACAAGTATGATATCTTTTCTTGTTATACACAACAAGGGTCAATAGCTTGATGGTAAAGTGTTGGCCTCTTACCCTCATGGGGTGGGTTCAACCCTCCTTCATGCAAGGGTTAAGTTGGCCTTCCTACGCATGCAACCAACGAAAGCCTTCGAAGCCTCGATGTCGTCGAGTTGTCGATCGAGTTTGCCTTGGTTGCCCGCCTTGGTCGTGCGTTGCGGAGGACGTAGGTGGGGCGGTCGTGGTTGGTTGTCGCTGTCAGCCCGCACGTTGTTCGCACAAAAAAATTGTGCATGTCTTCTTTTTGCTGCACAGCGAAGACGTCGCTGTCTGCGGAACATGGGGGAGAAGCAGCACGTCGTGTGCACATGCAACCCGCTTTTCCTCTTCTCCAAAAATAGCTCGATTACCAGTGAAAGGGCGGTGGTAATGCGTGTGCTAGTCTCCACCCAACTATGCTATCTTATAGCCTCCCCCTAGCGTACACATTGTCCTGCCGTGCCGGTGGCCTTGCCCATAGGACCCATGTCCTTACAGCTAAATTGGAAGAACCTTTTGCATCCTCAATGCAAAGGTTATGACCAAGTTGGGTGAACTTGTGGACAATGGCAAAGGCATAGCATTTGCAAGAGAGGGAAGCATGGAAGCAGACTCATGGAGGCAAGAGGGAACCCCCAACTCCTCGAGACCTTTCATGTTTCCCAAATCTCATTATTGTCGAGCGGATCCATGAGAGAATGGCCAAAGAAAAGGCACGCAGAGAGGACATCACCGACAAAGAATGGGAGTATGCACGAGGTTGTGGACCAAAGATAAATACAATGCTCATATCTATATAGAACTAATATGTAGTACTCATTTTCTTTGATTTTATCTTTGTAATTGATTATATATTGTTTTCTCTTGTATAGTGCCTTTCCTTTAAGTCTTTGTGGTCAAAGGGGTGATACTTTTGTACATGCCACATTGACGAGCTTTGAATCACCATGGATTGTGATGTCATGGAAAACTTTAACACAAATGGTGATGAAGCCAGGTACTGATGGACTATTGAAAGGGTACTAAAGGTCGATTTTAGAACCTTTCATACCTTTATCTCCGAGTGCAAGTGTTTTGGAAATGTGTCTAGATGACATGAGAATGGACTCTACATGGTGGACTCTAGTGCGTATCATACGGGGAGGTATGACAACTTAGTTTTGCCATGCAATTGTGAGCAGGTGAATGTAGACCTTCTATATCCTTATTTGCTTGTAACATAATATCAATGTCACTCGTTTCTCCTTTTTGTTCTATAGGTCACCTATATCCCATCAATCCATCAACCAAAACATTGGTTTGTAGTTCCGTAACACCTCAGGGAAGAACCACTTTTGCCACTAATGAAGTGGATACCGTCTTCGACCCTTTTCCATCTACTACTTTGAATAAAGGTGAGACAAGGGGCAAAGAGATCAATGATTGAATTCCGAGCGATGTCAATCTCAAGGAGGATGATTGCCATGATGATGATGATGAGATGGAAGATGACGAGTTCAAGGATGTTGAAGCTAGTGGATCCACAAATGACAATTAAATTTCTCTCTTTATTGATTTAGGAGCCATGGATTTAGATTTAGATCAAGCTACTTGTAGAGATCTTTTGAAAGACGATTTAAAAACATTTTTTATATTTTCTTCTATGAAAAGTTTTTTTTGTTGTGTCACCCATTCATCGATTTCTCTAATTCTCTTTCTCTCTCTCACTTATTCTCTCCTTCTCTCTCTAATGTTTTCAAGTATGCCTCCTCCCATTTCAAGAGAATGAGGAAGGTTCTTGCAAAAGTGCAGGCCACTTGCTCATTGTTGCAAGATAGAGCTTCAAAAAACTAACATAGATACTACCATCTAGTAAAATATGGGCACACTTCACTCTATCATGATGAAAATTGAAAAATGTGGTCTCGAAAAGGGCACAGAGAAAACAAATCCAAGAATACCCTCAAGCTAAGTATGCTTTGTTGAACGAGGGGCTTTTTGGTTCATCACAAAAGCAGACCATCCTCAAGCTTGGAGGGTGTAGGTAGAAGATGAGGGGTTTCACTTGTAAAACAGGCTTGTCTGTGTTGTGCTATAACAGGATGAATCGGATGCCTCAGTTTGTGAGAGACAATCCAAAACATGCTGGATGGATGTCACGGAGGTTGCTCCTGTGGGCATATGCGAAGTCCAAGGAATTAGTAACCATGCCTTGATAGAAGATGTCATCCATGTTTGGCCTCTCATCTCTGACGGACCACGATGCTTGCGTTACATGGAGGCGCATGCATAACTCTAGGATGGAGCTTCCTCTTCGTAAATTCATGTTTATTCACATAGCCATTGTTTCATGTTTTAATATCATTTTTTTTCATTTTTCTAAAATTTTATATAATGTCCTTTAAATTTCATTCACAAGAAAAATAGAGCGTAATACCAAAATTAGAATGTTTATGTACCTCTAGCCCAGAATTGACATGAACTAATTTTTCATGGTGCATATAGTTGTTCAAACACACTGGTGAAGTTTGGTCAAACTTGGAACTCATTTGCTTAAGTTATGCTCATTTTTTAGTTTATGGCCAAGTTTACGCTAAAACGGATTTTTTGATAGCTGTTTTGACCAAACTCTTGGTACTAAAATGATAAATTCTACTAGCAGATGCCTCACAAATGTGCACAACAGGAATGGAGATCTGCTCCATACAAAATTGTGGACATCTCATCCTCTACATATGAAAAATTGGAGCAAATCCCAACAAACATATTCATTAGAAAGTTCCAAGCAGTACATGGAACTAAAGTGAAAGCAACCATATTCCCCAAAGAGATGTGGACATTACACTAGAAGCCAGAGGTGATGGATAGTGCTAGATGCTTATAGTAGCTAGAGATATTTTTTCGCCTATTGCCATGGGGCACTAACTTCCAAAGAACTCATGAGCATTTAATACCAATGGAGAAGCGCTCTCATTGACAAGGATGGGGAAACTGTGCAAGTCAAGGTCATGAGTGACATCATCTACCAGGCAACTCCACTTGCCGATGGGCCACCACAACAGTCTACTCAAGACAAAATCAATTGATAAGGACAAGGCCTTCATCAAGTAGCAGGGCCATAAACTGATATATAAAGACGATCTACTCAAAGACAGAGCTCCCACTACGACTCATATCACAGCACCTCAAAGTGCAAAAGCCGTCTAGATACACTGACCCACTATTACATTTGGCTGTGGTAATGGTAGTCGGCTTGTCAGAGAGTTGATTCATCAAGTGTGAGCTCATCGACACCTTCATTTTACAGACTTGATTGAAGAAAACTTGAAGAGCACTGAAAAGAGAAAAAGCTACATCAATGTTGGACCCATGCTTACATGTATAGCTTGCTAGGCTTTGGGCATGATTGAAGACCTTCCAGAGACAAAGTACCAATTGGAACTTCTCCACAAATCAAAGCATAGTGTCAGAACAATGGGGAGTGCTTCAAAAACACCAACAAAGAGAGAAGACACGTGGATCTAGCTCTAGAGTACCAACCACAGATAGAAGCAACAGTCTAATATAGATCTCTACAAAGAGACCAAGAGGAAAGAGGGCATCCCATATGAATACCAGACAACAAAAAAGATGAAGAAATAGAGATCCCTCTTATTAGAAAAAAACCACAGTAGGAGGAGCACATTCCACAAGCACAACTGCAATGATCAATGGAAGAAGCTCAAAGGTTGAGAGAGGAATGGCTAGAAGAGAAATATAAATAGGAAAAGAAAGTAGAAAAAGTACAACAAGTTTCCTCCTTCGACTTTGATGATGTGGAATTAGATGCAAAACTCAAGGGGGTCAAAGAAGAAAGAAGATAGGGTGCTAAATCCGGCCTCAAGTTAACTGATGCTGCAAGACACGGGATTCCAAAAGAGCTACAGCATAAAGCAGATCAAAGAGAGAAGGAATCTAGGTGCCAACAAACTACAAATCTTGACTCAATTTTGGATTCCCCTCATAGTCTACAAACACAACACGAGGAGATAGTGCTAGAAACAACAACTACAACAAATGAAGTAGAGGGAACCAGGGAGGCTACCTCTCCCAAAGCACCTTCTCCACCAACTACAAATGTGCCTAAAGACAGACAAGCATCTACACAACCCCTCTCTCAAGTTGAAGTCATAACTAAACAAAAAAATTGGGAGTCTCTGAATGAATAAGAGGCGCAAGATCAACTTGACGCAGAATCGCTAAATGTAGAACAGCAACACACTGCACATGACAAAACTGCAAAAATACATAGATCTCCTCCAATTATTGAAGGGCGTGATGATGCATCAAAGAAAAATAAAGAGTTGATGACAAGAGATGTCCCCTCACTGTAGTCCACAAATGAGACAGTGTCTATGTAGATAGTAAAAAGGTTTGATTGCAGAAAAACGCTAGGCACGATAGAGCTTCAGTTCAATTGTCGCAAGATGGTGACTAGCATTAGAATTAAAGAAGTGGAAGAGGCTAAAGTTGTTCAAAAGAGAAAATAAAGAGATATCACATCCTAACCAGCTAGTGGATAGCTTGCAAAAGGAAAAACAAAAGCTGCAAGCAGATCTCGAGAAGTCCAAGAAGGATGTAGAAAACACTTATAGGGATCTAGAGAAGGAAATCAAGGCAAACAGCCAATTACAAGTGGAGTAGCAAGCTTTAGAAGAGGGTCTAGAAAGGGAGAAGAAAAAGTACTCAAATATCTGTGATTCATATGATGTAGTGAAACACAATCTCTCTATCCTCCTTGCCAATCAAGATGTTGCACTGCCAACATCTACTTCTCAACCCTCAACAACAAGTTCAAATGAAGTTAAAGCACTTAGGGATAAATTAAGTAAGAAAAGCTACAAAGGAAACTATTGGTGGTTGGCATGCTCACAACCAATGCACAGAAGGAGCATTAGATCAAAGAGCTACAGGAGAAAATTGCCAAAGCCAAAGATGATTTGAGTGCCCAAGATAAAATGTACGCTAGAGAGATAAAGGCCAAGACTGCGGATTTGCACGGCACCTCACAAGCACCTGAATATCTACCGGCCACCCAAACCACATACATGGAGTTCGAAAGTGTTGAATAATTGCCCTTAATAGACCTACCCAATATCTCAATCGTGGGAGGCATTCATGATCTAGAAGAAGACCAACAAGAAGTGGATGCTCGAGACGAGCTCAAATAGTGGATAGCAGACATGCCGAAGGGGGTAGCAAAAGAATACATGATATATAAAAAAGTTTTTAAATCTGCAGCACTATTGATACTACAACCTAATGAGCAGACAAAAAACTTCGGCCATGATATGCTAGCACAGGAAACTGCCCTTCATGAAGCAAGAAGCCATCCTATGGAAAAGAAGCTACTTCCAACCTTAGAGCTCAATGCACACGAAGACTATGAAGGGGTAGTTACTACCAAAGAACAGAAGAACATTAGGCAAAATTTGGACTCACAAAGGGGCCCTTTAAGGAGTTTGACTTTACCTCTCTGTACCAAAACGGACGCATGGATAAATTTTTGCAAACAAACTCCAAAGTTTGCGGAGGTTTGACAGTTAGAATGTCCTCTTCAAGCTCTATCTACTGATATATAGCACGCCATGAGATTCCTCATATTTTAGAAGATTCTTTTTTTGATTCACCTATGATGTGACAACTCTGTCGGAATCAAAAAAAGGTGAATCAAAATATGATTCACCTTTTTTTGATAGGTGATTCCGACAGAGTTGTTCATCAAAATATGATTCACCTTTTTTTGATAGGTGATTCCGACAGAGTTGTTCACCTTTTTTTGATTCCGACAGAGTTGTCACATCATAGGTGAATCAAAAAAAGAATCTTCGAAAATATGAGGAATCTCATGGCGTGCTATATATCAGTAGATAGAGCTTGAAGAGGACATTCTAACTGTCAAACCTCCGCCAACTTTGGAGTTTGTTTGCAAAAATTTATCCATGCGCCCGTTTTGGTAGAGAGAGGTAAAGTCAAACTCCTTAAAGGGCCCCTTTGTGAGTCCAAATTTTGCCTAATGGAACATGTAATATTCATCCTAGAGAGCCAGTCTTTATGGTGAAATAAATGGTTTGACAAGTAGTCTGGCAAGAGGAGACTGTCTACAAAAATGCTCCCCAATACCTTTGGATCGGCCGCGCTTACTGTCCTATCCCGAGAAGGTGGTCCTGGGATACATTTGCATTGTGGAAGAGTAGGAGAAAATTGAAATTGGACTACCCTGTTCTCATGATTGGGTAATCATCTTTTGATTTTAAAACTTGCATTGTTTCCTTGTCTCTTACTCTTTCATCCAAATGTAGGCATTTCAAGTTCTATCGTAGATTGTGACTTCGCATTTGCGCGAGTCTTCTCTTTGGTTTTGAGTGCTTAAACATTGTTTTTTGACATTTTGACCATAGGAGAGTGACATTAGAATTGTTCAAACATATATGTTGCAGTTTTTATGACCTCGTAAATGATGGCTTGTGATTTTGATACCTTGTTAGAATGTTGTCAAATTTTGTAGGTTTGTCTCTTTATGTCCATCATAGCTTCCCTTAAAGATTTGTGGCTATCCGAATCCGTTTAGTCATTGACATGGCGTGATGTCCTAGAGCGGTGAGAAAGGAGATATGCAGATCTTCTGATTAGCGAGTTTGTGATTTTCTTATTGAGTTGATACAATTGTTTGTTAGGTTCACTTCTTGAGGATTGATAACCTCAAAGAGTCTTTCTACCCCATCTGAGTCACTTCTCTCACTATTGACATGAGTATGTTAAATCTAGATAGCTACGTTATAAGTGTCCATCGTGGCGACCTGCTAACAATTTTGTATTGTGAGGTATACTATGGAATCCTAGTTCATGTCTTCCATGGCATGTTTTGATGTGATACTAAGTGAGTCTTAAATGTGGTTATATTTTTTTATTTTTTTGGAGAGAGAGAGAGAGAGAGAGAGAGAGAGAGAGAGAGAGAGAGAGAGAGAGACCTACTAACATCTTTTAACGGCCAAAGTTGGCTAACAAGAAAGATTAACATACACCATTATTTAAGAAAATCAATGAAAAAAGATATAAATTAAGTGCATTTTAGAAGCTGTGAGATGAGGGTGGTGTAAACATAAGTGAAGAGGGAGGGCATTGATGAAAGATGTAACTCTATATGTAGGGGTACAAAAACTATATGATCACACAGTATAATCAACAAGTTCTAAGAAGGGCTGCTCGATTTGTTCCTATTTATCTCTTTATTATCGTGCGCAAATCTCTTAGAGACCCCTTTGATCTACTCTTTGGACTCAAAACCTGTTATGGTCATCAACGAGCTCAAAGAATCATTGCATAATGTAAGAAGACTCCTCTCTAGGTAGAAGCAAAGGGTGCTATAGTAGCTATGTGGAAGAAGTTGGTGAATTATATTTGAAATTCACTAAAGGTAGTAGATGGTTGGAGGAGTGTCTCTCTATCTCTACAATCCTGTGTATCAAGCACCTAGCTATTTGTATCTCTCAACTACCCCATATCTTTGAATATCTATAGGTTGTCATGTGAATAGAGCAATGTATCGAGAGTGTATCAACTTCATATGCTCTCATAAGCTGGGCATTTGCATACAAATTGCTCCTCATCGCTACACCCAGCTATTTGTGTCTTTCAACTACTATATACCTTCGAATGTTTGCAGGTTGTCTTGTGAATAGAGCAATGTATTAGCTTTATTTTCTCTCATAAGCTAGACATCTACATACAAATTGCTCCTAATCTCTCCTCACCCTGCAAGACTACTACTCTGTGTGTGTGTGTGTGTGTGTACACACACACACACACACACACACACACACACACACACACACACACACACACAGAGAGAGAGAGAGAGAGAGAGAGAGAGAGAGAGAGAGAGAGAGAGAGAGAGAGAGAGTTATCAATGTGCAACTGGTGCAATACCTATGAATGTTAAGATCTTGACAAATGTTTACCTTTTGCAAGGCCTCTATATAAATAACTAGACTTTCCAACATACGTTTGTTTGTATGACTACCTTGCATAGTGTATGTTCTACTACAAGCTTTGGGTAGATGTGTGTGTAGGTGGTGTTGTGTATGCACATTCATTGTTTTTCTTTGTTCACTCATTTGCATGATTGAGAAGGCTTGGTGATATGCATTGTCTCATCTATGTGTTCTATATATCCCATATACATATATAATGGTGAAGACAATTTCGATAAGGGGACATGCTTACATGTAATTAAATCCACCTTTTTAAGCTTGGTTTTACTCTCCTTTTTTTTTCGAGAATTGTCATGTAAGTGGTGTACATTACTTTCTTGAGGGATCCCCATCATCCCCTTTCCACCTATGTATTGTGGCCTACCCACTCTTGGGTCAACAAGGGAAGGTGAGGAGATTCTTAACATCTACACCTCTCCTAGCCCCCCACAATCACGCTAGATGATATTCGCAAAATCATGATGACTTAGAAAATATCTACCTTTGTGTGAGACCATTGTAAATAAAAACATGTTTTCAAACATGCCAAGATCAAGCATTGTGTTGTCATCAAGAGCATATTGATCGCTGCCTAAGTCAAGGATTGGAAGATGGTCAAAGCTTGAGATAGAACGCTTTGGTTCCAAATTGGTTTAAAGATACATTCATGGCTTTGTACATAAGTTCTTTGTTTCTACTATCCTAAGCAGCATCATCGCCGCCGTTCGCCAGCCGCGGTGGGACGGTCCTACTCGTCTAGTGCTAAGAGGTAATGGATTGTTTTTTTGACCAACCCCGAATGCGAATGGTCAAAAAATAGGAAGACCCCAACATCTAAAAAACTATCCAATTCTCATTCATCAAATCTATTACCTTCCCCCGGCTCGAGACGTTTGTTTTGCGGCTTCTGGGTTTGAGAGAAAGGCAGAAGCTGTGAGCATTACATGCGAGCTGATTCGGAGAAGTAGCTAAGTGGAGAGTCAAGCTCAGGTTTTGAAGAGTACTCAGAGAAGGACAACGACTTAGCAGCTACATCGTCTTGCATCGACCCTGGGGACAAGGAGCCCTTCCGCATCACCATCATCGTCATCGTGCGCTCTGCCTCTGTTGCACTCCTCCTTGCACCTCCGAGCTCTATCGGTAGAAGTGGCATGAGTGAGCTCACCACATCTTTCATCAGCGGTCTATAGCTTGGTTCAGACTGTATACATAGTGCGGCTATGGCAGCTACCTGCGACAGCAAAACATACAAGGTGCCCAATGACTAGTCATATTCTTCAGTTATGTTGGATGTAAGGCACATGCACATGCCCGAATGGATGTCAAAGTTAGTCTGATTTCGCACATTGGCCTTGTGCTTGGTGTTGCTCTTATGGGAGAATGTATGTGAACCAAGCATGTTACTTGACAAAATAGAGCATACTACTTGAAACAGCTATCTTGTCAAGTGAATGTGTGGGTCCACCGCGTTTTTCTTACCAGATTGATGGATCCTTGAAGTTGAATTGACGACCTAGTCAGGGAAACTGCTTTGCTGGGGTGCCTTACTTAAACAATTTTCACGTATGTTGTTGTGGAGTGCCCAAAACATAGGCATGCGAAGTTTGGGGGAATGTATAGGTGCATATGTATATAGATACCTGATGTAAATGTTTCAAGTCCAGGGGCTCTTTCTCTAGTTTCAAATCCAGCATGTCCATAAGCTTGGCCCTCTCTTTTAACATGGGGCTAGCCTGAAAATTGCAGCAGGTGTCATTTAATCCAGAAGCATTTCAGCTTAATAGAACACAGAAGGCAGACTTTCTGTTTGCTTACCCATGTGACCAGGGACTGAGATCCTACTGGCATACTTTCATCTATGGGCTTTCGGCCACTAATAAGCTCCAATAGCACAACTCCAAATGCGTAGACATCGCTTTTTTCTGAAAGAATTCCTGGGTGATGAAGCAATTGGGTGGATTAGATCTGACAGTGTGGGTGGAGAGAGAGAGAGAGAGAGAGAGAGAGAGAGAGAGAGAGAGAGAGAGAGAGAGTACCATCTAGCAAATATTCTGGAGCAACATAACCAAAAGTTCCTTGGAGCTCCAGGCTCTTGTCATCTGAAATATCAGAGGTGGGGATTGCCAAGCCAAAATCAGAGACCTGCATCGTTGACAAAGAAACATTATGCCACGTTATTCCTTCAGCACTTACATAATGGTGCAATTCCAGACCTTGGCATTGAAGCTTGCATCGATAAGTATATTGGATGACTTAAAATCCCTGTGAATGATTGGAGGGTTGCACCTTTCATGCAGATGCTCAAGGCCTCTGGTCAAATAAATCTCTTAGAACAAGGGTAAGAGAGCTCTCAATGTCAGATAAATATTTGAAAGGAATAAGCTTGTTGTACCTTGCAGCATCAAGTGCGATTTTCATTCGTAAATCCCAATTCAATCCTGCACCTTGAGATGGGCCTGGAAAACGTAACAATCACATGACTAGTAATGTCTGACAGATTTACATGGTGACAAATCCTTATCTCATAAGCATCACTCCGTATTCGCACCTATAAGATGAGCCATTCTAGAAAAATTCCTTCAATTTGGCTTACTGGATGGACATAATAAGTCTCATGTAACTTTTTTTATGGGTCTTGCAAGAGCTGATGTTGCAGGTCTACAACAGATGGACTACCCCATCCTGCTTGCAGTGCAGAAAGAAACCATGGACGCTAGTAGGTTACATGGTTTACCTTGCTCACTCACGTTTTGACTGAGCTGGCAGCTTAGGCAGTAGATGCCCACAGATTATGGTAACATCAAGTTACCTCGTGTGTGAAGCGGGGTCTGTGTTAACAAACAGACAGTGCATGTGCGCCAGGCATCATGTGCGTGGGACAGGGAGTAGACATGTAAACATATAGTCATCAAAAGTATGCATCTCAGGACAAGTTAGATTGTAGTCGAGGTCGTAAACCCATGTGTTAAAATCCTTGAGCTACCTAGCATCACTCTTTCAAAGAATTCAGCAATTCATGATCTAGGAAAAGCTTCCTTGGCAGAAGACCCCTTTGTTGTCTGTTTTTGCCCCAGGAAGAGGGGGATGTCATGTGTATTTATATGTAAAATGATCAGGGATCAATGAAAATTTTACTGACCGTGGAGTTGATCTTCAAGGGAACCATTGAGCATCAGTTCATACACTAATAAATGATTATTGTGCTGCTCATTCTGAATGCTGTACCCAAGAAGGGCCACAAGATTTGGGTGTCTGATTTTGCTCATCAATTCAATCTCTCTCTGACAGAGCCGACAAATGAAAGTGAGTACTCCTTAGTGAGCCATCAGCAATAAATGAGTTTTGCAATGCTACCTGGAATCCATGTTGAACCCGTGGGCCTACTGCTGGGTAATTCTTGAGCAGCTTCACAGCTGCAAAGAGGTTCTCATCAAAGCGAGCCTTATAGATGCATCCTGATCCTCCTCTGCCCAGCAAGTTGTTGGTGCTGAAGTTATTTGTAGCAGCCTTCAGGAGTGCATATTCCAGAGCATTTGCTGAAGTGTCCGATCTGCTTGCTCTCCTGATCACAAGACGTAGTGAGCTGAATGCTCTTGACCAGCTTTGCTGATCTGTGCTGCCATCCACAATTCAAACAAGATATTAGCTTATGAATATGTAACCAGGTTTCAATTGCTTCATGATTCTACTTGGACCTTCAGTTGGATTGGACTTTGGGTGAGCTTTTTTGGCTTCCACAAGGGGATTGGCAGCCGGTTTTTGCATAAGCCGGTAGAGCAGCAAACAGAGAAGGATGGAGCCCAGTGCCAAGGTTGCGACGACAATGCCCACAACGGCCTGCTTCTGGAGATGTTTACCGGTTTCGCCACCATCAGCTCCACCTTTGTAGTTGCCATAGTTTCAAACAAAAAAGGAATTCAGGAAATTGAAGAGAGAACATGGATGGGTTTAGGTATTCATAATTGAGAGCACGTCTACCTTGTTGAGAAGGGGAGGCGGCGAGGAGCTGGTGAGTGTCGATTGTCTGCAGTAGTCGACCTTGGCTTCGAGAGGAGGCGAAGGCCAACACGTTTTGGATGAGGAATAGAGTGAGGAACATCAACCATACAGTTGAAATGGTGGGATTGTCCCTCATGGTGGGAGACGCGTAGGTATAGCCAGAGCTATGTGCTACAGCATGGTAATAGGAGCATCATTTATGGTTGCAATATTCCTCTCTCTAAAAGGGGGTGCAATGATTGTCCAAGAGCAGAGTGCGATTTCATACGAGGAAAGGCATTCGTGGGTTTCATCCATGTGCTCTCAATTGAGGATGTGCAGCTCATTGATGGGCTTGAACCAAAAGTGGCATGAGTGATTGGTAGCAGGTAAGCTCTCACTACTTCTCAGCGTCCCGTATTCGGCTTGAACGTGTGCGTGCCTGAGAGAGAGAGAGAGAGAATCCTGTCGCATTGTGGGCTTGCTCTGCTTTGATCGCCCATCAAATCAGATGTTTTTAGCGCACAAAGGGGGGGTGCTCGTGCGATGGAGCCATTGTCGGAAGAAGACCCCCCATCGGATATAATGGGCGACCCATCAGCGGCATGGCCAAGTTCTTTTGAGAGAGAGAGAGAGAGAGAGTAAAACTGTTGCTCCTTTTTCCTTTGTTTTTGGGGTTAAGGCCTGGATGGATCATGGGCTCAAATTCCGCTCAACCAAGCTGTTGAATTGAGATTCACATTTTTAAATGCAACTTCATTGAAACGGGCATGCACATGGTGTGATTCACTTGTGTGCATTTCCAATTTGCATTGTAACCTTTTAGAGATGCAGCTGCCCCAAAGTGCTTGCAAATGGGCTTGTCAACAGCGGGAGGCTTCACCTTGTAACTATGTAGACTAGTACTTAGGCACCATTGGTGGCACCTTTCTCTCTATCACTCAAGTGTGGTAGATTGGTTATGCCGTTTCCCTCTTGAATAACAGGTCTGGAGTTCAACTCGGTTAGATCTTTAAGGTCTCTTGGGATAGTTTCCTACGACATTAAAACTCTCTTATTCTTCTTCTTGTCTTTCTTTGGGCTTCCCATTGGCTCAGTGTACGTTGGTCGGATGAAGGAGAGGTTGCCATGTGGATTAGGATTGCCGAAGTCCCTCCCCCCTTTATATATGGTATAGATGTACCATGTAAGACATTAAAACTCTCTTATTCTTCTTCTTGTCTTTCTTTGGGCTTCCCATTGGCTCAGTGTACGTTGGTCGGATGAAGGAGAGGTTGCCATGTGGATTAGGATTGCCGAAGTCCCTCCCCCCTTTATATATGGTATAGATGTACCATGTAAGTTCATCGGAAGGGGTTTTCAAAATTCTAAGAAGTTCCAAAGGGCTTTAAAAATCCAAATTCTCGGTTGAATGCACACTATCAAAATTGTGGATCCGTCTGGTTTTGTTCTAACTAGAGAGAAAAGGGGCATGCTTGGAACTCTCTCGGTTTAGTTTAAAATTTCAAGGATTGAAACTTGCACAATTTTACCGATTTCCTCCTTGGACAGCTTGAAATCTAGTCGGAATTTTACAATTTAGCCGCTCAAAAATTCACTAAACCTTGGGGTTTTGGCCTTTAAAGGCCTTAGTATTCATATGGATCAAGGTCGTTCAAGTTTTGTTGTTTGACATGTGTCCCTTTTGAGCCTTAAGAGTCTTTAAGAGAATTGAAATGAAAGAAATTATGTCCTTTCAAATGATTCTTTCACAAAAGTTGAATGGAAAGTTGCATTCAACTCTTGTTTGGAGGGGATGTTACAAATGATTTGAAGTTTGAAAATAATAATCTTTTAGAAACTTTTGAAATTCTTTTTCTACCACAATTTATTTCAAACTTAATAAGTAAACTAAATTTCACAAAAGTCTGGGACATTGCATATAAACCGCTCCTCTAGTTTGTGGAAATTCCCAAAATACCCCTCGAATTTCAAAAATTTCCAAATTACTCTTGTATCTATTTTGCGTCGATTGTTTGAGATTTTCTAATCTTTATTCCTTTTTGACAATTGAGATCCGTTTTTGAGTGCTTAGTATGTAATTCGTCACAAATAAAAATAAGCAATTTTGTCTAGAAATAATGAAGCATTTCATCTCCAAAGCCTACATAACCAACTCAAATTCTAGTTTTAGCATTTTGTATTGATAGACAATCAATTTTCTTAAGAAAAACTACAAAACAAAAAAATAATCTTTAGAGAAATTTAGTCTCACAAATAGGGGAATTTTGGAAAATTTAGAAGATTTGAAGAGCATTTTGGGAATTTATGACAAAATATTGGAGGTATCGTGATAATTTTTTAAATTTGAGGGATATTTTGGGAATTTTCACAAACTAGAGAGCTATTTTGGTAATTTCTCTAAAATAAAAGTCTTCGAATTTTCCATTGCAAAAAGCTTTTCATTTTCTACACCCTTCACTTTTGCATTTTAAACGTTTTGAAAAGATCTTTTTATTTTTTCCAATTGTGGAGACCTAATCACTTTGAAATTAAGACATTTGGTGAAGTGTTTTGATTTTTTATTGTATCCAATTTGAACCGAAAATTGCAAAGTTCTTTTTAGTCAAGGCAAAAAGAGTGCGCCAAGTTAATGCAATGTGTTTTGTGCAAGTCAAAATGTCAAATTTTCATCTCATATCGTAAATGTTAAACCAAACATCCTTTTAAAGTAGATATTTAAATCTCTCTCTCTCTCTCTCTCTCTCTCTCTCTCTCTCTCTCTCTCTCTCTATATATATATATATATATATATATATATATATATATATATATATATATATATATATATATATACTCAAATAGATTAACTACTTATGAAAAAATCTCTTCAATATGTTTATATAGTGATATGCATGATTCTATAAGGCTCCAATCTTCCTCCATGGCAATAAGATAGAGCAAGATGTATTGTAAAGAGACATGCTTTTAAAGATTTTTTAATGAGGTTCTTTACGAATACATATACAAACAATTAATAACTCAAAGTTTTTTTAATTGTTAATTTTTAAGCTTTGTAAGTAACTTATAATTAAAAATGATAATTACTTATTTTTATTTTTATACCTTAATTGTTATGGTTGAAATTTGTGTACTTTTAATCATAAATAGCTTAAATTTTGTAAATCTACCCTTTATATCAAGGGTTAGGTAAAAGGTTTCTTTTAAATGCTACCCTCTCTCTATGTGTCAGAGATCATTATGAGCTTTTATCTTTTTAAAATAAATTTTTGACTCTCATGATCCCTCACTGTTTTGCCTTTGGAAGGCCCTTGGGAAGACTTCACCTTGTTTTTTCAAAAAATGGCTTGCATACACTCTTTGACAAAATCAACAACATATTATAGCTTGCACACACTCTTTGACAAAATCAACAACATATTATATATTTGGTATGAGATGGACCATGTAACAAAACTTTTTTTCTTTGTAGGTCTCTTTCCAAGGGTCTAGAGGATATATATTATTAGAAAGAGGGGTAAGACAATTTTGTCATGTACATACCATTATTCAACTTCTAAAGGTGGGTGCCCAAAGTAGTCCAAGTTCAAACACTTTTTGGCTTTCTAAAAGAAACCCTTAGTGTTGTGTTTGGTTAGGGAAAATTTCATTGTTTTCGGTGCATGATGGAGACTTACCTTTCATTTCACATCTTGACATATTTCAACATTCTATTGTTTTAGAATGCTAAAGTGAAGCTTCACTTTGCATAATTTTAGTAAATTTTATAAACACACACATATATGTGTTTTTTTTTTGGCATTCTATTGTTTTAGAATGCTAAAGTGAAGCTTCACCTTCCATAATTCTAATAAATTCTATACACACACATAAGTTTTTTTTATTTCACCTTTCATTCATAACTTCATCTGGCTTTACATTTCTTGCATTTTATAGCTTGATTCAAGTCAGTGTTAACGTTCGAAAAAGTCTCTTTTATTAAGCGACTGTTGGTCGAGTTTTCTCTTCACAAAGAAGAAAATCGGAAATACTAGCAAAAAATTTGAGATTTGCAAAATTTTGAATGACTTTTTCACATATTTCATCGGTTTCTTTTCCGTTTACCACGGTTTGCATCTAGCTAGTCTCAATTTTCAATCGACTCAAGACTAAGCCAAGGCAATCCTTTCCCAAACATTGATACCAGTTTAATTTAACCTAACAATTTTATCACTTTCTTGTTGTTTTTGAAAGCCGTCATGACCCTTTCACTTGTTTGGCCTACATAAGGTCTTCGTAAAGGGTTGTACTCACCCTTTAAGAAAAATCATTTTGGCAACTAAATACAATTATTTTAATGGATTTTCCAAGAGAAAAATTGGAGCCAAAATTTACTAATTTTACACTACTTTCCTCAAAATCGAGGTGGGTCTTTTTATCTTTCTCTCAATTGAGATTTTTCAATTTCAAAAGCGGCAGGATTGTGAGCTAAGATATACTTTCCCTAAACATTGGTTGCACTTCAGAGAGCAATTGTGGATTGTTGGGTAGAGCTTGTTAATTAGTGTCGCATGGCAAAGTTTATGATGTCAAATTTATTGGCCTACATAAATCCCTAGTAAAACATTGAACTCTTGGGAGCAATTGTGGATCGTTGGATAAATCTTGTCGATTAGCGTCACATGGCAAGTTAAGATGACAAACTTTTTTTCTTCCTATTTCTTCCAGGAGGGACTAGCCATCTTCAGCGAGAGACAACCCACATTTGTTTTCCTCTTTTCTACAAAGAGCGGCAATAAGAATTAGGTCAGTGACTTGCACACTCTTTTCTCACCCTCTTATGTAGGGGGTTAACTTTTCACCTTGTTTTCTTTCTTTCCTTTTAAGAGGGGCATTAACTAGCGAAGCCCTAAGCGCAAAAATATGCCTAACACGAAGCCCCAAACGCCATCGGGTAGGGTGCAGGCAGCCAAGAGCCCCATCACAGAAGCAATCCCTGTCTGCGAACAACAATCGACCCCCATCCGACCGCCCCAAAGCTTGCAGTTCGCTCTGAGCCCAACGAATGCCCACCTTGAAACCCACAGAAGACCCGCCGAAAGGGCCCCCCAACCCGGTGCGAGATCCTTGGAGTGTCCCCTGGCGAGCGCAAGCTAGGGTTTGAGGCCCGCTTCGCACAGGCTTCACAAAGCCAGTCCTAAAGTGGTAGTTAAATAGTAGGCCATTGTGACTAGGTAGTGGACACTTATTTCTCGTAAAGGAGGAGGAGAGATTTTTTAATTTTTTAACTAGGAGCGATATGCGCAAGTGAAGGGATCGATGCTTTTCTGTTGATCCACGTGGCATAGATGGATTGAAAACAAAAAGTAAATCCAACGCAGCAGTAGGTGATGCACGTTGAGCCTGAGACCAACTCAATTTTCCTAACCAACTCGCCAATCCCAATTTTCTGGTCTGCAAGTGTTGGATAAATGAGACAATTAATAACATGGGCATGATATGAGGCCACATTCAATTATGTGAAGAGGAGAAATGTGACTAGCAAAGGTGGTCATGCTCTATGATAGTCTCCAAGCTTTTGAAACTGTCTTCTATGGTTTTTTTCTCTGGACATTGCGTATGGATTCAACAAGTGGGCAAATTTCTTAGAAGTATATTACAAAGAAAAAATGGGAATATATTATTCTTGGTAAACCTTTACAATTGCTTAATTTATCCATTGCATACCGTCCCAAAACGTGGGTACATTTTCTCAGTATTCTACCACAATGTGAATGGAAAATTATTTTCAACCGCCTTGCTTTCCTTGCTTAATATGGCTTACAAGTCATACAGTTCTAGGCTTATTCATGGGAGGAATTTGTTTAAGGAAATAAACTACCATTCGAAGTTCACCTCGTGACAATTCTTAGCAAGTAAGGGGGGCCCAATCAGATTAAATCGGAAATTACAAAGAATCAATGTAGATACGAGGGACGCAATGAAAGTCGAAGGACAATGCCGGTTGTCGGGCGACGCAGCAGACAGGAGGGCGTGTGGGGCTGGGCAAAGCGGAGGGTAGAAGAGCAGAGGACTGAGGTTGGAGGGTGAGAAGGAGGTGCCGAGAGCTTCAGCCGTGTTAAGTGTTTTTTTTCATGAATTGAGGCCTTAAGGCAACTCAACTTGGCTGCTTGAGTGGCTACGATATACTTCGATAAGGCAGATGAAGGAATGGTTATGGTTTCTAACGCGCCATCTACCTTTTACAGAGGTACTAAAGCAATGCCCTGAGAGGTAAGGTAAGAAAGGGAATCGGAGGAATCTCGAGCTAATTTGAATAAAACATACTACGTGCCAGTATAATGTGCCAGTGTAAGTGGAGGGTGTCTCTTCTCTCGACATTGTGAATGGATCAATCGGCCTAGGTTCGATACCCAGGGGCATCCTTCAACCTTGAGTTATCCCTACAATAATGCTACTCATTTGTTGAGGAGTTCTTTTTAAGGAGCATAAACACTAATGCGAAGTTGCTAATTGAAATGTAAGTGTGGTGTAAGGGAGCTCTCTCGCAAAGGAGCACGGCATAGACTCACATCCCAACTCTAGGGTGACATTTTATGGACTTGGCTGTCCACACTTGGCCAAGCACTAATCAACTGCCATCCAAGCTTCTGGTGTCGTGTCACTCATCCGTATGCCCATCCAAGGCTCCTAGCTAGAGCTAGAAAAATAATTTTTTCGTAACCGAAGAAAATAAGGGCAAACTTGAACTTCCAATGATTTTTTTGAAGCTTTTGTCGATATTTACATTAAAACTTGTGTAAATTTGCCGGTTTTTTTCAAGGCAAGCTCAAAATCTAACCGGGATTTTATGATTTTAGCTGGTTAAAATACATTCTACCGCAATATTTTTCTAACACTGCGAGTCCTAACATCTTGTATGGTCATTTGGGTCCTGACAATTGATCCTACCCTTGAATTATTGTGCTTTGCACACTCTATCAGCACATGCTACGTGTGTTGCATACTATAGATGACCTAAATTGTCTCCATCGCAAGTGAACTTCACGTCTTCGAAAACATTATGGAACCAAGAGTGAAAGACAACCGTAAGGTAAGAACTAGTTCTTGGTTGGGGTACCATTGACCTTCTACCCATTAAGTTACTTATTTCCAAGCTGATAGAAGGCTTTTTCTTTTAAGTGCGATATCATTTTTTAATAGAAAATTACCTTATTTCCCTTTCAAAAAATATGAGCAAATAGGTTTTGCATGCCTCTCACCTTATGGTATGTCACTCGGTAGCATGGCCTTTCATTCTTTAGACTTGCTAGCATAATTCGTTGCCATTTATTAGCCATGAGTTTCTCCGCTGAAGGTATTATAAGTGTAAGTCAGTACTATTTCTTCTTTTTCTTTTTGCATTAGGAAGAGAACGGAGTTTAAAATGGCTTCTTTATTTGCCATGGGATCATGGAATGTGCGAATAGGTGGTTGGCATGTGGACTAAAATGGTGCATGTGGTAGGACTTAAAAGTGACTAGTCGAACTCATAGCAGCTAAGGTACGGGACGGGACGTTTTATACGGGGCGTTTAATACACGTATTAGACGTATTTTTCAAGGATCAAAATAAAATACGTCGATTTTTTTCAAATATTCTTTTTTACAAGTATTATATTATATGGGTCCACACAAAGGTATATAATTTATTGAAGTCCAATGTTGCACATAATTAAATGGAAAGTTGACATGTATAAACCTTAAACACATTGCTCAGTCAATAAGAATTTCAATTCTTTACAGTGTACACAAATGCCCACGTTTTTTACCAAAGCAACGTACTGAACGTTTTAAAACGTCCCGTTCTGTAGTCTATTTAAAAAACACGTTTTTTAGCTGCTATGGTTGAACTTGTAGGCTTTGAAGTGGAGATAAGTAAATATTTGGTAATACAATGAGAAAATTTATTATAAATTAGAAAATTTGAACCTAATCCTAAAAGTTGGAAAAAAAACCAATTTTCTCTTTTTCTATAATTTGCCAATTTCTCCTCCTCTCTCTCATAAAAGGTAGTCCCTCCAAAACTGTGCTAATCATTTCCCCCCTCCTCTCTCTATCCTACCATCTCTATCATCTCTTCACTTCAACTTGCAACTTGTATATCTTTTTTCAAATCACCTTCTCTCCTTAATGTCTCTTGCACTAGAGGTTTGAAATCCTTCCTTTCCACCGCCTATTTAAGCTCTCCATTGCTTTGTGAACCTCACCTTCACAACTCTCCTTGACGATGTAGATCTAAAGCATTAACTACTTCTAGAGGTTCTCTCTTGATAGGATTTACTTTTCTCAACAACTTTCCTACTCCTTCTTTCCCATTTATCTATGAAATGGTATTCCCTCACACTACAACTTCTTTTGAAAAAAATATCTTCTCATGCACCGTAGCATTGTTTGGTAAGGCCATTAAGCTTCTTTGGGTGCATTGTTATGTAAGAATAGTGAGATTCATTCTTATTTTCAATATGTTCATAGCTATGCTTACCATATTGTTAATGATTTTCTACTTGCAAGTGGAGCCTCGTAGCAGTGTCATTAACCATTTATGTATACAACTTAACTTTGCTCTTATGCAACTAAGAATAGAAATGTACATGAACTAATTGTCGGAATTAGGGTTGCACAGAAACACACACATCTTGGAGAAGACAAAGGAAGCTCAAGGCACACAATAGAGAGTGTGTTACTTAGTGTGCAATGGAAAGATAGATAGCCCTAGAGTGATGGACGTATATACAATGCACGGGGGAAAAAACCTCCTAAAGAGGGAAAAAATGCCCCGGAGGTCCTAGTGTGTTCACACACATCACTACCACATGTATATGGTAACAAATCCCCCCTGGAGTGATGCGATGAACGAGAGCTGGCACATGAGTAAAGGGAAGTGCCATGCCCTGAGGACAAGATCAGTCCACAAAGGGGAGTAAGCCAAAAGCTTTGCGGAAAGCTTCAAGCTTCTCACAAGACAATGCCTTTGTGAAAATATCTGCAAGGTTGTCCTGTGTTGGCACATAAGCCAAGCTGATCTCTCCTACTGAGAGCCTCTCCCTGACATAGTGGTAATGCACCTCAATGTGCTTTGTGCGAGCATGAAAAACTGGGTTCCTCGCAACTGCCAATGCGCTTTGACTTGCCAAGCATGAAACAAAAACCACTTGTGGACACTCGCGTGTCAGAACAACCAGCCCAATCTGAGTCCGAAAAAGAATGTAAGTCTGGCGGCAATGATTTCCCCTTGGGATAAAACAAGCCAAGATGTAAAGTGCCACTAAGGTAGCGGAAAATCCTCTTGACAGCCTGCCAATGCTTAGACCCTGGGCTATGCATAAATCTGCTGACCTATGAGATTGCAAACTGAATATCCGGCCTCGTGTTGCATACATAAATGAGGCAGTCAACAGCAGTTTGGTAAAGAGTGACATCAGCAGGATCGCCAGCATCATGTAGACTCAACTTCAAACCTGTTTCCATGGGAGTGGCAATAGGTTTGCAATCCTCAAGTCCAAACTTACATAGCAATGTCTCTATGTATCTTTTTTGACACAAGGCAATACCACCATCACACTGCTTAAACTGTATATCCAAGTAATGATGCAAGAGCCCCAAATCTTTCATCTTGAAAGTAGCATTCAAATCAGCCTTAAATTCAGGAATGTGTCTCTCATTTGGTCCAGTGATCAGCAAATCATCAACATAAAGAACCACAATGAGAAGTACATCACCCTCACGCTTTACATACAATGTGCTTTCTGTTGGACTGTTACGAAAGCCTTGTTTGACCAAATGAGTGTCAGCTTTCTCATACCAAGCACGAGAAGATTGCTTCAACCCCTACAAAGCGTTGTTACATTTGCACACTTTGTCCTCTTGTCCTTATGACAAAACCGCGAGGCTGCATTACATAAACTTCCTCAAATATGTCACCATTCAAGAAAGCAGTAACAATGTCTGATTGATGTATATCCCAACCAAAATGAGCTGCCAATGCACATAGAAAACGCACAGTAGTCATACGACAAGTGGGAGCAAAAGTCTTTTCATAATCTATGCCTTTTTGCTGTGCATAACCCTTTGCAACAAGTCGAGCCTTATGGCGATCGATCTCACCATCCAGCTTGCGTTTCAACTTGTAAACCCACTTCGTACCAATGGCCTTTTTGCAAGGAGATAAATCACATAAAGTCCATGTGTCATTTTCTATAAGTGCATCATATTCTGATTGCATGGTAGCCATCCAATTTTTTGAATTTTGTGCTTCATCAAAAGTCAGAGGCTCCTCAACATCATGTAAGCTAGACACAGCCAAAGCATAACAATTTGATGCATAAGATGCATAGCGAGAGCCTGAACGAGTACGACTAGACAAAGGTGCATCCAATTTACTATCACGCAAAGTGTGCACCAGCCATTTTGGCATACCTCTAGTCTGCTCATTTTCAACCCTTTCCTCATCAAGTACATCATGTACATCTGCATCAGTAATAGGCTGATCTAAAACATTTTCAGAAACTCCCATAGGCTGTACATTTGCCTCATTGGAACTTACATTCGTATTTCCACCACTGAAAAGAGGCAACAAAGTGTCATAAATGTCCTGTGAGCTTACATTACTGTCTCTAGTACATGACAGCAAGGGCTGAACAGAATCTTACACAAACACTACATCCCGTGAAACTAGAATACGTTTTGTTTGCGGATGATACAACCTGTAACCTTTGCTTTCAGCACTATAACCAACAAAAATACATTTGACAGCCTTATCATCCAATTTTCTACGCTGCACTTGTGGCACCAAAGTATATGCCAAACAACCAAAAACACGCATGTGCTCAATAGAAGGCTTTCTATCATGCCATGCTTCATATGGAGTAATAGACTGCAAAGCTTTCGTAGGTCACCTGCTAAGTACATAAGTGGCACACATGATGGCCTCAAGCCAAAAAGAATGCGGTAAAGCTTGACTTTTGACCATACATCGTGCCATTTCCGTCAGTGAGCTGTTTTTCCTCTCAGCAACACCATTTTGCTGAGGTGTATAAGACACTGTATATTGGTGTTTTATCCCACGACTAGCCAGAAATGCATTAAATTCATGAGACATATACTCCCCCCCTCGATCGGAATGGAGGGTGCCCATAGTACATTTCGAGACATTTTCAGCCATAGCCAAAAAAATTTGAAGCACATAAAAACAACGGACTTCGCTTTAAGCGGAAATACCCATGCATGCCTGGAGTAATCATCAATGAAAGTCACGAAGTACAGGTAATTGCCCAAGGACGGAGTTTGCATGGGCCCACAAACATCACTATGCACAAGCTGCAACCTGCATGTGGCCCGAACTGAACCATCCTTTGGAAACTTAGAACGCTGCATCTTACCCAAAATACAGCCTTCACAAACATGTTTGACAGGTGCTTCAAGAGGCGCAAAGAAGCAACCATATCAGATTTCTGCAAACGCAGCAAACTAGCAAAATTCAGATAACTAAAACGTGCATGCCAAAGTTTTGCATCTGAAATAGCCCTTGAATCTGCAACAACATTTGCAAAATTTTGTCCACACTTGTCATACAAAGTGAGCTTATACATCCCACGGCACAAAAGCCCAGATGCAACAATTTCATCACCAAAACTGAGATCATGAACTGTACATCTGTCATCTACAAATTTGACTACAAGTCCAAGTCTAGCAAGTGCGGATACAGAGAAGAGATTCTTCTTGATCCCAGGTACATAAAGTGCATCAACAAGTGTGAAAGAACTGCCATTAGCAGCAGCAAGCAAAATCTTTCCAACTCCTTGAACTGGATAAGAGGCATTGTTGGCACAAGTGACTGAATTCCCATGAGGGACAGACTCGAGAGAGGTAAACAATTCACGATGTGAGGTAATATGCTTTGTAGCACCACTGTTGAGATACCACACATGTGAATCTGCAACAACTGACAAGCATGCA
The DNA here is from genome assembly GCF_014529385.1 of Adiantum capillus-veneris. NCBI lineage: Eukaryota > Viridiplantae > Streptophyta > Polypodiopsida > Polypodiales > Pteridaceae > Adiantum > Adiantum capillus-veneris. Next base: position 37,187,004 of record NC_140932.1, read on the forward strand.
TCATGGACAGCAGGATTGTAAGTGCACTCTGCGCTAAACGCCCATTCTGCATCAACATCCGCATTACAATCTCCTTTCACAGAAGACTCAACAATGGCTGCATTTGTAGTGGAACCAGCATTTGCAGTGGAACCACCCTCTTTCTTCTTAGCCTCTTTGGCCTTCAACTTAGGACACGACTTGATCAAGTGATCATTGGCTTTACAATAATGGCAATGCATCTTCTTTTTGCCCTTATCACCAGAATTTCCAGACGAATTGCTGCCAGCAGAAGCATTAGGAACATAATTTTTGCCACTCACAGTAGAACCATAAGAAGTGGCTGCATTGCTATTACCACCCTTTCTTTGAGAAGCAATAAAAGCCTATTCAACTGCACGCTGTCTAGTCCTCTTTTTTCTGGACAGTGACTCTTGCAATAGCAATGTGCATAATGCATCAAACTTGACAACTTCTAGATTTCCTTGGGTCATAAGTCTCCAAGTACTAGCAAAAGTCTGGTAAGAATCTGGTAAGGCATCAAGAACAGTCTGCACAAGGGAATTGTCTGAAATAACTTCACCTGCAGAAATAAGTTTCTCATTGATATCCTTGACACTAGCAAGGAAAGTGTCCATATCATCTTCCTCATGCATAATCTTCGACTCTAGCTCTTTACGCAACAAAGAAATTTTAGCCTCATTGCAGCTTGCATAAAGACCTGCTAGAATATCCAAAGCCTGTTTTGCAGATTTTGCTGAACGAATGTGAGGAACAATGGTGCGCTTCACAGACAATGCAATCAATACATGAGCCTGCGCATCCTTAACATCCCAACGAGCTTGTTCTGCCGTAGGCAAAACAACTCTAACAGCTGCAATCCTTGCAGCAAGACCTGTAACATCTCAACATCGCCTACATCCTCAGAACTAGGACGTACATCAATGCCCTGCACAATGTTCTAGAAACCCTTTGACACAAGAACATGTTGCATCATATAAGCCCACATAGGGTAGTTGTCCCCATCCAACCTGTCCTCAACAGCAAACATCTTGAACACATCTGTGGTGTTGTTGTCAGCCATGAAAAATGCTACACCTGATGTGAAAACTGCCTGAAAATAGGAAAAATGGAGCGGGAACAACCTGTGCTATATAGCACAAACCGTAGAAGACTATAAGGCACCTGTTATGCAGAAAACGGCACTGACATAAATTCTGCACAAAATGACGAAATAGCATGTGCACTACTGCCTGTAGTGAAAACGGAGGCCGAAATGATCCCAAATCAAACATATGAGCATACCAAGCTCTTTGAGCTTTCCCAAAATTTTTGTCGACCTGCGAACGCTCGCCAAAGCTCACTGAAATCGGAGAAAGTGAGCAAGCGTGTGCTGGAGTAGCTGGCGACTAAGCCCGGGAGGACGTGACCTGCTCTAATACCAATTGTTGGAATTAGGGTTGCAGAGAAACACACACAGCTTGGAGAAGACGAAGGAAGCTCAAGGCACACAATAGAGAGTGTGTTACTTAGTGTGCAATGGAAAGATAGATAGCCTTAGAGTGATGGGCGTATATACAATGCACGGGGAAAAAACCTCCTAAAGAGGGAAAAAATGCCCCGGCGGTCCTAGTGTGTTCACACACATCACTACCACATGTATATGGTAACACTAATCTTTAATTTCTTTGTATAGGTGGTGTTACATTCCTTTCATGGATTCCCCAAGTGCACAAGACCTTGGAGTGTTATTGAATCAATATCTTGCAACAACAATGTGTAAGACGATAGTGCTTGTGAGATTGTTGTTGACTACAAGTGATTTCTGTGGTAACAATGCAACCTTGCAAGTTCAAAAGGAGCACACAAGGTCTATGTGAGATACATGGATTCTTGGACACACCACTCACTCACGAAGAATCAAGGAAAATCAATATGGTAAGTGGCTAGCAAAGGTACAACATGTGCATATAGCTTCTCAATGAAGCTCAAGAGAACTTTATCTCAACCAAGGTTTCTTGCAAAATGTACATGTCCTTCTAGTTGAATACTTAGGATTGCCTCATATATTATTTGATCTCATAGGATGCTTCAAATGTGCACATGATATATATTTTTTGTTCATTCTTGTAGATATATTCTCATCCGATTGTGTAGAGTGGGAGCCAGTAGAATCGTGGACCTTGATAAGGTGTTATTGTCTGGTTATGTATCTCCAGACATCTTTTTAAAGCGAAAAGTATGTCATACCCATGGGTATGATAATCTATCTGCCATTCACTCACCAAGCTTAGAGAGTTTGGAATGGTTTACACTAGACAATACATTGAAACAACAACCACAAGGATAATGGAAGCAAATGTGCATATGGAAAATGAGTATAAATTCAAGCAAGACCACCAAGATACCCCTAGCACAGTTAGAAACCTGTTTGATGAGCAAGATGGTGCTTCAGAGCAACACAATTGAGATTGCCAAACTATGTATAATCGCCAATATGAAGCATTGATATGATCAAAACACATTGAATACAAGGTCTTTTACAATGGTTTTTGACACGATCTTCATTCTACTCTCAAGACATATTGAATATGTGAAGTTGTTATCTGGTTCTAAATCTGAGTGTTGTGGATCTCCTAGTAATTCAATCTCCACATCTATTATCAGATTCTCTTCTATTTTGTCTATAGTGCATTGAGATACACCAACATTGAATTGTTCTTCATCTTCGTTTTGACAATCATATTACTAGGTTGGAATTTCCTCCTTGTAGCTAGCACTTTTGATGTGATTCAATATCTTTGCGTTGCAAAACATATACACTAATTTTTTCGCTCTGTCTGCTAATAGTCTGTAGTAAATAGTGCTGTGAACATACTTGTACATACTTTAGTTTCTCTCTGAACTTGAGTTTGCTGCACATTGTGCTAGTATTTGTATTGTAAGGGGACGTAAGGTAGAGTAATGCTCTCCACCATTCATCATCCACCACTTCCATGCAGGTTGCTCTTTTGCCATTACCTGTACAAAATCATTCACAAAAGTACCTTCTTTTAATTTAAATGCACTCATTTCTTTAATTCAATCAATTTGGTCCTGAACATTGGAGTAGAACGTGTTGACCACGTGATAGAAATTGTTGACCACCTCTGTATTGGATGTTAGATCTAAATTCCAAAACTTACGGATCGAGCATGTAAGCAACGCTATGGAGTGGAATATGAGCACTCTTCAACCTTGCATGAAATTACTTGGCCAAATTAATCACTGTTTGCCAGAGAATGGTAATCACCACTCCTTCCTTCTCTACTACAGACTATTTCAGCTCTTCGGGATTTTCAAGACTCTGTTGGACTGACCACCATGTCATCCACACTTTGCCCAAATTAGGCGCCCTTTGATCAAGGTTGCGAATCAGGAACATAATGGGCATCATTACATGGTATGCATCCATTAAACTCCTCCACCAAGCAGCCTTGCTTACATCGCCAGGTAGACATGTAATTTTATCTTTCACTTTTTCTTTATGCTCAAGCTACCATTCATCAAAGACCGTGCAATTGAATGTGCCAATCATAGCGCACTTATTGTGGCGAAGTGATTCCAATGTATAAAAGTGCGTGCAAAACCGAGTTTCAGTAGGAAGTTTCAACATCACTGACATGTGCATTCTATGCAAATCGAGCACTCTTTGTTGTTTCAAGATAAATTTCACAACCTGACGTGCTGTGTCATTTATTTTGGCGAACCACGTGGTTTCTTCGCTAGTGTACCAATCATTTAGCACCAAGTTTAAGCTGTGCGTATTACAACCATTGGCAAAAATGTGTGGAAAGCACTTCTTTATTAATTTACTGGTGTTTTTACAATTCTTTGCGTTGTCCATGACTACTTGAACGACATGTTCAACACCAATTTCTTTAATTATAGTAATCAAGACCTCAAAAAAGTATTTGCCACTTTTAATTGCACTAGAACTATCAACCGCCTTTATAAACGTTTCTTTCCTTGGACAAACCAACATTACATTGATGACCAGCTATCACTCACAATTGTGCATCTTGAAAGAGAAATATTCCCAAGTATTATTTTGCCAACACACTCTTTGACTTCGATGTAACATTTATCCAAGATAACATTTCGTATCGTGTGATAAGAAGGAGCTGAAAATCCTGGGCCAAACTCACCGATTTTCTTCCAAGCAACCTTTCAATGATTGTTGTCTACCATAATCAAAGCACTCCCAGTGAAGAATATTGCTTTGGCGAGTGCAGTTTGTGCTTCCTCTAGAGACTGCACTCAAAATCTTTGATGTAATGATTTTTGACGCATTTGACCAAGTCCACCTTCATTGTGATGCTTAAGACAAACGCTGCTTGAAATTTCCTCCCCCTGCGCAGGCTGTTCTCCAAGGTTAGTTGGCATCACCAAAGGATCTATGGAGTTAATATTTGGCTCTGACAACTCTTGACTTGCAGTCACAGAGCTATATATCTGTTGTCTCTTGCCACCCTTTTTAGCGAGCTCTTCTCTCAAACACTTTGCAATTGCACGTGCCTGAGGATGTTTACAATTCTTACAACTCTTTTTAACGCTACCCAAAAAATGGTCCCTAATACGTGGTGCACCGCCTGATTTTGTTTTGAGACAAAATTTACATTGCCACTCCATATATTGGCCGCATATGTTGTGAGCTTTTCCAGGAGCTTTTTTATTCTTTGGCTTCTTCGTACCACTTGTGCCCACATTTTTCTCCATTGATTTGAAAATAAAACTGAAGACATATGAACCAAATGTTTAGTTTTTAAAACATTTTTCTTATTTTCATTATATATTAAAAAACCATTCTCTATGAAAGTAACCGAAAAGCACAATATGAGATTTTCAATGCACACTAGTCAATCCATATATTGATCACCTATGTTGTGAGCAAACATACACATTACAATACACTCTATGCACGGCATAATAACTACAACAATGCTATGACTTTCTCAATTCAATTATTATTATGATGATTATTTGTATGTCCACTTTGATTTGCAAACAATAAGACACATATACTTCAAATGCTACAAAGAATAATCAACTTCTACACTGAACAATGTCAGTTGTTTGAAAAAAATAAAAAAAAGCAATAAAATATATGATTGATCATTTCACACACTAATAATCTATCATAATATATAATGCACTCTCTGTATAAACCAATGCATGAACTAACGCAAATAAATCTTCAATAATATAATCACATAATTGAGGACTACTTGTACCCAGTATCCTTATTGCCTACGAGCAAGAATAGAGATTGGGAGGAAAAATTATATTCTCTTAACTTCTTTCATATCTACATTTTTCACATAGTAGAATTATCATAGACAAATAATCCACATGATTTGAATTTCTATCACTTTCACTTTGTGCCATGTATTACGATTAACGTATGAATTAGCCATAAAATACACTTTTAGCAACATATAGTGTTTTTCTTTGGCCTAGAAAGGCTCAATGAAATACTTCTTTCACCGGATCCCATCATTAGACCCCTTCTAGACTATAAATTTTCTTTTGATATAGATGTATTTATTTTGCTATGAACCAAGAGGATTTGTACACACAATTAATTCCAATCACTAGACAGAAGATAAATATCATAGTAAGCACAAAACTACAGTTCCAAAGAACAATTTGTAGCTTGATTGGTCGGTAGACGCAAGAGAGAGAGAACGGGGATTCTTGAATTGCACTCCATACCAAACTCTAGACTTCATGTCATCTATGGCATAGCTCCCTCATGTAGTTTTTGGTGCTACCTCACAAATTCTCAAGCAAGAAGCCCGATGATTTACTGACAAGATTGCAAACTTCTCGATAGAAACTTTGGTGAACCCAATTCAAACCTGCTAGGGTGAGAGTTTGTGGGAGTAATGGATGATCACAAAGGTCAACATGGTGTGCAATTTGATGGGGACGGTTATGGAGCGAGCTCAACGGAGTGAGATTTTTTTTTTTGAGGGCCACCACCACTACCTCCCATTGCCACCCCTTAGCACCCATCGCTACCACCACCTAAGTCCACCACTGGTGGTTAGTGGTGCTAGCTTACTGCCACCATGAGCCGCCTCTAATCCTACCACCACCACCCATTGTTGCCCCTCCCCATCATTGGAGTAGACAAGGACCTCCTCCTCCTCCTCTCTCTCTCTCTCTCTCTCTCTCTCTCTCTCTCTCAAATGCCAAGGCACTAGCAATTTTGCTAGTACCTTGGGTCTCTTTGTATCAAACCAACTCTCCCTCTCATGATCCCTCCAACCCATTCCCTCTCATGTCCCCTCCTCTCTCTCTCTCTCTCTCTCTCTCTCTCTCTCTGGCTCCCCCTTGGTTGGCCCCTCTCCCCCTCTCTCTCCCTCTCCCCCCCTCTCTCTCTCTCTCTCTCTCTCTCTCTCTCTCTCACACACACACACACACACACACACACATCCCCCACCTCTCCCTCTCTATGCTCACACCTCTCTCCAGCCCTTTCCCTTCCCTTTCTCCCCCCCTCCCCCCCCCCCTCTCTCTCTCTCTCTCTCTCTCTCTCTCACACACACACACACACACACACACATCCCCCACCTCTCTCTCTATGATCGCACCTCTCTCTAGCCCTTTCCCTTCCCTTTGTCCCCCCCCCCCCTCTCTCTCTCTCTCTCCTCTCTCTCTCTTTACATCGCCCTCTCCAACCCCCTATCTTTCTCTTCGTGCGACTCTCTCTCTCTCTCTCTCTCTCTCTCTCTCTCTCTCTCTCTCTGTCACACACACACACACACACACACACACTTATTTAGTTGACTAGTCAATGGATAATTCTTGGCTGATAGCGTCCCTTTTTGGTGTGCTAATCTAGAACTGCTACTCTCTAGAAAAGTTTCACCGAGTCTCTAGACAAGACCACATGTAATGGCTCATGGTACCAAATCTCTACCAGATGTATACCACACACACACACACACACACTCTTGCTTAGTAAATATAGATACTATTCTCTATTTCGCCCCTTCTCCCATCAGGACCTTTGTCTGCCTCTACGAGCTGACAGTGTCGATTCTTACATCTACACTATGACGACATTCTGGAAGTCCTTGTGGGATCTCTTGGCTTGGTGATACATTCTGGGTTGCCCGCCCTTCTCAATAGTGTGCAGTACACACACAAAGTCAGTAAATTTTCGAGCACCCACTGTTAGAAAATAAGACATAGCTAAATAGATTTTTGAGTAGATTACTTAATGGAGAGAGATAGATTTCACACACAAGAGATTATAGAGTAGAGAGAGAGAGAGAGAGAGTACACACGATATACGTGGTTCACCCAATGTGGGCTACGTCCACGGGAAAGCATCCACTCAATGGCTTTAGCACTTCAAAAGAAGAAGTAGTTTACAAAGGGATTAAACCCTTGATAGAGCTCCCGCCTTGCTTCACTCTCACCACCTCACACTTACCTTGTTGCATCAACTTCACACTATGAATTGTGTGTAGAAATGGCCTCCTTTTATAGGCCAAAAGGGATGCCCTCTCTTATGAGAGACAGCCATGTGTAGCCGCCCTTGTGCGAATAAGTCCAAATCGGACCCTCCAATCCGCCCATGTGTGGCCGCCCTTGAGATAACAAGTCCGCTTTTGAATTCGGCCACCGGCCACTGGCCATTGACTTCCGACCACCGGCCACTGGCCATTGACTTTCGACCACCGGCCATCGGCCATTGACTACCGGCCACCGGCCAACCGACCGGTTGTTTTTCGACCACTTTCCGGCCGCCGTCCGGCCATAATATTCCGGTGAAAAAAAAAAACTCTCGGGGGCGGAGCTCTAAAGTTGCCCCTGATTCTTGTCCGTGAAAATTTTGGTTTCCGGTGAGTGATTTTCCTTCACGCACGATGGCTTCTCCTCATAATGGGAGCCTCACAAATGTGCGCTTTTACCACAGAAAGTTACAAGGGTAAATCAGGCTCCATACTTAACAATCTCCCACTTGGAGACTGATCTCCAAACCAAACCTGTGACTGCTTTCCATTCTGGCTTCTTATCCTTGAATGCTGATTGAAGATGAGCAAAAGCTCAACTTCTCTTTGTTGACCACCTTTGTAAACATGTCTGCAGGATTTTCACTTGTATGCACCTTTCCTAGCTTTAGCTTTCCCTCTTCCAGAAGAGTGCGTATGAAGTGATATCTCACCTCAATGTGCTTTGTCTTTGAATGAAAGACTGAGTTCTTCGCAAGATGGATAGCGCTTTGGCTATCACTGTACAAGACACAATTGTCTTGTTTGAATCCAAGCTCTTCTAAGAATCTGTGAAGCCACATAATTTCTTTGCTTGCCTCCGTCATTGCTACATACTCTGCTTCCGTGGTAGAAAGTGAAACCACTTTCTGCAGCTTTGAAGCCCAGCTTACTGTTGTGCGTCCAACCGTGAACACATAGCCAGTAGTGCTCCTTCGAGTATCTTTGTCACCTGCCATATCTGCATCAGCATACCCTTCTAGAAAAATATCAGTTCCTCCAAAATACAAAGCATTTGTTGTTGTCCCTTTTAGATACCTAAGTATCCACTTCACAGCTTGCCAATGCTCTTTACCTGGGTTGTCCATGAACCTACTCACAACTCCCACTGCATGTGCAATGTCTGGCCTTGTCCAGACCATAGCATACATTAGAGAACCTACCACTGCAGCATATGGAACTTTAGACATATAGGCTATCTCCTCTTGTGTCTTTGGACACATATCCTTCATTAGTTTAAAATGACCAGCCAAAGGTGTAGAAACTGGTTTTGCATTTTGCATTGCAAACCTTTCTAGTACCTTCTTGATGTAATCTTCTTGAGATAGATTTATTGTCTTCTTCGTCCTGTCCCTTGATATTTTCATACCAAGTATCCTCTTTGCAGCACCTAAATCTTTCATTGAAAAATATTTGGACAGCTCCTCTTTTAGGTCTTTGATGTCCTGCATGTTAGCACTTGCAATCAACATGTCATCAACATACAACATTAGGATGATGAATTTCCCATCTCCCAAATTCTTCGTGTAGACGCAGTGATCCGAGTTGCATCTTGTGAATCCATGATCCAACATCCATCGATCAAACTTCAAGTACCATTGTCTTGATGCTTGCTTTAAACCATACAAGCTCTTCTTTAATCTGCAAACCATTTTCTCCTTACCTTTTACTTCATACCCCTTTGGTTGAAGCATGTAGATTTCCTCCTCTAAGTCACCGTGAGGGAATGCCGTATTTACATCCATTTGCTCGAGATTTAGATCATGAGCATCCAAAAGGCTTAAGACAAGCCTAATTGAGTTCATTTTTACAACAAGAGAAAATATTTCATTGAAGTCAATACCTTTCTTTTGAGAAAAACCTTTTACCACAAGCCTAGACTTGTACCTTTTCTTCCCACCTTCTTCTTCCTTCAGCTTGTACACCCATTTGTTTTGAAGTGCCTGCTTACCTTTAGGCAACTCAACCAACTCCCATGTTTGGTTGCGATGTAGTGAGTCCATCTCCACTTGCATGCTCTTCGTCCATTCTTCTTTGGATTCATGTTGCATAGCTTCTTCGTATGATTCCGGCTCTCCAGAATCTGAGATCAAGAGATGGTTGAAGGAAGGAGCAAACCTTTCTGGAGGTCTACTTGCTCTTGTAGATCTTCGGGGAATAGGTTGATGCTCCTCATTTGGTTGACGTTGTTGCACATTGTCACCGTTTGCAGTCCTTGAGTCTTCACCGTCCTCAAGCTCCATGTACTCATCACCTGTTTCTTTTGTTTGTTTTCTTTCCAAGTAATCTTTGTACATATTTTGTTCTTAAAAAATTACATCCCTACTCCTTAAGATTTTACCATCTTCAGGATTCCATAGGCGATACCCAAAGTCTCCTTCTCCATAGCCAATGAAGAAACAATTTTTGGACTTTGCATCTAGCTTTGATCTTAGGCTTCTATCTATGTGCATGAAAGCCTCACACCCAAACACTTTGAGAAATGCATAATTCACCGGTTTACCTGTCCATGCCTCTTCTGGAACTCCCCCATCCAATGCCGTTGAGGGTGACCGATTGATTAAGTACACAGACGTACTTATAGCTTCCGCCCAAAGCTCAAGCGGTAGGCCTGCATGTAGCCGCATGCTTCGTGCTCGTTCCATGATTGTCCTGTTCATCCTTTCCGAAATCCCATTTTGTTGAGGTGTCCTTGGGGTTGTCCTTTGCCTCCGAATGCCATTGCTAGCACAAAAGCTTTCAAAAGCTTGGCTGCAATATTCGCCTCCATTATCGGATCTGAGGCATTTAACCTTGGTACCTGTTTCATTCTCCACAAAGGCTTTCCACCTTTGAAATATGGAAAATACATCGGATTTATTCTTCATGACATAAACCCATGTTTTTCTAGTCGCATCGTCTATGAATGTTACATAGTACAATGAGCCACCAAGTGATGGTGTACTTGCAAGACCCCAAACATCAGAATGAACCAACTCAAGTTTTTTTTTTTCTTTCATTTCCTAATTTTTGAAATTTTACCCTCTTTTGTTTACCATAAACACAATCTTCACAGAACTCTAAGTCCACTTCTTTCAAACGTGGTAGAAGCTTCTTTGTTTGAAGGATTTGCATTCCTTTGGCACTCATATGCCCAAGTCGGTAGTGCCACACCACACTGTCAACTTCTGTAGTTGCTGCACAAGCTGAAGGTTGCGTGCTAACAGTACACAAGTAAAGTGTACCGACTTTTTCTCCCTTGGCAACCACCAAAGATCCCTTTGAGATCTTCCACCGTTTGTTTCCGAATGCAATGTTGTGACCTTCATCGTCCAATTGTCCTGTAGAGATCAAATTTTTGTGAAGAGAAGGAACATGCCTAACATCTTTAACACTAGGTTGGTAATGGGACACTTTTATGTCCTGGGACACTTTTATGTCCTGTGAAGTGACCATTTTCCTTGAATTATGTAAAGAGTTTCAAAATGGATTTTGAGGTTCTATCTATCTAGAAAGTTGTCTCATGAGCTGAAAAAAACTCAACATTTTTTTGGAATATCAATTCCATCTTTAACATTGTCCTTGCACAACATTTCACAACCTAAACTGTGTGAAAAAACGGGTCCTGTTTTTGGCTTTTTTCAACTTTTTGCAACTATACCACTCTAGAATTCATATTTGTGAGGTCTATAATGCTAGAGAGCTATCTTTAGTAGTCCTCAACATCTCCTGATTCTTCTAGGGAGAAATAAATATTAAAGTTGTAAGTTATGACCAAATTACAAAAATTGTCAGATCCTATTTTTTAGCCAATTTTAGCTCTTCTATGATTTTTCTGGTGGATTTCATGATATCCAAATTCATTTTTGATTTTCTATGTCACATATTGTAACATAAAGCTAACATTCCTTGAGTTTTGGGGCACCTAATACCCTATTTTGCATAGTACACAACGATGGTTGATTTTTTCAATTATGGAAGAAAACGAAACAATTCTAGTATATCAAGTATAGCTTTTTCAATATTGTTAGTTTCTTGTGACAACTACATGCATTTTGTAGGTAGTAACCATATCTAGTCATAAGGATCAAATTTGGCTAGATATTGAATAGTTTCTATGGGATTCTACAACTCATAATGCTCAACCCAGTTTTTTCATGTTTGCTGTATTTAACACTTCATCTTTGTCCCCAAGATTCCCCTTGGTAAGAGATGTATTATTCTTTTGACATGCTCCATGGCTCCTTATGAACATAAAGGACTATAGGGAACTAAGAAAACATGCATATATTATTTGTATTGAGCGTGGCTATAGAAACTTTGATGATAGGTTTGCAGAATGGTAAAAATTCAACTTTTTTGTACCTATTTATTTTGGCAAAACAAAAAATAGTGAGTGAGAAGCAATCATATGTTCTGATCACCAACCCATTGAAGTTATCTAGGGAATTTATCTCAAGTCCTACAAAAATCCCTAATCTTCTTTTTATGCAACAAAACGTAAGAAATGACTGTTTTGATGAAAATTCACTGGTCCATCAACTTTGGAGGCTTGGTGTGACCAAAAGATGAGAAATTTTACAAATTTCTTATTTTTTCCATGTTTAGTAGGCCTTGAACTATAACCTCATGAAAGGATTTTACAAAATGAGTGGATCTACTATGGTTTTGGAGGTTTTTTTCAAAACCCTGAAAGGACACTTTTATGTCCTGTTAGGTTACCAACCTAGTGTTAAGCTTCCATTCATTTCCATTAGCAGTTTTGACAGAAACTGTACCTTTGCCGACAATCTCACAAGCTTCATCATCTCCCAAGTATACATACCCAAAATTACCTTTGGTGTAGTTTTGGAAATGTTGCTTGTGTGGTGTCGCATGGAATGAAGCCCCGGAATCTACTATCCAGGAATTAGACACATCGTCTAATGAGAGAATTAGAGCATCTTGCTCTACTTTACCTGCCACATTGGCCTCCGATGTTGGCTTGTTGTCTTGAGACTCTGTCTCCTTCTTCTTCTTGGACCAGCAATCCTTCTTGACGTGGCCCTTCTTGCCACAGTTCCAACATTCAAGAACTGACTTTGTGCGTGACTTGCTCCGCCTTGAGCGATCACGACCCTTTTGGTTTTTGAACCTCTCCTTAGGCCTTCCTCTTGTTTCCACTGATAGTGCAGCACTTGATGATTCTCCTGTGCTTCTCCTTCGCATTTCCTCGCTTAGGAGAACACCCACAACATCATCAAAATTAAGAGTATTTGTGCCAGAGATAGAATTACTTACAGCCATCACAAGGCTGTCCCAACTATCCGGTAGAGATGATAGTATAAGGAGAGCTCGCACTTCGTCATCGAAATTGATTTTCACTGATCGAAGTTGACTTATGTTTGTGTTAAAGTCATTTAGGTGTTCTGCAACTGAACCATTCTCTGCCATCTTTAGATTGAACAAGCGCTTCATAAGAAATACCTTATTGGATGCCGATGGTTTCTCGTAGAAGTCGTCAAGTGACTTCATCAAGTCCTCCGTGGTCTTCATCTCCAAAACATTGAAGGCCACCGTTGACGCCAAGCTTAACCCGATTGTTCCCAGTGCCTTTTGATCAAGGACAATCCATGCTTCATCTGCCATTGTTGCGGGCTTCTTCGCAAGACCGCCTAGTGGCAAATAGAGGTCCTTCTGGTAGAGATAGTCTTCAATCTGTATCTTCCAATGTTGGTAGTTTTTGCCATTGAACTTCTCAATCTTGAGCTTCCCTTCCTCCGCCATAACTCCCACTCAATTCAAGGAATCCTTTCCTTGAGGTAATTTAGCTACGAGCAAACCTTGCTCTGATACCAGTTGATAAAAACTAAGACGTAGCTAAATAGATTTTTGAGTAGATTACTTAATGGAGAGAGATAGATTTCACACACAAGAGATTATAGAGTAGAGAGAGAGAGAGAGAGAGAGTACACATGATATACGTGGTTCACCCAATGTGGGCTACGTCCACGGGAAAGCAGCCACTCAATGGCTTTAGCACTTCAAAAGAAGAAGTAGTTTACAAAGGGATTAAACCCTTGATAGAGCTCCCGCCTTGCTTCACTCTCACCACCTCACACTCACCTTGTTGCATCAACTTCACACTATGAAATGTGTGTAGAAATGGCCTCCTTTTATAGGCCAAAAGGGCTACCCTCTCTTATGAGAGACACCCATGTGTAGCCGCCCTTGTGGGAATAAGTCCAAATCGGACCCTCCAATCCGCCCATGTGTGGCCGCCCTTGAGAAGACAAGTCCGCTTTTGAATTCGGCCACCGGCCACTGGCCATTGACTTCCGACCACCGGCCACCGGCCATTGACTTTCGACCACCGGCCATCGGCCATTGACTACCGGCCACCGGCCAACCGACCCGGTTGTTTTCTGACCACTTTCCGGCCGCCGTCCGGCCATAATATTCCGGTGAAAAAAAAAAGTCTCGGGGGCCTTCGCCCTTGAGGCCTCTAAAGTTGCCCCTGATTCTTGTCCGTGAAAATTTTGGTTTCCGGTGAGTGATTTTCCTTCACGCATGATGGCTTCTCCTCATAATGGGGGCCTTACAAATGTGCGCTTTTACCACAGAAAGTTACAAGGGTAAATCAGGCTCCATACTTAACACCCACTCACTCGAGGAAAGGTGGTAGACTTTAAGTTATTTTCTTTACCATAAACTGAGGGTCGTGATCATACTTGGCTGGCTTGAGTAGTTGGTTTCTGACTTAAATATGGTGTAATGTGTTTAAGGTTACCCATTTGTTTAAGGCTACCCATTATCTTATCTGCACCTAGCTCACCTACCTTCCTTTTGATCCCAGTAGGCAAAGGTTTATTGGCAAAAAAACAAGGGCTCGTCTGCAGTTTATAGTGCATATAGTTAAACACACGTGTCCCACACATGGCTTGCAATAAGAAGCTTACAAAGGGATTGAACTTGCACACATGGCGACCTTTCATTTGAATAAGCTTATCCGATGAATAGTTCATATGCCTTTAAAAAAGTGCCATATCGTGTGAACTGCCCAGCCTCGCAAAAACGAAGCATTGTTCTCATTGCGTGCACCTCCGAAAACCGTATCCCTCCCGCTCTGTGCTCGTTTCCTGCACCTCCGAACACCGGATCCCTCAGTGTGCTCCTTGCGACAGTCGGTATACATGTTCCTTCCCCCCCCCCCCCCCCCCCCCCCCCCCCCCCCCCCCCCCCCCCCACAAACACACACACATGCACACAGGTGCTTGAATATGCGCAACTTAGGATCACTTCCTTGGTGACTCTATCTACAGAGTTATGTACTCTCTCTCTCTCTCTCTCTCTCTCTCTCACACACACACACACACACACACACACACACACACACACACACACACACACACACACACACACACACACACACACACACACACACACACACACACACACAGAGGAGATCGAACGATGGCATGTTGTGTTTAGCCATCCTCCTGAGAAACGTTGTCCATAGAGCTATTTGGTGTTACAAACCCCTTCATGATTTTCATTTTTGGGTTCACCCTCTTTTTGCATACTGGCGAGATGAAGCAGACCACATGAGTTTACATTCTACCTCCTCCATTGGTCTCCCATCCTTAAGCCTCCTCCAATAATCGAAGCACCTTCTGCAATCAGATATCGAGCAGGGAAACAGTGGCTGGAAACAGCCTTCTCAACTTCTTCTGTGTCTCAGTACATACATCAAATTGGCAAGCAAGATGGTCTCCCTTGCAGTAGATAATGTGGAATATCTTTGAGCTACTACTGCATAGGCTCTGACACACAACACTTTCTTCAACAAAGAGGAAAGCAACATCGTCCAGGTAGGTGCATTGCACCTACTCAGTCCGGTAGAAAGTATATATTTGTTTTGTACATTCATTATGACTTCTATATGTCTTTTGATAATGGTCTTCTGGTTTCTTTTGGGAATTGTCACAAGCAATGGCAAAATACTGGCAAAATCTTAACACTAACTTGTGCTTATGTCGAGAATCGGCATTAAGGACACGATATTCATTCTTTCTTTATGATAAAGCATATAAATTTCCCAATTGACAGCAAAAAAGTACTTTAATCCATGAACGACACTTATTCAATACTTTGTTTGATATGTAGGTTGCTTAGTTTTTGACTGGTTCTGGTTGTTTTGGCGTACTATAGCTTTACACATAGACATATACATGATGGATTTCATAGTTTTTTCACTATCAAAAATAGAATTTAGACATTTGGTTTGCAGGTTTTTTTTGGCAAGAAAAAGTACAATATGTACTCAGATGAGTGGTAAATTGGTAATGGAAACAAATGCAGGGTTATTGATTTTGGAAGAATAGAACTACAAGGACATTATAGATTTTGAACTTGTTTTCCTTTATGTGACGGCCGTTAACCTCCTGTGAGGGTCTCCATAGAGATGGATTTGACTGGAAATTTGAAAATCTATCCGCTGTACAAAGGAGATGCTGTCCAAATTTTTCCTTTAGAGATGGGTAATCTAGATGATGGAATGGTACATACTGGTTTTTAAATACGATTATTTCTTATGTCCTTTTCGTTAATATAGTCATATGGAGCTGCTTTTTATCCAAGGTTTGTACTTGGAGGTGAGTATCATCTCTTGGTGGTTATGACACATGATTTACTGGTAAAACTCATATCTGGTTATGGTTATTGCATTTGGATTTTACAAGGTTTTGTACTGACTTCAAGTTGAATAAAAACCTGACTAGCATCATACTGTTACTTTGGTATACACGGATAGAGACCCTGAACCTTAAAGAAAACTATGAAATTGGGGTTGATTGTCTACCATACATAATATACATTAGACTCTCTGATGGGGTAGTTTTATATAGGCTTGTTGCATATTGCTGGATTATGGGTTGAAACTTTTTTCAAAGTATCATATTTAGATGAATATTGGAACTAGCATGGGTGGTGGCCTATGGTATCTTTTGGTTGATTGCGGAATACAAATAAATGGCTGCTTAATTGTTTTCGAATCTTTGAGAGACATACACTAGAGGATGTTTGTCATTACTTGTCTTGTCAGTACTAGCTTTGGACATTGACTGGCATTTTTAACAACTAATTACTACATGGTAATCTTGGACACAAATATGTATGTTCACTACCTCGACTGTCGTGCCTTAGGATTGGGGTTCCCTCTCACTTACATAACACCACTAGGCTGCAATTTGCTGAGTCGAGTCGTAGTACTATGCGGTGATGCTTGACATGGTATAACTCTCTTACGTTTTCAACTCAGAATACCATCATCTGGGTGCCTGTATGCTCCTCGCACACATGCGTACATAAAGCTTCACAAGCCCTGTACGTACATGTACATACGGTCCTTCTTGAGTTACAAATGAAATGTATCAAGAATAGGTCACTGCAAAAAGATACATAAGGACACATAAACACGCGATTCATAGCACACATAGACATGCTTACTGTTAATACTTTGGTAGTATGCTCATAAGCTGCTAGGTATTTCTCATATGGATTATTTGATAACCAGGCTGTAACGACAAAGTTTGCGTATTTGTACTTTTTGATGCACTTTCTGGGTCCTATAATGCTAATACTTACAGGATGACTGAACAGAATTTAAACATCCGTCTCACAAATGTATATAAATAACATACGGTTCAACTTAAACATTTGCCTAGTTGCAGGAAACCACTTCTGATGAAGGTAATTATATAGTGGTGAATTCACAATTATAAAAATACTCTTTGATGCTATCGAATAAATGCATAATGTTTAACACAAATGTTTACTTGAAATTAGTCCAAAGAATGGTAAAAGAGCCTTAATCCCCAAGTGGGGGTCTCGGATGAGATGGCTGTAGACTGAAATTTTTGAGAATTGATCCATTTTACAAAGGAGATGCTGTCCAATTTTTTTTTTTTTGGAATTAAATGATGTAAACATTAGCATAAATAAATGGCTCAAACTTAATATTAGAGCTTTGTTATGATGTTAGTTTTGTTGTAATTTTTGACACCAATAAGAAGGGGAGGGAGTCGTTGACACCTGTCTTTCCAAGTAATGCCAGTTCTGACAGGCTTGTGTTTCTTGGATGGTGACAGGTAAGAGATTCTTAATGATGCTTTTAATGCTTTTAAGGGATTGTGAAATTTTTAATGATGCTTTAAGAAAATATTTTGTGTTCTTTATATAAAGGTGGTAAGATCCACTCAACAGAGACAGGTCTACTGTTGAGAACTAACTTTGGGAAGGGAGGAATGCAAAATTTAGTGGAGGATATGGCTTCTAACCATGTTGTATCTGCAGTTGAGGCTATTACTTATGGAGCAAAGATCAAGTACTCCAAGGGTTTTATGAGTAATGATGATTGTAAGTTGTGGCCCAATGTTGTTGAGCTTTATAGGAAAGAAAATCTTACAAAGGAGATCCTACATGAGGCAGGGGATTACATATGCTTAGAAACAGGATGGAATGATCTAGTGGACTCATTTTGTCAAATCATGCTTACATTACAAAATGCCAACAAAATGACGCTATTGTAGAAGAGAAGCAAAGACGTGAAAATGATGATGAAGGACCATCAAAAAGAGCTTCTAGAAGTGGGTTAAGAAGAGACTCAATGCCTTCTCAAACATCCCCTACACAAGGAGCATCTCCACTCAAAGTACTCATGGAGGAGTCTACAACACGAAAGAAGAAAGAGCCAACAAAAGGTAAGTCAAAAGGTCCAGCTTATAAACTTCAATCTAAGATTGAGATTGCTACAAATTTAAATAAAGTCTTGGAGGATAGGATTTTGAATAGTAAGATTGAGTTTACTCTGGGAGAAGTCCTTGGCATTGCAAAGAGTTAATTCCATGAGAAGACCATTGACATCATCAAGGGAATGAGGCAAACTCTTGTTGAGGTTGCTCATCCACAGGCTGAAGGTGAGACCTTGAAGACACAACGGATACAGTTATGAGATAAGGAGGATGATGAAGGTATCGTAGGATGCTACCAATCCATGGGATTGTGAAGCAAGAGCATTTTTCAAATGATGATGAGTAAGTTGAAGCCATTCCTAGGAGCCACTATTCACGAAGTCATGAGGAAAGGGCTACTGCAAAACCTTTGGTCAAGGTAGGTGATCTTGAAGAGCCATTTGTTGCCTTGACTGACCATTGACCATGGTCCAAAAATAAACATAATGCCAAAGAGTCTCTACAACAAGTGCAAATGGCCGATGGACACATATCATGGTTGGATGGTGAAAGCGGCAAACAATTCATCCGGGGAATTGTATGCAGCATGTCGAGGTGTGAATGTGACAATAGGTGATGTGAAAATTGACCAAACTTCTTTGTACAGGATACATCTTCATATCATCTCATTTTGGGGCAGTCCTACATTGTATGAGTTTGAATGGAAACAAAGATAATGGTGATGGTTCAACATATGCTAGAGTAAAAAGCAAAGATGGAAAGTGTGATGTTCAATTTCTTACTATTTGTGTGAATCATGAAAGAAACATAGACAATCTTTGAGAGCACCCTTTGCCAAAGGTAAGTATAGAGTTTCATGACCACAAAGAGATGATGAGTTTTGGGAGAGTACCATTGTGAAGCAGGACTGCAAATGGTACAAAACAAGGAGGGTTCCCACTTGATCCACAAATAGAAAAGGTCTTTTCTACAAATTCACAGTAAGTAACAAAACATGGATCAATATGTTTTACAAAATTTGAGGACTTAAAGAGATATGAGAGGAAATATGTACAAAATGTGCAAAAAGAATTGACAAAGAATGGTTTTCTTGAGCACAATGAAAATGTTTTTGGTGTGTTCGAACAAGTTTATTTTGTGGATACTATGGGTGGGCTTAATAAAATAATTGGATCTAGTTTGCATTGTGGGAGTGAGATTGTGGAAGTATGCTCTATGGAGATGTATCAAGATATAGAAGCTTTTGAAGAAGAAAAATGCCTGGAGATAGTGATTGGACCCAAGGTGCATGTGGAGACTAAATACAAAAGTGTTGCAAAGATGATGAAACAAGTAGATTCACCTTTACGATCCAACAACATGGAAAATATTGAACAGGTTTCTTTGCAACCATGTTTGAGGAATCCTAAAAACATTGGACACACCTTCACAAAGGAGTCTTTTCAGGAGTTGCAGATTGGTTGAGTTTCTAACGCACAAGGAGACAAAGTGCTTTAAAGAAATTATTTCAATGCATGGTAAATCTTTTTCATTTGAGCCACATGAGAAGGATGTGTTGATCCTTTTATTATAGCTTCTATATATGGTAATTTTTACAATACCTCATGTGCCTTGGAATCTGTGGTCTATTCTGGTTACAAAGGCTCATATGCTAAAGTTAGTAGATCTCTTGAATGAAAATATCAAAATGGAGATTTTGGAGCCTTCTTATGATCCATACTCAAAATAGGTGGTTCACAATTTGAAAGAAGAATGGTGCTCTACGCTTCATCAAAGATATGCAACTAGTGAACAAGGTGACAATTAGAAATATAAGTATAGGTCCGATTGTGGATGAGTTTGTAGAGGCATTTCTAGGGAGAATCTACTCAATGGGGGACCTCTACTCAGGGTATGATCAATTTCAACTTGCAACTGAAAGAAGAGACTTGACAACCACGATGACACCTTTAGGTTTGGTAAGAATGTGTACCTTTCCGCAGGGAGAAACCAACTCGGTTGCACATACGATGAATGGGATGAATAAGGTCTTATGTGACTTTAATACTCAAATCACAATGCCTTTCATTGATGATCTTCCTATCAAAGGATGTGAAGAAAGTGAGAAAGATGAAGCTTTGGATCTCAAGGGATGTCGTAAGTTTGTGGCAAATCACATAAATGAATGAATGAAATTTTGTCTAGGTTGGAGGAAGTAAATTCTACTTTGTGAGAGAAAACATCTATATTTGGTGTCAATGAAGTGCTAATTGTGGGAAACATGTGCGGGCCATATGATAGGAAACCTTGTTCAACAAAGGTATATGCCATCCAAAGAATGAAAGAAACATTCACTAACATCACTTAGGTAGAAGGTTTCTGGGAGCATGTGTCTTTTATGTTATTTGGATTCCACATCATGCACATGTAGGTGATCCTCTTTATCAATTTCTTAGAAAGAATCAAAAGTTTAAATGGACAGAAGCACATGTAAAAGCCATAAAAAATCTAAAGGATTTGCTCCAATGAGCACCAACTTTGAGAAAGACTATGAGTATAAAAGGCCAGTAATTGTGACAATAGATACCAGTACTAAAGGAATTGGATGGGAAATAGGACAATATGATGAAGAAGGACACATGCATGAGTGTAAAAGGTAGATTATGAGTGTAAAAGGCTAGGAAGTGTGACAATAGATACCAGTCCTACAGGAATATGATGGAGAAGGACACATGTATGTGATGATATTTGGAGCAAAGGTACTAAGTTCTCGCCAAAGAAACTATCCATAGATAAAGAGAGAGTTATAGGGTATGGTTACAACCTTGAAAAATGGAAAAAAGTACACAATTGGTGCATGTGTGGTTGTAGAAACAGATTGTCTACCACTTCTTGGGATGATTACAAGCTACTCAACATCAGACATTGCTATGTTGCGGTGGATTGCCTACATTAAGTCCTTAAATCCCAAGTTTAAGCATATTGTAGGTAAAGAAAATAAAGTGGCAGATATGCTATCAAGGACAAGGTATGAAGATGAGTCACAGATGACTTATGAGGGACATGATGTCGGCACAAAGTTCTATTCTATCTCTTATGTCAAAAGTAACAATGTTTGCATGTCTAATCCACTTGAATTGTTCCTGAAAGAGATTTATGAAGGTGGTTGGATTCTTATTGGAAGCTACTTGAGTACTCTCACAAAAACGAATGATTGGTTTGAGCAAAAATTCAAGAGGATATGTAGGAAAGCATATGGGTGCTTTTTGAGCGATGGTTGCTTGTGGAAGCATCCTAAACAAAAGGGTGTTACACCACAAAGGGTTATATGTAAAATAGATACTCAAGTAGAGCTCATGTAAGAGTTTCATGAGAGTCTATGGCTGGACACAGGGGTGTGTGGGAAATCTTCTCCAAGTTAAAAGAAAAATAATGGTAGAAGGGTATGTATAAACATGTATCTCAATTCCTAGAGTCGTGTTTAACTTGTCAAATGTATTCAAATGTCCAACATTGTGATGGGTTGCATCTTACATGTCCACTAGCCATGCACTATAAATGGGTTTTGGATCTAGTCACAACGCCTTTAGAACTCTGGGAGATGAGATACCTACTTCTTGCACGAGAGGACCTAGCTAACTAGGTTGAAGGGTGAGCATTAAGAGAAAAAACCACAAAAGCTGTATCCAAAATCCTTCTTGATGAGGTGATTTGTTGTTATGGTTGTGTGGGAAAGATGTTACCATATACATGTGGTAGTGATGTGTGTGAACACACTAGGACCGCCGGGGCATTTTTTCCCTCTTTATGAGGTCTTTTCCCTCGAGCATTGTATATACGCCCATCACTCTAGGGATATCTATCTTTCCATTGCATACTAAGTAACACACTCTCTATTGTGTGCCTTGAGATTCCTTCGTATTCTCCAAGCTGTGAGCGTTTCTCTGCAATCCTAATTCCAAAAATTGGTATTAGAGCAGGTTGCGTCCTCGCGGGCTTAGCCACCAGCTGCTCCAGCACACGCCTGTCCACTTTCTCCGATTTCAATGAGCTTTGGCAAGCCTTCGCAGGTCGACAAAAATTTTGGAGGAGCTCGAAGAGCCTAGTCTGCTCAGAGTTTTGATCCGGTGTAACATTTAATGGCCTAAAATCTTATGTGTAGCGGAAATTAGCATGAACATAGTGAGCATTTCATTAGAGTTGATTCCTAATGAGAATTACAAGAGTGCTTGGGTGGAGAGAGAAACAAAAAGCATAACACCTAGTTAGATAGCATCGACAATACTTTCAAAAGAGAGAGCAATTAAGCTATTGACAACAGTTGAGGACCGGATTTGCATGGAGCCGGTCCCCCCTCCAAAAGGCTTTGTATTATGGTTTCTCCCATCAAGAGAGACATTGTACAATACAATTCTTTGTGTTCCTTCAAGACGAGCTAGTGCAATGAAGATGGAAGCTTCATACACCAAGCAAAACACTTAATCAAACACAACTTGAATTATCCCCGTTCTCAGACCCAAGACCTCACACACCTTCGAAGATGGTGAGAGCTAGCAGGGTATGAGAGTAGATTGAGAGGAAAAAGAAGTATCTTACGAGAAAGAAGTACATCTCCTCACATAATCACTCATATTAGCTTAGCTTAGCTTAGTAATTAGCTTGGTAGAGAAGATGAGCATGCATTGAAGCTTGGCTCTTGGTTGGATTTGCATCCACATGCCAAGAGAGTGTTGATGTAGGCTTCTATCTCACAAGCTTGGAGTAGGTGATGAGCTCTCCATTAAAGCTTGGTAGAAGATAGAGTATTTTCCCTTCACACATGGTCAAGTGTGAGAGTGTGTGTGTCAATGCCAAGAGAAAATCAGCCCCCTCTCTCTCTTGGGCGAGCCCTAGCTGCTAAGTTAGTCTGGCTTTTGCCTCATTGGACCTCCCCCGGTCAAGCCAATAGGGATTAAGCAGCATAAGTGATAGCCTTCTGACATGTGTCCCCCTTTCCCCTTTTGTGAGAGCTTTAGATAATTAAATAATTAAACTAAACTCTCATTGGACCCCTTTGCCTCCTGGCCAATAGGAATCAGGCAAGCCATGGGGCTCCTGAATGCTCATTGGACCCCTTGGGAGACTGCCCAATAGTCTTCTAGGACACTTAATTCTTATTGGTTTCTTTTATTAAATGTTTTTAAATTAATTAAACTAGATTTACTCTAGCCTAATTCTCATTGGTCCACTTCAAGGGTCTTCCAATAGGAATTGGGCATACCTTGTGGGCATCTGGCCTAGGGAGCTGACATGTGTCCCTCATTCCCTTTGTGTAAAGGGAGCCTGTGTGTGTGTGTGTGTGGCTTTCTCTCTCATCCCCTAGCTTTGGGGCTCGCCCCCTCCCATGTAGGGATGTAGAAAGACTTTTTGGGCACACACTAAGCATCCAATTTTCCCTAAGGTTGACCTTTGGACACAACCTTTGAATTTTGGAACCTTAGCATTTTGGAAGTCTTAATGGGCTGAACCTTAGGGTCTTTTTAGCCCGTTGTTTCACATGGCTCTTTTGCAGATGGCCCCCCCTTTGGATCCCTATTTTCCCTCCTTTGGATCCCTACTGTGGCCGGTCTGCTTAACTTAACCAATATTCTAGCTTTTTCTCCCTTGGCACTTCCCCACATTAAATGATCAGTTTAATATGAGAAAATCATTTAGGAGAATTAGATATTGATTATTATGACATTACCTCTCTCTTGAAATCATAGTCGTCCTCGACTATGGTGTAGAGAAGATAAAGCATATGCATGAGTCCTTTTCTTAGCGGGTAGAGGATCCCTATGTTACCCTACGACATCATTCCATAATGGATGACTAGTCCATTTGGCGCTTGAGAGCCTGAGGCTGCCGCAAGCATGTCTGCACATTAGTCCTATCAGTCTTCCATAGTAGAGTGACAAGCTCTACTTGGTGTTCGGGAGACGTCGTCTCCGCAAACTTGATCTAAGCATGCATACTACTTCATTTTTGTGCACAAATAAAGAAAAAGAGAGTCTTATAAGACAAAAATTTTTGTTCATTTTTAACATTTTGTACATTTGCTTACTCTTGGGAAGCATTGTAAGCATTGACAAGGTTTAGGTTATCCTTTAATTGTATGCCTTGCATCCATCTAGCATCTTCAAAAGGATAATTCTTAAACTTAATAAGATATCGTCGGATAGTCTTACCGCCTCTTAATACCTTGTCTTCATGTCGGAGAATGGACTCGGGCTGCAGCACCTCCTCGTGGTCCTCGATCTCCGGTGGGTCTTCAATAGTTGGTTCTTGAGGTGGCTCTCCTTTGTAAGGCTTTAAGAGGCTCACATGAAAAGCATTGTGTATGAGCCAATGATTGGGCAACTTAAGTTGATAGGCCATCTCATTGATTGGCCTAAGAATCTGGAAGGGACCATAGTACCTTTTTGCTAGTTTAGCATAGTACTTTTGGTGGCCCGTAGGATTCTTGCCCGTCGTGTGCCTTAATCGAGCCTTGGGAAACTTTAACAAGACCCAATCGTTTTCTTTAAAGGCTTGGGCTCTTCTGTGCTTGTCAGCAGCAGCCTTTTGCCTTTGCTGTGAGATAGAGATAGCATCCTTAATCTTTTGGAAAGATTCTTGTAGGTCTCGGCTATACTCATCTGCAGCGAAGATCTTCCCATGTACCTTAAGTAGCAAGGGACTTTTTGATCTTCCCTCAATTACCTCGAAAGGTGCTTTTCCTGTAGAAGTATGTACAGTGTTATTGTAAGCATACTCTACTAAGGGTAAGTACTTCTCCCATTGGGATCTTTGATCTACTTCCGTTACATAGGCTTTTAGTAGATCGAGAATAGTTAGGTTAGCTATTTCACTTTGGCCATCAGTTTGTGGATGATAGGCCGAAGAGAAGTTTAGCCTTGTTCCTAAATTCTCAAAGAGACCCTTCCAGAAATTACTGGTCATTCTAGGATCTCTATCCGACACTATGGACATTGGCAAGCCATGGTACTTGAAAATTTGTGAAATGAAGAGGGTTGCCATTTGATGGGCTTTGATAGTCTTTTTGACAGGTATAAAATGAGCTTGTTTACTGAACCTGTCTACTATCGTCCATATTCCCGTATTCCCATGGATAGACTTAGGCAATCCAAAGATAAAATCCATGGATATGCTCTCCCATGGTGAATTAGGGATTGGCAAGGGTTGAAGCAATCCAAGTTGCTTCCCTCTATCAAATTTTGTCTTTTGACATACCACACATTTGGAAACATACTCATGTATGTTCACTTTCATGGTAGGCCAATAGAAATATGTTTCAATTCCCTTTAGGGTAGACTGAATCCCTCTATGCCCCGCATATGGGGGAGCATGAGATTCATACATTAATTTCTCACGTAGTGAGTTAGTAACGCATAGTCTATTGCCATAGAGAAGATAACCATCTTGTAAAGTAAATGGTTCTTCTTTCTTCCCTAAGGCAAGGGCTGAAATCACATCTCTAAAATCGGGATCAATAGCATACTCATCTATCATTAAAGATAGATCATTGTGAGTTGCTATGGAAACCGCATTCACTCTCGGTCGTCTTGAGAGTGCATCGGCTACTTGATTATGCTTGCCAGCAATGTGAGCAATATGAAAATGAAATTGCGAAAGGAAATTTGCCCACCTCATTTGTTTGTCGGAGAGCTTGGTCTGCGTCATGAAGTACTTAAGACTTTGGTGATCCGTTCGCAGAATGAAAGGAGTCCCCAATAAATAGTGCTTCCATGAGTCTAAGGCATGTAGAACTGCAAGGAGTTCTTTTTCGTATATGCCTAGAGCTTGCTCAACAGGGTCGAGCCTTCGACTCTCATAGCCTATGGCGTGCCCTTCTTGGAGCAAAACAGCCCCAAGGCAATCACCACAAGCATCACATTGGACCTCAAATGGTTTTGAGAGATCCGGTAGTGTAAGCACAGGTTGAGAGATAAGCTTTTCTTTAAGCTTTTCGAAAGCATTGTTCTCCTTAGCAGACCACGTCTACCTAACATTTTTCTTTGTTAGGTCATGTAATGGTCCCGCAATTTGTGAGAACTTTTCTATGAAGCGTCTATAGTATGCACACATACCTATAAAGCTTCTTAGTTCATGAAGATTCCTGGGTTTAGGCCATCCTTTTATTACCTCTAACTTGGATGGATCCATTTGGATTCCATCTTGAGAGATAATGTGACCTAAATATTGAATCTCTTGCAAGAAAAATTCACTTTTCTTTCGATTAACATAAAGTTTATTCTCTCTTAAAACTTGAAATATTACCTGGAGGTGTTGCTTATGTTCCTCTAATGAATTAGAGTAGATGATAATATCATCAAAGAACACTCCAGTGAAGGTTCGATGAGGTCTGAACAGCTTCTCCATCAAGCGATTAAATGTGGCTGGTGCATTAGTCAAGCCAAAAGGCATGACAATGTATTCGTAAAGACCAAATGTAGTACGAAATGCGGTCTTTACAATGTCTTGATCAACTATCCTTATTTGATGATAGCCACTTTTTAGGTCAATCCTACTGAAGTAGGTCGATCCTTGTAGCTTATCAAATAGGTCTTCTACCCGTGGAACGGGAAACCTATTCTTGATAGTGATCCTATTTAGTGCTCTATAGTCGACACACATACGATATGTGCCGTCTTTCTTTTGCACTAATAGCACAGGTGAGCAAAATGGAGATGAGCTAGGCCTAACCATGCCCTTCTCAATTAACTCATGCACTTGCCGCATAATCTCCTCTTGTTGAGCTTGAGAAACTCTATAAGGAGGTTTGTTAGGCGGTGAACTTCCTGGAAGAAGTTCAATTGCATGGTCGTCATTACCTCGTTTAGGAGGTAGCTCAGAAGGGATGTCGTCAATAAAGACATCTTGAAACCCCTTGAGAAAATTGGATAACTCTAATTCCTTTTGGTTGCTTTTATTTTCTTTTGCTAAAGCATTAGGTTCATTTTGAGAATCTTTAACAAAAATCATGTACACGGAAATAGAGCTCTTTATTGACTTGTTGAAAGCTGGTGTATGTACAATGGGGATGGTGTTACCCATCTCCCTAGCATCTATATACATGTCCTTTTCCCTGAACTTAAAGGAGATTCTCCTTTCAGGAAATTTAACATGGGCAGCCAGACGGTCAAACCATGGTGCCCCTAGGATTACATCCTCATGCTTGAGAGGAGAGATAAAGAAATCCTCTTTGTCCACATAGCCTTGGACATGAAGCCTCAATTTCCCGATTAAGGGAGTGACTGAAGCTTCTTGCCCCTTGAAGGCACTGTCTGCGGGTAGGATATCTCCCATCTCGTAGGATTGTATGCCTAGCTTGGTGGCTAACTCCATAGATATGAAATTGTGAGTAGAACCAGGGTCAAAGAGAATAAAAGCATCATGTTCTCTTACCTTTCCCCAAGCATGGCATAGAGGATATCCTTTGTGGTGAGTTTGGTGAATCTCCTCCTCTTGGATTTCAACCAAAGAAGCTCTAGGAGGATCTTGGCGGTTGTTCTTTTGGGGACAAGCGCGGTACGCATGCCCTTGTTCGCCGCACTTGAAACACCGGTTATCTTTACGATAACGCTCAAGCTCTTCAGGAGAGAGTTTATTCTTTCCTTTGTAAACTCCCTTCTCTTTAGCTTTGTTGGAATTGCCCTTAGGAGACTTTTGGACATTGTCCTTCCCCTTAGGCTCATTGGAACCTTTGTTTTCCGGGGGCTTATTATTTCTTTTACCCCCCGTTTGGAAATTGATTCGCGAGGCCACCATAGTATGGTGTATTACCGCCGATATGGTACGTGGCCTTTGGGAGTTGACATACTCCGCCATTTCTTCGGTTAAGCCCGCACAAAATTGTTGCTTTTGCTCTCCAAAATCCAACTTTTTGAAGACAGTGGCTTTGAGTTGTAGGTCCCAAAACTTGTCTACATATTTGTGGATGGATTCATTGGGAGAGAGCTTTAAGCTTCGCCATTCGGTGAGTACTTTGTCTTTGGCATCGGTGGCCAAAAACTGCTTCATAATGGAAGCTCTTAAAGCCTTCCATGTTTGTGGAGCTTCACCGTTGGCTCGTAGGCTAGACCACCATTGTCTGGCGGACTTTTGAAAGTGCATAGCTACATGGCGTAGCTTAGAGGACTCCGTGAAGCCCTCATCTCCAAACGCCGCATCGAATTGCTGGATAAAGGCCAAAACTTTGTCTGTAGCACCGAAGGTGCCATCATAGGTAAGGAAAGAGATGCTCTTCCCTCCCTCTTTGAATTTCTTCAGCTTGGACGACCTCTTCCATGCGGCATAGGATTTCCTATGGCCTCTTCTTTTTGATGGTTCAAAAGTTGCACCATCACTTTCTTCAGAAGATGAAGAATTTGAAGAAGGTGGAGAAGAGGGTGACCTCTTTCTCGCCTTTTTCTTGTCTTGATCTTTGTCGTCTTCACCATAGCTTTCATAAGAGGAAGAGGAAGCTATTGACAACAGTTGAGGACCGGATTTGCATGGAGCCGGTCCCCCCTCCAAAAGGCTTTGTATTATGGTTTCTCCCATCAAGAGAGACATTGTACAATACAATTCTTTGTGTTCCTTCAAGACGAGCTAGTGCAATGAAGATGGAAGCTTCATACACCAAGCAAAACACTTAATCAAACACAACTTGAATTATCCCCGTTCTCAGACCCAAGACCTCACACACCTTCGAAGATGGTGAGAGCTAGCAGGGTATGAGAGTAGATTGAGAGGAAAAAGAAGTATCTTACGAGAAAGAAGTACATCTCCTCACATAATCACTCATATTAGCTTAGCTTAGCTTAGTAATTAGCTTGGTAGAGAAGATGAGCATGCATTGAAGCTTGGCTCTTGGTTGGATTTGCATCCACATGCCAAGAGAGTGTTGATGTAGGCTTCTATCTCACAAGCTTGGAGTAGGTGATGAGCTCTCCATTAAAGCTTGGTAGAAGATAGAGTATTTTCCCTTCACACATGGTCAAGTGTGAGAGTGTGTGTGTCAATGCCAAGAGAAAATCAGCCCCCTCTCTCTCTTGGGCGAGCCCTAGCTGCTAAGTTAGTCTGGCTTTTGCCTCATTGGACCTCCCCCGGTCAAGCCAATAGGGATTAAGCAGCATAAGTGATAGCCTTCTGACATGTGTCCCCCTTTCCCCTTTTGTGAGAGCTTTAGATAATTAAATAATTAAACTAAACTCTCATTGGACCCCTTTGCCTCCTGGCCAATAGGAATCAGGCAAGCCATGGGGCTCCTGAATGCTCATTGGACCCCTTGGGAGACTGCCCAATAGTCTTCTAGGACACTAAATTCTTATTGGTTTCTTTTATTAAATGTTTTTAAATTAATTAAACTAGATTTACTCTAGCCTAATTCTCATTGGTCCACTTCAAGGGTCTTCCAATAGGAATTGGGCATACCTTGTGGGCATCTGGCCTAGGGAGCTGACATGTGTCCCTCATTCCCTTTGTGTAAAGGGAGCCTGTGTGTGTGTGTGTGTGGCTTTCTCTCTCATCCCCTAGCTTTGGGGCTCGCCCCCTCCCATGTAGGGATGTAGAAAGACTTTTTGGGCACACACTAAGCATCCAATTTTCCCTAAGGTTGACCTTTGGACACAACCTTTGAATTTTGGAACCTTAGCATTTTGGAAGTCTTAATGGGCTGAACCTTAGGGTCTTTTTAGCCCGTTGTTTCACATGGCTCTTTTGCAGATGGCCCCCCCTTTGGATCCCTATTTTCCCTCCTTTGGATCCCTACTGTGGCCGGTCTGCTTAACTTAACCAATATTCTAGCTTTTTTTCCCTTGGCACTTCCCCACATTAAATGATCAGTTTAATATGAGAAAATCATTTAGGAGAATTAGATATTGATTATTATGACATCCGGCCTCATTTCGGCCTCCGTTTCCACTACAAGCAGTATTGCATAGGCTATTTTGTCATTTTGTGCAGAATTTTTCTCAGTGCCGTTTTTTGCATAACAGGTGCCTCATAGTCTTCTACGGTTTGTGCTATCTAGCAAGTGTTGTTCCCACTCCATTTCTCCTATTTTTGGGCAGTTTTCACATCAGGTGCAGCATTTACCATGGCTGACAACAACACAGATTTGTTCAAGATGTTTGCTACTGAGGACAGGTTCGATGGGGACAACTACCCTATGTGGGCATATATGATGCAACATGATCTTGTGTTAAAGGGCGTCTGGAACATTGTGCAGGGCATTGATGTACGTCCTGGTTATGAGGATGTAGGCGATGTTGAGGATGTTGCAGGTCTTGCTGCAAGGATTGCTGCTATTAGAGTTGTTTTGCCTACGGCAGAACAAGCTTGTTGGGATGTAAAGGATGCGCAAGCTCATGCATTGATTGCGTTTTCTGTGAAGCGCACCATTGTTCCTCACATTCGTTTAGCAAAATCTGCAAAACAGGCTTGGGATATTCTAGCAGGTCTTTATGCAAGCCGCAATGAGGCTAAAATTTATTTGCTGCGTAAAGAGCTGGAGTCGAAGATTATGCATGAGGAAGATGATATGGACATTTTCCTTGCTGGTGTCAAGGATATTAATGAGCAACTTATTTCTGCAGGTGAAGTCATTTCAGACAGTTCCCTTGTGCAGATTGTTCTTGATGCCTTACCAGATTCCTACCAGACTTTTGCTAGTACTTGGAGGCTGACCCAAGGAAATCCTGAAGTTGTCAAGTTTGATGCATTATGCACATTGCTGTTGCAAGAGTCACTTTCCAAAAGAAATAGAACTAGGCAGCGTGCAGTTGAACAGGCTTTTATTGCTTCTCAAAGAAAGGGTGGTAATAACAATGCGGCCACTTCTTATGGTTCTGCTGCGAGTGGAAAAACTTATGTTCCTAATTCTTCTGCTGGTAGCAAATCATCTAGAAATTCTGGTGATAAGGGCAAAAAGAATATGTGTTGCCATTATTGTAAAGCTAATGATCACTTGATCAAGTGGTGTCCTAAGTTGAAGGCCAAAGAGGCTAAGAAGAAAGAGGGTGGTTCCACTACAAATGTAGACATTGCTGAGTCTTCTGTGAAAGGAGACTGTATTGCTGATGTTCATGCAGAATGGGCTTTTAGCGCAGAGTACACTTACAATCGTGCTGTCCATGATGCATGCTTGTCAGTTGCTGCAGATTCACATGTGTGGTATTTCGACAGTGGTGCTACAAAACACATTACCTCACATCGTGAATTGTTTACCTCTCTCGAGTCTGTCCCTCATGGGAATTCAGTCACTTGTGCCAACAATGCCTCTTATCCGGTTCAGGGAGTTGGAAATATTGTGCTTACTGCTGCAAATGGCAGTTCCTTTACACTTGTTGATGCACTTTATGTACCTGGGATCAAGAAGAATCTCTTGTCTGTATCCGCACTTGCTAGACTTGGACTTGTAGTCAAATTTGTGGATGACAGATGTACAGTTCATGATCTTAGTTTTGGTGATGAAGTTCTTGCATCTGGGCTTTTGTGCCGTGGGCTGTATAAGCTCACTTTGTATGACAAGTGTGGACAAAATTTTGCAAATGTTGTTGCAGATTCAAGGGCTATTTCAGATGCAAAACTTTGGCATGCACATTTTGGTCATCTGAATTTTGACAGTTTGCTGCGTCTGTAGAAATCTGATATGGTTGCTTCTTTGCCACCTCTTGAAGCACTTGTTAAACA
The DNA here is from genome assembly GCF_014529385.1 of Adiantum capillus-veneris. Lineage (NCBI taxonomy): Eukaryota > Viridiplantae > Streptophyta > Polypodiopsida > Polypodiales > Pteridaceae > Adiantum > Adiantum capillus-veneris. The sequence goes on from NC_140932.1 coordinate 37,218,913, forward strand.
TGTTTGTGAAGGCTATATTTTGGGTAAGATGCGACGTTCGAAGTTTCCAAAGGATGGTTTAGTTCGGGCCACATGCAGCTTGCAGCTTGTGCATAGTGATGTTTGTGGGCCCATGCAAACTCCGTTCTTGGGCAATTACCTTTACTTCGTGACTTTCATTGATGATTACTCCAGGCATGCATGGGTATTTCCTCTTAAAGCGAAGTCCGAATTTTATGTGCTTCAAACAATTTCTGGCTATGGCTGAAAATGTCTTGAAATGTACTATGGGCACCCTCCATTCCGATCGAGGCGGAGAGTATATGTCTCATGAATTTAATGCATTTTTGGCTAGTCGTGTACAATGCCTTATACACCTCAGCAAAATGGTGTTGCTGAGAGCAAAAACAGGTCACTGACGGAAATGGCATGATGTATGGTCAAAAGTCAAGCTTTGCCGCATTCTTTTTGGCTTCAGGCCATCATGTGTGCCACTTATGTACTTAATAGGTGTCCTACGAAAGATTTGCAGTCTATTACTCCATATGAAGCATGACATGATAGAAAGCCTTCTATTGAGCACATGCGTGTTTTTGGCTGTTTGGCATATGCTTTGGTGCCACAAACACAGCGCAAAAAATTGGATGATAAGGTTGTTAAATGTATTTTTGTGGGTTATAGTGCTGAAAGCAAAGGTTACAGGTTATATCATCCACAAAAAAAGCGTATTTTGATTTCACGAGATGTAGTGTTTGTGGAAGATTCTGTTTAGCCCTTGTTGTCATGTACTAGAGACAATAATGTAAGCTCACAGGACATTTATGACACTTTGTTGCCTCTTTTTAGTGGTGGAAATACGAATGTAATTTCCAATGAGTCAAATGTACAGCCTATGGGGGTTTCTAAAAATGTTACAGATCAGCCTATTACTAATGCAAATGTACATGATGTACTTGATGAGGAAAAAGCTGAAAATGAGCAGGCTAGAGGTATGCCAAAATGGCTGGTGTACACTTTACGTGACAGTAAATTGGATGCACCTTTGTCTAGTCATACTCGTTCAGGCTCTCGCCATGCATCTTATGCATCAGATTGTTATGCTTTGGCTGTGTCTAGCTTACATGGTGTTGAGGAGCCTCTGTCTTTTGATGAAGCACAGAATTCAGAAAATTGGATGGCTGCCATGCAATCAAAATATGATGCACTTATAGAAAATGACACATGGAATTTATATGATTTTCCTCCTAGAAAAAAGGCCATTGGTACGAAGTGGGTTTACAAGTTGAAACGCAAGCAGGATGGTGAGATCAATCGCCATAAGGCTGGACTTGTTGCAAAGGGTTATGCACAACAGAAAGGCATAGATTATGAAGAGACTTTTGCTCCCACTTGTCGTATGAATACTGTGCGTTTTCTATGTGCATTGGTAGCTCATTTTGGTTGGGATGTACATCAATCAGACATTGTTACTGCTTTCTTGAATGGTGACATATTTGAGGAAGTTTATGTAACGCAGCCTCGCGGTTTTTTCATAAAATGACAAGAGGAAAAAGTGTGCAGATGTAAGAAGGCTTTGTATGGGTTGAAGCAATCTCCTCGTGCTTGGTATAAGAAAGCTGACACTCACTTGGTTAAACGAGGCTTTCGTAACAATCCAACAGAAAGCACATTGTATGTAACGCGTGAGGGGGATGTGCTTCTCATTGTGGTTCTTTATGTCGATGATTTGCTGATCACTGGACCAAATGAGAGACATATTACTGAATTTAAGGCTGATTTGAATGCTACTTTCAAGATGAAATATTTGGCTCTGTTGCATCATTACTTGGGTATACAGTTTAAACAGTGTGATGGTGGTATTGCCTTGTGTCAGAAAAGTTACATAGAGACATTGCTATGTAAGTTTGGACTTGAGGATTGCAAACCTATTGCCACTCCCATGGAAACAGGTTTGAAGTTGAGTCTACATGATGCTGGCGATCCTGCTGATGTCAATCTTTACCAAATTGTTGTTGGCTGCCTCATTTATGTATGCAACACAAGGCCAGATATTCAGTTTGCAGTCTCATAGGTCAGCAGATTTATGCATAGCCGAGGGTCTAAGAATTGGCAGGCTATTAAGAGGATTTTCTGCTACCTTAGTGGCACTTTACATCTTGGCTTGTTTTATCCCAAGGGGGGATCATTGCCGCCAGACTTACATGATTTTTCGGACTCAGATTGGGTGTTAGGATTTGGATCGTGCTAGCTATGGTGGATGAAAGAGAAACATGGTGCAAGTGTGTGAGTGTGTGTAAGCAAGGTTATCACTCAAGTGAATTAGGTTCCAAGATAGAATTAGCTTGGACTCATAAACACAATCTTGAGTATTGACTTAGCTTAGCACAAGCTCACCATAGACAAGCATGTAGTGCAAAATGAAGTTGTTGTTTATTGATTCAAGAAATGAGCTTTAAGTAGCTCTACAGCTTTGCTCCACAGTATGTGGGATAAATCCACTCTCCTCTCCTTGACTCACACCTTAGGACAAAGCTCACACTTTACAATCCTCCCCTTGAGGTTAAGACTAAGACAAGATACTGAAGATGCATGATCCACACAGGCTAACAAAATCCACATAGGATGGTGATATCCACACAGGAAAATAAAGTCCACAAAGGATGGTGATATCCACACAGGATGGTAAAAATCCACACAAGAAAGATCCACAAAGGATGGTGATGTCCACACAGGATGGTAAGTTGGTATCCACACAGGAAAAAGTCCTCCCCTACAAGTAGAGAGTCTCCATCTTCAAAATGGGTCTTCCCAAACACTACCTTTGTCTTCGTCCTTTTTGTCTTCTACTATGTGAGATGATCCTCTGTCAGGTCTCTTGCCTTCATTGCTTCTGTTGTTGCTTCTACTGCTGCTTTCTCCACTGCTACTGCCTCCACTTGAGTAGCACCGAGGAGGGTGTCCCTTCCTACCACATTTGTTGCAAGGTTTGTTTGTGTAGCAATCTTTCGCTACGTGTCCCATTCTTCCACATTCATAACACTTTCTTCCGTTTGTTGATGTTGATGGGTGGTGAATATCTTCCCCTTGAAAATATTGCGATGAAAACTCCTCCTGATGGGGTGACCTCTTTTCTTTCTTTCTTCTGTTTGGACTGAGTTGATGACATCTTGAAATGGTGGTGCTGGTTCTTTCTCTTCAAGAATTGTGACTAAGTGGTCATAAGAAGGTGTAAGTGCACTTAAAAGTATAGCCACGTTGTCATCTTCTGGTACTTCAACTTGGATGTAAGTGAGCTGCGTGACAATGCTCTTAAGCCTGCTTACTAGGCTAGCAATGTCCTCCCCTTGAAGCATAGTAACTTTTTAAAGCTGTCTTTCAAGACTAACTTTTCTTCTTTTGGCCCTAGCTCCAAAGTTACTTTCTAGGACATGCCAGGCTTCATGTGCATGTTTACATTCATCTATGAAATGCACGTAGTTGTCATGCAAGGAAGTGATGATGATTCCCAATGCTTGTTCGTCTTTGGCCAAATTTTGTGCACTTGCTATGAGTGTATATGCCCTAGTGTGCACTCCATTGGGTTCGGCTTGTTGCTCTAATGCAGTGCTTATGACAGACCACAAACATTTTTTCATAAGATAGCCTCTTAACTTCGTTTGCCAAGTGTGAAATCCCTCCCCATTGAATTTCTCTATTCCCTTGTCTCCCATTTGTGTCAATAGAGGGGTCTTAGCTTAGGAGACTCTCCTAGCCAGTGTCTGCCTCTTTACACTGTGCACAATTGATGATAGAAATTTTTAATTTGCAAAATTGTGCTTGGTTGCAAGATTCCAATTTTAATGTCACTTTAATAAAAAATTCTCTCAATGTGAAGTACCTCTTCACTCGAGGTGAAGTCACCCTTCACATACACCTTTGAGTTCTTCTTTGATGGCTGAAATGAACCTTCGAAGTTGGCTTTGGATGTCTTTCACTACAAGAGGTTGTGTGCTCTTGTGATGCTGTTAGCGACGGAAATACATTGGATTTTTATAACCCCCGGCGTCGCTAAAACCGTCGCTATATGCGTCGCTATAAGTGTCGCTATATAGAGATGCTCATAGCGACACTCATAGCGACGCTTATAGCGACGTTTACATAGAAGTCTATAGCGACGCTCATAGCGACGCTACAAAGCCATAAATAGCGACGCCCGAGAGAATTTTTTTTTGGTGACAGGGCATTGAATGCCCTGCCACCCATCAACCATACTGTACTTGATTCACTTTTTTTAAAAAGTGCAAGGGTAGATAATAGACCCAAAATAGTCACCCACAAGACGCATTGTTTGCAAAATTGACAAGCGTAAAATTGACAATTGTACACATCATAGGCAAAATGAATTGATTGGCAAATGTAATAATGGCAATTGTACAACATCATAGGCATAAAGAATTGATTGGCAAAATGAACTGCGGTGACAAATGTAATAATATACATGGTTCAAAAAGACGTATAAAATCCGTCTCATGATACATAAGCTATGAGAAACCCTAAACTAATGCTATCTAGCTACGGCTAAACTGACGTCGTTTAGTCAGACGTCTCATCGCGTCCAAGCGGCGTATCTATCGGATTCTGCAAAAAAAGACAATAAGACAGCTTTCAGTAAGTATAAACATATAACGACATTTATAAAACAATACAAAAAATAGAAAAGAGTAAACCCTAATACTAACCATGCCGCCGCGAGAACTGAGAATGTCCATCAGGGCGTTTAAGCCCTTCCTGCCTGTGTACTCGCGCTCGTACGGTGTGGGATCACGTCCTGTCATCGACCACTGTCAAAACATACAAAGATTTAATTATGTTAGAATTAAAAAACTCATAAACCCTAAACTATCGAACATAAAGAGCAATGCGAAAACACTTACAAAATCGGCCTCAAATGATGCCCATCCACCGCTCCCCAAGTGGTGCGAGCTCCCTGCCTCTACTCGCGCTCTGGCTGCATCCTTTTGTTGCTTCCACTTGTCGGGATTCTCGCGCGCGTCTTTCTTCCCATTCTTCCAATCTTCTTTGGCCAGCAAATCTGGCCTGTTCCACCCATGCTTGATTGCTTTTTGCACTTCGGAACGCTTGTGTTTGCAGTATTCGCGCATTTGAATCTTCATCGGGTCTTCATTGAAGCGCTGATACCGTGTTGGAATGGGAAACTCATCATGAAGTATGCTGATGACTCTGGCTTTTAAATCACTTGGTACTTCACTCCATTTGTTTAGTATGTAGTGTCTAAACAGCTGAGAGCAAAGACCACGCATGCGCGAGATCACCTTCATGCCCGTCATCATCCATGATGATGCTGCCGCTGAAGTCGACGGAGTAAGGCAAGCCCTCTGGCCGGTGACGCGTGAACCTGGGTGTCCCGACAGGGGTCTCTAGCGGCGTGTCCCGGCAGGGGTCTCCGTTTAAACACATATCCTCTGTTTCATTTTGTAGCTCCTCTGCATGCACCCCATATAGAGTAGTAGCATCTTGATGCTCGTCTGGCACCACCGCAGCGGCTTCTGATTGAGCATCTTCTCTGATCTCCTCCATTGATGCCGTTGTGATTGGCACATGGTAGCCTTCATACGTCCTTGCACTACGAGGGGCTACCTCTATGACGTACCACCAGTTTGATGTAGACTTTGTAGGATGAAATATTACCTGCCAGAGCCACATAACTTACATGAGAGCTTTCAAGCACATAACTTGTAAAAGGGGGATGTTAACTATTTACATACTTACTTGTTCACAATGCTCGGGTAGTACGAAAGTGTCTCTTAGGTCAGTCCATTTCTTAGTAGAATCCACCTCAAGAAAACCAGACTCTCCTCTACGCACAGTAGCATTGCGACCCTCCATGATTATCTTGAACCATTGCACGTCGAACAAGTTGACAAAAAATCCTCTGTAATCGATCCTCAACATCTCTTGTAGCATGCCGAAGTAAGTGAGTTCCGCCACCACAGGATCTGCATCAGAGGAACGTCGTCGACTAGACTGTTCAAATTTTGCCATGATTCCACAATCATGAGTAAAACGCTTTTTGTCGATCCGTTCCACCCTAAAATGTCGACCTTTACACCATGCTGCTGTGTATGACTTATACTACAACGAACAAAGATTATGAGTGGCCGTTCAAACGTTTAGAAATAAAGCCACTAGCTAGTCGTACATTGCAAACTTACCTTGGTCGCGCAACCCCGAGAGTACTCCCACTCTTCCTCAGTCACTTCGTCACCGCATTGTTGTGCGCTTTTCAATTGGTTGTGCAACCATCTTAAGCTCATGAATGTTGGTAGGCTCTCCAGACCCGTCGGATAGTGCATCGGTGGTCGTCTTCCCCGTCTCCACTCGATTCGTGCCCTTTGTCGCTCTTGCTTTGCATCCTCATATTGTGAAATCCACTTTTGCATCACTGGATTGTGAAGCATGCAAAATCGGTTGATTTTAGCCTCTAGATATTTCGTCATCTTCTTCTCAACACCGAGATTGCACATGACAATCCCAGATATACGCTCATCATCTATGGTTCGCCATAGCGTGTCCCGGGCTTTATCAAATCCGTCTAGCCACTCTCCAATGTACACTAGGGACTGTGATACCAACCAACCTTCTGCCATGCTACCCTCTGGACGTGCCTTTTGACGCACATATCCCTTAAGCGTTTTCATGAAACGTTCTAAGAAGAACATCCATCTGGAATGAACTCTGCCAGCTATTTCCACCTCATCAACTATGTGAACAAGAAGATGCACCTGAATGGTTAGCATGGTAGTAGGAAAATGTTTCTCAAACATGCACACAAGCTCCGCAGCATTTAGTTTGGCGAATGGTATGGAGTCTACGTTGATCTCCTTTTGTGAGATCCATTGCACCAGCTTTGCAAGTTTGTAGATTGTGTTACGGATGTCGAGAGACAAACATCCCTCAATGGCAACTGGTAAAATAAACTGTAAAGTATGTGCAGCAATGATATTAAAGTCCACATTTTATGCAATGATATTAAAGTCCACTATGAACGTACCTGACACATTTTATGCCAATCGTGTGACTTCAAACCGGTAAGCTTTTCTTCTTTAGTAAAACACGTTCGGAGCGAGTGCATTACGCCAGTGGGGGTCCGCAAAGATCGAATGGTCTCTTTTACTTTGCGTTCTTGGGCTCCTATGAAAATCCATGGTGCTTTAGGAAGTTTTATCGATCCATCAGACGCTGTTTGTGGCCAATATTGCTCCATATGATCCACATTTCTAAGGTCAACTCTGGCTCCCAAAGTATCTTTCTTGCCAGTCAGATGGTCCCATAGTAGATTACCCACATTCTTGAATATGTGCATTGGATCGAGCAAGTGATTGATCATGAGTCGGGGCCAGTATGGTAACTCGTACCATAGAGATAGTCTCTTCATCCCTGGAGGCAATCCGTCATCGCACATCTCCTTCTGCTCTAACCGTGCTTGTGCAGACATCCTTGGTGGCTCTCTTCCCAAAAAGCCGTCGCGTAACACATGATTCTCTGGAAGATACGCTTGATGACCTTCGTAGATTTGCTTCTTCAGTGAGGGCACCCTACGTGCATTCAGTCTAGGTCGACATGTGACACATGCTCTGTATCCGCTTGTTTGAAGCCCTGCATGTATACACATGATAATAGATCAACTATGGGAAAAAACAAGATTTACAGTGTCTGAGTGAGGAGTGTCAATAGATCACCTGAGCATTCTGTTAGCCCGGGATAGTCATGCATGGTCCACATTAGAATGCCTCTGATCAAAACATTCCGTCGTCCTGTGTGTCGGATCATATCCACCACCTCTATGCCAATCCACAATTGTTGTAGCTCTTCCAATAGTGGACGAAGATACACATCCACTACAAGAGGCTCTTCATATTAGCGACGCTCACACACCGACGCTCAAAAAAAAATTTCCCGACGTCGCTATGAGCGTCGCAAATTTACAAATAAATTTGCGACGCTCATAGCGACGCTTATAGCGACGCTCATAGCGACGCCGGCTGGGGTAAAAAAAATAACCGAGCGCGCCCAAAAACTCAGATCTCAGATCTGAGTTTTTCGGCGCCCTCAAGCAAGGAGCAGGTAACGCTCTCCCTCACTCTCTCTCTCTCTCTCTCTCTCTCTTTTTCTTCTCCACACACACACACACACACACACACACACACACACACACACACACACACACACACACACACACACACACACACACACGAGGAGAGGAAGGAGAGCCAGGTATGCTCCTTCCCTCTCCTCATTCTCATGTTCCCTTCCCCTCTTTCTCTCTCCCTCTCTCTCTCTCACACACACACACATACACACACACACATAGTGTTTTTGAGAGAGAGAGAGAGAGAGAGAGAGAGAGAGAGAGAGAGAGAGAGAGAGAGAGAGAGAGTACAAACAAAAACAAAAACGCACACACACATACATAAACAAAGAATGCACACACACATTGAGAGAGAAAAAGAGAGAGAGAGCATGCATAAACAAAAAACGCACGCATTGAGAGAGGAAAAGAGAGAGAGAACATGCATAAACAAAAAACGCACACATTGAGAGAGGAAAAGAGAGAGAAAACATGCATACGATCCAAAAAAACGCACACACATTGAGAGAGAAAGAGAGAGAAACTAATTTAACGTCGTAGGAAACTAATTAAAATTAAAAGACCTAAAGATCTAGCCGACGAGGAGTTGAACTGAAGACCTATTATTCAAGAGGGAAATGGCATAATCAATCTATCATACTAGGCATGGGTGATAGAAAGGTTATACCATTTATCTCTTTTTATTGGCACACACATCCACACATGCGCACACACACAAGAAGAAGAGAGTTATAACGTCGTAGGAAACTATCTTAAAAGACGTTAAAGATTAGGTTATATGTAGACTTACATTAAATTAGATTTAGGTTTATTTTTAACTAGATTTACGTTTATTTAAGCTAGATTTAGATTTCCGTTATATTAGATTAGATTTAGGTCTCCATAGACTGCGATGCCTGCATGAAGCGGGTGAAGAAAGCCCTCAATGGAATATAGGGTATTGCTGCCTTCACTCATGGTGGGCTCCGTCGATCCAAAAGTACTGGTGAAATGTCTTCAGAAGATAGGGAAGAAGGTGGATCTTCAGGGCGGCAAGAGTCACTACATCCCCGACACAATGACCATCTAGACAACCTCTAGTCATTAGACTTACGTTAAATTAGATTTAGCTTTATTTTTAGTTAGATTTACGTTTATTTAGATTTACGCTTATTTACGTTAGATCGAGTCCACGCAAGAATTACTTACGGTTTAGGGTTTAGAGGTAGACGAACAATGAAAAGATCTACTGTGAAAAGATGTTAAGATGAAGTGAAGTGCTACAGCTAGAGAAGAGGCAAAGGGATTTTGTCCACTACATGCAGTATCATGTAGACGTGGGTCTGTAGATTTCTTGTACCCACAAATATAGGTATTGACCAATAAAGACGAGATTATAACCCGGTGGTTCTGATCTCCGTGCACCTCTAGACCGAGGTGTGCGGGGATTGGACATGACTAGAGAATGTGAGGTAAAGAGAGAGAGAGAGAGAGAGAGAGAGAGAGAGAGAGAGAGAGAGAGAGAGAGAGAGAGAGAGAGAGAGAGAGAGAGAGAGAGAGATAAGACGAAGAATGCCAATAGAATATTAAATTTGTTGTCCAGGTTATAAGTTTTTTATCCTCATTATGAGTAGCGACGAGGATGTGGGACCGTCCAACCGAAACACCTATCTCTCAACGAGGGTCTTATGTCCTTGTAATCAATGCAAGCATGCTGTGCGACGGACAAGACGTGTTTCTTTGCAGCACGTTCGCGAATTTGGCGAGTTCGATCCATCTATTATAGATCGAGTTGTTGCCAATTATAACTCGTCGGACTCTGACGCTGGCCAACAAGCAGCAATCTTGCAACCCAATAGACGTGTTCGCAGGCGCTTTGGTCAAGCAGCATATGTGAGGCCACAAGATGTAGCCTCTGACAGCTCGGGGGATGATCATGCAGAGCACATTCCCAACGAGGCAATGTTTGAGCCCGAGATTGATGAAATGATCGAGACGATCATGGATTCAAAAAGGCTTATCTATGATGATATGAAAAGTGAAGCCGATACGTCATTGTATAATGGAGCACGTATGTCTAGATTGAAAGCACTCCTGGTTCTTCTCAACATGCAGGCAAAGTTTGGATGGAGTGACACTAGCGTCACAGCGCTTTTCAGGTGATCTATTACAATTAGTTTACTTTAATAGAACTCTAAATGTATAATGATCTGATAGATTTTTACACGACTGTATCATATTTTTATGTTGTGTAGATTGCTGAAAGAGCACATACTACCAGCTGACAATGTGATGCCAGATTCCCGAGATGAAGCAAGAAAGATTTTGCGAAACTTGGGGATGGATTACAATTCTATCCACGCTTGTCCTAATGACTGCATTCTTTTCAGAGGGGAATACACAGACATGGAGAAGTGTCCGAAATGTGATTCCGAAAGATATCGAGTAGATCTCCACGGGACAAAAATTCCACAAAAGGTTTTGCGACATTTTCCTTTGCTTCCTCGCATCAAGCATTTCTTCGAATGTAAGTCCATGGCCGCCCTAGCATCATGGCATGAGGAGAATAAATCTTCGGATGGTGTGCTACGAATTCCTGCAGATTGCGCAGCCTGGAAACATATAGATGGAACATGGTCGGATTTTGCCAGGGAAGCTCGAAATTTGCGCTTAGGCCTGGCTATGGATGGCGTAAATCCATTTGGTCAAAGATCAACATCTTACAGTGTATGGCCCGTTGTCATCGTCAACTACAACATTCCCCCGTGGTTGACTACGAAGAAGGGGCACCTATGGCTAAGCTTGATTGTGCCAGGGCAATATAAAGTGGGGAATATGGATGTGTATCTTCTTCCACTATTGGAAGAGCTACAACAGTTGTGGATTGGCATAGAGGTGGTGGATATGAGCCGACACACAGGACGACAGAATGCTTTGATCAGAGGTATTCTAATGTGGACCATGCATGACTATCCCGGGCTAACAGAATGCTCAGGTGATCTATTGACACTCCTCACTCAGACACTGTAAATCTTGTTTTTTCCCATAGTTGATCTATTATCATGTGTATACATGCAGGGCTTCAAACAAGCGGATACAGAGCATGTGTCACATGTGGACCTAGACTGAATGCACGTAGGGCACCCTCACTGAAGAAGCAAATCTACGAAGGTCATCAAGCGAATCTTCCAGAGAATCATGTGTTACGCGACGGCTTTTTGGGAAGAGAGCCACCAAGGATGTCTGCACAAGCATGGTTAGAGCAGAAGGAGATGTGCGATGACGGATTGCCTCCAGGGATGAAGAGACTATCTCTATGGTACGAGTTACCATACTGGCCCCGACTCGTGATCAATCACTTGCTCGATCCAATGCACATATTCAAGAATGTGGGTAATCTACTATGGGACCATTTGACCGGCAAGAAAGATACTTTGGGAGCCAGAGTTGACCTTAGAAATGTGGATCGTATGGAGCAATATTGGCCGCAAACAGCGTCTGATGGATCGATAAAACTCCCTAAAGCACCATGGATTTTCATAGGAGCCCAAGAACGCAAAGTAAAAGAGGCCATTCGATCTTTGCGGACCCCCACTGGCGTAATGCACTCGCTCCGAACGTGTTTTACTAAAGAAGGAAAGCTTACCGGTTTGAAGTCACACGATTGGCATAAAATGTGTCAGGTACGTTCATAGTGGACTTTAATATCATTGCATAAAATGTGGACTTTAATATCATTGCTACACATACTTTACAGTTTATTTTACCGGTTGCCATTGAGGGATGTTTGTCTCTCGACATCCGTAACACAATCTACAAACTTGCAAAGTTGGTGCAATGGATCTCACAAAAGGAGATCGACGTAGACTCCATACCATTCGCCAAACTAAATGCTGCGGAGCTTGTGTGCATGTTTGAGAAACATTTTCCTACTACAATGCTAACCATTCAGGTGCATCTTCTTGTTCACATAGTTGATGAGGTGGAAATAGCTGGCACAGTTCATTCCAGATGGATGTTCTTCTTAGAGCGTTTCATGAAAACGCTTAAGGGATATGTGCATCAAAAGGCACGTCCGGAGGGTAGCATGGCAGAAGGTTGGTTGGTATCAGAGTCCCTAGTGTACATTGGAGAGTGGCTAGACGGATTTGATAAATCCCGGGACACGCTATGGTGAACCATAGATGATGAGCGCATATTTGGGATTGTCATGTGCAATCTCGGTGTTGAGAAGAAGATGACGGAAGATCTAGAGGCTAAAATCAACCGATTTTGCATGCTTCACAATCCAGTGATGCAAAAGTGGATTTCACAATATGAGGATGCAAAGCAAGAGCGACAAAGGGCACGAATCGAGTGGAGACGGGGAAGACGACCACCGATGCACTATCCAGCGGTTCTGGAGAGCCTACCAACCTTCATGAGCTTAAGATGGTTGCACAACCAATTGAAAAGCGCACAACAATGCGGTGACGAAGTGACTGAAGAAGAGTGGGAGTACTCTCGGGGTTGCGCGACCAAGGTAAGTTTGCAATGTACGACTAGCAAGTGACTTTATTTATAAACGTTTGAACGGCCACTCATAATCTTTGTTCGTTGTAGTATAAGTCATACACGGCAGCATGGTGTAAAGGTCGACATTTTAGGGTGGAACGAATCGACAAAAAGCGTTTTACTCAAGATTGTGGAATCATGGCAAAATTTGAACAGTCTAGTCGACGACGTTCCTCTGATGCAGATCCTGTGGTGGCGGAACTCACTTACTTCGGCACGCTGCAAGAGATTTTGAGGATCGATTACAGAGGATTTTTTGTCGACTTGTTCGACGTGCAATGGTTCAAGATAATCATGGAGGGTCGCAACGCTACTGTGCGTAGAGGAGAGTCTGGTTTTCTTGAGGTGGATTCTACTAAGAAATGGACTGACCTAAGAGACACTTTCGTACTACCCGAGCATTGTGAACAAGTAAGTATGTAAATAGTTAACATCCCCCTTTTACAAGTTATGTGCTTGAAAGCTCTCATGTAAGTTATGTGGCTCTGGCAGGTAATATTTCATCCTACAAAGTCTACATCAAACTGGTGGTACGTCATAGAGGTAGCCCCTCGTAGTGCAAGGACGTATGAAGGCTACCATGTGCCAATCACAACGGCATCAATGGAGGAGATCAGAGAAGATGCTCAATCAGAAGCCGCTGCGGTGGTGCCAGACGAGCATCAAGATGCTACTACTCTATATGGGGTGCATGCAGAGGAGCTACAAAATGAAACAGAGGATATGTGTTTAAACGGAGAGCTCTATATAGATATAGGAAGTTATGCTGAGTTATGCGAGGATGAGAGAGAGATCTCTTAAAGCCACAAATATTGTATTTGAACAATTTTGCTCCGTGTTGTAAAAGCTCTGGCTCTCTAAGTACCTTCCATGGTGTATAACGCTCTTTTCTACTCGCGCTCACATCTTTTGATTGAAAATTCTGAGTTTTCGACTTGCCTCTTCTATCACTCGATTCATTGCGTCATTGTATTTATATGCGTCATTACGTCATTGTATTTAATGGTCTTTGCGTCATTGTCTACTCTATTCATTCAATATTAAGTTTAATTATTCGTGTGTTTAATGCAGGTATGGATGATGAGGAGTTTCTTTCTTCTTTGTCACCGCAGCAGAGACAGTGGTACGTGGAGCGTCATCGCTCTGGCGCATCATCGCACGTTCCTACACCATCCGCATCTCCCTCTCTTTCGGAGCATTCGGCGCGCTCCGAAGCTTCGGCGTCGACGAGACGAGCGTCACACTCGTCTAGACACCGGCGCTCTAGTGGTGGCGGTGGTGGTTGTTGTGGGGATTCCTCCACCGATGCCTCCACACCGCCTCGTGTTCGACGAGGCTCTTTACCCTCCCCTTCTTTGCCCGCCCCCACACCAGCCACAGCATCGCCATCTACGCCAGGTTTTGCACGGCTGACTGTTCCTAGAAGCTACACACCTCTACCTACTCCGCCAGGAGCCACCCCACTCGACACTCCTCGCTTCGGGGCCCAGACGCCGGTGGAGACACCTGACGTCCGTACCCCCATCGACACGCCGCTAGAGACCCCTGCCGGGACACCCAGGTTCACGCGTCACTGGCTAGAGGGCTTGCCTTACTCCGTCGACATCAGCGGCGGCATCATCATGGATGATGACGGCAAGAAGGTGATCTCGCGCATGCGTGGTCTTTGCTCTCAGCTGTTTAGACACTATATACTAAACAAATGGAGTGAAGTACCAAGTGATTTAAAAAACAGAGTCATCAGCATACTTCATGATGAGTTTCCCGTTCCAACACGGGATCAGCGCTTCAATGAAGACCTGATGAAGATTCGAATGCGTGAATACTGCAAACACAAGCATTCCGAAGTGCAAAAAGCAATCAAGAATGGGTGGAATAGGCCAGATTGGCTGGCCAAAGAAGATTGGAAGAATGCGAAGAAAGCAGCGCGCGAGAATCCCGACAAGTGGAAGCAACAAAAGGATGCAGCCAGAGCGCGAGTAGAGGCAGGGAGCTCGCACCACTTGGGGAGCGGTGGATGGGCATCATTTGAGGCCGATTTTGTAAGTCTTTTCACATTGCTCTTTATGCATGTTCGATAGTTTAGGGTTTATGAGTTTTTTAGTTCTAACATAATGAAATCTTTGTATGTTTTGACAGTGGTCGATGACAGGACGTGATCCCACACCGTACGAGCGCGAGTACGCAGGCAGGAAGGGCTTAAACGCCCTGATGGACATTCTCAGTTCTCGCGGCGGCATGGTTAGTATTAGGGTTTACTCTTTTTTATTTTTTGTATTGTTTTATAAATGTCGTTATATGTTTATATTTACTGAAAACTGTCTTATTGTCTTTTTTTGCAGAATCCGACAGATACGCCGCTTGGACGCGATGAGACGTCTGACTAGACAACGTCAGTTTAGCCGTAGCTAGATAGCATTAGTTTAGGGTTTCTCATAGCTTATGTATCATGAGACGGATTTTATACGTCTTTTTGAACCATGTATATTATTACATTTGTCACCGCACTTCCTTTTGCCAATCAATTCTTTATGCCTATGATGTTGTACAATTGTCATTATTACATTTGCCAATCAATTCATTTTGCCTATGATGTGTACAATTGTCAATTTTACGCTTGTCAATTTTGCAAACAATGCGTCTTGTGGGTGACTATTTTGGGTCTATTATCTACCTTTGCACTTTTTCTAAAAAGTGAATCAAGTACAATATGGTTGATGGGTGGCAAGGCATTCAATGCCCTACCACCAAAAAAATATTCTCTCGGGCGTCGCTATAAGCGTCGCTATTTATGGCTCTGTAGCGTCGCTATGAGCGTCGCTATAGTCTTCTGTGAGAGCGTCGCTATAGGCGTCGCTATATGCGTCGCTATATAGCGACGCTGATAGCGACGCATATAGCGACGCCTATAGCGACGGTCTCGTAGCGACGCTCGTAGCGACGGTTTTAGCGACGCCGGGGGTTATAAAAACCCAATGTATTTCCGTCGCTAACAGCGTCACAAGAGCACACAACCTCTTGTAGTGATCCATATTCTTCACTTTATATCACCCTGGCACAATCAAGCTTAGCCATAGGTGCCCCTTCTTCGTAGTAAACCACGGGGGAATGTTGTAGTTGACGATGACAACGGGCCATACACTGTAAGATGTTGATCTTTGACCAAATGGATTTACGCCATCCATAGCCAGGCCGAAGCGCAAATTTCGAGCTTCCCTGGCAAAATCCGACCATGTTTCATCTATATGTTTCCAGGCTACGCAGTCTGCAGGAATTCGTAGCACACCATCCGAAGATTTATTCTCCTCATGCCATGATGCTTGGGCGGCCATGGACTTACATTTGAAGAAATGCTTGATGTGAGGAAGCAGAGGAAAATGTCGCAAAACCTTTTGTGGAATTTTTGTCCCGTGGAGATCTACTCGATATCTTTTGGAATCACATTTCGGACACTTCTCCATGTCTATGTATTCCCCTCTAAAAAGAATGCAGTCATTAGGACAAGCGTGGATAGAATTGTAATCCATTCCCAAGTTTCGCAAAATCTTTCTTGCTTCATCTCGGGAATCTGGCATCACATTGTCAGCTGGTAGTATGTGCTCTTTAAGCAATCTACACAACATAAAAATACGATACAGTCGTGTAAAAATCTATCAGATCATTATACATTTAGAGTTTTATTAAAGTAAACTAATTGTAATAGATCAACTGAAAAGCGTTGTGACGCTAGTGTCACTCCATCCAAACTTTGCCTGCATGTTGAGAAGAACCAGGAGTGCTTTCAATCTAGACATACGTGCTCCATTATACAATGGCGTATCGGCTTAACTTTTCATATCATCATAGATAAGCCTTTCTGAATCCATGATCGTCTCGATCATTTCATCAATCTCGGGCTCAAACATTGCCTCGTTGGGAATGTGCTATGCATGATCATCCCCCGAGCTGTCAGAGGCTACATCTTGTGGCCTCACATATGCTGCTTGACCAAAGAGCCTGCGAACACGTCTATTGGGTTGCAAGATTGCTGCTTGTTGGCTAGCGTCAGATTCCGACGAGTTATAATTGGCAACAACTCGATCTATAATAGATGGATCGAACTCGCCAAATTCGCGAACGTGCTACAAAGAAACACGTCTTGTTCGTCGCATAGCATGCTTGCATTGATTACAAGGACATAAGACCCTCGTTGAGAGATAGGTGTTTCGGTTGGACGGTCCCACATCCTCGTCACTCCTCATAATGAGGATAAAAATCTTATAACCTGGACAACAAATTTAATATTCTATTGGCATTCTTCGTCTTATCTCTCGCTCTCTCTCTCTCTCTCTCTCTCTCTCTCTCTCTCTCTCTCTCTCTCTCTCTCTCTCTCTCTCTCTCTCTCTCTACCTCACATTCTCTAGTCATGTCCAATCCCCGCACACCTCGGTCTAGAGGTGCACGGAGATCAGAACCACCGGGTTATAATCTCGTCTTTATTGGTCAATACCTATATTTGTGGGTACAAGAAATCTACAGACCCACGTCTACATGATACTGCATGTAGTGGACAAAACCCCTTTGCCTCTTCTCTAGCTGTAGCACTTCACAGCATCTTAACATCTTTTCACAGTAGACCTTTTCACTGTTCGTCTACCTCTAAACCCTAAACCGTAAGTAATTCTTGCGTGGACTCGATCTAACGTAAATAAGCGTAAATCTAAATAAACGTAAATCTAACAAAAAATAAACCTAAATCTAATTTAACGTAAGTCTACATCTAACCTGATCTTTAACGTCTTTTGGGATAGTTTCCTACGACGTTAAAACTCTCTTCTTCTTTTGTGTGTGTGTGTGTGTGTGTGTGTGGGTAAACCTAAATAAACCGAAGTCTAATCTAATATAACATAAATCTAAATCTAACATAAATTATGTTATATTAAAAACAAAGAACTAAACTAACAGGGATTATAAGAACCTTAAAACTGATTTAACACATAATTTTTCACATAACTCGGCAAGAGTTGGCATTCTCATCACTAAAGATGTGAGAGTTAACTTCCGGCGGTGACGCTGCCTCATCTCCATCCACATCTGACGACAGCAATTGGCCCTTTGGACCGTTCTTGCTCTTGTTACTAACTTTGAAGTTGCTGTTGAATGACTAGAGGTTGTCTAGATGGTCATTGTCGGGGATGTAGTGACTCTTGCCGCCCTGAAGATCCACCTTCTTCCCTATCTTCTGAAGACATTTCACTAGTACTTTTGGATCGACGGAGCCCACCATGAGTGAAGGCAGCAATACCCTATATTCCATGGAGGGCTTTCTTCACCCGCTTCATGCAGGCATCGCAGTCTATGGAGACCTAAATCTAATCTAATATAACGTAAATCTAAATCTAGCGTAAATAAACGTAAATCTAACTAAAAATAAACCTAAATCTAATCTAATTTAACTTAAATAAACCTAAATCTAATTTAACGTAAGTCTACATCTAACCTAATCTTTAACGTCTTTTAAGATAGTTTCCTACTACGTTATAACTCTCTTCTTCTTGTGTGTGTGAACGTGTGTGGATGTGTGTGCCAATAAAAAGAGATAAATGGTATAACCTTTCTATCACCTATGCCAAGTATGATAGATTGGTTATGCCATTTCCCTCTTGAATAATAGGTCTTGAGTTCAACTCCTCGTCGGCTAGATCTTTAGGTCTTTTAATTTTAATTAGTTTCCTACGACGTTAAATTAGTTTCTCTCTCTTTCTCTCTCAATGTGTGTGCGTTTTTTTGTTTATGCATGTTTTCTCTCTCTTTTCCTCTCTCAATGTGTGCGTTTTTTGTTTATGCATGTTCTCTCTCTCTTTTCCTCTCTCAATGTGTGCGTTTTTTGTTTATGCATGCTCTTTCTCTTTTCCTCTCTCAATGTGTGTGTGCATTCTTTGCTTATGTATGTGTGTGCGTTTTTGTTTATGTTTGTACTCTTTCTCTCTCTCTCTCTCTCTCTCTCTCTCAAAAACACTATGTGTGTGTGTGTGTGTGAGAGAGAGAGAGAGAGAGAGAGAGAGAGAGAGGGAGAGAAAAAGAGGGAAAGGGAACATGAGAGTGAGGAGAGGGAAGGAGCATACCTAGCTCTCCTTCCTCTCCTCGTGTGTGTGTGTGTGTGTGTGTGTGTGTGGAGAAGAAAGAGAGAGAGAGAGAGAGAGAGGCAGAGAGGGAGAGCGTTACCTGCTCCTTACTTGAGGGCGCCGAAAAACTCAGATCTGAGATCTGAGTTTTTGGGCGCTCTCTGTTATTGTTTTTAGCCCAGCCGGCGTCGCTATGAGCGTCGCAAATTTACAAGTAAATTTGCGACGCTCATAGCGACGCCGGGATTTTTTTTTTTGAGCGTCGCTGTGTGAGCGTCGCTAATATGAATAGCCTCTTGTAGTGTTTCAATTAGCTTCCTTTTTAAAAGCTTTGTATGCTCTAAGCCGCCTTTGAATGCCGGTGTAGAAGCTTTGCAAAACTTTGAGTGCTCAAGACCAGGGAGTAATTGGAGCTTTTGAGGCCGTGAGAATGGTTGTGAATACTCTTTTGAGGGGCTCGGAAGTTGTCCTCAGAGTTTTAAATAGTCTGCTCGTAGGAATAAGCCCTAAAAAAAAAACTCTTGGAGGCTTTGAAGGCACTTGCCTTGAAGTCGAGAGCAGCGCGAGAAAGGGGTTTAGAGCGCAGACAGCTGGCATCCAGGGCGCGTTGCTTTTGGGCAGTCAGTCAATCGGGTAGGCACGGGTAGTCGGGCAGAAGCGCGGGCAGACGGACAGCACGCTGGGCAGTGAGTAGCGTCGAGAAAAAATAACTTTGCACGTGAATGTGCTCCAGCGGACTCGCCAACCCTTAAAAAGGCGCAATTGACTGGTTTTAAATCCGCCCAATGGGCGCCTTTGCTTAAAATAGGTCACATTGAACACACGACTAGCGCCCTTGTTCCAAGGGTCAAACACCCCTAACCAAGTGGCCTTGCCACTTTGCTTGTGGTAGGGCCTCACAAAAATCAAACTTATTCTCGGCGTTGCAGAGAGGTGCACCCACAAAATTCAACACACACACACCCTTTTTTAGTAAAAAATTGGGGATGGAGTTTAAGGCGTTTCCGAGCTCATATTGCAGAGTTGAAAGGTTCTATGGAAAGCTAATGAGAAGCACTTCGATAGGATGTGAGTGATGCTTTGCGAGCATGAGGTCAAGGAGATTAATTGAGGATTAACAATTCTAAAAAATTGAAACAAAAAACCGGCACGAACGTGGTCTAAAATGCCATTCAATGAAACTACCAATGCGAAGTTGTCTATTAGTGACTTCTAATGACAGATAATCCTCCTTTGTTAACTTAATGAACGTGGGTAGTGGCACGTCCTTTCAAGGGTGCATATCCCATCGTTTATTAGCATTAAAAGGGTGATTAGGAATTGGATTAAATAACAATTATGCAATTCAAAGCAATACTAATCCTACTAACACGCAAGTGCATAGCAATAATGCTAGCTAGCATATCCAAGCTCTGATACCAAATGTTAGGATTTGGATCGTGCTAGCTATGGTGGATGAAAGAGAAACATGGTGCAAGTGTGTGTAAGCAAGGTTATCACTCAAGTGAATTAGGTTCCAAGATAGAATTAGCTTGGACTCATAAACACAATCTTGAGTATTGACTTAGCTTAGCACAAGCTCACCATAGACAAGCATGTAGTGCAAAATGAAGTTGTTGTTTATTGATTCAAGAAATGAGATTTAAGTAGCTCTACAGCTTTGCTCCACAGTATGTGGGATAAATCCACTCTCCTCTCCTTGACTCACACCTTAGGACAAAGCTCACACTTTACATATATTGGGCTAGTTGTTTTGACATGCGAGTGTCCACAAGTGGTTTTTGTTTCATGCTTCGCAGTTCATGTATATCATGGTTGAGCAAGAAGCAACCTATTGTGGCCACTTCGAGTTGTAAGGCTGAGTACAGGGCAGTCTTCACAGCTACGATTGAGTGTGTATGGCTCAGACGCCTTATGGCTGATTTGGGTGTTGGACAAGACACTGCCAACATTATCTACACTGACAGTCAGAGCGCATTGGCAGTTGCGAGGAGCCCAATTTTTCATGCTCGCACAAAGCACATTCAGGTGCATTACCACTATGTCAGGGAGAGGCTCTGAGCAGGAGAGGTCAGCTTGGCTTATGTGCCAACATAGGACAACCTTGCAGATCTTTTCACAAAGGCATTGTCTCGTGAGAAGCTTGAAGCTTTCCGCAAAGCTTTGAGCTTACTCCCCTTTGTGGACTGATCATGTCCTTAGGGCATGGCGCTTCCCTTTACTCATGTGCCAGCTCTCATTCACCGCATCACTCCAGGGGGGATTTGTTACCATATACATGTGATAGTGATGTATGTGAACACACTAGGACCGCCGGGGCAGTTTTTCCCTCTTTAGGAGGTTTTTTCCCCCGAGCATTGTATATACGCCCATCACTCTAGGGCTATCTATCTTTCCATTGCATACTAAGTAACACACTCTCTATTGTGTTCCTTGAGCTTCCTTTGTCTTCTCCAAGCTATGAGCGTTTCTCTGCAACCCTAATTCCAACAAAAGAATACTACAGATAGAGGTGATCTGGATGCCAATGAAGCAATGGAGTTCTTTTCCAAATTAGGAATCAAGATTTCTCTTACTACAGCTTACAACCCTGAAGGCAATGAAAAGAGAGAAAGAGGGCATCCTCCTATCATCAAAGCTTTGGCCAAGGCTTGCGAAGGAAGCATTGTTGAGTGGCCAAAATTGCTTCCGTATGATTTATGGATTAACTGTATAACACATAATAATTGGCTATATTATTGCAGAGCTAATGTATGGTCAAAAGCTAGTGATGTCAATTTAAGATAGAATTCTCACATGGAATTACGACCTTGGCAAGAGGGGCTTAATAGGGAAGAGCTATTTGCATTGCGTATAAGGCAACTATAGATAAGACCTGGAGACATAGAGGCTGCAAAAGAGAGACTAAAAAATGAAAGGTTGAAAAATAAGGACTACTCTGATAAGCGACATTGGATTAGGAGCAAAGAAATTGACAAAGGTGACTAGGTATTAGTGTATGATAGTAGCGTTGATAACTAGCACACAATCATGCGTAAGTTCTCAAAAAGATGGTTTGGACCGTTGTTGTGCTGTGGTACGTACATAATCTGAAATAAAAACATTACCTCAATTTTGAAACTTCTTAATGCATGGGAATAAAAAAATTAATGTACATATTGTGATATATGCTGAAGCATCTACCATGGTGGATGTCATGTACATACCTATTTGGGGAGTCGTGGCCCTACATGTGGCACATCGTGTGTGTTTACACTTGATAATCTGCCTATTTTATTTGTATGATGTACATATTCCAAGTGTTTCATGGTGGCACACTCATTTCGCCTACAAAGACCAATGAGGAAAAAAACTGTCAAAAATAGCAACTAACTGACGATGTTGCAGAATTGCATGTAAAGTGATCCAAAATGGTATATTGATGAAATGATCCATATCTATGTTTTTTTATGATTACACAAGTGATCCCACAAAGTTAGGGATGTTTTGACTCCGTTTAGGAGTTTTCGCATAAAAAATGGCATTTTTGGGTCAAAAAGAGCTGAAAGTGACCTAGTTTTGGTCCAAAGTGGCAAAATGGCCCAAAAATTGACACATCAGCTCGTATTTCGTGGGAAAGAGAGAGGGATTCTTTTTATAGAAAAAAACTCCACTTTATCACTATTGTGCAATAGCTTCCATGGCTACCCAATCTATGTGTGTTGCAATCTTGCCTTTTCGTAATCTTGTATTTGAGATTGTGAGGGAGTGAGTTAGGGTTTCCCCTTATCAAAATGGTGTGTGGAATTCAACTCAGAAGCTCTTAAATTTTTGAAAAATAAAAAAATCATTGCCGTGAAGGTGGAAGTTCAAGCATTCCTTTCAATTGTTTGATGTTACGACTATGTAATTGGGAGCGAGGTTACATGATACCATGAAAGAGGTTTGGGTTTTGATTGAGAATTGAGGTTTCATGGCTATCAGAGACACTAATTTTGTGCAAAGTTTGCAAAACCTCAAGATAATGATTAATCAGTAGATAATGGCATGGCTTGGTAAATCTTGTAATCTCTACATTGATGATTCACTTGAAAACCATCACACATGTTAGTATACGATCCCATAAAACGCTCATTAAGTTACGTGAAGTATTTATGAAAAATTGCAATGAGATCAATAGCAACAAATTACAAGAACTGATCTCCAAACATACAATCTCAATATTGCAAGGTCGAGGTGGCTACAGGACAGTCTCTAGCGACGAGGAAGGCCGAAAATATTTGTGCCTCCGTTCGGGTAGAAACAAATTACAAGAACTAATTTAATTTGAACACGCATAGAACTTGAAGGCTCATAGGAACAATCAACATGTATAACCATTTAGTACTTACGAGAAAAGTTATTCAGAAAGACAACATGATGGTGCTACTCTGATCGAAGCCAGAAGAAACCTTCACGTTGGTCATTAAAACAGTTCACAGAAACCGCAACAATCAAATAAGAGGTTTTTGAAGGTTGCTCTTGCGGGCAATAATAGCAACAATCATATTTCTCCTTGGTGCAGCACAATAAAAACAAGGTCATTGAAGGTTGGGGCATGCTCGGATAAAGCCACTTGCTTGTTCTGATCACACGCGCATCCAACAACTGAATTGAGGCCATGAAAACCCAGTCTAAGTACATTAGATTAATGAATTCATTGATTAGCAACTATTCTGTTCTGCTCACTATTCACGTCGCTCATTAATTAAGGATAGAGAAGGTAAAAATAGCGTCGTCAACAGACTGCAAGGTAAAAGTAGAATCATTCCTATGTTATTTTTAACAAGTGCATCCTCGCACTCGGGGTTTTATAGCATCCTCGTAACCCTCAGATAGAAAAACATGCTCATCTCAAGTAATAATGTTAGCAGCTTCTGCAACATTCCAATATGCACTGCTACGTTGCATTCTCAACAGCAGCGCTGCCCAAGGCGGAGGCTCCCCGCTGGCCTGGCCGCTTGTGTCCACGCAAAATTCATTATGGGCTTCTAAGACTTGCAATCCTGGTCTTTTGAGCATGCCCACAATAGCCGAGAAGTCAGTCAAAGCAGCTGAGAAGGGCAGCGCTGCCTGATTTGGCACTACTTGCATTAATTATAGGCGTTTATACTGATGGAAAACCAACTAAATATACCAAAAGCAGCCGCTTGCGTGCAGATTTGAGATGCCAAAAATAGCCACTTACGTGCGGAGAGGCTTCTGATCTCTATCATGCTCGGCCTCGGGTAAAAAGCTCACCATCCGCGCTACATCAGGCTGCTACATCCGCGCTACATCAGATTGCGCTTATACATCAAGCTGCACCGTGGTGGCCTAGAAGCAAAATATTATAAGCCTGTGCTAGAGCAAGTTCCTTGCAATCTCATACCCACAATTAACGTAGAATTAGACCATAAACAAAACAAAAGACAAACTTTGGTTGACAGATAATTTGACTTATCTTCGGTCGTGTGTTGCGTGATCATTCTTGTACTTTGTGAGATCGACTGCCGATGAACTTCTAATTGTTTTGTCATGAAGCTTCGTCAGTACTCACCGTGCCTTAAAGCCTTGGATTGTACCTGATGAGTGCTAGCGCGCAAGGGAGTGCTGCAAAGCTCCACGATAATTCATCTACTACAAATTAAAAGAAAAAACGTCATCAACAAGTTTGCACATTATTTATCTAGAAGCTTGATAATCGTGAACTGATGCGATTTACTGTTGAGCACAAAACTCTATTTACGTTTGAGCATCAAAATCGCTCTGATACCATGTTGAACTAGAGGGAGAGAGTGCAAGTAGACGAGAAGAGAAAGAGACGACACCATCATATGCAAACCCCAAAGTGTATGTAGAGCATACACTGAGTACACATTATATATATGGGGACTCCTTGCTATATATAGCATAAGTGTGGGCTCTCTATACAACTACAACAAGTAGAAGCTAGTTACTTTTATTGTGATGTGTATCCACTTGGCTCACTGCAGAGAATAGGATCCTTGATACTAACTCCCCACTTTCTCCAGTTGATTCAATGCCTATAAGAAACAACGAGTTTAATTGCCGTAGTTGTTTACACAGAAGCTCCCTCTCTCCCTCAAAACAAATGCAGTTGCTCATTTAACATAGTCTCCGATAGATGGGTGCAGAGTACATACTACCTCGATAGTGAGACATGCAAGTACACACTCATGTATGAAGCCGTGAGGTCCTGCATAGCTTGAGATTGAGGGACAAAAGTCAACTCCTATCCGACCGCCCCCTTGAAGCTTTCCACCTTGCAACACTCTCTCCTTTTTTCTGCACTCAGCCGTGCTGCGCTTTGCCTTCTCAATTTAGGTCTCCTCAAACCGCATGTCTTTTTTCCTCCTTGTAAACTCCTCCAAATCCTATCTCTAGCACCCCTACACACCAATGCTCCCTCTGGTCAGAGGTCGTAGTGAGGGAAACAATGCAAGGCTTGCTCATGTGAGGTTGAATACATTCGGGTTGATGATCCCGGCCTTTGCAACCTTTCCCTTCTCCTGCCCTTGCTCACGACCCTTCTCTTCCTCGACTGGCGACATTTGTCCTGTAGCACCTCGTTCCTCTTATATAGTAGCACCCCCAAATCCTTCTTCTTATGAACCCTCTCTACAACGCTTTTCATCAGCTATAGGTTGCCCTTTTCTTGCTCCTAGGCTCACTAAGCCCTCTTCTAATCGTGTAGCACCCTCGAAATTATAATCCTCTTGCAGACCTCACCACAATCTTCAGAAACTCCTCTTCTTGCTCGTTTCTCCTACTGCCGATCCTTCCTCTTTTTTTTGCCCGCGGGCTCCCTCCTTGTGCTGCACTTGGAGCTCATCAGGATGTAGCTCACCCTTCCCCTCTTCTGTACTTGCTCTCTCGGCCTCATTCTCCTCCTCACGCCATACTGGATCCCCCTTCAAGCTTCTGCAGTGCGCCCCTCATTTCTCTGGTTCCAGGCGAGCTCCCTCCCTTCCTTGAGCATGGCCACCTGCTCTTGGTTACCTCTCTGGGATTCTAGCACCCTCGAGCTGCCTCGGTGCCCATCCTCCGTGTGATCCAGCTTCACCTTCCCCCCTTGCACTCTCTCCATGGCGGAGCCATGTGCAGCCCATGCTCTCTAATGATTGCAGACAGCATCCAACTTTTTAATCCTTAATCGCCTTATAAAAACTTTAGGCAAGGGTGGTTTCCCACTAACCTCCCCCTTTCAAGTCTTGAGCTTCAAAGCCTTTCCCTCTTCACCACTACAGAGCATCTGTCTTTAGCCATGGCAACTCCAACCTCATGGCATAACAATAGTTTCAATTTGCAGGTGCACCATCATTGGTGGAACTCGTTGATGCGACAAGCCAAAACCAAAGATACCCAAAGTCATATGGTGTACCAGAAGAGACGTCATTATAATTGGCTATCCTTGCAAGTTGTGCACACAGGAAGAAACTTACATGAAGCTAGTTCGTTTGATCACAAATATTCACAAAATACTAGGATTGGACCATAGCCAAGAGCATACATTTGATATTGGCATTGCTTAGCACTGCAGAAGCAACCATAGCACACTCAAAAGTGGAAAAAACAAGCACACCCTATACACACGGACTGGTAAACTTCAAAGTAAAAAACTTCTACCGACATGAAGCGTGTAGGTGTCACACATCCTACATTTAAAGAGCCACTGTATGCGGCAAAGATATTCAAATTCAACTTGCATGGACCCATAGTGGATCAGCAGGTTAAAGACGGATCCATAGTTTTAGACATCGCTCATCGTGGCATTATTTATCTACTTGCCATGGTCCGCCACATTTCACGTTTTTGGAATGGCGGCCATGTAGAGTAGTGGATAAAAGAGTGCACTACAGATGGCAGTCAACCTGTCATTCGTGATTATGTAACCACTGAAGCAACAATAGAGCTGTTCCAAAATAACATTTTTCAAATAATAAACACTTTTCTTCAGACCCTAAAGTATTTACAAGCGTACGACTATCTCCACAATGACCTTCACTCTCGTAACATGATGCGTCACTTTGGACAGAAGGGGGTCTATGCATGCATTGTGGATTGGGGGACATGTACAAGGACCAAAACAACAACACGCTTTCCTCCTCTCTGCAACCAAACCGAGAGAGAGTTTCCATGGGCTACCCCAGAATGCGTATCTGCTAATCCCCCTCCCTGGAATAAAGCCATGGATATCTTCTCTATGTGTCATACTTGTAAACGACTCTTGGGAATAAAGCCATGGATATCTTCTCTATGTGTCATACTTGTAAACGACTCTTGAAGTGCATGTCAGTGCCACAAGAGAAAAAAAAAGGGGATTTTTTAAGCAATGTACTTACCCACCTTGAGATTGGTAGGCAAAACAATGCCTCAACCCGACCTAACGCTTTTGATCTTTCTCTCTGTCTAAACAGTGCCTATAGAGTGGGCCACTTACAACATAAATGAACTAGTGAACGAGCTGACTCAATCTTTGGCTTGAGCACTTCACTCACTTCACCCCTGACTATTTTGATTTGAAGAAAATGTGAAGGGCGATAGTTTTTGTAATCGCAGCTCGTCATTTATCCCCTCAACTATCCGCAACACGTTGGAAAGGGGGAAGTGGGAACAAACCTAGCACACAAGTAATCTACCTCTCTATAGACCAGGAAATATCTGGCACCCCTAACCACACAGAAACTCATATGCACACACACTTTTTTGTAAAACTCTACTACCAGGCTCTCCTTTGAGCATCATCGACCACACACACTCACGCATAAACACCTCAGCACCACAAGCCCATAAAAAAGACCATCATATCCCAACATCAATCGATGCATACAACTCCCCAATCGGTAAACGCACTCACACAGGGAGGTGACACACGCCTCGACCACACTTACAAGTTGCCCGCACAATCTCTCTACCTCCCTCTCTGCTCACATACACACAATCTCGGAGCCATTGCTACCATGGGTATACGACAAAAGACACGAGGCAGATAATATTGACGGCAAACTCGACAAAAAACCACAACCCAACTATGTATCACATAAACCGAATCAAATACAATGATGGCGAATTCGATAGTTGCCGACTTCATAGCATAATGCTTCATGCAATTTGATCCTCTCCGCACTGGCGATCTCTTTCCAAGATTTCTCAAAGCAGTTCTACTAGGGGTACTTCTCTTCCTCTCACGATTGAACTCCCCCACTCGTCATGCTTACCCCAACTTGTAGCTACACAGATCTCGGCCTTTCTCTTCACCTTGGCCTTCTTTTTCGGCTACTGCACCTTCTGTATTATGCTGCCTTGCAGTCCTCGCAGCTCATGGCATCTGCAACTCCCCAAGCTCAAGCCCCGAGCTCTCCAAATGGCTACTTCCCCTCTCCAGCTCTATCATGCCCTTCTCATCCCCTTGAGCTCCTGATCCAGCCCTCCTTCCAGCGCTCTCAGACTGCCACCCCTTGGTGGCCTTCCTCTTGGTCCCCAGCATCTCGGCCTTCTCTACCGAAAGCTCTTGACTCCCTACAGGGCCGTCATCCCTTGCTTGCAGCCCTTGACCTTGCTGTTCATGACCTTCCTCAACCTCATGGGGCTCTCGGCCTATCCCTTGGCTTGCAGATAGCGTCTGCTATCCTCACACTGGCCAACCCTCCCATTTGGCAATCCTGGCTTCTCCTAGCCACCTGCCCGTCCTTCATGCTCACATGCATTTGTCGGCCACCCTGCCCTTGCCATGCATCCATACAGATGGCGCTCCACGTCCCCTCTCTCTGCCATGCCATGCCCCATTTTATCAACTTGTGCCACCTCCAATGCAACTGGCAGGCTTTCCAAGCAACTATAGTGCGCTCCCAATTCTCTGTCGACCACCCATCTTCTCATGCTTGTAGCCCACACCAGCAGCACCTCCCTTATTGCAACATTGGTCACGCATCTTCATTTTGTAGTTTTCAGTGGTTAGCTGATCTAAGCCACCTTCTTTTACAAGACTTGTGTCTGGTCTGCATTCCCACCTCCACCACCACTTTCGGTTGGTCAGTGAGAAAAACTTCTTTATGGCATGCTTTGTAAAGCACTCTAAGCTTTGGCGTGGATGACCCCGGGGCTGCCATGATTTGGCAATAATGTTTCCCGGATGATGAAATATCCATCGAGAGATATGACGACTGCTATGACTATCAAAACTCTTGTGCCGCCACAACATTCCGAGCAAGGAGCTGTTGAGTATCAATCTTCAAGGACATAAAATGCTTTAAACTTGGCAAACTAGAGCAGCCAGTCTATACATATTGCATGATATCATTGGATGCAATGAAGTCCACCAATCTCTAGCACTTCTAGACATCCTGACCATTTGAGCGTGAAAAACACCTTTGGTCTACTAAAATCCATATTTGACATACATACCCTGGCAAGTAGAGTCTCCTGTAGACACCTCGCTCCAAATCCCATATCATAAACTCTATGGAATTTGCATCCAGCATCCCTTGCCTCGTTTCCAACCTTGTGATATAAGCATTTGATCCTGACCTGTGATAGCAAGAAACACTTGCACTTTCGACTAGAGAGTGCTCCATCTGGGTATACCTGTCTCCTGACTGCATCATATACCTGTTCAATGCCCCCGTGATTTGCCTGCAAATTGTCATGCCTGGATTTCTTGCACTTCCATAGGTCGACCATCTTCAGCTGTACCAACGTGTAGGGTGAAGCCGGTTTCATTTCTTGGTATGCATAAAGTCAAAAGTTGACCAATTTCTCTCATAGCTTCCACTTGATGCTGCAACAAATAGAACCCCAAGTGTAATGTGTTGCAGCTCCACTTTCTCCCCACTATACTCCTTCCACCATAGAGGTGTACTTGTGTGTGCAATGGCATGCATATGCCATGGATCCTGGAACGTGCTAGTTCTATTAGCATAATCAACTCGCTAATGAAAATTAGTGTTCCCATCCTCCTATCCCAATAGTTGAGAGAACATTGTTTTTAAGCCACTCATGAATTCTGTATTGGCCTATTGTTGGTGCTTTTGAAATTTGGGATCCAATAAAAATGCAGCACCATGCAACGGCGTATGCAATTGCACCCATTGTTATGAGCGCGTATAGAGCTAGAAGAGAGAAAGAGGAGACGCTCTCAATGTACAAGAACGTGGACTTGATGATAAACTTACTATTGATTACAAGACTTAATACTTTATTAAGAGAGCTCGATACAAGAAATGGATTACATGACGAGTACAAGACAAGGCTCGATTGCAAGGACAAGACTTGAACATAAGAACTAGAAGAGGGATTTCCTCATAGGAGCCTCACAATTGGTGTTGGCAAGACTGAGGGGCTTGTGGCCCAAGACCCCTATTTATACTAGTGCTTGATAAGGTTACTTGAGGAAGTTAGAACTTTCTAGGTTCTTCTTGAGGAAGGCTAGAATCTCCTAGAACCTTCTTGATCCTTCTAGTCCTTCTAGAACCTTTTAGATCCTTATCAACTTTCTAGAGCTTTCCAGAAACTTCTAGATTCTTTCAAAATCTTCTCCAAGCTTCTAGAAACTTCTAGATTCTTTTAAAAACTTCTAGAATCTCCTTGATACTTTTAGAACCTTCTAGAACCTTCTAGATCCTTCTAGATTCTTCCAACACCTTCTAGTGATGATGTAGGCGATGATGCAGGCAGCGAGACTGACTCTCAAGAATCCATGACATTACCCCCTCCTCTAGCGACGACTTCCATGAGGAGTGCTGGTGTCCTTGTTTGGGGCTTCCATGGATGCTGTTAATGGAACTCTTGGACTTTGAGAGATGCATGTTGAAGATTGTGTGCTGGTTCCCAGGTTCATTCATTGACATCATAGCCTTTCCAATGCGCCAAGTACTGTAACCTGCCACGCAAAACTCGAGAATCTAGGACTTTCTTCACCTCATATTTGTCATTTCCTTGAATCTCGACCGGAGGAGGTGGTTGTAGGGCTCTTCCTGGGATCTTAGATGTGTGACAAGGTTCTAGGACCGAGACATGAAAGACCGGATGGATTTTCATGGATGAGGGCAACTAGAGGCGATAGGTGACTCGATTGACTTTATGGATAATTTTAAACAGGCCAAGCCTTCGATAATTGAGCTTTTGACAAGGACGAGATGAATGCAGATCACGTCGGAGGATCCACACTTTATCCCCTTCTTTGTATTTTGGATGATGCATGCGATGGATATCTGCACTTTTCTTATACTTTGATTGAGCTTCTTTGATATGAATTGTAAGTTCTTTGTGAATTGGAGATAACTGTTGTGTAAGATGAATAGCAACTGGATTCTTGACTTGATGGTGCCTGTGGATATTTTGTTTGGGATGTGACCATAATCAGCAAAGAATGGAGTGTGACGGGTGGAGGCATGAAAAATGTTATTATAGGAGAATTCTGCTAGCGATAGGAGCTTCACCCAATTATCTTGGTGATAATTTATAGCAATGGAGATACTGTTACAAAACTTGATTTACTCTCTCTGTTTGTCCATCACTTTGTGGGTGATTGGCTGAGGAGAGGTTGATTTGTACTCCAAGTAGCTTGAATAAGCTTTTCCAAAAGCTAGAGATGAATTGTGGGCCTCGATCAGAAACTATGTCATTCGGTAATCTGAGATAATGAATGGAGTAGCCCATGAGGACGATGACAAGGGGCCTTTGATCTATTGCAAGTGTCACAAGTGCCTGCATAATCCTTGATCAAGCTCCTTATAATTTGAGGTCACCAAAAGTCACAGGAGAGAAGCTCAATTGTCTTATTAACCCCAAAATGCCCTGCTGATGGAAGATCATGTCGTTGCTGAAGTATCTCCAAGCGTGTTGGTCCTGGTGGAATGTAGAGAGGACCCTTATAGTAAATTATTCCATCAATTTCTTGAAAGTCCTCATTAACCCCTTGTCCTTGTAGTGGTTATCTAATATTCTGAGCAAGTGGGTCTTTGGCCATTTGTGTCTTTACCTTAGAAAGAAAAGTAGAATCTTCAAGGGCTTGGCTCATGGTGGCGTTTAGCTTAAGCTACTCAGGTTTCAAAACCACTGACTCTTGTTGATCAAATGATGTGTTGCCTTCTCTAGGTGCAAGGTAGGATATTCTTGATAAGGCATTTGGCTTACCTTGTTGATGGCCAAGCCTATAAGAGATGAGAAAATCAAACCTTGATAGGATACCACTCCACCTGGCTTGGCGACGATTCAAGACGTGGGATGCCATGAAGTATTCAAAATTCTTGTGATCTGCATAGACAGTGATCTTATGAGGAGCTCCTTCAAGTAGGTGAGTCCAAGTGTCGAAGGAGTCGATGTTTGCTAAGATCTCTTTGTCATGGATTTCATAATTGATTTTCGCAGCTGAGAACTTGTAGGAATGAAAAGCCACTGAATGTACACGACCATCCTCTCCTACTTGGGATAGAATAGCGCCAAGGGCAAAATCTAAAGCGTCTCTTTCTAGGATAAAAGGATTTGTAGGATCTGCGTGAATTAGAATGGGTACGGTTGTGAAAGCTTGCTTGAGAGTCTGAAAAGCTTTCACGGCCTTTGAGTCCCAGAAAAACTTATTATGGGTTGTCAACCTTGTGAGTGTTGCAGCCACCTTGGAGTATCCCTATATAAAGATACGATAGAAATTTGCAAATCTGAGGAAACATTGAACATCTCTTATTGAGGTGGGTGTCTCCCAATCAAGGATGGTTTGAACCTTCTTTGGATCCATGGAGATTCCCTTTTCAGAGATAACATAACCAAGAAATTCCACCTTAGATTGATGAAAAGAGCACTTCTCCCACTTTGCATATAACCCTGATGCACGAAGCTTTTCAAGCACTAATCGTACATGGTGCTCATGCTCTTCTTGATCCTTGGAAAATATCAAGATATAATCCAAGTACATTACCATAAAATAATCAAAATACTCCCGAAAGATCTTGTTCATTAAATATTGAAAAGCTGCTGCCCGGCATTTGTGAGACCAAATGGCATGACTGTATATTCAAAGTGGCCATACCTTGTGCGAAAGACTGTCTTCCATTCATCACGTTCTTTGATTCTAACTAGGTTGTAAGCACCGCGAAGGTCTATTTTTGTAAATATTCTTGCCTTGCCAAGGTGCTCAAGAAGCTCTGGGATCAAGGGAAGGGGATAGCGATTCTTGACGGTGATCTTGTTCAGGCCCCTATAATCCGCGCACGTCCGAAGAGTTCCGTTCTTCTTTTTTACAAAGAGTATTGGAGCTCTTGCTTGGGACTTTTAATGCCATATGAACCCCTTAGCAAGGTTCTCATCAATATTTTTTCGTAATTCTACTAATTCATCTTGAGATAGCTTGTATATTGGGCCAAAAGGGGGCTGGGTTCCCTCCTGAAGCTCTATAGCACAATCATAGGGTCGATGCTCCGATAAGAGGTTTTCATTTTCTTCTCAAAAAAATCATTGTAATCTTGATATTGACGTGGCAATGCCTCCATGATTTTTGTTGTTGATGTGTTGGTTGGTGTTGCAAATATCAAGAAAGCTGGATACTTTTTGGCTGTACGCATGAAGACCTTGGCTCCAAGATATGTAGGCCTATTATGCCTTCCCTTCTTCTTTTGGGCATTTCGTGGTTCAATTCTTTGAGCCCTCCAATCGATGTTAGGATTATGTAATTCAACCACGGTAGCCCAATAACAATTGGACTGCTTGGGCTTTGTATAATATTGAATGCTATTCTTGAAACATGCTCCTTCAATGTTACCTCTATGGGGCGAGTTTCATACCTGACATCCCCTGAAGCAAGGGGATGACCATCAATGACTTCTCCAGTTGCTGGATTAGACTTATCCACAAGTGATATGCCTTGTTCTTTCGCAAATTCTTTGTCCATGAAGCACGTCGTTGCCCCTGAATTTAGTAATGCTTCACAATCCATGTGCCTACCACTCGGCATATGGATCTTGAATGGTAGCATAAAACTTGAACTAAAATCAACAAGAAGAAAGAGACCTTCTTTTGCTTGTCTTTTGTCCAACCAGTTGGTCTCTATTGGGGTTGGACGTCCATGTTTTCCGAACACGTTGAGGCCATTGCACCATGAACCTTCATCCTTCTCTTCCTTGGACACTATTGAACAATGTGCCCCTGCTCTCCGCAATACATACATAAGCCATTAATGTGTCGCCTTTGCTTCTCATGGGCTGAGAGCGGTTGAAACCGTGCTGAATCAACTTGCATGGGCTCAATGCTTGATTCATGGCCCTATTGAGGTGTGTAGCTATTATGTGTCACTTCTATTTGGGATCCAAAATGGTGTTCCAAGACACCTCTCTTGTCTTCTTCAACAACAAAGTTGTAGGCATTGAGCCAATCTTCCTGCTCCTATTTGTTTTATAATTTTTGCAGCTACGGCTTGGCAGATATGTCCAAAATGGTGGAGACTATCTATCCACATGGGAATAACTCATGATTATCCAACTCCACAAACACAATTTCTTATAGGTTTCTCTCCATTATTGTTATATTTTCTCTTATTTTATCAAGATTCTCTCAAATATTATAAGGAAGCTCTTGGACTCAAGCTATGGAAGGTGGCATGGACAAAGCTCGCCATGATGAAGGCGATTAGGAGGAAATTGGTCAATAAGCAGGGCCAGGGATTTCATTAACGTAATCAAGATCGGGTGATTACGTAAATAACTGTAGTATTTACACAAAAAAATCACGTGATCACGTTAATTGTTAATGTGACTTTGATTTTGACCTGCAAAAACCTATAGAGACGATTAGCCCTCCGGGCTTTTAAATTTCCCCTGCGGGCCCCGTCGGGTATCTTCATATTCCCGGCGGGCGCGCCAGGAATATAAAAAAGCCTGGCGGGAGTAATTATATATAGTAAATAGTGTGCTAACCCCGGTCTTTTAGCTAGGCAAATCCTTGGGGAGTGTATCCGAGTGCCGGGTATTGTCATCTCCTTGTGAATTGACCTAAGGTTATAGAGTCATAGGTCCTTTTTCGGGCCGGACGTGATTCTTAAATCGGTAACCACTTCTAAAAAATTTTAATTCGTTTACGGACATAAAGGTACAAAACCAAAACAACTGAAAGCTTGGGGAATCATGCTCATTGCGAAGAAGCCATTCGTCCAAATGAGGGCTGTAATTGGTTTTTGAAGATGAGCATGTGTAAAGGACGAGTCTTTAGTCAAGGGTCGGATGTCCTCTACTAGCGTACCGAGCATATGTAGATCCTTGAAGTCTTATATTTGAGTTGATTGACAATATAAGAGCTATAATCCTTAATTGGGTTAAAATAGATTTTATATATTGAATTGGTTGCATGGGTGGGCTACAATCCTTCACTGGGTACAAGTAGTCCCCAATTGGGTGATTATATCGAAGATTTATTTGCGTTAGTTCATGCATTGGCTTATACAGAGATTGCATTATTTATTACGATAGATTATTATTAGTGAATGAAATGACCAATTATATATTTTATTGCTTTCGTTTGTTTTTTGTAGAAAATGAAATTAGATGTGTCTTATTGTTTGCAAATCAAAGTGGACATATAAATAATCATTATAATAATAATTTCATAGAGAGATTCATAGCATTGTTATGGTTATTACGCCATGTATAGATTACATTGCAATGTGTATGGTTGCTTACAATATAGGTGATCGATATGTGGATTGACTAGCGTGCATTGAAAATCTCATATTGTGCATCATGGTTACTTTCATATTGATTGGTTTTTAAATTATAATATATATTGAAAATAAAAAAATTATTTTCAGTTTGTAACATCTTGTTCTTTTCTCTTCAGTTTTAATTTAAAAGCAATGGAGCAAAATGTGGGCACACGTGGTACGAAGAAGCCAAAGAATAAAAAAGCTCCTGGCAAAGAGTGGGATTATGCTCACAACATATGCGGCCGATATATAGAGTGGCAATGTAAATTTTGTCACACAACAAAACTTGGCGGTGCACCACGTATTAGGGATCATTTTCTGGGTAGTGCTAAAAACAATTGTAGAAAATGTGAACATTCTCAGGCACTTGCAGTTGCAAAGCGTTTGAGAGAAGAGCTCGCCAAAAAAGGTGGCAAGAGACGACAGATATATAGCTCTATGCCTTCGAATCAAGAGTTCCCAGAGTCAAATACTAACTCCGCAGATCCTGTAGTGATGCCAACTAACCTTGGAGAGCAACCTGCGCACGGAGAGGAAGTTCCAGGCAGTATTCCTTTTAAACGTCACAATGAAGGTGGACTTTGTCAAATGCGTCAAAAATCATTACATCAAAGCTTTCGAGTGCAGTCTCTAGAAGAAGCACAAACATCACTCGCCAAAGCAATATTCTTTACTAGAAGTGCTTTGGTCATGGTAGACAGCAATCATTGGAAGGCTGCTTGGAAGAAACGATGAGTTTGGTCCAAGATTTTCAGCTCCTTCTTATCACACGATAAGAAATGTTTTCTTGGACAAATGTTACATCGAAGTCAAAGAGCGTGTTGGCAAAATAATACTTGGGAATATTTTGCTTTCAGGATGTACGATTGTAAGTGATGGCTGGTCAAATGTTCAGAGAAGACCGTTGATCAATGTAATGCTGGTTTGTCCAAGGGGAGAAACTTTTATAAAGGCAATTGATAGTTTGGTGCAATTAAAAGTGGAAAATACATTTCTGAGGTCTTGATTGATGTAATTAAAGAAATTGGTGTTGAACATGTTGTTCAAGTTGTGATGGACAACGCAAAGAATTGTGAAAACGCCAGTAAGTTAAGAAAGAAGTTCTTTCCATACATTTTTGCCAATGGTTGTAATACGCACAACTTGAACTTGGTGCTGAAAGATTGGTACACTAGCGAAGAAACCACATGGTTCGCCAAAACAATTGATACAGCACGTCAGGTTGTGAAATTTATCTTGAAACGATAGAGAGTGCTCGATTTGTATAGGATGCGCATGTCAGTGATGCTGAAACTTCCTCCTGAAACTCGGTTCTGCACACACTTTTATACCTTGGAATCACTTCTCCGTAATAAATGTGCTGTGATTGACACATTCAATTGCGCGGCCTTTGATGAATAGCAGCTTGAGCAGAAAGAAATAGTGAAAGATAAAATTACATGTCTACGTGGTAATGTAAACAGGTTGCTTGGTGGAGGAGTGTAATGGATGCATACCATGTAATGATGCCCGTTATGTTCGCGATCCGCAATCTTGATCAAAGGGCGCCAAACTTGAGCAAAGTGTGGATGACATGGTGGTCAGTCCAACAGAGTCTTGAAAATCTTGAAGAGCTGAAAGAGTCTGTAGTAGATAAGGAGTGGCGATTACCATTCTCTGGCAAAGAGCAGAAAATTTTGGCTAAGTATTTTCATGCAAGGTGGAAGAGCGCTCATAGTCCACTCCATAGCATGGCTTACATGCTCGATCCAGAGTATTGAAATTTAGATCTGATGTCTAATACAGAGGTGGTAGGCGATTTCTATCACGTGGTCAACACGTTCTACTCCAACGTTCAGGACCTAATTGATTGCATCAAAGAAATGAGTGCATTTAGATTAAAAGAAGGACCTTTTGCGAATGATTTTGTAAAGGTAATGGCAAAAGAGCAACCTGCATGGAAGTGGTGGATGATGAATGGTGGAGAGCATTACTCTACCTTACGTCCTCTTGCAATGAAAGTACTCACCCAATGTGCAACAAATTCAAGTTCAGAGAGAAACTGGAGTATTTATAAGTATGTTCACAACACTATTCACAACAAACTATTAGCAGACAAAGCAGAAAAATTAGTGTATATGTATTGCAACGAAAAGATACTGAATCACATCGAAAAGTGTTGGCTACGAAGAGGAAATGCCAACCTGGCTGTATGACTGTCAAAACGAAAATGAAGAAGATTTCAATGTTGGCGTATCTCAATGCATTGTAGACGAAATAGAAGAGAATTTGATAATAGATGTGGAGGTTAAATTACAAGGAGAACCACAATACTCAGACTTAGAACCAGATAACAACTCAAATGATTCAATATAGCTTGAGAGTAGAATGAGTAAATGTCAAAAACCATTGTAAAGACTTTGTATTCAAATGTGTTTAGAGTAATTAAAATGCAAAATGTTCTCGATAGTACATTTGTCACGATATTACATAGTTTGTCGATCTTAATTGTGTTGCCCTGAAGCAACATGTTTCTCATCAAACGGATCTCTAATTGTGCTAGGCGTATCTGGGCGTGCTTGCTTGAATTTATATTTGTTTGCCATGCCAAACATAATATATATTCCTTGTGGAATATCTTGTGAACATATTGCGTATCGTCTATTGTTTTGCATCAAACCAATAAGACAAACTAAATGATAATAGTGACCACATGTCAATGTATAGTACCCACTCCATCCATCAAAATTCTTGTAGCACACTGGACATTGGGAAGATGAGGATGCATCTGAAGTAGACGAGGGGACCAACTCCGGATGCAAGACAAGGTGGCTGATGTGCGTCCCTTGTACATGTGTTGGATTCACTCGCTGTGTTAGGGTTGGAATGTCCTGACTTAAGCGGTGAATGCTTTTCTCCATCCGGACTTGTGAGGGTTACGGTGTCTAGGTGGCTATAGAAAGACGTGTTATTTTTGCATCTTTCTTTGCCAACTGTGTCGTGTAAATATCCTTCTCTCTCTTTAATTGTAGGTCGACGCCTTCCACTATCAATGCCAGCTCATCTCGAGTGAAAGTGACACAACTCTCCCTTAAATCATGAGTGGCAACAGTTGTCTCCTTTGACGAGAAGTCTACTGGTCGCTGTTGCACAAAGTGAACATATAACATTTTGGCAAAATATAGCGCACAATATGCATTGTGCAGGGGATGGACATAAACCTCCAAATAAATCCTCTCAGCGTTATCTTTGATACCATCATGGGTGCACTTCGAAACCTTCCACCTTCCTTTCTTGATCTCTGCGTCCTCACATGGCCATATTGTCTTGATCATGTTCTTTGTCACTTCTTTATTGATCTCTTTCCACTACATATGGTTTGGATTTGCCCACTTTGAGAGTCGGCGAGCAGTACGCGTTGCTTGTTGTGCTGACATGCCGTGTGCTAGAGACTTCATGCCCTGAAATGCATTAGCAGCTGCTTGTTGTTGATCATCAAGCAATGATTGGGTGCCAATATCTTGTTCTTGATCGGCCATTTTCTCTTAGAGCTGCAGTCAATACAGTGGCAAATATTTAATATCATTGGAAAATATATATTCTCACTCATTGGGACACTGCGCGGAATCCACTAAAAACCACCACTTCAAATGCGACTAATTGAACCACAAGGCAAATTTGAAATATTGACAGTTAAATGACAAATTTGAAATGATTAAAGATAATTGACTCAATTAGGTGAACCACTTCAAACCAGAGAATACACTTCAATAAAAAAGAAATACACTTGACAAGACATGTATATCATAGAAATGTTTAAATCGGATAAAATGATGGTACAAGTTCAACAAGTGGACGTTGCACAGGGTTAGGGTATGTCTTTAAATGTTCTTTGAAAAATATCAACACGTCAGAAGCATTCCTTCTTTGGTCCCACTCTTTTAACTTCATCCAACAATCTACTTTAATTCAAATAGCCCTTCTAACATCTTCGTCTGGGTGGTGAAAAACTTCGTGTGGAAAATAAAATTTTCTGGCTGCACTCCCAAAATCTGTCAGCATGTTGAACAAGTAGCCCAATGCATAAATGTCACTAGCTTTTGTGTATTTATCTGAGCACCGTGGATCGTATAGTTCGGGAGCAATCCACGGTAGCTTAGCCATCTCGGCGTTCCCTGCTCTCTGTGCATTCAAAATTGCTTCGTCCGACTGTGCGCTTGGAGACGAATAATTATTTGCTACGTGCTTACTAGTAGGTGTTCTCAGCATCACACCCAAATCAATGATACCGACGCGGGGTTTATTGGTGCGAGTAAAGTCCAACATTACGTTGAACGGATGCAGGTCACTGTGCACTATACTGATCGAGTGGGCAGCTGCAACGCCGTCGATTAAGGCATGACAAATTGCCGACATCTGCTCGACCACTGCTTTGATCCGCACCTTGTCTATCTTGCTTACAGGGTTGTTTGCTACAGGCAATGACCTCCAGCCGTGTTGTAGCCTGTGCATGTGGCATCTGAACAGTCCATGAGCGAACGGTAAGCGGCACATCATGTCACCCACGGTACCCCCATTGTAGTATGGGAATATCGTGATCCAAGGAGCTTCTATAGTAAACCCAATGCACCTTACAATGGAGGCATGAAGCTTTTGCATTCCTTGCTCTATTTGAAAGCTGTCAAATTTTGCCTCACTCCCTCCCTTGTAACATTTTCCCACATATGAAATGTGGTCTGGAAAAAATGAGATGCCTTTGATAGTGTACAATGTGCACACATCGAAGGAGCCTACTCCAATCCTCATACCTTCTACCAAGGCTTCGTGAGGGATGCGGAAGGGATGAGCACACTTTGCATTCAAAGCAGTGCGCATGATTGTGCCGGTGCCGCTGGCATCGGATCGACCTTCCAAAGCTGCTTGCGCATCTTGGGCCATCTTCAATCTCTTGGGTAAAGTTGCTTAAGCGGTCTTGTGCTTTCACACACTTCATCTTTACCTTCTGTTCTTCCCACAATTTATCCCATAGCTCTAATTTTGACATGTCGCAAGCAGGTGGGATATCTTCCTTTAAGTCTCTGCAACATACTTTCATATTGCCCAATACTGTCCTGACCTTGTGGTGGGGGTCAAATTCTCGTATCCCAGCTGGACTCAACAACTCGTATTGGCCTTCAAGTCGTAGCTTGCACTCTGTGTTCTCCCATATAGCGCTAGTGATGTCTTTAATGTAGACATCGCTTTCACTAATTTGCTGTATGCGATCAGCTGCACATGATGAGATTGCCAAAATACATTCTTTACAAATGGCACGCATGATACATTTCTTTTGATCTGGCGTCATATTTGCACTGGACAATACAAAAACAGCATATCAAACACAAATTCATGGTTGCGAATGACACTAACACTCTCACACTATCTCATGTAAACTCTTAACCACCACTTGAAGACTTTAACAAATGTTATGGAAATATTGATAAACATTGAATATAATCTTCACTTAAAATTACAATCTGTGTAAAATGCAGTTCAAAGAAATGGTTTATAAGAACTTAATTTAGACCAAACAATACATTTTTCTCCGTGCGCACATACTAATTCAAACAAAGCACACACCGACTTAAAATCTTCAAAAACATCTAAAACATTGGAAGTATACAAATTGGACTAGCAAATTGTATTCACACACTTTTTTACATAGAATTTATGTAAATGTAGCAATCAAAAAGCGATGATAATTGATGCTCTTTAAAAGATACAAAAGAATATTTAACATGCAAATTGTATGTATTTAGATTTTTTGCAGAGAATTTATGTAAATGAAGCATTAAAACTAGCGATAATGCTTGAGAGTCCTTTATGTTGAGCTTATATGTGAAGCTACTCAATATATGGCTTCTCTATATATGGCACTACAACACTACATGGAGATATCGACGCGCGTATATCGACGAAATTAGCGGGCGTCGATATACGCGTCGCAATGTGCGTCGATATACATGTGAAAAGATGCGTATATCGACGCGTATAGCGACGCAAAAAAATTTGGGGAAAAAAAGCGAAACCCGCGAGCAGCAGGGGCCATTTTCGCCTGCGCTCTGCTCAAATCTTGGCCTCCACCTGCTGCGCAGGTATTATGCCCCCCCCCAACCCCTCTCTCTCTCTCTACGTCATGTGTGTGTGTGTGTAGGAAAGAGAGAGAGAGAGAGAGAGAGAGAGAGAGAGGTGTGTGTGTAGGAAGTAGAGAGAGAGAGAGAGAGAGAGAGGTAAGTAGAGAGAGAGAGATAGGAAATAGCTAGAGAGATAGAGAAAGAGAGTTATATATATATATATATATATATAGATAGATAGAGAGAGAGAGAGAGAGAGAGAGAGAGGAAATAGAGAGATAGAGAAAGAGAGTTTTATATATATATATATATATAGAGAGAGAGAGAGAGAGAGAGAGAGGTAGGGAAGTGAAGAGCGAGACAGAGAGAGAGAGATAGGAAAATAAGAAAATAGAGAGAGAAAGAGAGATAGCGAGAGCGAGATCGAGAGAGAGAGAGAGAGAGAGAGAGAGAGAGAGAGAGAGAGAGAGAGAGAGAGAGAGAGAGAGAGAGAGAGAGAAAGAGAGATAGCGAGAGTGAGATCGAGAGAGAAAGAGAGATCGAAATCGCTTTTTTGAGCAAGAACCATGCAAGGCTTCTGAATCTTTCTTAAGTTGCTCATCCATCTCCACATTATCTTCTGGCTTGGACATGGAGGCCCCGTCCGGTTTACAATCAGGTAGAAAACTTTCATTGGGCTAAGAACTTCCATGGCTTGTGCATGTGGTGAAAAAAACACCAGGATGGGCATAATATCCTTGGAAAAACCTGTGCAAAAATTTGCAAACAGACGGAACATTACAAAAATGACAAAAATGGTCATGCTTTAATATATGATTCATCAAGTGCGGCATTGAAAAGCTTTCTCTGATAGGCTACCTCGGAATGGAGGTAGGTGGGTTCGTAGACAGAGAAGAAACTATGGAACTAAAAGAGGCAAAGGGGTTTTGCCTGCTACATGCATTGCCATGTACACCTAGGAGTCCACGTATGTGTCTACCCATATAGGATATATTTGACCAATAAAGACGATATTTTGACCCGGTGGTCCTGATCTCCGTACACCTCTGGACCGAGGTGTATGGAGATTGCGCAAGACTAGAGAATGCGAGGTAGTTTACATTGTGAGGAGTATATATATATATATATTAAAACAACATTCATAATCATTGTAGATGGCAACGTCATCAACTAACATGGAGGAAAAGATTGCATGCTCGTGCACACTCTGCAAGTATCAAATCCTGCGCAAGCGTAGGATATGTAATGAGCATGTGCACAAGTACGGAGAGTTTGCTAGAGAAACCGTACAGAATCTGCGATACGACTCCTACGAAACGGGCATTGATTTCCGCAACATAGCACCTACATCTGAGAGAGAGAGAAAAAAGATTATGCGTGAAGGTCCG
Organism: Adiantum capillus-veneris; assembly: GCF_014529385.1. Lineage (NCBI taxonomy): Eukaryota > Viridiplantae > Streptophyta > Polypodiopsida > Polypodiales > Pteridaceae > Adiantum > Adiantum capillus-veneris. The sequence goes on from NC_140932.1 coordinate 37,261,863, forward strand.
ACCAATATAGAGCCATGAATGGAAGCAGAAAAGGGCTTACAGACAGAAGACGACGGCATGGAGGAGATGCTGGATGCCTTCTTCCAGACAAGCGAGGAGAACGCGAACGAAGCAGCACTAGAAGCCGTGCGCCTATCTCCTGAAGACATGTTGAGGAACTTGGCACGTCAACCAATCTATGAAGGCGCCAAAATATTTGTGCTTCGTACTTGTCTGGCGTTTTTGAATCTTCAGTCAGTGTACGGGTGGTCAGATGCAAGCGTCACTGCTTTGTTTAGGTACGTAATTTACAAAAGAGATTTTCCGATTGCAACGGTGATGTGCTCGGAGAGCTTTTTAATTTAATGTGGCTTAAACAGGTTATTGCGGGAGCAACCTTCTCCCGGCTGGCAATGAAATGCCCCCCTCCAGGCCAGACGCAAAGCAACTTCTGACCTCAGTTGGCTTGGACTACAACAAGATTCATGCATGTCCAAATGATTGCATTCTTTTTTGCAATGAATTCGCAGATTGTCTGTTGTGTCCTAAGTGCGGAGCAATGTGCTACAAACAAGATGTAGTTGGCGAGTGCGGTGGATCTCTTCCAAGGAGATACGGGAGGAATCTATTGCAGTCGTAAGGGCTAACTCCATTGAGGCAGTTTGCATGATTGAGAAGTATCTACCCACGAGATGCCTAGCTATCCAAATGCACTTGCTCGTCCATGTAGTAGATGAGGTTGTAGTGGCAGGTATAGTCCACAGCCGTTGGATGTTCTTTCTAGAGCGGTTCATGAAAACACTTAAGGGTTTTGTTCGCCGCGTCTAGAGGGGAGCATGGCAGAAGGATGGCTGGTGCAAGAGTCTCTTGTATTGACGACCGAATTTCTATCCGTTTCTGACCCAGAAATGCCTCAACTGTGGAGCGATGAGGAGGATGCAAGACTGGTGGAAGAGGAGCCGCAAGGGCAAGGGGTGCTGAAGAAAATGAACCTGGCCATGTGAGAAAAGATCATGAAGTTCTGTATATTAAATTCAGCGCCGATGCAAAAATGGCTTGAAAGGTACGAAGAAGAGAAAGAGAGACGCAATCTCGAGCGACAGGATTTCAAGCAAAGTCGAACGACTAGAGGCTTACCCTTGCCAGACTATCTCGCTCCTCTACCTGAATTCCCTACAATGGCATGGTTGGACAAGACAGTGAGAGCAGCTCGATAGATCAGAGAATCCATATCTCTAGAAGAGGAAGAGCTGGCTATTGGATGTGACTGGAAGTATCATACATACATGGCATTGTGGTTGCATGGAAAGCATTTTAGAACACAACAAATTGACAGTAGAAGAAACACGTTTGACAGTGGGGTAATGGTTAGTTTCATGCAAAAGAGCAGGGCCAGTGCTAGAGACACGAATGAGAGCACTAGCAACCTGGATTACTGTGGTCTGGTGTCAGATATCTTGAAAGTAAGCTTCAGGCGGTTTGAGATGTTTTTGTTGGATATGAAGTGGTTCAAGGTGATTACTTCTGGTTGCAATGCAACAGTACGTAGAGATGGAAACAAACTTGTGCAAATAGATTCTACAAAGACTTGGACAGATGCGAGCGACACATTTGCTCTCCCCGAACATTGCGAGCAAGTGGTCTTTGTACCGGATCCTCGAGAGTGACAATGGTGGTTTGTGGTTCAGGTTGCTCCAAGAAATAAACAAGTATTTGAAGGGCAAGATCTCCTGGAGGAAAGTCAGTCAGACGACGTCCATACTACTGTGACATTAGATGAGATGGACGAAGGTATGGCAGAGGAAGCTGACAGATATACAAGGGATGACAAAGACGAGCCAGAATTGACACTTGTAGATGAAGATGCAATGGATGAAGACAATCTTCCAGAACGAGTTGGGGCAGAGTTATGTTTGCAATTAGAGATAGAAGATGATACGGTGCAAGATCTTATCGATGATGCCTCACTCGTCAAGGCCTAGGCCTGTAAGTGTTTGTGTGAAGACTTTGATTTAAAATTAAGCTTAACGTTAATTTAAACAATTGTGTTCTGACGCTTTATTTTACTTTCTTTGTGCAGGACTTTAGTATGGCAGACGAGATTCCAGATCCCGCTTCCATGAGTGCAGATGCATTCATGGGCTTTGTTACACGGATGACGCCTGCTCAGATAGCAGAGGCTTCTCAGTACTGGGTAGCCAGAGGCACGGGTGCTACGCCTTCGGGCTTCACACTCGAGGGACCGACGCCTAGGGAGGGGACGCCTACGGGGTTCACGACGCCTATGGGTACGACGCCTTCTTCTCCCATCACGGCCACTTCGACACCTAGGGGTGGGGCAGAGGCGGGTACGTCCTCATCTCCGCAACACAGGCGCACTCGCCGATCTCGATGATCGTCAGGTGGAGGTGGTGGTTGCTTTGGAGGAGGGTCCACAGATGCTTCGACCCCTCCTCGCTCACGACCCCCGTCTTACCCAGGCACACCTCTCGACACACCTCTTGGCACACCATGGACACCTTGGGGGGCACACGATCCTAGTGCCTCCAAGCTCTATACTGTACGGGGAGATGGTTCTGTTGACATGGATAGAGTCGGGACTGAGATGCAACAGCGGATTCGCCAGCTCGTGGAGCTACAGTTTACAACCAGCATTCTGACATCTTGGGATCAACAAGAAAAGGAAGAAGTCACTTACATAGTGGAGACCATCCTAAGAGAGTACCAGCCTGCTCCGGGTTCTTCCATTGTTTCGGCGCGGTGGATCAAGGGTGTTGCACGGGACACCATCAAACATCGACGAGATGTAGCTCGGAAGGCTTTTAGGACCGGCTCGCCGAAGCCTTCGGGCATCCCACACGAGACGTGGCTACAGATCAGGCTAGGGAGGATGAGCGGACAGCGGCCACGTGGTTCAGACAGTAGCGTGAGGCCGCGCAGGTACGACACATGACTAGGGGGACATCTCATCTTGGCAGCGGAGGCTTCGACACCTTTTGCTATGAGTTTGTGAGTTTCTAATCCAATCTTAACTATGGCGTTTTTTAAAACGCGATGAATCATGTATTCTTATTACTTTGATTTTTGGATAAATGCAGAATCTTGCGATGCATCGAGCTCCATTACACGAGGAGGAGTCAGATGGATATCGCAGAGGTATCTATGAAGTACTAAATGATCTTGAATCTTCAGGAGAGCCTGTAGACTGGGAGGCCTTACAGTCTCCCTGATCGCTTGAGGTGAGACGTTAATATGTATAAGTTGATTTAATTAAGTCAGTATATGTGAGGTAATATCAATACTAATTTTGTGAGTTGTCCTATGTGCAGGTTGCGACGCCTAGTCATTAGTGGACAAGATTTCATCTATATGCTTTGTGAGACACGGACACGCTTCTGTGTCTCTTTTTTGTACAAACAGTTAGTGTTCAGACAGTTATTGTTTCCCTTATGGTTATGATTATTGTCATTGTCATTGTATAGACAGTTATTGTTTCTCTTTCTGGTTATGCTTATGGTTATTGTTAATTTTGTTTATGGTTATGGTTATCTGCATTATGGTTTTGATCAAAGTGATTATAGCCGGTTATGGTTTTAAGTTATGGTTATGGTTCGTTATGGTTATGCTTTTAAGTTATGGTTATGCTTTTCAGTTGGTACGGTTGTCTTTCATTGGCCTTAAATCTCATGTGAGATCCTACATGGATAGCATGTAGGAGGCATATACATGATATGGTTTTTTTTGAAAAGTTTATGTAAAAACAAAGGAAACTCTGCCGAAATTTCTGCGGCACTGGAGCATGGTTGATATTTTGGTGCTGCTCGCTTTCTTGGGCAGAGGGCAGGAATTCTGGCTGTGACTGTGTCCATCTTTTAAATGGGCACAGGCCAGGCTACCTGCCCTCTGCCCAAGAAAAAAATTTTCTGCTATGGTCGTCGCTATGCGCGTGGCTATGGTCATGTAATTTATATAAATGGAACATTTAAAATAGTGATGATTGATAAATAAAGTATTCTATATAAATGAAACATTTAAAATAGTGATGATTGATAAATAAAGTATTCTATATAAATGGAACATTTAAAATAGTGATGATTGATGAATAAAGTATTTTATATAGATGAAACATTTAAAATAGCAACAATTGATGAATAAAGTATTCTTTTGAATATGATTAGCTAGTATATAATTTCAAATGGACAGTTAAAAACTACAAAATCAAACAATTCATACATTTTGTATATGAAATACTCTTCACAGCCGCGTTACCGACCAAGTATTTCATATACTTAATACTTAAAAAATTAATTGCACATGCACATACAAATTATATGACGTTCGTATGGCTGGGTTAACGACCTGAACTCCACATTTATGCAAAAACATATGCTTCTAACAAACGACACTCTATTAGCCGCGTTATTGACTGAGTGTCGCCTGACAATGGCCTACATACGAACATCATATAGCCGCGTTATCGACCGATGCCCATATGTTTATTGGAAAAGGGAAAGAAAAGTTGACTTACCATAAGGATACTAGATTCTCCGCGTTACCGACGTAGTATCCAGATAGTAAGCCAATACTTACCACAAGGACACCATCTTTCGTGCGTCACCGAGATGATGCCCCCGTGCTAAGCACTGTTCCGTAGAAAAACGTACTCACACACTCCCATTGTGTGGTGAGGTACCTTATTTATTGCCGCGCACTACGACAAAAGGCACGCTACCACACAACGCATACACACACACACACACACACAACACATACCCGGATCGTGTGGTCAGGTACTCTGCTAGGCTGCTGCCGTGCAGTGCGACGCAGAGCACGCTCCCACACGACCCCCTCTCTACTGTCTCCTCTCGACGTACCTGCAAAGGTGGCGCAGGTTCTCTCTCTCTCTCTCTCTCTCTCTCTCTCTCTCTCTCTCTCTCTCTCTCTCTCTCTCTCTCTCTCTCTGTGAGGTCTCTCTCTCACAGAAGACGAAAGCGCTAATACACCAGCGGGCCTAATCGAGCACGCGTATATGTAACACTAATAGCCCGCCGGGATTTCCCGTTTCCCCGGCGGGCCCGCAGGGAAAATTATAATACCCGGCGGGCCCGCCGGGGAAACAAAAAAGCCTGGCGGGATTTTTGTGGGTTTGCAGGTCACCCTAAACCGGTTTATGTGTGATCATGTTTACTGTGGTCATGTAAATGTGTAAACAAGACCTTGTGATCACACAAAATTTGACGTAATTACGTAAATATTAAATCCCTGAGTAGGGCACACATATCTCTCTCATTGGGGGAGTGCCTCTAACTGAGGTTACTTTGTAATAACTCCTTTTGCTCATAATATTTTCCCTAATCACTCTCTTGGCCTATGAAAGGAGGCCTCCTCTTTTGTAAATAGACACACACACACACACACACACACACACACACACACACACACACACACACACACACACACATACACTATCTCATATGCACACTACCCCATACCCACATACTCACACACCTACATATACACACCCTTGTGCTACATGCTAGTAGCATGAACCTTAATCACGTAATCACAACACCATCACCATCACCATCACCATCACCATCACCATCACCATGCACAAAATTAGAACCATGTCTACACACACTTGTAATAATGAAGGATTAAGACACGATTTCAAGAAGAAGAAAGATGGCTACACTCATGATATTCCTCTCCATCAACTCTTGTCCGTCCATTATGCATCCTACGATCTTGTCCCCTTCTCATCTTCTTGCCACATGCTACCTTTTGTATTCATCTTTTGCAAGCAACCAACACACTCCATCTTGGTGCCATACCTTTTGTGCAAATTTTCCACCATACACACTCTCTCTCTCACCCTCTCATATTCCTATCATCTTGCTACTTGCATCTTAACACTAGTTTGGTACCAAAACAGGACACTTAAGTGTCTTTTTTTTAAATATTTAGATTAAATGCGACTTGCATCATATGGTGTATTGAAGAAAACCCTCTTGATATGATTAAAATGTTAGCTAGAGGGTCTTTGAAAAATATAACCTTGCATTTTAGAAGCTATCATGATCAATAAAGATACTCATCAAGTGGACCCCCATGGGATACCTAAAACCTTGGTTTCAATGTTATTGTGGAGGACTTAAATTTTTAAAGATTTTTTGCAGAATCGAAATTTCATGATAGGGTGTAAGTGACAAGATTTAAGTAAGTTAGGGAGCCAAAAAAATACGTAGTTTCTTGGCTTTAACATAAAAAGTCATTTGATATTGTCAAATTGCACTAGAATAGCCCCAATTCCATGAGAGGACCTTTGAAAGGCCAAAATTATGCTCTTAGTTAGCACGTGCTCAAGTATGAAATTATGTTTATAACTTGTAATTAAATTTGAAACTATTTCTTGAAGGTCATTCCATTGTTTTGTAACACTAAGTACTAGCACTTGGATTTTAAAAACATAAAAAAGTTCACCTCTACAAAAAGATATAAGAATTTTATGAATTTTTTGGCAAAAAAACTTGAAATTTTACAAGAAAATAGGACTTAGAAATTAACACAATTCTCTCCATATAGGGCTTGTATTTTGACATGGAGAAAAATCCAATGTTTTCTTTTCCTCATAACCAATCTATGGTAGAAGCAAGGTATAAAAAACTTCTTTCTAGCTTACAAATAAATTGCCAAAACTTTGTAGGAAAACAAGACACTTTAGTGTCCAATTACAGAACTAGTGTTAAGGTGTGCATATTTGTCACCTCTGGTATGAGGAGTGAGCATACTTGCATATTTCCCTTATCTCATTATCTTCCTTACTACATGCATGAGTAGCAAGCCCATTCTCACTTACTCACCATTCCTCTCATCTTGTTTTTCGACCACCCCATCCCACACTTGGACGTGGATCTTGAAATTGTTTTCCATGGCATGTTTAATTGTGTATATGTACGCGTCCTAACTGCATATCTTGCTAGGTAGTGCCCCCATTGTGTACCTCCCATGATGAGGTCATCGTGCATAGTCTTGGTGTAGATGCCACCCGGTCTGTTTTGCACCTCTGCCTCTCATTTGGTCTCGAGGGGTGCACTATGTAATCATGTTAATATATATCGTGAGTTCAAAAGGAGGGGTTTTAAATGCAAAAATTTTAGGCAATTTAACAATGATACATTAAAATAAGGGGTTTGTATATTCAGTTTTTTTAATAAAATTCCTAAAATAAGGGGTCATTTTACTCATTTAGACATGTTAAAAGAGGGGTTTTTTAATACCCCACAAACACACGTTAGATTGAGAGGTACTGAATGGTGAGCCCCCCGAGCATTTGGTGTCCCCATGGGGGAGGGCTTTGCAAAGAACCTCAATCTCAACAAAGACTAGTGATGCATTCCATCAATCACGGATGAGTGGCTACAAGATTTTTCAAATTGGAGGACTCAAGAAGAGGAGACTGTAGAAGCACTCAAGGCCTTTGTCAAAGTGCTACTGCGAGGTTGTAGCATCATCGATATCCAAGAGGTAAGCCCCCCATCTCCCATTGCTCGTGCACATTGCAAATCAAGAGCATTAAGAGGGAGGTCTACAAAATGTCATCACTGTTGTCAACCAAAGGATTCTGTCAATGAGTGCCAACAGAGGAAGTGAAGAAAGAACGGTGAGTTTTTCTTTTGAGAACCTCATCAGCACTCTCATATGAGTCAAATTTTGTGTAGCACCAAGTGTTTTCTTTCCAATGAGAAGAGTCATCAAATACATCAACCACAAAGTCCAAGACACAAAGCCTAAAGCACTTGGTGGAAGAAAGTGGGCTTACACTCTCTCTAGGCCTAAAGAGTTCAAGTGAAGTACGACCATCAAAGCGTCACCGCCGAATGCAAAATGGAAAGCCGATTGAGGTAGACTCTTCTCGCCCAAACTATTTTGAACCCAATATGGAGGATTATGTGGAATTCAAAAAGAGGTAGAGGAATGTGGTGAAGGTGTCACATTGTCAACACTTAAGGTATGAAACTCTAGTGGTTAAATCCTTGCCCTACACCCAACATTGATAATAACAATAGGCCAGAAGTCTTTCCTTTTTGTTTCTTGCAACACATGCATGTAAACATGTACATTGATAGGAAGATATTCTACCATCAAAAAAAAAATTTCCTATTTGAAGCAGAGATGCTTGATGAAATCCTTAGATCTCCACGCCCCATCATCTTGCCCATTCTTGATTACTACCACTCTTTTGATGTAAGCATCTTTATTCTATTCTAGCCTTGTGCTCTTCTTAGCTCCAGTAAAGTTTTCCACCCATGTATAACCTTTATGAATCACTAAGTCATTCCAGATAAAAAATAAAAAAATAAAAAAATGTGATTGTCTACTCATTGATTTACTACCATGGCAAGTGTCTCTTTTCCCACATTCAGTGGGCAAGAAGGGAGAAGACATCACCACTGATTTTTTGGATAACTTTGACATCTCTTGTGTGATTTCCAATAAGGATGATGATGCCTCACAACAATGAATCTTTCCTCTACTAATGAAAGTAGAGGCCAACTCTTGGTACAATGCTTTGTCCCAAGCTACCAAGGATGCATGTGACTTACTATGTGATGCCTTTATGAAGAGGTTTGGTGGAGGCACAACCTCATAAACGTTATGGCATCCGCAAACAAATATACAACATCACCTAATTTCTTGAAGAAGGATCATTTCATTGTTAGCCTATGGTCGTCGCTTAAATAGAAGGTGAAGGGGAGGTTCCTTGTAACGTATGAATTAGCAGTGGAAGTTGCATGCCTTAAAGACAAGAAGCTGCACATGTAAGCAGGAGTCAATGAGTAAGTGGAATCAAGATCAGTCCAACTAGCCCCAGTAATTGCAACAGCCGCTCAGAGAACGACATCAAAAGAGGCATCAGAAGAGCAGTAGTACCTGTTGAGTAGCATCACTACTCATCTTGAGAATCTATCTGTGCATTTGGTGCAACAAGGGCATGCACACAACCAAAATCAAGATCAAGGGAGAGGACAATGAAGCAAAATCAAGAATACCATTGATATAATCGTGGGGAAGATGGTAATGGCATGTATTACTACCCACACCCAAGGAGACAGAATTTCAATAGAGGAGTCAAACAAAACCATATTTCACCACCGAGGACACCACAACAGGCACCACCCGTGAAAATCCTACAACCACCTATTCAACCACATCCACCACCACCACCACCAACACACCTCTCATTCCAACCTTACCCCCACCACCAACCAGGCATTAAGTTTCATTAGTCTTGGAGGTAAGGGAAAGAAGAAAGTGAAGGAGGATATGAAGGGAGTGGGAAAAGGTAAGACCAAGGTTAAAGGAGTAGATGTCATGGTGGTAAAGCACGCTAAGCATGGTGAATCTTCCCAAGAGGAAGAAAATATAAAAACTAGAAGGGAATCTAGTAAAAAGCCGTCCAGTCATGACGTAAAATTGACATTGTAGATTTCTCTTTGGGTGAATGTTCTAAACCATAAGATTTGGTTCAAAATGTTTTTGTGGAGGGCCCAAAAATCACATGGCCCCAATTACTCCATCTAGCACCTAGGGTGAGGAGACAATGGAATAAAGATGGTTAGCACAAGATGCCCAAAGACAAAGATAGCTTGGGCTATCTCTGGGAGGAATCTAGATGAGATACTACCAGTGATGGATTCTCACATCAAAGGGCAACACATCTCCAATATCTACATCGTCATGAGTGAAAAAATGATGCACCATTTGGGTTTAGAGGTGAGTAGGCCGGTATCGTGCTGAGCCAAAATGGAAAATAATGTAAAAGCTCAATGTGTCGGTGCTATAAATGTGTTTAGGATAAATGCGTTCAACATGGAGGTATATGTGGACATGTATGTCATACTACACAAGAGGGAGGGCTATCTTATCATTCTAGGGAGGTCTTGGCTTATGGCTATGAGAGCTAAGCAAGACTGGGATATCGGCATAATCCAAATGAAGGATGCCAAATGGAAGCCAATACTTTATGACATGAAGACAGGCCAGCAATCTGACATGGATCTAGAAACCTCTAGGGACGAGTTTTCTAGTAGTGACCCTTCAACCACTTCAGAGGAGGAGTCAACAGTGATTGAAGAAAGTGAGAGTAGTATTTGAGGAGATGGGGGTCATTCTCAAGGACCCTAAGAGGATGGACGAACCTTATGCATCATCATCAAACCAAGGGGAGACACTAGGTATACAACCTCTGGTAGAAGCAAGTAAGCTACATTCAATGCTCTCTAGTGAGTTGTGTGGGAAGGAGCGTGGATTATATTTTGATGCTAATTAATTTTACCACATTACTCGTTGATAAATGTGATAAAATAACCGGCATCTCAATAGTTCAGCATCACATTAAGCTCAAGGAGGGAAGTAAATGTGTAGTGGAAAAGCTCAAACAGCTAGGAGTAATTCAACAAGATGCCTTCCTGAGGTAAGGAAACTCCTAGAGGCAGGTTTCATCTATCCTGTTAAAGACTCAAAATGGGTCTCTCTAGTGGTAGTCACACCAAAGAAGAGTGGTAAGTGGAGGATGGTTTGTGTTGATTACAAGACCCTTAATGAAGCCACAAAGAGGGACCATTTTCTTCTTCCTTTTCAAGATGAAATTCTCAATGAGGTAGAAGGACATGAGCGCTACATGGTATGTGATGGCTACTCAGTCTACTTTCAAAATAGCATCGCTGAAGAAGATCAAAAGAATAACCTTCATCACACTATGGGGATGTTTTTCTTATAGAGTTATGCCTTTTGGTCTCACAAATGCTCCAGCCACCTTTCAGCACTATGTGACATTTGTTTTTCAGCCATTCTTTGGAAAATCAATTCGTGTGTTTATTATGACTTTTGTATCTATGGTTCCCTCTCTCTTCATTTGGAGAATCTTTATGAAGGTATAGCTAGGTTGCAAGCTTTAGGTGGCCAACTCAACGTGGAGAAATGTCACATTGGTGAAAGAAAGGTTCCTCTTCTTGGCCATGTGATCTTTGCCAAGGGCATTGAAGCTGACCCAAGCAAGCTAGGTTCAATCCTTGGTGGCTTTGACTTGTCCCACCACAACAAAGCAGTCGGTCTCTTTTCTTCAAAAGGTGAGGAATTTGAGTAGGTTCATTCACTTGCTCTCTCAAGTGGGTCTCCCTTTACAACAAGTAGCCCATCAAGAGATCTTCACTTAAAGAGAAGAAAATGAACAACAGCTCAATGAGGCAAGAAAAATTCTAGCCTCACTTCCCACCATTGCACCTCCAAAGTGTGACGAGCCATTTTATGTAAACCCTAGTGTGGGCAATGACACACTTGGGATGGTATTGAAGCAAAAGGATCCTCAAACTTCTTTCATGCGTCCTATCTACTTCTCTAGTCGCATGATGACTCCATCAAAAAAGGGATACACGGTTGTGGAGCACATGGTGCTCGCATTAATGTTTGCTACCACCAAATTTTGCTCTTATTTATTGTCTAGACCAGTCGTAGCCTCAACAATGGAATAAGTATTTCCTTATGTAATGCATCACATGGATGTTTCTTCTAGGATTTCCAAATGGCTCACAAGGTTATAAGAGTTTGACTACACAATGCAAGTGGAGATCTCCACAAGAGGCAGTCTAGGAGGCATTCTCACTCATCGACACTATAAAAAGAAGCTGAAGATCAAGATAAGTGACAAAGAAGTAAAACATGTGTTGGAAGTCCCTAAGATAGAGAGGGCTCACTCTCTTTTCTTTGATGGAGCCTATAAGAGGACAGTGGATAAAGCTACATCGGGCATTGTCATCTTCAATGAGCAAGGAGAAAATGTATTCTCTGTCAGACATCTCTTGGATTTCCACTCCAACAATGAGGCAGAATATGCTTTCTTAACTCTTGGGCTAGAGTGGTGTGTGACACAAGGTATTCAGTGGTTAAATGTATTTGGTGATGCCATGCTTTCAATAAAACAAATACAAGTAACTTGGGCTTGTAAAAATCATAGCTTGCAAGGACATTTACACCAAGTTAGGAAACTTGTAGGGAAGTTTCAAGCTGTGCAATTACATCATGTCCCTTGAGCAAAAAATCAAGAAGCAGATGCTCTAGCTAGAGAGAAGCTACAAGATGTTCGAGTGGTGGGTGTTATCAAGTTAAAGCTGCCGCTCTTTTAACACTAGGTTGGTAATGGGACACTTTTATGTCTTGGGACACTTTTATGTCCTGTTAAGTGACCATTTTCCTTGAATTATATCAAGAGTTTCAAAATGGATTTTGAGGTGCTATCTATCTAGAAAGTTGTCTCATGAGCTGAAAAAAACTCGACATTTTTTTGGAATATCAATTCCATCTTTAACCTTGTCCTTGCACAACATTTCACAACCTAAACTGTGTGAAAAAAACGGGTCCTGTTTTTGTCTTTTTTCAGCTTTTTGCAACTATACCACTCTAGAATTCATGTTTGTGAGGTCTATAATGCTAGAAAACTATCTTTAGTAGTCCTCAACATGTCCTGATGCTTCTAGGGAGAAATAAATGTTAAAGTTGTAAGTTATGACCAAATTACAAAAATTGTAAAATCCTGTTTTTTAGCCAATTTTAGCTCTTCTATGATTTTTTTGGTGACTTTCATGATATCCAAATGCAGTTTTGATTTTCTATGTCAAATATTGTAACATAAAGCTAATATTCCTTGAGTTTTGGGGCACCTAATATCCGATTTTTCATAGTAGACAACGATGGTTGATTTTTTCAATTACAGAAGAAAACGAAACATTCTAGTATATCAAGTATAGCTTTTTCAATATTATTAGTTTCTTGTGACAACTACATCCATTTTGTAGGTAGTAACCATATCTAGTCATAAGGATAAAATTTGGCTAGATATTGAATAGTTTCTATGGGATTCTATAACTCATAATGTTAAACCCAGTTTTTTCATGTTTGCTGTATTTAGCACTTCATCTTTGTCCCCAAGATTCCCCTTGGTAAGAGATGTATTATTCTTTTGACATGCTCCATGGCTCCTTATGAACCTAAAGGACAATAGGGAACTAAGAAAACATGCATATATTATTTGTATTGAGCGTGGCTATAGAAACTTTGATGATAGGTTTGCAAAATGGTAAAAATTCAACTTTTTTGTACCTATTTCTTTTGGCAAAACAAAAAATAGTGAGTGAGAAGCAATCATATGTTCTGATCACCAACCCATTGAAGTTAACTAGGGAATTTATCTCAAGTCCTACAAAAATCCCTAATCTTATTTTTATGCAACAAATCGTAAGAAATGACTGTTTTGATGAAAATGTACTGGTCCATCAACTTTGGAGGCTTGGTGTGACCAAAAGATGAGAAATTTTACAAGTTTCTTATTTTTTCCATGTGTAGTAGGCCTTGAACTATAACGTCATGAAAGGATTTTACAAAATGAGTGGATCTACTGTGGTTTTGGAGGTTTTTTTCAAAACCCTGAAAGGACACTTTTATGTCCTGTTAGGTTACCAACCTAGTGTTAAGGTAGCAATTCTATGCCTAACATCATGAGTTTCTTGGAAACATGAGAGTGTCCTAAAGATCTTACTAAGGGCCAAAAGCAATGGCTTGTGCACAAGGCAACAAAATACTACCTTGTCAATGATGACCTCTACTGCAAGGGTAAGGATCAAATTCTTAGGTGTGTACACCTCTCTAGAGAGATCACAAAAATAATTTTAAGTTTCCATGATGGTGTTTGTGGAGGGCACTTTGCACTTGACATCACTAGTAGGAAGGTTCTACAAGCCGGGATTTGTGTGGCCTAGTTTACAGAGAGATGTGCATCACTAGTGCAAAACATGCAAAGAGTGTCTTAAGGCTCATGATAGGAGACTCACATACAAGCCACAAAATCCTATTATCTCTTATGGATCATTTGAGAAATGGGGAACTGATGCCGTTGGGCCTTTTGCCAAGGATCCAATCAGGTAAATTGTATATCATCATGGGTGTGGACTACATGACGAGGTGAAGTAGTTTATACTACCCAGATTACAACTAAGAATGTGGCTAAGTTTGTACTTGAAAACATTTGTTTCCATTTTGGCACTCCTCTTGAAATAATTTCTGATAGGGGACCAGGTTTTAGAGGAGACATGGTAGGAGAGATGATGGAGAAGCTGGGTATCTCACAACGACACTGAACTCCCTACTACCCACAATTCAATGGTTTGGTGGAAAAGGTAAATGGTATGATCTGTAAGATCATCACTAAACATTTAAACAATCACAAAAGTGGGGACAAGCATCTCATGGCTGCACTTTGGGCTTATTGCACTTCATTTTTCACATCCCTTGGGTTCACACTGTATCACTTGGTGTATGGTAAGGAGGCCATTTTACACATTGAAGTACAATTGGCTAGTCTCAAGGTGCTAGCTAGGTAGATGGAACACCCTAATGCTCATCTTCACAACCACATTCTTTGTAAGGTCCCCAACCCGCTTTACTGAGATCGGGATGGGATCCTTAATAGGTCTCTAGGTCTAATAAAAATCAAAGTCTCTAAACAAGAAAAATCCAAGGAATAAACCTTTACCATTGACAATGGCTTGGGTCTCTAGCCTTAGAAGAAGACCTAGTCCTGTCTCGCAGCGGAAACGGGACAATGTATTAAAGTCCAAAAAATATTTCGGCCCTATAACTGCCACAATTGGGCTAAGGTATCCTCAACCAACGCTTTTTTCCCCCTAACAGATGTGAGGGCACAGCCGCCGCTGGTGGACTTCTCTTCCAAGTGAAGAAGTTTTCTAAACGTTTTAGTACGCAGGGATGGATAGTTACCTGACTAATCAAGTCTACCCTTCCTTGATTGACAACCTTAGTCAATCCCCACTTACCACCCAGCACTCACACATGATTCATTTAATTTCTAATTACTATCACGTTGTTTCAACATTTAAAATAATGGTTTCTTTTACGTTCCGTCACAGTAATCCCTTCAATGAATTATTAAAGACAACATTGAAAGCATTCTTTTAGAAACCAGACATCTTTAAACTTAAGACAGGGTACTGTCAATCAAAACATTGTCCATAATAACCATGACCAGTACTCTTCTTGTCTCAAGACCACCTAAGGGTGAAAAACGACACCCATTCCTTATTCAAATCCGGAGTGGATAAATCCCCACCCAAGGTTCCGGGTGCCCATACACCAAACCAGTTGCCCATTCAACCGGGCGGCTCCCCTAGGATAAAAACGGTATCCTAACTTATGTAGAAACATCAAGACATGACACGAAGTAGAAACTCAACGTTCATGGGGGTAACCGACTTATCCGTGGCTAGAAAGCCAATCATTATCATCAATTTATACTAAGGAGTCGGAGGTGTCTTGAGACAAGCTGTCTTAAGGATGGTCAAACATTTCTTTCCTATTTCAACCAGTTTTAACCCAAACAATTCTTTCCTACATTATAAACAAATGCACGTTGGAAGTTACCTTCCGTTTTCAGCCAGTTTATCCTGCTTACGTATGCAATGCAAACTTATAAAGAACTTAAACTAATTAAAGACTTAATTGAATAATGGAAAACCCACCTGGGATTGATTGGCCATCTGCTGCTGCACTAGCGCCTGAAGACTCTCCTCCGTAGGCCTACTACTAGGCACGGCTTCGTCGTCGTGCGACGCTCTAGTTCGTTTTGGAGCTACGTCCTCATCATCAGATGTTGGATTTGCTCGGGTCCTTTTTGGTGCCATAAATTCTTATCCTTATAAGAAGGACGTCTAATCATTAGGTAAATAATTCAAAATCTAGACTTAACCTTTGTATTCAACCGTAACCCATCCAAGGTTAAATTTATAGTCTTAATTGATAAATTCTTGACCTAGTAATTTCTTATTTGTCTATATAGGCAGGATAACTTTTTCCACCGCTTCCCTAAGGGTTTTCTAAGCTCTCCTAACTTTATTATAATTTTATATTTCTTTTTCCTAATTTTTCCATCAACTTTTAAGCTAGTAATCTAGTTATTTTGAGCTTAATATTTATTGTATTTAATTTCTCTTAAAGCTTTCATTTCCTTAACTTGATATCATAGGTTTACACTTACTATAATTTTCCTAAAAAATTTTAACCACAAAGTCTATTTATTTTAATTAATCATTTGCTAAAAATAGGACTTTTGGTCAATTATAATTTCCTGCCCTCACTAATTAACTATGGTATAATTAAAACAAGTAGATAAGGATATTTTTGACCTCTTGTAATTATCTTATAATTTTTCAAGTTAATTATATAATTTCCATCTTCAATTTTAAGCTAAAATTAGGACAATTTGACTTAAATAAATATTTATACTACTTTTCCAACCTTGAAATATTTATGACGGCCTCTTTATTATGTAAGATACCTGTGATAAATAGAATGTAATCATATAGCATGATTTACTAATTTCCCCCTTGAAATTTTAACCAAAATTAGTATATTTTGACTTAGATAAATATCTATACTAAGTTTCTAACTTTGACATAATTATCACGGCCTTTTCATCATGTAATCTAGCTCTAATAAATAGAATGTAATCATATAGAATGATTGACTAATTTCCCTCTTTAGTTTTTAGCTAGAAATAGTATAATTTGACTTAGATAAATATCTATAATACTTTTCTAACCTTGGCATAATTATCACGGACTTTTCGTCATGTAATATAGCTATGATAAATAGCATGTAATTATAGCACATGATTTACTAATTTCCCCTATTTAAATTTCTCAAAAAACAAGGTATTTATGCTAAATTAATAATCTAGATTAATTTTCTGAGCTTCTCCTAATTATCACGGATTTTTAAACACCTAATTAATCACTGATAAATATATCACAGCATTTGAAATCCATTTACTAATTTCCCCTATTTAAATTGCTCAAAAAATAGGGTATTTATGCCTAATTAATTAGGAAAACTACTCAAAAAATTATAGGATAATTTTCTTAGATTAATAACTATCTAATTCATCTCTGATAATTACTTCAACTTAATATAATCTTAATTTATATATTTACCATTAATTCATGGTTAATTTGGCTAATTTCATCCCTAATATGATAGGATAATTAATTAGCTTGGTATTACTAAGCTTAATTATAATAATTGGTAGAGATTAATTAATTAAGAGAGGTTTTATGAGTATACATAGGCCTAATCTTTGATTTATTAACAAAATAGCTTAATCTAACCTTGCTAATTAAGAAGGATTAGGCTAATTATCATTTAGGTTAATCAATTGGAGATTAATCTCTAATGATTTCTGCGTAGCGTTTTCTCTAGAGGAGAGAGAGAGAGTATCAAGGCTCCGAGTCTGTGTAAAATGTGAAGCTAGGGGTCCTATTTATAGTTTTCTGGTACTCATAAGCTCTCACCGGCTGAAAAAGGCAGTTGCTTGCAGATCAGGCAGTCCCCTACAGGTGAAAAAACGCCCCCTACTACTAAAGGAGTCCCTGGCAGGTCAGTGATGACCTTCCCATTACCTGCGAGCTTTTAAAATATCAATTCTGCTATATTTTGATATTTTTTTGCTTAATTGGTAAATATCTTGTAAATATCTAGGAGGCCTTTAATAGAGTCAATGCTTAAATGATTACTGTAACCCTTCAATTTTACCTATTTTACTCAATTCATGGTGTAAACTTCCAGGGGTCATAACTATGCCAATTTTTATCAGAATTCAATTCTGAAAATTTCTAGCCCGGGGTTTGCTATGCTTAAGATTCCAAAAATACCAATATTTTCCATGGTCGGACAATTCTACATTGCTTTTTCAATAATCATATTAGTTTGATTAAGCTTTATACAGCCTTTAAGGTTTCAAAAACTGGAAACCTTACATTCTTGATCTAGAGAGGCTTTAACTAGACAGATAGATGCTAACAACTATTGTGCAACACAGGCAGAGCAACGTCGCATTACCTTCAACAAGGGACTTAGGGCAAAAGTCTCAAGAAAGGTATATTGGTCCTAAGGTATGATAACAGTTTTGACACTAAGAAGGATAAAAAGTTTTCACCCAGATGGGAGGTGCCATTTTTCATTAGAAAGTGCTACAACAATGGCAGTTACCAATTGATGGATGTAGATGGTAGGCTTTATAAAACACGTGTCAATGGATGGAGGCTAAAGCAGTACTTTTTGAGGTTTGATCAAACACCTATGATGGAATTCCCTTAGGAGGGAGACTTCTCCACCTCAACTGAAGAAGAATCAAGTATAGAGCTAGAGACATAAATGCCTCTAGCTTCAGGGGGAGGGCTAATGAGGGCCACTTTTCAAATTTTGCTCCGCCTCTCTCTTGGTATGCACCTGGTGGCAAGGCTTCAAGGACCCTAAGAGGAGGAAGGACCTAATGCATGAAAATCACAAAAAAATATATATATTTATTTTGTAGATGGCTATGGTTTTGACACATTTGGATCTCAAAAATAAGAAAAGGTAGGAACAAATCCTATGGAAACAAAAAAAAAATAACTGGATGTTGATTCTACCTACTGACGGTCACTACAAGTGAAGAATAAGAGTTAATAGTGAAAGGAAGGATAATCTTATGCATTATTGAGTTGGAGTCAAGAAAATTCTATCAAATTCAAGCATAATTCACTTGTGGACACAAGGCTTGCACATGGAGTCAAGAGGGGACCACCTGGAAGACTTTGGAAGGGAAAAAACGGACACATATTTTTGTGGGATTTTTCTCTATTTTGTTCATTTCGAATTAGAAAAAGATTTCAACAGCAAAGCTGTAGACGTTGTGTTGATAATTCTATCTATATTTGTTTTATAATTTTTGCAGCTACAGTTTGGGAGATATGGCCAAAATGGTGAAGCCTATCTGTCCACATGGGAAGAAGTCATCATTATCCAACTCCACAAAAACAATTTCTTATAGGTTTCTCTCCATTATTGCTGTACTTTCTCTTATTTTATCAAGATTCTCTCAAATATTATAAGGAAGCTCTTGGACTCAAGCTTTGGAAGGTGGCATGGAGACAAAGCTCACCATGATAAAGGTGATTAGGAGGAAATTGGTCAATAAATTGGTCTAACTAAGGTTGCTTTGTAATAACTCCTTTCTCATAATATCTTTCCTAATCGCTCTCTTGGCCTATAAAAAGAGGCCTCATCTTTTGTAAACACACACACACACTCACACACACACACATAGAGCTGAGATTTAGAGCGAAAGAGAGAGACAGATGAGACAAGAGACACACCATGTACGCTCCCAAAGACGGACTCATATTGAGAACAAGATACAAATATATAGGTGAGGCCAAGTTGAGTAGAGTGAGCCATATATAGCTCCAACACCCCCACTCAAACAGAGGTCTCTAGCTTTGGATGAAAAAACTCTTGGGGAGTTTGAGGGAAAAACCCAAGCCCTACACAATTTGAAAATATGAACCAGTGATGATGATGTGAAAGTGAATTGTGTATCTATGTACAAATATACAAGTGACTCGGAGATCACAGTGTGCAAGTGTGGAATGTTTATAGTGCATGGTACCTATAGGATTACAATGTCATATGTACAAAGCTATTATAGTAGTAGAGAAGCTAATAGAAAGAGTGAGGCAGAAGAAATTCCAAGCTCCGAGCACAAGAGGATGAAACTTGACTCGTTGAGACCTTTGGTAAGAATGTCTGCAATCATCTGGTCACTTGGATAGTGTTCAATCATTATGGTGCCTTTGAGTGCTTCATACCTGATAATGGACAGCAATGTGCTTTGGCTTATTATGTTGAACATATTCTTTTCCAAGACCTATAGCACTTTGGTTGGCACACCGCAAGGGTGTGCTAGAAAGAGGAGAGTGACCAATATCAACCAGCATGTGTCAAACCCAAATCAGCTCACGAGCTGCAAGTGATTCCGCAACATATTATGACTCAGTCATAGAAACTATATCACATCATTGTTTCTTGTTGGTCCAAGAAACAAGACAACCATTTATAAAGAAGCAATCTTCACTAATAGATCATAGATAAATGTGAGCTTGCCCAGTTTGCATCCGTGTAACCCAAAAGAGAAAGAGATTGCATAGAATCCGATGATGTCAGTTGTAGTCAATAGAACAAACAAAAATTTGTAGTGCCTTTTAAGTATTTCAATACACGCTTTGTTGCAGACCAATCCTTAAGAGAAGGACGTGCAAGATGTTGTCCAAGATAATTAGCAACAAACAAAATATCAGGATGAGTCTTCATGCCAACAAACTGAAGACATCCAATCAAGCTAGCACAAGGGTGATTTGTGACAAGTGGATCGCCACTATCAAAAGTGTTCTTCGTAGAACTCGAAGACATGGTGTGTTGGTTGAATATTCAGATTCCATACCAAATTTTTGAAAAGTATTTGCAATAAACTTTGACTATTGAAGGAATAAAATACCTATTGTATGGTTCCATTGAATTTGAATACCAAGACATGAGTAAATCTCTCCAAGATCCACCATGTTAAATGCAGAAGACAATAAATTTTTCACTTGTTGAAGAAATCCCAAATCATTGGAAGCAAGGATGGTATCATCCACATAAAGAGCACAAATCACAAAATTTCTACCTTGGCGTTTTATGTATAAGTTGGGGTATGAAGAGAAAGAGATGAATCCTTTAGAGGTGAGAAAAAAAATCAAATTTTGTTTACTATACCTGCAAAGCTTGTTTGAGACCATATAGTGCCTTATGGAGTTGAGCAACAAGGTGTTCTTTACCTGAAATAACAAACCCTTCTGGTTGTTTCATATAAATTTCCTCTTCCAAATAACCATTCAGAAAAGTAGTTCGCACATCCATTTAATGAGCTTCTAAGTCAAATTGAACAGCAAATGTCAATAAAACTCAAACATTTGTAATGCGTACAACCAGTGAAAAGGTCTCTTGATAATGAACACTAGCATTTGGGAGTAACCTTTTGCAACTACACGTGCCTTGAACTTGTCAAAAGATCCAACTGCTTTTACCTTTGTCTTAGACACCCACTTACCCTTAATAGATGTACGACCAGGAGATAGTTCAGTTAGTATCCATGTACCTTTTGAGATAAGAGAATTGTACTCTGCTTCCATAGTCTCTTGCCATTGATGCTTTTATGGTGACGATATAGATTCATTATAAGTAACAGGATCTGCAAAAGTAGAGAAAGAATTATCAACAATATCGTCATCATAAACATGACATGAACCATATTCAAAATCAATAGGCAAATCAACAAAAATGTCAATATGATCATTGGCATCATTTGGAATGGATGGTTGTGAAGAGGAAAGCTACTCTATAGGAAGAGTTTCATCATCTAAAAGAAATGAAAAAGTCTGAAGCAACAATTTAGTATCGTCAAAATCATCCATGGACCATGAGTCTCCCATAAGCTGTTCGTTAAAAGTATAGCAAGCATCACGATTCACAATTACTTTCTTGGAGGAAGGGTCATATAATTTCTATCCTTTGGAAGTGCCAGAATATCTAATAAAAATAACTTTAAGACCAAAAGCATCAAGATTCGTCCGTGTTTCTTTGGAAACATGAACATTGGAGCAATGACAACATTTTCTACAGCATTATTGAGAGAGAGTTCAAACAAATTGCCATTTTGAGGAGCAGTGGCTATAGTTTGTCTATCTTTGTCAATTCGGTATTTGATATGATCAAATCCAACAAAGAGACCAATATCAACAAGTCTAGCAATTGAAATAAGATTACATTGAAGATCTGGTACATGTAATACTCCTCGCAAAATTTGAGTGGAAGAAGATAAGGTACCAAGATATAAATCTCCAATATCCTTTACTTGACATATCGTATCATCAACAAGATAAATAACACGTTGAACTGGTAGTGGATGATAATTATGAAGCCACTTTGACTAATATGTCATATTTCCTGTAGCACCAAAATCGACAATGAAAAGTGATTCATCATGTAAATGAAGTATTCTTTCTATCTGGACCAACTGAACATAGGATGCAGCTTGTTTTTGGTAAAATATTATTTCAATGTTCAATAGCATATGCTCTATTATGATCTGTGTCGAATCGACGCTTATAGCACATATGAGTGGGATGATCATATCGTCCATAATAGTCACAACAAGAAGAAGAGTCTCTAGATAAACCTGGTTGTTTAGTGGTAATATTGTGTTCTGCATCATATTGACGTTGATCCGAGCCTATCACAAATTTTTGTTTATCATATTTTGTTGATTTTCCTTGCTTCTAGAGGTTTACAATAAAAGAAAGAGTGAGAACAACCTCTTGGAAAAATTAAAACAAAATGATTTTTTCTTGAATAGTTCACCGGAGGTGAAAGGTAGAGGGAGAACCTAGTGGTAAAGGGAAGGGAAAATATGTAAATGTGAAAAGAAAAGATATGATGTGGTTGTGGAGCCATGAACCCATGATTCAAGGGTCATGAGTGGCTCATATCATCATGGCTTTGGAGCCATATGATGATTCAAACAAATGGGACCCAAGTGGAAGACTTGGTAAAGGAAGAAACCATACACATGGTTTTGCTGAATTTTTAAAAAATACTTCCACTCCGATCCAAGACAAGTTGTCTTCATCAAAGTTGTAGCTAATGAGCTGGAGATTCTGGCCATATTTTTTTTATAATTTTTGCATCTACAGTCTAGGAGATATGGCCAAAATGGTGGACGCCAGTTTTTTCAACTGTGGTGGAGACCACCCCCTCTACCTTTACACACACACACCCTTCCTTTTCCACATTGAGACCTTATCTAAAATCAGCCATTAGTCTTCTCACCCTCCTCTCCTTCCTCCTCTCTCTCAAGCTCAAAAACCCATCAAAGTTCCTCTTCTAATCACCTCTCAAGTCATGCTTAATCTTGTTGTAATTCATAAGTTCTCATTCAACCCCTTCCTATTATTACTAGATATGTATTGATTTTATGTAGATTCTTTACATTTTAAAATAAGGAAGCTCTTGGACTCAAGCTATGGAGGAAGGAGTGAAGACAACACAAGTGATGATGGAGGTAATTGGTCAACAAATCACTTGAAGGGAGCTTCTTCATTGGTTGAATGTCCCTAATCAAGCTTCATTTGTACAAATTACACTTGGATCTTAACCTCACTCCTAATCACTCTCTTTCCTATATAAAGAGGCCTTCCCCTTTGTAATTTCAAGCCTCCCTCAGCCCCACTGAGCCTTTGTATCACTCACCATGAGCCCATAAGCTCATTCATTCACTCTATTCTTGCATATCCTAGAGTGCAAATTGTTTCATGCTGGTAACCTCTCCTCCTCTTACTTATGTTAATTAAGAGAAATGTTTTATATGCTTGTGAGAGTGCTTGATGTGATCTTGGCTAATCCTTGAGTGATTGTTTGGTAATTTATATGCTATTTGTGTTGGGAGTTTTTGAAGTCTTCCATTCCTTGTACACACACTACGGTTAATGCTTCATTCATAGTGATCTCTCTCTCTCTCTCTCTCTCTCTCTCTCTCTCTCTCTCTCTCTCTCTCTCTCTCTCTCTCTCTCTTTGTGTAGCGGTCCTAGTCCACGCTTCCAAGACTAGGTGGTGCCCTCATCTCATTTCCCTTGTGGCGCAATGGAGTTTGTTTTGGTGTAGAGGCCGCCATTCCAAATTTCCTTCGTCATAAATTGGTGCCCCCACGGAGGAGTTCTCAAGCAGCGCTCTATCAATCCTATGAAGGAAGATCCATCAAATTCTCCGAGACTTCCACTATGGTCTCCCCAAGAAGCTCGAGAAAAGAAGCGTCTTTATCGACAAACGGCACGTATGCGGATAAAGAGAGTTAACTACACACACCCTTCTTTGCTTCAAGGAAAATCTTGTAGTCATCAAGTCCCTAGGTCAAAAAATTGTGTTGAGTGCTTTGTGGCTAGTGTGAAGACACTTCCTTTGAAGCCTCGACTTCAGGTGGTGAAAGCACTCTCAAACTCGGGTATTAACAAGTTTTTAGAGGGGGAGCTACACATCAATGGGGTGCGGTATTGGCAAGAGGCTACATATGGTGATGCACTCCAACTACTACTAGCAAGAAGGCTCACGGTGGTTGAGAGGGTAGCCATCGAACCCTATGAGCTCTACAAAGCTGAAGATGGTCACACCAAAGCTAAGCTAATCACTGGTGAGCAAATTCTTCGCATCTCTCAAATGGTGGGATCCAAGAGAGCTCAACTTCAATGAAGTGCTTCATGGAAGTTTGTAATTAATGCACCAATGAATAATCCCATTTTCTACAACTTTCAATCAGTTCAGAATATTAGGGTGAATGTGCGCATTGATAGAAAGATTTTTTTCCAACAAAGATTGGTCTTCTATTTTGGAGCTGAGAGGTTGAGAGAGATATTGCTGTCCCCTGACCCTATAATATTTCCTATTTTGGAGTATAATGTATCTTTTGATGTTCACATCTTCATCTTGCTTTAAGCATACTCCATGAATCATAGGGATTTATATGGACCTTTCCAACCTCTTGCTAGACAAACTGTGCATATAATAGCTAGCACAAAGCTTAGGTTCCGAAACATCATAAGGGACTTACTAGGCCCTCGTCGTCTAGCTGAGATTAATGCATCTATCAATCCATTTATTCTACCCTTAATAAGATCTGATTTGGGCCTAGACGTTTTCATCTTTGTGCTGTATTGAGAGGAAGGCAACCCACTTTTATGATGGCTTTCCCAAATTTTTTTGGGCGTAGTGGGGAAAATGCTGGGGATTTTTTGGATAACTTGGAGATGGCTTTCCTTGTCTCCGGGAGGGATGACGAAGCATTGAAATTGAGAGCTTTTCCTTTGGTGCTCAAAGAAGAAGCTAGGGTATGGTTCCAGGCTCTAGATCCAACCCAAAGAATTGATTGGGAGGGATTGAAGGTGCCTTTCCTACGAAGATTTCAACGAGCCAATTCGGCAGAAGAACTATGGCAACGGCTTCTGTCCCTTCATCAAGTTGACCCTCATGGTTATGCAACCTATGAGGAAGGTTTTCTGAAACTTTGGGGGCAATGGTCAGACTCACTAAACCCTGGTGAGTGAGCTCCCAATTGCCTCCAAAAGGATCGATTTATCTCAGGTTTGTACCCCTTGCTAAGGGAGAAGGTAAAGAGCAAATTTCCAAATGCTTTTGAAGATGCCTTAAGAATTGCTAGGGAAAAGAATAAAAAGATTCTCTATCAAGCCCAAGCTGGCCAGCTAGCTTTGGGAGGCAATATCACAACTATGGAAGCTTCTCACATACCTCCAAATGTGCCTAATGCAACAGACCTCAATAGAGGTCAACAAGAAGATATGCTCCAACAAATAAACAATCTCACAAACCAGCTAGAGGGGTTGAGAGTAAATCTTGTGCAGGGTGCCAGAAGGCCTATTGAGGGAAATGGTGGGAATCGGCCACCAATGCGACGTCAAGCAAGGGAAATATTGTGTTGCAATTGTGGGGAAATTGGCCACGGCATGTATAATTGCCCTCATCCCAGAAGATATGACTACCCTGTCAGAGGTCCTCGACAACAAGTAAGTCCACCCCGTGCTAGAGCTCAAGCACAAGAGCAACCGCAACCTCAAATTTTGCAGCCACCTCGTGCTCAAGCTCAAGCCCCTGCTACTCAACCAAATGTGAGCATCATAAGGATGGAGGAGGTCCTCAAGGGCAGAAGCAACCAGGAAGAAATAGCTAAAGGGAAGATGAAGATAGATGAAGTGGCTACAATGCCTATCAAACGTGTGCGTGTCCAAGATGAAGTAGGTAAAGAAACAAGCAAGGATGCAAGCAATGAAGCAAGTACATCTCGGGCAACTAAAGATGAAGCCAAGAAGAGAAAGACCCGTACTAGGTCTCAAATTGACATCTCTGATTTCCCTATGGGATCTCGGACACAACCTTATGACTTGACAGCTGATGTGAGTTCTCAAGGACCAAAGATTACTTGGCCACAACTACTTCATATCTCCCCAAAGCTTCGACGACAATGGTAAAAAATGGTGAGCACGAGGGCAAAGCGAAGTAAGCTAGTAAGTGTAATCAAAGCATATGGTCTCAAGGATATAGTGCCTTTGGTGGAGGCTCAAATCAAGGGACAACGGATCCCAAAAATTTACATTGACAGTGGAGCAGAGGTTTGTGTCATGACAGAAAAGCTAATGCATCAATTGGGTTTAGAGGTAATGGAATCATCAAACTTTAGGGCAAAAATGGCCAATAATGTCTCTGTCACTTGTGTGGGTGTAGTGAAAGCTTTGAGAGTTTCTGTTTTTGGAATCACTACAGAGGTTGATGCTTATGTGATGCCAGTAAAGGGAGAAGGATACCCCCTTATTTTAGGACGACCTTGGCTCATGGGTATAGGAGCTAGGCAAGATTGGGCAACAGGAGACTTGGAGTTGAGGCCTCGCATGGGTGGCCATAGTCGGAAGGTGGTTTATAACCTAAAGAATGGGCGACAAGAGAACCTTGAACTAGAGACATCAGCTGATGAGTGGAGCTCAAGTGGATGCTCCTCATCCATGGACGAGGAAGAGAGTTCAAGTGAAGAGAGTGATAGCACTCTCGAAGTCATGGGCGTCACCATAAAGGAAACTACCTCATCAGAAGACAACCCAAGGATCCAAATGGAGAATGTGTGGGATGCCATCCTAGAGGAGATGTTATCCAAGGATATAAAGGAAGAAGAAAAGGAGGGTTATGTAAATGTTCTCAAGAAGCATGCATCATTGTTTATTTCTGATTACACTCACATTACAGGTGTCACTGCAGTGAAGCATCATATCCATCTAAAAGAAGGGAGCAAGCCAGTAGTACAAAAACTAAGAAGATTAGGAGTTGTGCAACAAAATGCACTGTTGTCTGAGGTGAAGAGACTCTTAGAAGCAGGATTCATATACCCAGTAGAAGATTCAGAATGGGTCTCCCCAGTAGTGGTGAGGCCAAAGAAGAATGGTAAATGGCGAGTGTGCGTGGATTACAAGCCACTAAATGCTGCAACAAAGAGGGACCACTTCCCTCTCCCATTTCAAGATGAGATTCTAAATGAAGTAGTAGGCCATGAGAGATACACAGTGTGTGATGGCTACTCTGGCTACTTTCAAATACGCATTGCAGAGGAGGACCAGAAAAAGACTACTTTCATCACACCATGGGGATGTTTTGCATTTCGAGTCATGCCTTTTGGTCTCACCAACGCTCCAGCCACCTTTCAACGATTCATGAACATGGTCTTCCAACCTTACTTTGGTAAGTCCATAAGGGTTTTCATAGATGACTTTTGTATTTACAGCTCCAAAAGTATGCATCTCGGCAAGATTGATGAAGGATTTACTCGTTTAGCTAAGCTGGGTGGACAACTAAACAAGGACAAATGTCACATTGGGGAAAGCAAGGTTACACTATTAGGGCATGTAGTGTCCATTGATGGAATCGAGGTAGATCCTAAAAAGATAGAAACATTGCTAAATCTACCTTCCCCAACTTCCATCAAACAATTATCTCCTTCTTGCAAAAGCTAAGATATTTGAGTAGATTCATACACTTGCTCTCCCAAGTGATATTTCCTCTACAACAGCTGACTCGTCAAGAGACGCTTGTTTGGAGTGAAGAAAGTGAAGGGCATTTTAGAGAGATTAAAAAAATGTTAGGGTCACTCCCTGTAATCCTCCAACCTTGTTGGGAAGAAACATTCTTTGTAAACCCTAGTGTGGGAGAAGAAGCCATTGGTGCTGCCCTCCTACAAAAAGATCCAAAAACCTCCTTTATGAGGCCTGTGTATTTTGCTAGCCGCCTCATGGAAAACACAGAGAAGGCCTACACCCTGATGGAACAGCTAGTGTTAGCTCTCATGTTTGCGGTAACCAAATTTCGGCCATACTTGCTGCCGAAGAGGTTTGTAATTATCACTGTGGAGGATATGTTTCCCTATGCACTACAACCTATGGAAATCTCTGACAAAATAGCAAAGTGGGTGGTGCGACTTCAAGAGTTTGATTATACAATACAGGTTGAAAGAACGACTCGAGCATGCTTAGCCGACATTTTAACAAACAAGTGCTATGAAAAAGTTTTCCATTTGAAGAGAAAGGAACTTCCACCACCTCCAGCTCTAGAGGTTTTGGTCAATGCTTATAGCCTTTACTTTGATGGAGCATACAAGAGAACCAAGGATAAGGCAGCTGCAGGCATCGTGGTCTTATCCCCATTGGGAGAGAGGATCCATGGTGAAGGGATCACTCTAGAAGATGTCCACTCCAACAATGAAGCAGAATATCATGCTCTAATTCATGGCCTTTGTTGGTGCCTCGATAATTCAATTAAGAGATTAAACGCTTTTGGTGACTCCATGCTTTTGGTAAGGCAAATGCAAGGTACATGGGCTTGCAAAAATGCCCGTCTCTCTACTAAAATGAGAGAAGCAAAAGCTCTTATGAGGAGATTTAGGGAGGCACAAGTACATCATGTGCCAAGAGACCAGAACAAGGATGCACACCACCTAGCATCATCAAAGTTAAATGAGTCAATAGTGGGAGCAGTGGCCATCAAACTTCCACTTCAGCAAGGCAAGGAGGACTTGGAAGATATTATGCACATTCTGGAGCAAGAAGAGGCTCCTAAACACTTGAATGCAGGGGAAAGGCGATGGTTAGCTAGGAAGGCTACCAGGTATCGCATAGTAAATGATGACTTGTATTGTCTTGGTAAGGATGGTGTGCTTAGGAGAGTTCCTTTGCAGAGTGAAATTGAAGAGATTTTAAAAGCTTATCACGATGATATGTGCGGAGGACACTTTGCACACGACGTCACTAGTAGAAAGGTTCTACAAGCTGGGTTTACTTGGCCAAGTCTTCATCGTGATGTCAAATACTGGTGTCAAACATGTGATGAATGTCAGAAAGCAGGACGACGACGGCTCATAGCTGAACCTCAGAACCCAATAAAGGTATATGGGCCCTTTGAGAAGTGGGGAATTGATGCCATAGGGCCTCTACCACGCACTCAGTCAGGTAAAGAGTACATCATCATGGGAGTAGACTACATGACTAGATGGGCTGAGGCTATGCCGACCAATAGAATTACTGCTAAGGATGTGAGTCAGTTCATCTTTGACCACATCTGTTGCCGGTTTGGCACCCCTCTTGAAATACTATCTGATAGAGGACCAGGGTTTAGAGCAGACTTGGTAGGAGAACTCATGAAGAAGCTAAATATTCAGCATCAACACTCTACTCCTTACTACCCTCAGTGCAATGGTTTGGTGGAAAAAGTAAATGGAATCATTTGCAAAATTCTCACCAAACAGGTACATGCCAGGCGCCAAGATTGGGACAAACACGTGAATGGAGCTCTATGGGCCTATAGAACCTCCTTCAAAACCACATAAGGGTACACACCCTTTCATTTGGTTTATGGAAAGGAGGCGCTTTTGCCCATTGAAGTGAAGTTAACAAGTCTTCGAATATTGGGTAGCCAGGTAGGCTCTCAAAAGGAGAAAGTACATCAAAGGATCATGGATCTAGAGAGGCTGCAATTGGATCGTGAAGAAGCCATCAACCACTATTCTCAAGAAGCAGAGAAGCACAGAGAAAAGTTCAACAAAAAGCTAGCATCCAAAGACATCAAAAAGGGATCTCTGGTGCTTCGATATGACAATCGCTTTGACACTCGTAAGGATGGAAAGTTTCTTTTCCGATGGGAAGGCCCGTTCTTGGTCACCAAAAAGTTCAAAAATGGCTCTTACAGACTTCAAGACATTGATGGTAAAGTGCACAAGACCAGGACAAATGGATGGCGTCTAAAGCCTTATCACATCAAGATAAGGTCAGCTCAAGATCAAAGAAAGTAGGCTAGAGGCATAAATACCCCTAGCCAGGTTTGGGGGGGCTATGATCCGAGCCTATCACAAATTTTTGTTTATCATATTTTGTTGGTTTTCCTTGCTTCTAGAGGTTTACAATAAAAGAAAGAGTGAGAACAACCTCTTGGAAAAATTAAAAAAAAAAGATTTTTTCTTGACTAGTTCACCGGAGGTGAAAGGTAGAGGGAGAACCTAGTGGTAAAGGGAAGGGAAAATATGTAAATGTGAAAAGAAAAGATATGATGTGGTTGTGGAGCCATGCACCCATGATTCAAGGGTCATGAGTGGCTCATATCATCATGGCTTTGGAGCCATATGATGATTCAAACAAATGGGACCCAAGTGGAAGACTTGGTAAAGGAAGAAACCATACACATGATTTTGCTGAATTTTTAAAAAATACTTCCACTCCGATCCAAGACAAGTTGTCTTCATCAAAGTTGTAGGTGATGAGCTGGAGATTCTGGCCATATTTATTTTATAATTTTTGCATCTACGGTCTAGGAGATATGGCCAAAATGGTGGACGCCAGTTTTTTCAACTGTGGTGGAGACCACCCCCTCTACCTTTACACACACACACCCTTCCTTTTCCACATTGAGACCTTCTCTAAAATCAGCCATTAGTCTTCTCACCCTCCTCTCCTTCCTCCTCTCTCTCAAGCTCAAAAACCCATCAAAGTTCCTCTTCTAATCACCTCTCAAGTCATGCTTAATCTTGTTGTAATTCATAAGTTCTCATTCAACCCCTTCCTATTATTACTAGATATGTATTGATTTTATGTAGATTCTTTACATTTTAAAATAAGGAAGCTCTTGGACTCAAGCTATGGAGGAAGGAGTGAAGACAACACAAGTGATGATGGAGGTAATTGGTCAACAAATCACTTGAAGGGAGCTTCTTCATTGGTTGAATGTCCCTAATCAAGCTTCATTTGTACAAATTACACTTGGATCTTAACCTCACTCCTAATCACTCTCTTTCCTATATAAAGAGGCCTTCCCCTTTGTAATTTCAAGCCTCCCTCAGCCCCATTGAGCCTTTGTATCACTCACCATGAGCCCATAAGCTCATTCATTCACTCTATTCTTGCATATCCTAGAGTGCAAATTGTTTCATGCTAGTAACCTCTCCTCCTCTTACTTATGTTAATTAAGAGAAATGTTTTATATGCTTGTGAGAGTGCTTGATGTGATCTTGGCTAATCCTTGAGTGATTGTTTGGTAATTTATATGCTATTTGTGTTGGGAGTGTTTGAAGTCTTCCATTCCTTGTACACACACTACGGTTAATGCTTCATTCATAGTGATCTCTCTCTCTCTCTCTCTCTCTCTCTCTCTCTCTCTCTCTCTCTCTCTCTCTCTCTCTCTCTCTCTCTCTCTCTCTCTGTGTGTGTAGCGGTCCTAGTCCACGCTTCCAAGACTAGGTGGTGCCCTCATCTCATTTCCCTTGTGGCGCAATGGAGTTTGTTTTGGTGTAGAGGCCGCCATTCCAAATTTCCTTCGTCAACGTGCCCAGCAATCATCTTCAATATGGACATTTCTGTTGCAGTAAGAACATTGCTTATTAGGAAATTTGAGATGAGAGAAAATATTATAGCGACGGCCACCTCTACGATTTCCTCGTTGAAATGGATGCCTTCGAGCATAAAAAGAACGTTCCATCTGTTGTGACTTAGTCTTCTCTTGTAAAATCATAGCTATATCATGACCAGCATTACATCATTCGTGATGTTGAGAGTATTCAATTAAAGACATACATGCTTGGTCAAAATCGAGACCATATTTATTAGAAAGAAGGGTAACAATGTTATCATAAGAAGAGTCCTTCACCGTGTCAAGGAGAAGTGTAATCGGATGTTTTTGTGGAATAGGATCACCAAAAACAGCAAGTTGATTAATAATAGATTTTAAAGACTCAATATGTCCCATCCTGGTAGTACCAACTTCATATTGCAACCTATCAAGCAAACCTCTCAAATAAAGTATTTCTGTAACAGATTTCTTTCAAAAGTTTGCAATAAGGTACTTCCATACGTCGTGGGAAGTAGGCAATTTATGCATATCAAGCAAAAGGGAATTAGTAAGAGCAAAAAGAATATACCGACGAGTTTCTTTATCACGTCATAAAAAATTCATATACGAAACATGTCAATCTTCAAATAGAGGTCCTTTAGTGATAAGCACGTTGTCATGATCCATATCAACAGGCTGAGGCGGACATATACAATTTCCAAGGACAATATCAGAGAGTTCATCACCGTCAAGAATTAACAAAATCTTTGCTTTCCAGCCTGAAAATCCTTGGCCTTGGAAAGGAGGAACAGAACGCTGACTAGAAGGAAAACCATTGACGAGAATAGTCATAGCCATATTTGGTTGTGAGAAGACGTATAAGACAAGATCGCAGAATTTGCACACCATATATGGTGAAGATTTGCAATTGAGAATGAGAGAAATATGACGATTGTGTTCTGCTAATGATAAACGTAAGAAGAATGCTCAATAAACGTCCAAAGATGTGAGGGACGTCACCCAAAAAAGCAAGCAAAAGGAGACGTTAATAATAAAAGAGTCCTTAAAATAGAGTGACGTGAGATGCAAGATTGACAGCCACAATATCCATAGCAAAAAGATAAATTTACTCAAAAAGTTGATGCCAAAACTAGAAAAACGATTGTGGACGCTTCACAAAGACGCACGAGGATGAAAGCTGTGTCAATCTCGATTGTATAAAAACAACATAACTTTTTGATGCAAACTCCGATTGATCCAAACCTAGAACTCAAATTGAAGATCTTGAGGAGACAAACAAGTTTTGGGTGGAAAGTACCATTGCACTATGCTCTATTGTGCTATTCTTGTTTTTCCAAATTTTGAGCAGAAGACCCCCAAAAATTGAGACGAAGTTGAGGGTGTCAAAAGACAAATCAACAAGAAAACGTAGTTAGTGATTCACCATATTGATTATCAAAAACACCACACAACACACTAATCCTATTATTCTTAACACATAACAACCATAGTTAACAAGAATCAATCCTCAAAAACAAAATTTGTAGCAATTCTGAATTTTACATGCGAATCGCATACACATACTCTATTTTTTCACCATGAATTGAATCGTCGCATGATCATCACCACTCTGATACCATGCTGAGATGTACAGAGAGAGAGAGAGAGAGAGAGAGAGAGAGAGAGAGAGAGAGAGAGAGAGAGAGAGAGAGAGAGAGGGGAGACAAGAGACACACCATGTACGCTCCCAAAGACTGATTCATATTGAAGACAAGATACAAACATATAGGTGAGACCAAGTTGAGTAGAGTGAGCTATATATAACTCTAGCACACACTACCCCATATGCACACTATCCCATACCCACACACCTACACATACACACCCTTGTGCTACATGCTAGTAGCATGAACCCTAATCACTTAATCGTAACACCATCACCATCCTAATGACTACACTCATGATATTCCTCGCCATCAAATCCCATCCTTCCATTATGCATCCTATGGTCTTGTCCCCTTCTCATATTCTTGCCCTATGCTACCTTTTGTATTCATCTTTTGCAAGCAATCAACACACTCCATCTTGGTGCCATACCTTGTGTCTTTTGGAATACACTTCATTGTGAGTATGGTTTATGCTTGTTCTTTCCATTTTGCTTAAGTTGAGGTGTGTGGATTCTCCACCCTACACACACTCTCTGTCTCCCTCTCATATTCCTATCATCTTGCTACTTTCATCTTAAGGTGTGCGGATTTGCCACCTCTGGTATGAGAAGTGAGCATACTTTCATGTGTCCCTTACAACATTATCTTCCTTACTACATGCATGAGTAGCAAGTCCATTGTCACTCACTCACCATTCCTCTCATCTTGTTTTCCAACCACCCCATCCCACACTTGGGCGTGGATCTTGAAATTGTTTTCCATGGCATGTTTGATTGTGTATATGTATGCGTCCTGGCCGCATATGTTTCTAGGTGGTGTCCCTATTGTGTACCTCCCATGATGAGACCATTGTGCATAGTCTTGGTGTAGAGGCCACTCGGTCTGTTTTGCACTTCTGCCTCTCAACACTTTCTACTGGACCATTGCATTGGGGATGATAAGGAAAAGAAAACCAATGCTAAATTTTTAATTTCTTCGCCAAGGCCTGCATAAGATTGCTTATAAATCCTTGGCCTCTATCAGAAATGAGAACCCACTAGAAAAAAACCTGGTCATTTACCTCTTTCATAGCTTTGGCCTCGACCCACCTAGTGAGGTAGTCAATAGCTACCACAACATACTTCTTACCACTTGTAGACTCTAGGAGTGGATCGATGGCATCAAAACCCCACTTATCAAAAGAATTTTGAGCAATGATAGATCCCTGCAACTCAACTACTACCAAATTCCTCGTTCCCAGAGTGTGGCATTCATGGTAGGTCTTGCACCAATAATACACAACCTTCACCATTGAAGGCCACCAAAAACATGCTCTTAACACTCAAAACAACACCCAATATTTTCCTAGGTGTCCGCTTTTCTTGTGAAATTGCTCAAGCACCATGCTAACCTCTTCTTTGTACAACATCCTCCTCAACACCCCGTCTCTACCATAGCTCATTAGGTCTTATGTGTGTAATCTTGCAAGCTTTTTTCACTATCCTTCACCTATGTAGCTTGGACAAATTTTCAAAGAAACTGCCAGGTGCTCAAAAAATCTTCCACCTCTTTCAATGATTTCCTACCCATGTGAGTGATTGAAGCCACATATATACCTGCAACATACACCTGCACTTTGTCCGCCTCTTGATTTTTCTCTCTCTTAACTTGCTTGAATTGGACCTCCTCAAAGAGCTTTAGGAGCTTCTTTATAGCAAAGAAAAATACTTCAAGGAATCTCGTTGTACCTGTGATTGGATCAACAATTGATCGATGACCAATAACACATCACCTTTCACCACCAATCAAGAAATACCAACTCGATGCCTTGTGTCAAACCTAGATGGAGGGCAAGATACTCCACTTCATTGTTGGTGTGGACATTCTCTAAATCATGGACCATTGAGAGCATTAATTTATTGTGTGAATCTTGTATCAACACACCTCCACCTATTTCCTACATCACCCTTCTATATGCACCATCAAACCACGTGGTAAAAGCTCCAACCAAGTTTGGCTCCTCTTTGGCCTCATCTCATACCACCCTTGGATAAATCAATGAGTCAACGACATTGTTGACCAAAATTTTGTCTAAGTGAGATCGACTAGTATGGGTGATCTTAAACTCCACCTGGAATTCTTGTAGCTATATCACCCAATTCATGATCTGCTTCCCTGGCTTTAAGTGCAGCACCACTGCAGGCAACAATTTGTTATCCATCAACACACAAAATTTTCACAATAACATGTACTTTGAACTTCCTGCAAGAAAAAACCAATGCCATGACCCATTGCTCTGCTTCGGTGTAGGTCGCCTCTCAAGGACTTATTACCCTAATTGCAAAGTAGATATGCTTATAGATCATTCCTACCTTTTGCAGCAACACCGCTCCTATAACAACCGTACCTACCATCATGGACACAATGAAATCATCCTGTCGGTTTGAGGGACACACCATTGGCAGAGCTGACACAATATTTCTTTCACCCTATCAAAAGCCTCTTGAGCTTCTTCGTCCCACTGGAACCCATGAATTTGTTGCGATTGATATTTTAGTTTATGCACAAACTAGGCCAAACCATACACATTACAGGAATGCTCCATCAGGACTTGAGTCTTGAGCTTCTCTCGATCTATTTCAATTCCATTTTGGGACACCACATGACCCAAGAGTTGCACTCAAGGCTCTGCTAGCTTTCACTTCTTGGGGCTCAACTGACCTCCTTCTTTGTCTAGCATCTAAAAATAAATCTTCAGCTTCAATAGGTGCTTCGCTATAGCAACCTACATCATCCATGAAAACCTTGATAAACTTTCCCAAATAGGAACCAAACACCATGTGCATCCAATTCTAGAAAGTAGCATATGCATTCACCAACGCAAATGGCATCTTGCGGTAGGCAAAACAATTCCATGGAGACATAAATGTGGTCTTCAACTGGTCTTTAAATGCAATATCTATTTGAAAGTATCCCAAAAACCCATCCATGCTACGGTAGATCCCATGGTCAGCCACCTGATTTAAGATTTCATCTTGAAACTGCAATAAGTAGTGGTTTGTATTGGTCGCCACATTCAATGGCTAGTTGACACACACCCATGATTTCCAAATTTTCTTAGGGGTAATAACCACTAGGGGACTCCATTCTGACTCTTTCATTGTGTATATGAAACTGGCAGCATTTGGTTAACCTTGTACCAATGTTCTTCTTTTTTAGTGCTTTTGTCTTGTACCCTTCCTAGAGAACTATCTTGTGCTCAACACCCTTTTCTCCTGATAGATCCTTGTACTTTGCCACAAACAAATTTGGAAAAGAGGCACACAATTGGAATATTCCTCTCTCTCTCTCTTGCTTCATCAAATCCTCACTCAACATGTTGGTTACCTCTTCCATACCTATGCCATGAACCTGTGGTTGCACCTCTTCTTTCACATGTGATTCTTTGGAAGTGTCATCGAACAAATTGTCATCTATTCTTAACATATCATCCTTGCTTTCTTCTTTCTCAGCATTAATGTAGCCTTCATCATAAGCTATCTTGGTCTCATACTCGTAGTTTGTCATATCATTTCCATCTCTTGTCGCCATAGGATGAAAAAAACTCTCTTTAGTCTTCAGATCAAGTACTACCTACCTTCCACTTTCTCTATCGGGCAAGGTGAACAATCTGCTCTCCCAATCTCTTTTAGCACCTATTGCAAGTATTCATGGGCTACCCAAGATGTTAGGGTAAGCATTATCACCTGCTTTCATCACAAAGAAATCCATTAGTCACTCAAAGAAAATCACCTTCACTCTCATGTCTATATCCATGCCTAAACATCTAACTTTAGCATGGTTAGCCGTCCTCATGGGCACATTTGATTTAGCCACTACTTTAACAATTGATTTCTTCATAGTGGCCTTGGTCATGATCCAAATCTATGCTCCACCATTGATATAGAAATGTACCTGCATCCTCTTTTCAATGACCGCATCCACAAGAGAAACAATATCTGTTGGGCTACTTACCCTTAAAACCATGTTTGGCAGTGCATGCACATTTCCCTTAGGTTTTGGAAACCTTGTGTTCACACTCATAGAACATTGTCTCCTTAGCTTAGGAATCTAATCCAATAATTGACCAAAGTAATGTTAGCTTTCTCGCTTTGCACATCATTTACCAGGTCATATGTGGGGTAGTGGTGCCCTAGCTGGAAATCACCTTGGTCGATCTTGTGATGCCTTATCTTCTTCTTAATTTTTGATTTCTCTCTACCCTCATATACTTTTTATTTACCTTTATGGGCTCTCGTCTCCAAATCGGTTTATGTTTTCCTCTTAGCTCTAGCCTTTTTGTTGGCCAAATTTTCAACATCATGCTTCTCCACTCTAGGAAATTCCCCAGCATTTGGAGTAGATGGCTGTGAGAGGTGGAAGTGCAAAATAGATTGGGTGGCTTCTACACCAAGACTATGCACAATGGACTCATCATGGGAGGTACACAGTAGGGACACCACCTAGCAAGATATGCGGCTAGGACGCATACATATACACAATCAAAAATGGCATGGAAAACAATTTCAAGATCCATGCCCGAGTGTGGGATGGGGTGGTCAGAAAACAAGATGAGAGGAATGGTGAGTGAGTGACAATGGACTTGCTACTCGTGCATGTAGTAAGGAAGATAATGAGGTAAGGGACACATGAAAGTATGCTGATCACTTCTCATACCAGAGGTGGCAAATCCGCACACCTTAAGATGAAAGTAGCAAGATGATAGGAATATGAGAGGGAGACAGAGAGTGTGTGTATGGTGGCGAATCCACACACCTAAACATAAGCAAAATGGAAAGAACAAGCATAAACCATAATCACAATGAAGTGTATTCCAAACGACACAAGGTATGGCACCAAGATGGAGTGTTTTGATTGCTTGCAAAAGACGATTACAATAGAAAGCACAGGGCAAGAAGATGGCAAGGGGACAAGACCGTAGGTTGCATGATGGAGGTGGGAGTTTATGGTGAGGAATATCATGAGTGTATCCATCATTCTTCTTCTTGAAATCGTGCCTTCAATCCTTCATAACAAGTGTGTGGATACATGGTGCTCATTTTGTGCATGGTGATGGTGATGGTATTGTGATTATGTGATTAGGGTTCATGCTACTAGCATGTAGCACAAGGGTGTGTATGTGTAGGTGTGTGGGTATGGGATAGTGTGCATATGGGTTAGTTTGTGTAGTGTTTACAAAAGAGGAGGCCTCCTTTTATAGGACAAGAGAGTGATTAGGGAAGAGATTATGAGCAAAAGGAGTTATTACAAAGTAACCTCAGCTAGAGGCATTCCCCCAATGAGAGAGCTCCGTGTGCCCTACTTATTTACCAATCTCATCTTAATCGCCTTCATCATGGCAATATTTGTCTCCATGCCACCTTCCATAGCTTGAGTCTAAGAGCTTCCTTATAGTATTTAAAGGAATCTTGATAAAATAAGAGAAAATACAGCAATAATGAAGAGAAACCTATAAGAAATTGTGTGTGTGGAGTTGGATAATCATGACTTCTTACCATGTGGACAGGTAGGTTTCACTATTTTGGCCATATCTCCCAAATCGTTGCTCCAAAAATTATTTTAAAAGACATGGGCCAAAAGTTCAGCTCATCGCCTACAACTTTGCTGTTGAAATTTTCTTCCGAATCCCACAAAAATACGTGTCTGTATTTTCCCTTCCAAAAGTCTTCCAGGTGGTCGCCTCTTAACTTCATGTGCAAGCCTTGTGTCCACAAGTGAATTAGGATTGAATTTGATAACATTTTGTTGACTCCCACTCCATAATGCATAAGATTCTCCTCCCTTTCAGTATTGACTTTTACTCTTCACCTGTAGTTAGCGCCGTCAGGTAGTGATCGTCGGGAAGAATTGGCATCTAGTGAAATTTTCTTTTTCATAGGGTTTGTTCCTACCTCTCCTTATTTCCAAGATCCAAATATGTCAAAACCATATCTATGTACAAAATAAATACATAGATTTTTTTGTTCATGCATCAGGTCCTTCCTCCTTTTCACTATGGCTTGAAGCCTTGTCACCTAGTGCATACCAAGAGAGAGGTGGAGAAAAATTTGAAAAGTG
Source organism: Adiantum capillus-veneris (assembly GCF_014529385.1). Taxonomy (NCBI): domain Eukaryota; kingdom Viridiplantae; phylum Streptophyta; class Polypodiopsida; order Polypodiales; family Pteridaceae; genus Adiantum; species Adiantum capillus-veneris. Next base: position 37,301,000 of record NC_140932.1, read on the forward strand.
GCCCTCAACTGCATTGGATCCTCAATCATTTGCTCTCTCAGCCCATTTAACCTCTTCCTCTAGCAAACAATAGGTAGACACCATCTCTTTCTAATGGCGGATGAGGGAAATTTGGTGCATAATGTCCTCCTTCCCCACAATTGTAGCACCTGCTATGCAATGGCCCCTTGCCATGCCTCTTTCCTCCCATGGCTGTCCTCTATCAATCACACTTATCTGCAATTATTGCATTTTCTTTGACAAATCTTGCACAGTTTGCACCCAATTTTGAGGCGCAATGGCTATACCTCGGCTCCCATGGTTCTCCTCATGCGAATAGCCTCCCTTGGACCCTGTGGTTGAGTAGGATTGCTTCATAACCCTAAGGTAGAAGTAGCCATGAATCAAGGGAAATGGATCTATTGATCAACATCCATCATCTAGCTTATTGGTGCATTAAAGAGAGAAGAATATGCCCTTGAAAATCAATGAAAGGTAAAAGTAGTTCAAGGTAAATGTAGTTGTCAAAAAAGTAAAACACATTTACTGATGATCATTGCATATACAAAAGTGAAAGCATGAACTTCAATGTCAAGGTAAGTAGCTATTGAAAAAGGAAAATTGTTGATCATCGTCATAGCTACAAAAAAGAGAGACGTATAGCTGGGGGGGGGGATAGGAGGGTGGGGTGGCAGCTCATATGATAGTAAGGGAGGAGGCTATCAACATTGCTTCAACCACATCCTTCTCTACATAGGGGATGCAATGCATAGAGCTGAAATCATAGTAGAGCATGCAATATGCCATGTAGTAGATGCCTAGAAACAAAGGAAGGGAATGCATCATCATAATGCTATTATGCAAGAGGTCAAGGGTGGCCACCTTTACTTGTCCACATGGACGACATAATCTAGCAATAGCAAATACTCATTGTGTCCTTCTTTTTTGAGCAAGCAAGCCAGTAGGACCCATTAATCGACCAATCGTGCAGGTCAAGTGCAATCAATCTAGTGCAATACATCATCCAGCATTGCCTTCATCACCATTCCTCTTGTGGATATTGACATGCCATTGCCCTTAGGCCTACAAGATCATCTCTCTCTCTCTCTCTCTCTCTCTCTCTCTCTCTCTCTCTCTCTCTCTCTCTCTCTCTCTCTCTCTCTCTCTCTCTCTCTCTCTCTCTCTCTCTCTCTCACACACACACACACACACACACACACACACACACAAACTCAAGAATACCTCAAAACATGTGGGTTATATCTAGCATATGCAAGACAAGTTTTAGACTTATGCAATTTAAAACTCTAATTGCCATCCACACACACATGCGCTTTTCCATTCTTGTCATAGGCAATGGGCATGTTTAAGAAACCCTTCTCTCATTTGCTAGAAATTTTGGGTTGAATCTGAGCTTGATTGGATGGAAAACCCTTGTAGATAAGCTAAGCCAAATCGTGCCTCCCTATTGAGAGGAGGAGAAACATATATGTGTGTGTGTGTGTGTGTGTGTGTGTGTGTGTGTGTGTGTGTGTGTGTGTGTGTGTGTGTGTGTGTGTGTGTATAGAGAGAGAGAGGAGGGGGGGGGGGGGGGGGGGGGAGGGAGGGACGATGTCTGTCTCTATGCAAAGGGGAAGGGGTAAGGTGCAGGTGAGGGTGTGCGAAAGGGGAATACACACATGGGTGCCTAAGGAAAATGGGGGGCTCTACAATGGTTCTTCCAAAGGAATGGGAGATTGTGCTATGCCTACAATTTTTAGTGAGTGGCTCAAAGGCAAGAAAGGTGAAAATTATAATTGTGCAAACAAAATAGAAGTGGTAGAGGGAATTGAAGCCTTTTCCACTTTTAGAGTCTCTCTCTCACAATCCCTCGCATTGGAAATCTCTCTCTCTCTCTCTCTCTCTCTCTCTATATATATATATATATATATATATATATATATATATATATATATATATATATATATATATATATATATATATATATATATATATATATATATATATATATATATATCCCGGGGGATTCACTCTATATACAAATTGGGACGCCACCTGCGAGCATACAACTTTGATAAAACCCCTATATACGACTCATATTAGGGAATATGACCCCCTTTCTACGCTTATATGACAATCAATGCAAAAAACTATCATACCCCTATCTTACATATGAAATTTAGGTCTCACATGATCTAAGGCCTCTATTAGATGTATCCGGACGGCCATGCACCGCAGTGAGATGGACCAATCCTGCATTCCGCCTTCCCGAATGTATGTCACATGGAGCGGTGGACAAGCTTCCCTCTTCTGGTGAGTTGGAAGCCATGTCATGGGCATGCTACAAAGATTTGTGTCCGAGGGGTCTATGCTGCCCAATCCCTCCCATCCTACGCAACAACCAATCAGTGTGCAGATGCGCACAGAACTTGTCAGGTTTTATTGAAAAGGCGATTGCCTCATGTGACTACTCTAATGGACATGGTGTTTTCTCGTGCAAAAAGCACCCGATCATTGCTAGCCACGGAGGCTGCGTCTGCTGCCCTCATCTGACATGGGTCTAACTGAGTAAAACTATAAAAAGAGCGTGTACCATAGTGACTGGCAACATACTAAGAAACCACTTTTTTTGATAACCTTCAATGTGTCTTAGTTTGACTTTCAAACTATGTGCCCATTCAACCTGCACTCTAGCTACTCCTCCAATTTTGACCCATCTAATTTACTCAAAAAAAATGATTATAAAGTTGTGCTAGATTCTCTGTGTAAATTTGCATCTATACAAACTCTTTATAGCTTTCATCCCTCAACAATTTCAGCAAGGCTTGCAAAAGATTGCAACTAAAAGTATTTAGTTTCTTTTCAGAACTATTTACATTCCTTTTTAATGCGTGCTAGGCGCATCACATTTTCCATAAGTATTGGCAAGGATCATTATGGATATACAGGTTCGGGTTTGTTTTTGCTAAATGCATGCACACTAGGTGTTATGAGCCCTAGTGTTTAGCAAAGGCTGATTTGGAATGGCATGCATATTCCTTAAATTGTTGCTTATGAAGCATTTTGCACTCTAAGTGCAATATCTCTAGGAGATTACTTTTGGGTCTACTAATCACCAATAGAGGTCATGGCTCGGTTTGGGTGCTTGTGGATTTTTTCAAGTTTACCACGACCGTTATTTCGGACATTGTTGATTCCTCACCAATGTTATACACTATTGTAAGTCCTCGTTTACCAGTCATCTGGGACGACTGTCTGTAAACCGTGAGGAAAACACACCTCAGTACTGTCGGTTATCCAAGGGGATATGCAAATTACAAAGAGTAATCTTGTGCTGAAGGATAAGCAAAGTGCATATGTTAGCACCAAGTGATCCAATTAGTAAGGATTTAATGCTCTTCTTGGAGTTTTCTTACTATCAGTTAATGCATGCTGCGACTCGGTAGTCTCTTCATGTATAAGTCAGGTTCTCAACCTTGACACTCGTAGGGTGGCGTTGTTTACTGATGCAATTTGAGAACAAGTCAAGGACTTACACTTGGTTGATGATTAGGTCAGCAAGTTACTTCACATAAAGTGAAAAGCGGTACTCTTTCAGGTATTTCTTTGTCGTGATAACTCGTTTAGTATACTCATGTGCGTTCTAAATGGATTCTACACACTAGATGGTTACAAATGGACAACAATGTGGAAAATCAAGATGTTACTCTTGGTTTCATTGAACCTCCTGCGGAACCGTGTTCCGGTCAACCAAACTGTTGGATCCATGAAGGATGCCACTTGAGAGAACATTAGTGTTCTTAAGAAGAACCTTCTCACTTTTGTTTTTGAGGACGAAAACTCTTCTTAAGGGAGAGTAATGTCAAGACACCGGCAAGGCCGGACAAGAAAAGGGCAGGACCGAGCTAGGTGGTGTGGAGCGGGAAGTCCAACTACGGCAAAGGGCCAAGGGCTTGCCTATTAAAAGGGTGGTTGGGTGGTGGACTCTCAGACCCTAGTTTCCCCTTGTCTTACATACATAACATGAAACAATATTGCAATCAAAACTTAGCAGCTCAAACATAGGAGAGCTATTACTTGTAGTTTGCAACATGAAGGGATCCATCACTGCCAATTCCCTTAGTAACATCTGTATAGGACTTGCAAAGAACAGCCTCAGAGTTGTCTTTGCATTGGGCAAGCAAAGCTTCTTGTGCTACAAGAATTTTCTTCTTCTTTCTAGCGCGTCTTCAAAGTGTTGGCTCAAGTGATTGTCCAAATGAGAAAGAAAGTGTCCATGGCTTAGTGCATAGATCATTCATGGAATTCCAATTCAAAATAGCCTCTTTGTCACTTTTCCCACCTGACAAGAACATGACAATAGGAGCAGGAGGAGAAACCGTCCTTTGAAGTGCTTGTACTTTGTATTTGTCTATATCATGAGGGGTGGGTTGCCTTTGGCGCATTAGATCCAAGAGTATCCATGTTTGGCATCAACAATGTGCCCTCCAAGATTTCATGGTGATATTGTGGGTATCATTGGACAAGGCCATTCAATCCCTGAGTGGTCATCTCACCAATAGTGCTTTCAAGGTCAATAGTGCCCTGATCTACCTTGATTTTGGGGACTACTCCACCCTCTTTAATGACTACCACAAATAGATTTCCACTTGATGTTTTCTGATGAAGGTTTTTCTCAAAGAGAATGAAGCCACTAACGTACTTGCAGGATTTGGGGCAACACCAATAAGCTCAACTACACTCAAACGTGGCATGGCTACTTGCATGCAAGGAGTTGTCCTATTTATAAGAAGGTGCCAGCATTTTACCCTCTAAACGTCACATTTCTTTGTGCATCTAAAAAAAATGTGGACATTGGAGCCCCCCACTGTCGGTGCATATGTGGCTGATGGAGCCCCCTTTTTTTCTAGATTGTGTGGGCCTCAAGCACACCACATTTGTTGGCAGACATCCTGTCTTTGTGTCACTTTGTGCAGAAAGCACTATATCCAATTACGTGAGAGTCCTCTCTCTCTCTCTCTCTCTCTCTCTCTCTCTCTCTCTCTCTCTCTCTCTCTCTCTCTCTCTCTCTCTCTCTCTCTCTCACACACACACACACACACACACACACACACACACACACACACACACACACACACACACACACACACACACACACACACACACACACACATACACACACACACATGAGGTGGCCTCCAAGCACTCTGCATGATGTTTCTTTGTGCATCTACAAAATAAATTGGTGGCTAGGAGTCATTATCTACGCTTGAGAGGGGGAATTAGGGAGCACACCAAAAACACAAACAATTGCCTCCCCATAGCTCAGGCATTCATGACACCCCTATCCTCTTAGAAACACCTTCATGGGATACAAGAAATGCTCAGAGGCCACCGTCTGCACACCTCTTAACTCACACACACTATCAAGACCACCATTCAACTTAGACACACCATCAATCCTTTTTTCTATACACTCGACACATACCACAACTCAATTTTCACTCCGTTCTCACCAAAAAACAAGCTGCAGGCTCACACATCTTTCGGCACAGATACACACGCAAAGAGCAAGAGAAAAGAGAGGGAAAGGGGGAAAAGATGGCAAAAATGGGGGGAGATTGCTTCCACCTTCTTACCAAGAGCATACACGAACTTCCATCGAAACGCCACAAATGGCAAGCTCGTACTAAGAAAACATCCCCAAGGGCTCACACTTGACTTTTTTGCACTTAACTATTCAAAAAAGGGAAAAAAGCCCCCAAAAATGATTAAAGAAACGGGTTGATAGGGTAGCCCCGCCCTTTATGGTAACTTTGACTTGATCGAACCTCCTTGAGGCTTTATTTGACCATTTTTGTGATGCTTCAAGTCTTGGAACAATTCTCTTGCCCTCCCTCCCATTTCCATGCTTGAGTTCCCAAGGATAAGGAGCACTAGCGCTAGCACTAGCACTAGTGCTTCTCTCCATTTTCCTTCAAAAAATCGGTCAGGGGCCAACAGCCCGTGTGAACAATACCTTGTTGGGCCTGCTGTATCATCACTATATCTAGCCACTAATTCATTTCCCAATGATGTGTCATGCCATCAAAACCGCCCAAATGCGTCCACTGGGCCACCATTGTTGTTGCATGCAGTGCCAACACGAGGCTGCCATAGCTACGGGGTGAGGGAGTTCCCTTCTCTCTCCCTTGGTGTGCTTATGTTAGGGGCTTGCCCCAAGCCATACGGACTCCTCCCCTATTCCATGCACTTGCATACAAGCTCAGTAGCGTGCCATGTGGTGGGCCCACGGCTCACCACCTCCCACGCCTTCAAACACATCACCAAATGTTTTTTTAAAAACCCTTTCCTTTTGGTCCTACTTTGACCTTCTGTCCTGTAGTGCCCATAATTCATGCTCCCAAGCTGCTGAACCCGCCTTAAAGCTTACATATTGGCCTCAAACTCTAACCACTCTCTCCACATTTTGACACCCCGATGGCCTTGAATCACACCCTCCAAAATGACCCAAAGTCATATGACCTGATACGATCACCATGATTGTCAAAACTCAACTCACTCCAACTTTCCATTTGTAGATTTGAGTGACATGTCATCTCTTCCTACCAACACCATACATTGCGTACTACATTCCATAATCTTTTTGAGGCCCAAAAACCTTTAGACAGCACACCTATTGATGTTGTGAAAGTGCCCCATAATTGGCCCTCGATAGATCTTCCACTAGCCATAACATGACCTACAGTAGAGCTCCCAATGATTATCCAAAAATACTGACATGATCCACAAATCAATCTCTACATGTCTACTTGCCTACTCTAGCTCTAGCCACATATCCATACATGGTGTGCCCGTCGAGGATCTGCAAAGCCTTCTAACTTTGGGCTGTCATAACTTTCACATCGTAGCTTTGTTTGACGAGACGTCTGAATGAGCTTCTAGAGCATCTTGAATACTAAATTCCAAGGAAGATTCCTTGCACTTCATACACCACCTACCATCCCAATTGGTCCTTTTTGGGGCCCTCTCGATCGAAAAACCACATTAGACATACATTTCTACTATCCTTTGCTTGCCGAGGTCCTCCATACCTGCCTAAGCCCTTTGCAAATCACCTATATACATCCATAGCATGGCTTGGAACCACTTCTAGCTTCAACTAGATTTGCATGTACCATTATTCTCCACCCCCTTGTCAAACATTTATGTTCAACCGAAAGCATATTTGCAGAACTTTGAAAACTGCCACAACCAAAAGTACTCACATAGTACACGCTATGTACAAATCTTCATCTTTTTTTCACACTACATTCCTTTAGGTGTGTTATCCATCCCCTTGGCTACAACTTGATGCAGGTCAGACACCACCCCTTTTGTCAAAGTATAGCTTGATTCACACACAATTCACACTGTTCCTAAGTATCTTACCATTGGCTCTCACTAGCAGATAGCTCCCATTCGAAAAGGCCTTTGGTAACTTGTACGGACCCCTTTAATTCTTCTTGAACTTTTTCTAAAAGGTGAATTCAAAGTAGCTTTTGTAATTCATTACCAGGTCTCCTTCTTCTATCTTCTTATTTGGGAGACTCTTGTTGGCTTTGGCTACTCTCTTCTCCTGGTGATTAGCATAGTAGTCCGTTGTTGCTTCTCTATTGATCCACAATGCATCAAGGTTGTCAATCCTATCCTGTGAGCCCTCTTGGTGATGCGCCACATACCCTTCAAAGCACATAGCTATGCACTGGAAACAAGGCTTCCTTACCATAGACCAACTCAAATGGATTAGCGTTGGTCGCCACTTTGTAGAGCGTCCTATATGCCCTTTTCTATATTCACCTCCCACTCATTCTCCTACTTGTACGCATACTTTGTCAGCATCTTGATGATTGTCTGATCGGAACTTTCTACTAGACCATTGCGTTGGGGATAACAAGGCAAAGAAAACCAAAGCTGAATTCTTATCTTCTCCACCGATGCCCGCATAAGCTTGCTTCTAAATCCTCGGTCTCTTTAAAAAATGAGCACCCGGAGTACTCCAAAATGGCAATAGATTTTATAAAAAACAATTTAGTCTACAATCTATGCATTCACCTCTTTTACAGCTTTGGCCTCTACCCACCTAGTGAGGTAGTTGATAGCTACCACAACATACTTCTTACCACTTAGACTCAGGGAGTGGACTGATAGCATCCAAACCCCACTTCTCAATAAATTTGAGCGATGATGGATCCCTGCAACACATCTACCAAGCATCTCTCTCCCATAGTATGGCATTTGTGGGGCAGTTCTTGCACCAAAAATGCACAACCTTCACTACAGAAATCTATCAAAAAATTGCTCTCCATCTTTCAAGAATCGAGATGAAATTGGTACAAAGCTGTGGGCAAGGTGACTAAGAAAGATATTGGAGTCAAGGAGTATTGCATGTGTAGGGTCTCTTAGCTGAGAAAGGGAGGTCTGTCAACCACGAAGAAATAAAGAGGTCTCGTTGAACTTAAGTTGTTGTGCAGGGGAGCGGTTTTGTTTCTTGAGCAGGCCAAAACATTGTCTGTGGATTGCATTGCAATGCTCTGTGCATCGCTCTACGTAGCTGGTGCCCTAAGCCATAGCTTGTATGACTTATTTTCCCAACACAACCACCTAAGGGGACAGGTCTTTTGGATGGATTTGAAGGTTAATACACATAAGGGAGCATGCTCACATGGGCACACCCCCGATCTCTCTTCCAACAAGTACAATATAGTCGTAGAGTTGGAATCTACAGGAGATGGATATCAAGGCAAAGAAGTACTATAGAAATTTGGCAATCTCATTGTTCGGAAAGCCAATGGCCAAAAACAAAAACATACCAAAGACATGCAAGGCATGGTGGTATGGAGAAACATGAGCCTGCATGGAGGTTTATTTGCAGTCTCACATCCTCATAGACATCCTTCTACTTAAGCCTTGGGGATTGCATGGGAATGTACAAGAATTTACCACGAGGGCTTTCTCAAAATGGGACAAGACATGCTCGAAGTGAAAGTATAGAGGCAAGGCTTGTGGTAGGTGCAGCACAGAGATTCAGCATTGATTTTTTATTATTTTTCTTTGAAGAATGACAACTTAGGTACACTTTGTTTGTGCCATTACTGTAAATGTTTTTATGCTTAGAGTACGGCATTTTGTTTGACATGGTCAAATTTTTGTGGGAATTATTTTCTCTATGCCGCCACCATAAGTTGCACCATAGTACTTCAGTCATGTTTTAACAGCAAAGCAAGGATCCAACAAGCAATGCTGCCTAGCAATAAGGGCAAGTCATGCATGGCTAGTGACTTGTAAGGAAAAATTATTCGGCAAGGCTCCTCGACAACTTTTCTGGCGTCGATGCAATAGGGTCATCAAGTATGCCATTTCACTTTTCAAGAACTCACTCCGTATTGGGTGAAATCATCCAAACTAGGGCTACTAAGATGTATCATGCAAAGACAAGAATTCCCACGTTTGGAATATGCTATGAGCATACAAACTTGGGGGGGGACTTGGCAAGTGTCTGAAATTTATTTCATTATGTGCCAAACGGAGTATAAGGTGCATACAACAATGTTCTCTTGCATAGAATATATGGTTATGAGCCAAATTCAAGCGAGTTTTTATTTCAAAAACTCAAGACAACTTGCCATAGCAGAGCAATCAGGTTAGACAATTTCAAGCTTTCTTGTTTTCTACATTTTAACCTTTTAAGTTGGCAAAGATTACCACGTGGCTTTGATGGTTTCACGTGAAGCAAGGATTCTAACTTTGCTAAGGTATTTCCCATTGACAGGGCATCAAGGACATTGGCACATATGTTTAAGTATTTATCAACGTAAGGATATAAGCTCCCAATTCACGTATGACAACGGTAGATTGTGATGTATCCATGTACGCTTGTGCAAGGAACTTTTTGTATCAGCTCCATCATTAGGGGTTGTCATTTTTGCCAAGGGAAACACCTCTACATGCATGGCATGCCAGTGAGGTATACAAAATTTCACCTCGGTATTGTTTACACATCCGCTATAATGTCAATTACCCTCTCAAGGACACAATAAGCTATTGATGTCTACAAACATTTTTTATTTATTTTTATTCACATGAAAAGTGCCATACTTAATTTACTCTGATATAGTCACAACCACATACAAGGTAGGTAGGTCAAGATGTGACTTATGTTACGTCTCTCTACGAGAGCATTGTACAAGCACACTATTTTACGCTTATAGGATAAGCTACCACACTGTCATTGTTCTGCATAAAGGCATACAAATGGGGTATACAACATAATAGAATAAGGGATTTTCCTCAGCCCAACATTCTCTCTCTCACTCTTTCCAAATTCTCTGTGGGAAAAGTGAAACTAGGTATGATTTTACTAAGATATTTCTATACGATATGGTAACAGATCAAGCTAAGAGCCATTTGTTTCCAAAGGGCTAAGAACCACCTATTTTGTAATGGATAAGAGATATCTATTTTTAATCCATCAGTGATTGATCTCAAGATCGAACAATTCTATCCAATTGAGTACCCATCCTTTCTAATGGACAAGCAAGAGTCTCGCCATTAGCGATTTTTTGGGCATTACTTTAGCACTACATACTTTAAGTGTGAAGATCAAGTTGAGTTTTTGAAAGTCTCAAAATTGTAAATGCTTATCTCTACCAAGTTGTATAGATGAATCCATCAATTTAGACAGCATGGTTGTTCACAAAACACGCAAGATTATGAAGTTTTGGGTTTAGAAAAGTTCTAATTGTGAATATGATTCCAACTTGATTGGATCTCCTATTTTATTTATAGCACTAAGAGTGTCTATATGAGTACAATTTTGGAGTAAGACCCAGCTCGTGGTTACTAAATAACTTATTAAGTGTTGATGGTCAATTCTTGAAACCTTCACACTTGCACTTTCAAGAAAACAAATCCACAAGTTGTGAAGGGGTACTGGATGATTTCAACTTTCAAAGTTGATTTCAATTATTATTGTCTACTAGTTGATAAGTTTCTCTGGAAAGTCTAACCAAGGGGTTTGACAATGTAGATTTTAACCAAGGGGTTTGGATTGCAAAAGCAACACCCAGGGTTACAGGTGCAATACTACTTGAATTTCATTTATTTTAAATTAGTGTTCCTAGGCCTTTACAGGCAGGAAATTTGGGCAAGTGGTTTTAACTACAGGTAAGTGAACACTATGTTCACCTTTAGGTACGAATCTGATTTTGTTTAGTTTCTTTTTTGAATACATTTTTGTTTACTTTCCCAAGTAGGATGCATAAACTTCTATGTTTTCATCCATTTTAATTTTTAAGAGACATGACAAGTATTTTGAACTGTGTTGTCCACCATACATTTTTGCATTATGTAGTTATGGATCTACATGTAGGGTTTTCTTTGGCACATGTTGTCACATGGGATACAACATGGTCTAGGAACTCAAGGAGTTTAGTTTAGCCAATTTGGATTAAGGATAATGAGGGTCCCTCTCACTCACTTACTTAAACCCTTTGCCATGCACCTGTGTACCCCTTTAGCACTACTTAGCGCCATTTCTAGCTTCGACCAACTTTGTATGTACCATCATTGCCCAGCCCCCTCGTCGAACATTTTTGTTTGACCAAAAGAATATTTACAGAACTTAAAAAACTATCACACAAAGCCCATAGTTCATTAGGTTTTCACCTACCAAGATAAATTGTGGGCTTTTTGCACAATTATTCTTCTCTGCAACTTGGAAAAATCTCCTAGACACTATCCTGTAGTCAAAAAGTGTTCAACATCTTTCAGAGTCTCCCCCGGGGAGTCCACTATGTAAAAGTTGCATATAGCACATGCAAACAAGAGGTATTTAAATAATCCCTTACCTGTATATTTTCAAGTATTATATGTACCTCTTATGTAAGAATTTTTGTAGAAACCTAGCCATGATATATGGAAATTTTCACTTTCTCAATTGAAAACCCTTTATGTAAGTACATTTTTCTCTAAATGCACCTAATTATAAATCCCTTATTTTGTTTGCATGTGCTCTTTTACATATTTCCTAGTGGACACCCCGGAGAGTCTCTCTATTTGCATAAGTGGCTGTGGTCACACATAGGTCTGCAACATGCACCTGCATTCTGCTGCTTGCTAATTGATCCGCCTCTTGGTTTTTCTCTCTCTTGACATGCTTGAATTGAACACTTCAAAAACCTTAACATATTCTTAATGGCAAAGAAACAATCTGCCAAAGGGTACCTCTTTACCTGCCATTGGCCTAAGAGTTGTTTGATGACCAGCAACGCATCGCATTTACCACCAACCTAGAAATGCCAAACTCCATACACTGCTTAAAACCTAGATACAAAGTAAGATACTGCATCTCATTGTTGGTGTGAATATACTCCAAGTCATAAGCCTTTGAGAAAATGGTTTTTTCATGTGAGTCGTGCATCACCACTCCACTACCTGCTTTGTGAACTACCCTTTGATACCCAAGGATGTCGTGAACATAAAATTGCTGTATAAAGTAGTCGGAGCGTGAATGTGAACAACCTAGTTGGTGTGAGGTACACTCAACACAAGTCTTGGACATTGTTGTAATTTTGATTGATAGTTTAATCAATTTAATCCTAGATGAAGTGTGTGGAACGCATAACACAACCAACAGCGGACAATTTAAAAATCTTGGATTGTGGTCAACCATCGTACATATTTACATCCAAGACAATACTAAATCATCTACTGATGAGTGGATATCTAAGAATCAAAAAGTACAAGGCGTGCCATGCTAAGATGAAGAGGGCATAGGTATGCATCTCTCCACTTTTAGGTAGACAAACGTATCCCTCATAATTCTATGTAGTAAGAACAATGATGTAACTTAATCCAATCCCTGATGAAGTGTGTGGAGCTCACAACACAAACACCAGCACTTAACAATCTCATATGCAGGACAAATATCATATGTATCTACATCCAAGACAACACCAAGTCATCTAGTGATGAACAATGACGTGTCTTTGGTGTTCGAAACACAAGAGTAACCAGTGTGTCACACAAAGATGAAGAGGACATAAACTATGCATCTCTACACTCTCTGTTTGACGAACAAAACTCTTGTGTGTACATGAAACAAATGATAATTTGAGCTCATCTAAAATTGAGTAACCTATAGGTCACTCTAGAGTGAGAGGTGTAGCATCATCTCTACTGCACACCACGAGTCGACCACTTAATCCTAAATCGAGCCCTATGGTGAGAGATAGACAACCTCACCACGTGAGTGAGAATCTAAGTTTGTCCTAAAACCCTTCTTTGCAGTGAGCCAAGTGGCTGCACAACATGAGAAAGCTGACTAATTTCTACACATGTCTGGAGTGAGCCGGATGGCTACACACCATGAAGTGGCCTATAACCTACAAGGAAACTTTGTGGTGAGAGTAAAACAACTGCACCACACGAGTCTGGCACAACACACAAAAAAAAGTTAGGAAAGAGCAGAACAAGTTGAAAATTTTACCTGAAGCTCTGTCTGTTCCAATATCCTTATCAAGCTCTGGCACTGCTTCGAAACCAGCTCAAGCGCTATAACTGCTTTCAATCAAAGCCGACGACGGTTTCTTATATAAGATATTTTTCGAGCGACAAAGACTTTTCAATCAAAAGATATTTCGATTGAAATATCTTTTGAAAGACAAATAAAACGGCAATACGGTGATTATATGGGAATCGGCGTATAATGGCGTTTTATACGTATATTTTTTTGGTACGAGCGTATAAATGCAAGCCAGCATAATCCTCTCTCTACACCTAAACATGTATACCTAAACCTAAACATAAGTATTCATCTACCCCTTTATATCCCTCTCTATATCTATCCTTTCCTCTCTCTCTCTCTCTCTCTCTCTCTCTCTCTCTCTCTCTCTCTCTCTCTCTCTCTCTCTCTCTCTAATATATAGAGAAGGTAGAGATAGACAAAGATTAAAGCTTCGATTACTACTTCTCTTAGCCTTTGAAAAAATGCACTCAAAGAACTACATCCATGGTTTAAAATATGTTTATTGGAAAGAGAAATGGAGTGGGTTTAGCAGTGCTAGGTTGGCATTGGTTCCTATCGAGCTTGCTAATAGCTCAATAATGGTTAAGCCGTAGGTAAGTCTAAAAATACTCCATTATTAAGACCATAGTTCTCGACGATGTCCCCAAACCTTGTAAATAGGCATGCTAACCGAAATAATAAATCCCAGCCCCACTTACCCTATTGCAATGAGATACTCCAACCTCTCATAGATTAGAGGAGTGCATCTCTTCTTAGGTAGAGAAGAAAGAAACTTGAACTCTAATCACTAACTTTCTCTCTCTACACTCTCTTTATAGAGAGGTAGAGAGTGATAGGACGAGAACAATAGAGTAGAGAGAGAGCAATAGGAGATTTATCTACTCCTATTGCTCTTTCCCTCCCTCTACTCTCTCTTTCTCTACCTCTCTCGCCCTCTCTCTTTCTCTCTATCCCTTTCCCTCTATTTCTCTCCCTCTCTCTCTCTCTCTCTCTCTCTCTCTCTCTCTCTCTCTCTTTCTCTCTATCTCTACTCTCTCCCTCTCTTTCTCTCTCCCTCCCTCTTTCCCTCTCTCTTTCTCTACCTCTCTTTCTCTCTATCTCTACTCTCTCCCTCTCTCTCTCTCCCTCTCCCTCTCCCTCCCTCCCTCTCTCTCTCTCTCTCTCTCTCTCTCTCTCTCTCTCTCTCTCTCTCTCTCTCTCTCTCTCCCTCCCTCTTTCCCTCTCTCTTTCTCTACCTCTCTTTCCATCTCTTTCTCTCCCTCTACTCTCTCTTTCTCTCTATCTCTTTCCCTCTATTTCCCTCCCTCTCTACTCTCTTTCTCTCCATCTCTAATCTCTCTTTCCCTCTCTCTTTCTCTCCCTCTACTCTCTCTTTCTCTCTGTCCCTTTACCCCCTCTCTCTCTCTCTCTCTCTCTCTCTCTCTCTCTCTCTCTCTCTCTCTCTCTCTCTCTCTCTCTCTCCCTTTCTACTCTCTCTCCCTCCCTCGCTTTCTCTCTGTATTTCTACTCTCTCATTCTCTATCTCTCTCCCTATTTACTCTCTCATTCTCTATCTCTCTCCCTATTTACTCTCTCTTTCTCTCTACTCTCTCTCTCTCTCTCTCTCTCTCTCTCTCTCTCTCTCTCTCTCTCTCTCTCTCCCCCTCCCTTTCCCACTATTTCCCTCCCTCTCTATTCTCTCTTTCTCTCCCTCTACTCTCTCTTTCTGTCCCTCTCTATCTCTTTCTCTGTCTCTTTCTATCTCTACTCTCTTTCTCTCCCTCTTTCTCTTTCTCTTTCTCTCTCCCTCTCTACCCCTTCCATATCTCTTTATCTATCTCTACTCTCTATTCTCTATCTCCCTCCTTCTCTACTCTCTCTTTCTCTCCCTCTCTATCTCTTTCTCTATCCCTCTCAATCTCTACTCTCTTTTTCTCCCTCTCTCTCCCTTCTCTCTATCCCTTTCCATCTATTTCCCTCCCTCTCTACTCTCTCTTTCTCTCCCTCTCTATCTCTGCTCTCACTCTCTCTCCCTTCCCCCTGTTTCTCTTTCCCTCTCTACCCCTTCCCTCTCTCTTTGTCTTTCTCTCCCTCTCTATCTTCACTCTCTATCTCTCTTTCTCTTTCTCTCCCCCTCTCTATCTCTCTCTCTTTGTCTCTCCCCCTCTTTCTCTATCTCTTTCTCTCTCCCTCTCTATCTCTCTTTCTCTTTCTCTTTCTCTCTCCCTCTCTAACTCTCTCTCTCTCTCTCTCTCTCTCTCTCTCTCTCTCTCTCTCTCTCTCTCTCTCTCTCTCTCTCTCTCTCTCTAACTTTTCATTTTTATCTTCTCTACCCCATGTTCCTTCTCCTCTACATCTATTTAAACCAATGAAAATATCTATTAGTATATCCTCTCTATCTTTCTAATCTCCCTCTCTTTCTCTCCCTTACTTATCTCTCTCTCTCTCTCTCTCTCTCTCTCTCTCTCTCTCTCTCTCTCTCCATTCTACTCTTTTTTTACTCTAATCTTTCTTTTTCCTACTCCAATCTTTATTTTTTTCTACTCTAATCTTTCTAATTTTTATTTTTATCTTTAACTATTTTACAAAATCATAAAAAAATTTAATCTACTAAAATATCCATTTACAAATGAAGCACCATTTTTGAAGTTGCGGATCTACTCTACCTAAACAACCTACAACAAAAAAATCATAAATTGTAATCCCTATGGACAGATCGACAAGGTATGTGTACTTTCTCTAGATTCTCTTATTGTTTTGATCTTTATGTGTGTGTATGTACGTGTGTGTGTGTGTGTGTGTGTGTGTTTAGAATATGATAGGGAAAAGTGGGGAGTCTATACTTTCTCTAGATTCTCTTATTGTTTTGATCTTTATGTGTGCGTATGTACGTGTGTGTGTGTGTGTGTGTGTGTGTGTAGAATATGTTAGGGAAAAGGGGGGAGTCTATGCGATTACCTTGACTTGTATATTAGGTTGAGCATCCAAAGTAGATCCTACTAAGCCCCTTCTCCAAAAACTCCTTCAAAAGCAGTCCAAATAGTGTGTGTGTGTGTGGAATAGTCCTTGCGTGTGTGCTTGTGTGTTTGTGTGTGTGAGAAAGAGGGGAGAGATGGGAGAGGGAGAGAGATAGAGAATGGCGGAGGTAGAATAGGGAAGGCGCTCGAGGGTGCAAGTGCGATGGAAAACGAGATTTTGAGCAGAGTATGCTGCAAATACTCAGAATACTCTTCTCGCTTTTTGTGTGCATCTATCGCATGTGTCAAAGCAAGGGACTTTCCGTACACTATGTGCAAGCCACAAATGGCTACAAGCACATAACCAGATTATTCTAGCAAGTTCAAGAGAGCAAGGGTGTGTCACTCACCGCCCTACGCTCGCCTTCGTGGAGGATTCCTCACCGCAAAGAAGAGGAGCAACCGCCGTGCCGCACTCAACCGCCTCATTGCCGTGGTTCCGTCACAATGCTCTCTCTCTCTCTCTCTCTCTCTCTCTCTCTCTCTCTCTCTCTCTCTCTCTCTCTCTCTCTCTCTCTCTCTCTCTCACGCATACACACACACAAGGAGATGAAGAAGAAGATGGAGATGGACCAAGAGCACTCTTCAATTGCACAAATGAGAGAATGAGTGATTTTTAGGTTTAGGTGACTTTTATATGAGCTCACTCATTCACACTTGGGTACCCATGCTTAGCCAACTAACCCTTGAATGTTCCATTTAGAGTGCACCTCTCATTGGCGATCACTCTTACCATTTTCCTATTGGATCGACAAGCCCGACCCATGACTACTAGAAGTGGACGCCGGTGGTTAACATACCCCCCTTCCTGATGTAGATTCTGCCCTCGGAATATAATAGTGCAGCATCGGGATCCACGATAGGAGTACCTGTAGCAAAAGAAAAACAAAATTGTGAAAGCTCAAAGGCAGCATGTGCAGGCGTGCAATAAGTGAGATGCATACATGATATTTTACGAAATGCAAAAAAATTTCATGAATTGTAACATTGCCAACTAGAACAAGCGTAGTACCTGAATGAAATGCAATTGAGTTAAGGTCTATTAGGTTGACTCTAAAAGAAGTACACAAGAGCTAGGGCTAAAGTAAGTATTATATTGACCAATGTTAATTAAAAAATGTCGACTAAAGAGTAGTTAACCCTAGGAATGTGTTAGCAACAAGCTAACACGGATACCACAAATACCATTTGTTGGAGCTCTCATTGTAAAACACTTATTATTTTTTATAAATCGGGAATATTGTAACTCATATTTTTTGGATAAACCTTGTAATTGATGAGCCGGGGCTACAAGCTTCCAAATTGTATCAACCTGTCATTACCTATCTTTAGTTAGAGCTCCCAAATTATTAGTTTTGACCAGCAAAAACCTTGGCTAAGGTATAAAGACCAATTTTTGTAAGTTATTTGTAAGTTTTGGATAATGAAATACACAGCGTGAGCTAACGGTGCTCACTTCTCTCACGCTTTCTACTCCCTCCCTGGTTGTCACATTGCAGTCGTGTTTGTTGCATTGCAACCGCAGGTAAGAGCTCTACGCATTGACGTAAACACATCACAGTATTTCGTAGCTTTTAACGTCGTCGATTCGCGGCCTAATTTCATTATAAGTAGGAATTTACACTTCAAAATAAAAAACTAAGCATAGGCGGGATATTGCGGCATCAATGCTAAGCATTTAGGTGCATTCTGGGTCGAAAAAGACTAGGTCAAAAATCCAGTGTTGTTAATAATCGCAATTTTGGAACTTGACCTAAAGTGGGATTTGAAACCATAAGAATGTGTGCTTAGGTCTTATAAACTTGTCCTAGAAGTTTTGTTATGATTGGCTATCATTTGATGCTATAACGGATGTTATTTGTTTGCCGATGAGCAATTGGCTTTTGGTGATTTCAGTCACTTGAGTGTAGCTTGAGTTAGATGTGAGTTGTTTTCTTTTTTCGAGATATTGACAACCTTTTGTAGCCTCTATGCACTAGTCGAGTCACCTTCGTCCCATGGATTGACAATTTAATCGTGGTTCTCGCTAAAATTGCAATACGATAGAATAGTGAGGTTAGACACACATCCCACATTTGGTTCCGCTGTCGGGGATCGAAGAGACCTAAACTAGGGAAAAACATGAGCGTCTTGTGAAGTTATCCTTTAACTTCATCTAGGATCTCCTAGAGTAAAGACTTTCTTTTATAAACCGTATAGCTTAAGATTGTTGTCTTTTGCTGTGTAGAGGTAGCTTGGAAGTAATGGTACTTGTCGAGTGCCTTTAGGATTGTAGGATTGTAGAATTAAATTAGGATTTTGAGAATGGTTGATAGATGAGACAAGTCTTAAGATCAATGCCAAGGAAACCATAAAAACTAGAAATTGAGTGTTTGTGGACACTTTCCACAACCCCATTGCATGAGAATCTAGGAGTAGGGTAAGTAGGATCCGAGGTGGATTTCAGGACAATTCTCTCTGCGAAACCATCATTGTGAGTTGTTATTTGAAGTGCATAATTTCAGGTCTACGGCTAGAAATAGCATGAAAAGACTCCAAACCACTCAATCCGACTGGAGAGTATGCTTAACACTAGAATGGTAACAAGACACTTTTATGTCCTTGGACACTTTTGTGTCCTGTTAAGTGACCATTTTGCTTGAATTATTTGAAGAGTATGAAAATGAATTTCTACGTTCTATATATCCACAAAGTTGCCTTATGAGCTGAAAAAAACTTAGCTTTTTTTCCGAGTATCTATCTCACCATTAACCTTACTCTTGCACAACATTTTGGAACCTAAACTGTATGAAAAAACGGGTCCTGTTTTTGGCTTTTTTTTCAAATTTTTGGCAACTATACCACTCTAAACTTCATGTTTGTGACGTTTAGATGGCTACAGGTTAGGCCTTTATAGTTCTCAACATGTTTTGATGCTTGTAGGGAGAGCTAAGTGTTAAAATTGAAAGTTATGACCAATTTACAAGAATTGCATAATCTTGTTTTTTGGCCAAAATTAGCACTTTTATGATTTTTTTTGTGGCTTTCTTGATATCCAAAATCAATTTTGATTGTGTAAGTGTAATGTATAACATAAAGCTAATCTTCCTTGAGTTTTGGGGGACCTAATATGCTATAAAGCATAGTATATGATGATGGTTGAGTTTTTTGATTGCTGAAGAATACAATACATTTTAGAGTAGCAACTATAACTCTCTCAATATTGCTAGTTTCTTAGGCCAATTGTGTGTATTTTGTAGGTAGTGACCATATCTAATCATAGACTACAAACTTGGCTAGATATTGAGTAGTTTCTATGGGTTTCTAGAGGTCATAATGCTAAACCCAGTTTTTTCATGTTTGCTGTATTTAGCACTTTATCATTGCCCCCAAGGTTCCAATTGTAAGAGATCCATTATCCTTTTGACATGCTCCATGGCTCCTTTTGAATCCAAAGGCCCAAAGGGAACTAAGAAAACATATATATAGTATCTGTATTGAGCGTGACTATAGAAACTTTGATGATAGGTCCGCAAAATGGCAAAAATGTAACTTTTTTGTACCTATTTTTTCTGCCCCAAAAAAAAGTAGTGAGATAAAAGCAACCATATGTTTTGGTTACCAACCCATTGAAGTTAACGGGGCATTTTATCTCATGTCCTACAAAAATCTCCACTCTTATTTATATGGAATCAACCGTAAGAAATTGCTGTTTTGGGCAAAATGCACTGGTCCATCAACTTTGGAGGCTTGTAGTGACCAAGGGATGAGAAAAATTACAAGTTTCTCATTTTTTCCATATGTAGTAGTTATTGAACTATGAGCTCATGAAAGGATTTTTCAAAATGAGTGGATCTACTATGGTTTTGGAAATTTTTCCCAAAACCCTGAAAGGACACTTTTATGTCCTGTTAGGTTACCATTCTAGTGTTAAAAGTTGTATGCACCAGTGGGTAAGTTCAAGGACACTTTGAGGCAAAAATTTCAAAAGTTTACAAAAACTCAGATTATTTACTTTTTCTTGACATTTTAGGCCAAATTAAGTTTTGACTTGATTCATAGGCTTTAAAAAACTCATGAAAAGACTGTTCATGAAAAAAGTGCAAAAAATTGTTCATTTTGGGCATAAACTAAATAATCGTGATTATTTACTTTCAGTTCAAATTTGACTAAGGTTGATGCCAGTGACTCATTGTATGTGTATAAACAACTTTTGTAAAGGCATAAAAGATTTGGATCACCAAACTGGCAAAAAACTGGGAAAAATTTAAAGTTTGTACTGAGTTTTTGAAACTTGAGTGTAAATTGGGAAAAAATAGTCCGAACTCAATGAAATTTGATTCATAGGCTTGTATTGATATGATAAACATAAGTACATGCTGATTTGACCAAAAAGATGCAAAAAGTTGCCAATTGTAAATAATCGCGATTATTTATATCTGTCTCATTTTTCAACTTTTTTGACCAAGTTAGCATACCACTCGTTTTACCATGTTGTAATAAGCCCACAAACCAAATTTGGTAAGATTTGGATCATTGGATTGAAAAGTGTGACCAAATTTGCAAGTTAGTCTACGGACAAAAAACTGATGACCATTTGATCAAAATTAGTCCAAACTTAATGAAACTTGGCTAGAGACCTTAAGTTGAAGTGCTTAACAGATCTATGTCAAGTTTGGGGCAAAAAACTTGCAAAAATTAACAAAAGTAAATAATCATTATTATTTACATCTGCTCTAAAAATTGACAATCTTTCATAATTGAGCATACCACAAGGTCAAGCATATTAAGTAGACCCCACAAATCAATTTTGGTGAAAATTGGATCACAAAAGTGAGACTTAAACCAGATTCTTGAAATCAGAGTCTGCGGACACGAAACAGTTGATAAACCTGAACAGATTTTGTCCAAACTTATTGAAACTTGTCCAAGGACCTAAATAGGTTGTACACTTGGCAAATCAAGCCAAAAAATGCAAAAAAACTGACAAAAGTAAATAATCATGATTATTTACTACTGCAACGCATAGACATCAATTTTAACTCTTGAACTTGTACAGTGTTAGACCAACATAATACAACACCATCGGGAAATTTTGGGTTCAATCGGATTTAAATTGGTACATGCTCACTCAGTTTTCGAGTTGCAGATTACTCCTTTGATTTTTACCAAAGTGGAGTTTGGAAATTGCAACGGTTGACTCAATTAGCTCGATTTGAAGTGATACACATAGACCAATCACAATAGTTAGCAAAAATTATACTAGCTTTGTGAAAAAATAGCTAAATTGATCAAATTTGTACAGGAATCAGGTTGCAGACGAGGAATTGGTAGCTTGATAGAAGTGTAATCCAGTCAAGTGGAAGAAATTGACAATAAGTCAATCCAAAGGTAAGTACTCTATCCAGGGCTTCACAAGTCTATATGAACCTTAGATCTTGTCGTGTACTAGGAAATCAGGGCATACTTGGAGAAATCTCCAGTAGAGTATCCATTGAAGAAAGCGTGAATCAAGGAAATTCCTTGCACACTATCCGTGACGAAGTCTCAAATACTTTTTTTGATTTGACATCTGAAATGTCTTCCTATTTGACTCACTTAAAAACCGGAACGACAATGCGCTATAAGCATACTTTTATAAGACTAATCTCCATGGAGCTTTAGGTTTACTTGGATCCTAACGAAGAGTATGCTATTCACATTGATGACCATGGTATTAAGTTCGAAGAGGAGATCAGGGCAAATAAACAAGGAAAAATGTACATGGATAGAAACAGAACTAAGTATTTACAATTCGAAGACCCTGACATGATAAACAAACAAGGTTTAGAATTAAAACCATAATTCTAAGTATGGCTGCAAAAGAAGGACCACCAACTTTAGAATTCGAGAGATATGATCAAGTTGATTTGAAGCCCTTGAAACGGCTTAATACTAATAATCCTAGGATCAGAGTCTATTGTTGGGAGGATAGACAAAGATCTCTTGTGGACTTCGCATGCCAAATCAGGACAACTAAGGGCCATGAAGATCATCTACATCTTCAAGATAAGATAAGGGATCAGCAGACCTA
This sequence comes from Adiantum capillus-veneris, assembly GCF_014529385.1. Taxonomy (NCBI): domain Eukaryota; kingdom Viridiplantae; phylum Streptophyta; class Polypodiopsida; order Polypodiales; family Pteridaceae; genus Adiantum; species Adiantum capillus-veneris. Next base: position 37,323,594 of record NC_140932.1, read on the forward strand.
CCAACCTACCTGTTTAGGGATTTTTATAACAACACCTTTGTTATAATGACTTCTGAGGAGGTAGAACAAAAAAAGATGCCAAGGGTATTCCATAAGGGATTGGATATTGGGACAAGGACCAGAAACAATTCCAAGAGATGAACACCATGAGAGATCATCTGAGAGTAATGTTAAGAAACCAGAAGCCACCTCATCACGCAGAAAACCGAGTGACACTAAGGCCACTCCAAGGCTACATGAGTCACTATTTCCAATAGACTCGTTTGAAGGACTCGAAACAGAACCAACTGTGAGGAGACCAAGAGTTGAACCAAATAGACGCGTCAGACCAGCTGATTTTCAAAAATGGGTTAGGAAATACAGTGGATCTAGGGATCCATATGACCACTTAGCAAGATTTAAGCAAGTGCTAAGAGTAGAACGCATATTCGATTTCCATAATCAATTCGAGGGGTTTGGAATGACATTAGAAGAAAAAGCATTGACATGGTTCCAAAACATTCCACCAAGGTCAATCATGGACTTGAACACATTAGCTCAAGGATTTGTAGCTACTTGTTCCAAAACGGGGATCAAACACAATAGAGTAGCTCAAATCTACAGCTCTAAACAGAAACATGGTGAGTCTGTTAGGGATTTTGCAACTCAAATGAAACAATACATTGGCAGATACCCAGGGCTAGAGATACTTGCAGAAGAACGACTAGTATCATTTTTTCTAGAGGGACTGCTAAACAAAGAACCTCATGATATACTCTATAGCAAGAAGCATACAACCCTAGAAGAGTGTTCGTCAGATGCTATTGACTTACGAGAAAATTGTGATATTTTCAATGAAGAAGATGTCCCTAAGGATAAACAAAGTGAGAAAATAGCATCCACTAAACTACAGCTGGCTGCAGCACCACTTTCAGCCATAGAAGACATGCTCAAAAGGATGAATGACATGATGAATAACATGCAAAAAGCACCTATGAGGGGACCAGGACAAGGGATACCTCAACAGGGACAACCAGTTAGACTGCAAAAATGGTGTGCAATCGAGGGTAAATGAACCAACCATGAGACCAATGAGTGCTATTTTCGGCCAAAGTATGATGGGAATGTTGAGTACGTGCCCATGAGGCCACAAGGACAACCCATGTATAGATACCAGCCTAACATGGCACCAGCTCAAAGACCACCAATGGGTATGGAAAGACCTTAACCCATGTTGGGTCAACAACCTTCATATTCAGGACATAATGCAATGCCTGTAAAGTACATGCATTCAAAAGGAGTCATAGATAAACAAGCACTAGTGCTTGTTACACCCTATGCTGAGCCTAGTCCATCTACAATAATGTTAGAAGGAGATTGTATAATTCACATCCACCATCAATGGAAGAACATGTGACTTATGCTCAACCAGAGCTTGCACCAATGTATTATATGGCTAATCAAGGTGTTAGACCTCCTATGGTAAGACCCATGATTAAGCCAAGAACGAGAAATTGTCATAACTGTTGTGCTGATGATCATTGGAAAAATGAATGCCCAGAGCCTGACAAAAACCTCAAGCCGATTGAAGCTTATTGCATACAATTCTGCAAAAAGGGAGGACACTTTCCATAAGATTGTCCTAAAAACCCTTTAAACAAGGAGAAAATAGTAGTAAATGTTGTCCAAGTGATACCTAGTAGCTCATCTGAGAGTGAACTGATTGTTCCAATCAAGGTAATCACTAGAGCCCAGGCTAAGAAAAAGAAACATAACTCCTCTGATGATTCGAATAACACAAAAGTTGCCTCTCAAAAGACCAAAAGAGGCAGAAGCAAAAGGTATGAGATGAGAAAACAGAAACAATAAACTGAAATCAAGGAGAAAGCAAAATAGCTATTCCAAGAAAAGGTGAAAGAACCTCAAAGTGAACTCAAAGAAACAACCTTAAAATCTGGAGGATCAATTTTGGTTGATAAAATTTTTGAGCCTATTAATGCAGCCTTGGAAGGCTACCAAGCGGGACTTAAACCAGGACAAAACATGGAAAACAAATGGAAAAACTATCCTTCTCTAGACATGGAAGCAGCTAAGCTTGAAGCTTATCAAAATTTGGTAAGAATCACGCAAGAAATGCTAGAAAAACAAAAACCCAAGCTCGAAAGTATGGCAAACCTGAGGAGGTTGTGATAAGAGACACTAAAGAAAAATCCGATGTGGTGGTAGAACCCCACCTTGAAACAAAAGAGCCAGAACTTATAGTGTCGGACAGTGAAGATGCCTTAGACGAGATTCCATTCGTAGAAGAAGACTGGCCAAGACACTTATGGAAAAAAGTTTGATACATCTGAAATGATGGGAGAATCACTCTAAAGCTAGCTCCTATAGAGGAAGTTTGGTTAGACAACCTATATGGACATAGATGTACAATCCCTGTATGGGGATTGCGGATTTGAAGCTTCAGGAATGTCTAAACCATTGACCTTGAAAACATTACCCTCTTACTTGGGAGATAACGAAGATGAATCCATAGTGTGTAAGACCACTCAAGTAAAAAGAGTGGAACAAACCCTGCAAGTAGACAATATTCATTCAATCATGTCTACAACCATCCAATACACTCCTACTTTGGGAGGACTGTTAAGAATCAGACCATATTTATGGAATGATCTACAAAAAACCCTAGAGAAGGTGGGTATAACGGGGCTCATTGTAAAAAATTTGGGAAAATTGAAAAACGAAATGGACAACAAAGAGATTCGATCTGTTCCAATGAACAAGATTGGAGAATATTACGAAGGGGAAGAAGGAAACACCACTCTTCGAATGAAATATAATGACATTGAAACCATGGCAATACCGAATAGTGAGGCAGGCATAGCCATAGCCACAAAAACAGTATGGGAATCCTGGGGACAACCAACCATTAGACAAATTGGAATGAAATTGCAATTGGCTGACCGATATATTGAAAGACCCTTAGGGTTTCTTGAAAAAGTGATAGTTAATTCTTGTGGCATTGAATATCAACACACTTTTGCCATAGTAGACTTTGGGAAAAAACTCAATTACGAAATCATATTGGGAAGACCTTTTATGTGACAGGTGCAGCTTATCCAATATTGGGGAAACAATTATCTGTACTTGAAGCAAGTGGGATCTATAACAAAAGTCAATCTAAAAGACCACACTTATAGAGATGTCATGAAAATGCCCATACAAGAGTTTGATTCAGTCTCTTCAGCTGAAACTAAGCTTCCATCTTGGTTAAACAAAGACACTTCTATTTGGATGTGCGGAGCTTCAAAAAACAAAAGTTTAAAAACAGAAGAATGTATTTTAGAAAGGGATTGCATAGACGAAGCCTATGTACGTGAACCCTTTCCAGAGCATTTGTTTGAGCCATTTGAATGGACTCAAATTTTAGCGACAGTGGATGTATGTGTGAATACATCTATGCCTACTCAATTTGCAATGAGGACGGCTATGACATAATTCTCATCCACATGATTTCAACCCTCTACATTGAAGATGAAAATGAGGAACCCAAGGACTTGATGAAAGCTCAACAAGTCTTTTTAGACCTCTACTACGATGCAATAGATGAGTTAGATGAACACTTAGCTACCTTAGAGGATTCGGGGTCAGAAAAAGAACATGTCAGAGCTAAGCTACTCTTGAAAGGAGGGGAGGAAAAGTTTTTTGACTTTCCTAACCAAAAATCGACAAGACAAAAATGGTATAGACTAAAAAGAGACACCAGAAACATGAAAACAAGACCTATGCCATCAGTCTCCACTAGAACACAGTTCCTGATGCGAATAGATGCACATGATTGTGTCAAGGACAAAATCACTAGCAGATATCCTTCAAAGGAAAAACCCAAAAATATCAAAAACATCGAGAAAAATGAGGAAGGATACTCAAGTAAAAACAAAAAAACAGGACAAGGAGTCAACCATGACACGAGTTGAGCGGAAAAAGAAGCATCAAGAGTTGAAAAAAGCTCTAAAGGAGATATATACAACCAAAATGAAAACCACGGAAGAGGATGGTAGAGATGTAATGAGTGTTCTATCCCATTACAAAAAGTATACTCTCGAATATCAAAAAATCATAATAGAACCACCTGTTAAGGAACTACGAAAACAAGGTGAGTCCTACAAAGGGCCTGAAAACGCGAAAAAGATAGATTTGGCTGAACCGGGAGAAGAACCTAAGCCTGCCTACATTGCAAATTACCTAACAAAAGAAGAAGAAGAGATTTTACTAAGCTTACTTAAAGAATACCGAGATATCTTTGCTTGGTCTTACAAGGATCTCAAGGGTGTTGATCTAGAAATCTGTCAATATACCATACCCATGAGAGATGATGTGAAACCAAGTAGACAAAGGCCATACACATACAATAAAACATTCACCAGAAAGATCAAAGAAGAGATTGAAAAACTAAAGGAAGCCGAATTCATTTATGAAATTGAACACATAGATTGGGTGTCTCCAATTGTGGTCGTACCCAAGAAGAATGGAAAATTACGAGTGTGTGTCAACCTCAAGAAAGTGAATATAGCTACCATTAGAGACAACTTTCCTCTTTCAATCAATGAGCATGTGTTAGAACAAGTTGCAGGAAAAGAATCTTGCAGCTTCTTAGATGGCTTTTCGGGATACAATCAACTTTTGGTTGACCCAAAAGATCGGCATAAAACTGCTTTTGCGACGGAATGGGTATTTTTGTCTATTAAGTTATGCCCTTTGGGTTAACTAATGCTCCTGACACATTTCAAAGATTGATGAGTCATGCTTTTAAAGAATATCTAAGGAAATTCTTGGAAGTATACATAGATGATCTATGCATACATTCATCAATCTGGGTTGATCATTTTGAACATCTCAAAAAGGTGTTCGAAAAATGTAGACTTTATAGGATTTTCCTAAATCCTGAACAATGCATATTCATGGTAGACAAGGAAAACTTCTTGGACATATAGTGTCTAAAAATGGCATAGCTACTGATATAGATAAAATTCACGTTATTGTTGACCTGCTTAGACCAACAACAGTCAAGGGGATTCAAGCCTTCATGGGACATTGTGGATATTACAGACTGTTCATTTACATGTACGCTATAATTGCAAAACCCATATATAGCTTGATTACACACTTTGAATGGACTGATGAGTGTGAAGAATCCTTCATGAAGCTTAAGCAAGCTCTCACTTCAACTCGAATATTGAAAGCACCAGATTGGAATAAGGTATTCCACATACATGTAGATGCTTCCAATTTTTCCATAGGGTGTATACTAGCTCAACCAGGAGACAAAAGAATTGATTTTTCTATTTCTTATGCTAGCCGACATTTGAAAATGACAAAAAAGAATTACACCACCACCAAAAGGAAGAATTAGGAATGATTTATGCCGTAAAAAAGTATAGACATTACCTATTAACAAACAAATTTGTGTTCTTAGTGGACCACCAAGATTTATTGTACTTGGTCAACAAGCCATGCAGCACAGGAAGAATAGTGAGATGGTTCATCATTCTTCTGGAATTTGATTTCACCATGGTTGTAAAAAAGGGCACTACTCATCAAAGAGAAGATCATTTGTCAAGGATTGTTTCAGGGGATCCAATCACCTAAAGGGGTAGATGATGATCTACCAGATGCCTATTTGTTCTCCGTGGAAATGATACCTCTATGGTCGAAAAATATGGTTCATTGATGACCATAGCTCAAGTGGTTCACAAATACCACTTCGTATTACAATCGGATTAATTGATCAATCCGCTATGTATTAATTACTAGCTGGTAGTCTATACAAAAGAAACCGAGATGGAATATTGATCTTATGTATTAATCCTGAAGATAAAAACCAATACCTAAGTCAAGCACATGTTACCATAGTGGGACTTCACTTTGTGGAAGACCAAACTATGCAAAGGATCTTGAGACTTGGAGTATTTTGGCCAACTATGAGGAGTGATGTTCGCTCTTATGTCACGTAACATTGTTTCAAATGTCGCATGTTCCTAAGTGGAGTAACTATCTAGTCACTTACTTATCGAGCCGAAAATTTCCTGAGGATATGAGTAAACGCCGTCAAAAAGCAATTGAAACTCAAGCAAGAGACTATGCTCTCATTGGAAACAATTGTATTGGAGAGGTAAGGATCAACATCTGCGTCTTTGTGCAAATGAAGACAAATATATTCCGATTATAGAACAAGCACATGATGGATAAGCTGGAGGTCACTTTCTGGTGAGACCACCGCAAGAGAAATCTTGATGGCAGGCATATGGTGGCCAACACCTTTTGCAGATGCCAAAGAATATGTTCGAAGATGTGATGCTTGTCAACGAGCAAAAATGCCAACACGAGTAGATAGCATGCCCTTAAGACCAATGATGGGAGCTAGAGATTTTGTAAAATGGGATATAGACTTTGTTGGGCCAATACAGCCACATGCTTATAAAACTCAAGCTCAATATATCATTGTAGCTACGGACTATTTGACTAAGTGGGCCGAGGCTAAAGCAGCTCAAAAGAATGATGCCAGAACCACTGCCGCATTCTTATATGAGTATGTGTTCACAAGATATGGACTGCCAATAGAAATTGTTAGTCATAGGGGAACTCATTTCCTCCACAAGGTAATCGAGTATCTACTTAATGAATTTATGGTCATCCACAACAAATCAGCTCTCTATCACCCACAAGAAAACAGAAAATTTGAGCATACGAATAAGATTCTTAGCTCGGTATTGACTAAAGTGGTTAGTTCAAGAAGAACAGACTGGGAAATGAATCTCCATGCATCTCTATGGGCTTATAGAGTTTCATTCAAAACAGCTTTAAGTGATACACCCTTTAACCTTATTATGGTCTTGATGCCATACTACCAATAGAATTTCTATTGCCGGCACTAAGGGTAGTAAAGAATCTTGAGTGGACTGGACATGAATTTTAAAAAAGACTTGAAGATTTAGAGAAGCTAGATGAGCAAAGTCTAACAGCTGTAGCTCAAATCTAAGCACAAAAGCAGAAACAAAAACAGTTTTTTGATTCCCATACAAAAATCTTCAAGAGAGGGAACTTAGTTCTATTATATTCCCTTAAGCAACACATTCCCAAGTTTAAGAAAAAGGGAAATGGATCGTTTATCATTGAAGATGTATCTCCAAGTGAAGCAGTTAAGCTATCCACCCTAGATGGTGAACCAATGACTAATTGGATTAGTGGATGTCGTTTAAAGAAGTACAATTTGCCGCTAAACAATGAATTGCTAGAAAGAATGCATGCAGCCAAGCAAAGAAAGATAAAACGACAGCACTGGTGAAGCCCAAGAGGAAGCTCGACTTTGGGTACTCAAAAGAAAATCTGCTTTCAAGAATCAACAACCACCTATTCCCATCAACACACTGGAAATAGATGACCGACAATGGGAATTTCCGGAAGATGCAGTGTCAACATATGATGAATGGCTAGATGGAATGGACCTTCGCATCAAAGTACATCTCAACAATCATAGCACAAATGCTTTGGTCGATACACGAGCTAGAGTAAATGCAGTCATTTATTTCACGTACAAGAAAGCAACAACTCGGTCATTGTTAGCAGGAATAGCTACTATCAAAGGATGCAACAAGAACCCAACATTAACATTGGGATTAGTCAACTTGAACGTGATAGTACATGGATGTTCATGTCCTCATCAGTTTGTATGCTTACTAGATGAACACATGAATGAGACAATGATTCTAGGAATGTCATGGATGCAGACATACAAAGCAGTACCAAAGTGGGATACAAATCAGCTCAAGCTATCACCTAAAGGCGGGCAACTCATTGTTCCAATTGCACCAAGCAAGGAAGAATGGAAAGGAAATAATCAGCTGATCAAACCACGAAGTAATCAATCTTCTCCATCCTATCAACAAACAAATGCTACAGGTAGCATGCAAGGAATCAGGCAAATTTGGGTACCGAAAGCACATCTTAAGGACAAGCCGATTCAAATCTGGGTTCCCAAAACATCATCAACAAAACCAAAGACAGTTCCGAGAGTCAAAACACAGAGACGCACTTCTCCGAGAAGGGAGCCTAACACAAAATGGATTTGGAAGAAAAAGGAACACTTATCCTCTTCGCAAACTACAAAACCAATCAAGCAATGGAGAGTTAAGTCTCAGAAACCTCAACCACACCATTCTGATCAAGACAAACAAAGATATCCATGGCGAGTAAAAGCTTGACAACAATCATTATTTGTAACAAAAGCTCGGGAAATCAGCGTGCTAAAGCATCCTAATGGTACAAACAAGCAAAGAGCACACAAGCTACAAGATTTGCTCTTTGAAAGACAGCAACAGCAAGCATCGACGTCCAAAACCCTTGAGTTAATCACTCAAGACCCACCTCTTGCACAGCATAATGGTTTGAACTGCATTGATCTTCAAAGCATGGTAGAGCCAACCATGGCTATGCATAGACACGATTTTCCAACCCATGCACACAATCGTCCCGGAGTACGCCATCTAGGAGGGGTGGAAGAGTACTAAGTACTTAAGGGCAATGTTTAAAGAGGGAGAAAAACGTTTGATGTTAATGTGTGATTTTTTGTAAAAGTACCTAATAATGCCATTATATATCATCAACAGGGGAAATTTAATGGATAACATCTCCCCGACAAGTGTAAATAGTGTATATACTATCAAAAAATAGTCCTTTTTGTTATTTTTCATCATTTTCCTTGATATTGAGACTTAAAAATGGTGAAATTCAACAAAAAACAATAAAGCTATTTTTTTCAATGGATTTTATTAATTATTGAATTTTCACTTTGCTTTTTCAGTGCATTTTGTTATTTTCTTTGGATTTTTTAAAAAACATGTCATAATTAATAATAAATAGCAACGGAGCTCGGATGAGAAAATTGAAGACACGGCGGTGATAAAAAAGACAACGCGGAAAAGCACAAAAAATTTCAATCAGATCGGTAGATGGAAGCAGGAAGCCTAAATTAGGCGGCCATACCTACTTTTGCAGAATTCTTACAGAATAAGCTACAGGGATCCGATTGAGGAAATTTTTGAGTTTAACATAGATTTCATGGCTTAGTAGGACTAACAGGGGAATCTGGGAAAAATTGGTTCGGGAAGTCCGAGTATAGATACCCAATGTAGGCTAAAATCACCTCATTTCCACTTGTTGCCTTTGGAAAGAAGGAATTCCGACTTCTTCGCGCGTACTTTCCGGGGTCTACAGTTGTCCGTTTTCAGCACCGTCTCACACGAGACATGAGGGATAAGTTCTTTACTCATCAATGATCCATTTTGTACGGTCGGTAGCTAGTCTAAACCCCTAGAAAAAACCCTAGAATCCGAGCAGTGCACGAAGACCTACGACCAAAAATCGACCCTAGCGGCCTGTTAGCTCAACCAAATCGGATGAGATTTGAAGTGTAGCATGCCCTAACATATTAGAACACTTCTATAGCAACAAATTACCATTCAGCAAAGGTCGAGGGGGTCCCAAGTAGAAAAGCTAGGTTTTTGGCAGATGCCAGAATTGGGTTCTGACTCCACAAATAGCTTACCTACGAGGTCTATACACAATGTAAATGATTGGTTTCGTGAAATCAATCAAGCAAAGCCCTCGAAAAGCAAAAAAAGGATCAAAGACTACAAAGAGTCATATGCGACATACAAGGTCAAACTGACTCCAAATGGGCCAAAATTGGATGAGTTGCTTCATGACTATGTTGCGGACAAGTCCATAGCCTTAAAGATGGCTAACCAACTCAATAGGCAGTGTAGTCACAAAAATCAGAGATTTCAGCATCGACAAAGCACAAAGTGATGCCGGCAAGACCAAACCTTACCAAATTCAATTGAGGACTTGTTTTAGGTGTATAGCATGTGTTTAGGTCAAAAATTTTAAGTTTTGCAAGAAAAATATGACTGTTGTGTAAATAATTGCGATTATTTACTTTTGCACTATTTTTGCTTGAAAGTTGCATCATCACATCACCTATCACTTGTACACACCTGACACATGCCAAAATTCATGTATGAACCAAAATGATCAACTATAACTTGGAAAATTGCCAAAAAACGCAAATAAGTCCTTACAAGCCAATTTCTAAGTTATGAGCCACATTTTTTGATCCATATCACCTCATATCACATACACAATGTCTATACAATGCCTAGAACGAAGTTGTACCAAAAAATGTTTCTTTTGGTAGAAAAGTCAATTATCACGATAATTTACTTTTTGGCCAAAATGGAAGAAATTTGTAATTTTACCACCATACATCCAAAGTACATGATGTCTTAAGCCCAGTAGCCAAGTTTGAACAAATTTGGAGCTCAGAATCTCAAAATCTCTTTATATCTATTGTTTCAAAGACCTAAAGCCTAAATGTGGCACCATTTTCACCCTATGCATCCAAATGAGCTCATATTTCATTCAGAGTATCTATTTGGTATATACTTCAAGCATGTAATGCCATATTTTGCAATATGTTGAAGAAATTACTTAGCTGTAGATAATCGTGATTGTTTACTTTTGTTGCAAATTTTTGTATTGACTTTATGAATTTGATCTTACATGTTTTTATGCATCTATGCATGTTCAAAAATTATTTGAAGCAAATTGGACCAAATTTGTCAACATTTTAGACTGAAGGACATTTCCAAGAAAATCTGCCAAATTTACTAACTTTGACACTCTATTCACTCAACAAGATCCATGCAAGCAACAGAGAAGGCCAAGAAGAAGCTCAACCAAAAAGAAAAGTTACAAGAGATACCAGCATACCAACTGGAGCCCGACTCAATCAAAACCGCCAAAGCAACCTATCTTTCAAGAGAACAACTTGAAGAGCATAACACCACAGTGTTCACCAGAAGATTCAAGAGAAAAGAGGGACATCAGGTAGAGCTACAACTTCTACCCAAAGAAGTGTATGATGTCGTCGCAAAGGCCGAGACCAAAGAAGCCAATTGAAGGTTAGGACTCACAGATTCTATGAACAAGAGCCATGTGGAGTGGACTTCCAAAAAGCTTATGAGCTTTTGTCCACGATCAAAGAAGATGGAACCGCTCAAATATCTGTTGTAGTCATTACCAAGGAGATAGTGGCAAAAGCACTCAGACTGTCAGCAGAAGAAATGACAATGAGGGCAAGAGATAGAAAGACGGTCGGAACTTTCACCAAGGAAACCGTCGCAGCCACATTTGCCAACCTCATTCACAAACATGTGGAAGAGCTCGCAAGGTTGTACCACCGGCACTTCCACTTCCTTGCTAATCGGCATGGCCGACAGCTTGTCGCCTACCCCCCCACATCAGGACACTTGGATAGTGTCAGCACAACCTTCTCCTTGAGCTACAAGATCTACCAAGAGATCATACAAGTCTGATGAAGAGTCGGCTGAGATCTCGCCAGAACGACACAGTAGTGAAAGCTCAGATAACGAGGAAAAAAGAGCACAACGGGAAGAAATAAAGAGAAAAGCCGTGGTAGTACACTAGGAGGAACCTGTACAGAAGCAAGCCAGATTTGAAAGAGAGAAGCAATCTTACGAATGCAGCCACCAAGCACAAGGCAAGGACCCAACAAAGTGGGTACCCATTGAGCTGAAAGGACCAAAAACCAAGCATCATACCAGGAAGCAGGCTGAAGATCCCATAGAATCCCTGGAAAAGTTAGAGCAATAAGCAGAAGCCTTGAAGATGAAGGAAGCCCAAGAAGTGGCAAGAAAAGGGAAAGAGGTGGCAGAACATCAAAAGCAAGAAAACAACTGAACAAGGAGCAGCACAACATGATTAGGGTGAGGTGTCTCCCCTCCCTTATTCATTGGTTTCTGAATAGCATGATCACCCCATGCCAAGCCCACCACCATCACCAACAATTAGAACCACAGCCAGCGAGCCAACAAAAGAGATAGAGCCTGAACAGCAAGAAGCAGCTGAACCGGCACAACAAGAGCTGAATCTACACAAGACCAACAAAAAGAACAACACAAAGAGCAAGAGCCAGGGCCGGATAGGGCAACAAGTCCTGAACTAGATGACAACACAAAGTTTGAGGAACCAAAAGAACATGAGGCCAAGGAAACACCCTCTACCTCAACACAACAAGAGAAGGCCGAGGAATTTACGAAGCCTCGAGATGACAAAATGGCAGAACATCAGTCACAGCCACAAGGGCAACAACAACCAGCTGCCATGACACCGCCAAAGGACACACAAGAATCTGCAGAAACATCAAGTCAACTAGCACGAAGAGAGGATTGGCAATCAAACAACAAAGTGATCTTGTAATTTAATGAGTATGCTAAGCAAATGCAAGACATGACTGAATGACTTCGCTCAGCAGCACTTAGCCGTAGCACAAGGGCCAAAGAATTAGAATCGGTGATTGACGCACAAGGGGAGTTAGACAAACGAATAAACGTCATTACCGATCTACAAAGGCAAGGGTAGGAGTTGAAAGCGGAAGAAGAGATAAACAACAAAAACAAATGGAGAAGCTTGGTGATTTTCTCACAAAATTATCAGATGCATACAAAGAAAAAGATGAACAGCTGATAGAAGGCACAAACAAACTTCTAACTACAACCCTGTCAGTTCAGAAGATTCAGGTTCAATTAGATGTAGCAAATACCTCCCTACAGTACTCAGAGAAAAGAATAAATGATCAGGCAATTTTCCTGCGGCAAATCAGAGAAAATCCCGCAATGGCCTCGAGCTGGAGCTTAAATTGAAGAATCTCAGCACAGAGACCTGGCTTTGATGTCAGTTCAAAGAAAAAATGAGCTGTTAAAAGAAATGGTAGAACTTAAAAGAGTCAACTAGCTATTGAGAGAGGGACGTCTAGAAACCCAAGAGGAGGCAGGAACTTCCAAACAGCCACAAATAGAGATCCCCTCAGTTTCATTTTTTGAGATGGATACACAGCCAACAGAAGAGCTAAGTGGCAAGGAGGAGTTTCAAGTACACATTATCGAAATAGACACAGTGTCAATGGTCCAGCTCTCAAAGGCTGAGGAAGATGCACTAAAGAAAAAAATTACACAAGAGGTAGATGAGCAGTGGAAGGCAGTAATGGATTGGGAGCTGAGATTTCTTCACTCTTTCAGCGTTACACAACTCACTTCCAATCAAATCAATGCACAATGGCACCAACAATACCTGCCCTATCCTTTCATTAAAGTGGAGTTGCTACAAGTTAAAGAAAGGCTTTACATCGACATGCAAGTCGAGGGTGCAGATCAAGACCACCTGAAGTGGAGGCTGAGCTGGTTGAAGAAGCCAAGGTACTTGATTCTGTTCACAAGAGCACCTGTGGCCCTGCAAAAGGATCCTACTTTTTGTAATGTACCAAGAGTAAGGACTTGGCAAGCACACGAGTCAATAGTAAAGAAGTGGCCAACTTGGTTGAATTACCCCAGATTTCTTGCTCCAACAAATGGAACACCGACGAAAGAGTACATGGTGAAAACCCTAACGGGTGCCATGTCCTTCTTCAAAAGTCTACCAGATTTATCATGTGCAATGTTATACAAAATCTGTTGAATGTTGCTCACTTGCATCGAAGTATTCCATGAGCCAGAGCAAGCAGGCGCCCCTTGGATGTCATTCCTCGAGGGTAATAAGGATTATGCTACAACCTTAGTGGTCAACCTTTCGAAGAAGTCCTCTATGGTTCAGATGCATGTTTTTACCTTCTCACAATATGCTAGCTATTCGAGGAAGCGTTCTATACAGGGTTCTTCACTTGGCAAACAAAAAAATTTGGGCCAGTGATCAGCAACCTGACATCACGCTTTGTAGGCTACTCAGTAGTGGAGCTAAAAAACAAAGGCAGCATGCAGTGCGTGCAAGTGCCAGATAAAGAGAGGAAGATCAGATACCAAAAGGCACTAAATGCGATTAAAGACCACCTCGCTAGCCGTCAATCCAAAAACTACTTCAGTCCATAAAGCTATGTCAAGGGACGACATAGGCGAGGAGGGGGGGAATGTTAGCAGCAAGCTAACACGAATACCATGAATACCATTTTTTGTAGCTCTCATTGTAAAACACTTATTATTTTTTATAAATCGAGAATATTGTAACTCCTATTTTTAAGATAAACCTTGTAATTGATGAGCCAAGGCTACAAGCTTCCAGATTGTATAAACCTATCATTACCTATCTTTAGTTAGAGCTCCCAAATTATTAATTTTGACCATTAAAAATCTTGGCTAAGGTATAAAGACCAATTTTTGGATAATGAAATACACATCGTGAGCTAATGGCACTCACTTCTCTCCTTCTCACACTTCCTACTCCCTCCCCGGTTGTCACATTGTAGTCGTGCTTGTTGCATTGCAACCACAGGTAAGAGCTCTACGCATTGACGTAAGAGCTCTACGCATTGACGTAAACACATCAGTAGCTATGCCATTTTTAGACACTATATGTCCAAGAATGTTTCCTTGTCTACCCATGAATGTGCACTTTTCAGGATTTAGGCAAATCCTATAAAGTCTACATTTTTTGAATACCTTTTTGAGGTGTTCAAAATGATCAACCTGGATTGATGAATGTATGCATAGATCATCCATATATACATCTAAAACTTCCTAAGATATTCTTTGAAAGCATGGCTCATCAACCTTTGAAACGTGGCTGGAGCATTAGTTAATCCAAACGGCATAACCCAATAGGCAAATATACCCCATTCTGTTGCAAAAGCAGTTTTATGCTGATCTTTTGGGTCAACCAAACGTTAATTGTATCCCAAAAAGCCGTCTAAGAAGCTGTAAGCTTCTTTTCCTGCAACTCGTTCTAAAACATGCTCAGTTATCAGAAGAGGAAAGTTGTCTCTGATGGTAGCTGCATTCACCTTTTTGAGATTAACACACACTCGTAATTTTCCATTTTTCTTGGATACTACCACAATTGAAGATACCCAATCTGTGTGTTCAATTTCGTAAATGAATTCGGCTTCAATTATTTTTTCAATCTCTTCTTTTATCTTCCTGGCAAATGTTTCGTTATACGTTTATGGTCTCTGTCTACTTGGTTTTGCATCATCTCTCATGGATATGATATGTTGACATATTTTTGGATCAACACGCTTGAGATCCTTGTAAGACCAAGCGAAGATATCTCGGTATTCCTTTAACAAGATCAGCAAAAGCTTTTCTTCTTCTTCTGTTAGGTCATTTGCAATGTAAGCAGGTCTAGGCTCTTCTCCTGGTTCAGCCAAGTCTATCCTTTTAGCGTTTTCAAGCCCTTCGTAAGACTCGCCTTGTTTCCATAGTTGCCTAACAGGTTGTTTAACTATGATTTTCTGATCTTGGAGAGTATACTTTTTGTAATGGGATGGAACATGCATTACATCCTTACCATCCTCTTTCATGGTTTCCATTTCGGTTGTGTATATCTCCTTTAGAGCTTTTTTCAACTCTTGATATTTCTTTTTCCGCTAGACTATAGTCATGAGTGGTTTCTTATCCTGTGATTTTTCTTGAGTACCCTTCCTTGTTTTTCTCGATGTTTTTGTTTGAAGGATATCTGCCAGTTATTTTGTCCTTGACGTAATCATTAGCATCTATTTGCATCAGGAATTGTGTTTTGTTGGAGACTAATGGCATAGGTCATGTTTTCACAATTCTGGTGTCTCTCTTTCATCTATACCATTTTTGTCTTCTTGATTTCTGGTTTGGAAAGTCAAAAAAATTTTCCTCCCCTCCTTTTAAGAGTAACTTAGCTCTCGTATGCTCTTTTTCTGACCCCGAATCTTTTGAGGTAGCTGAGTGTTCATCTAACCCATTAGTTGCATTGTAATAGAGGTTTGAAAAGACTTGTTGAGCTTTCATTACGTTCTTGGGTTCCTCATCTTCGTTTTCAATGTTGAGGATTGAAATCATTTGGATGGGAATTATGTCGTAGCCATCCTCATTGCAAAATTGAGTAGGCATAGACGTATTCACACATACATCCATTGTCGCTAAAATTTGAGTCCACTCCAATGGCTCAAATAAATGCTCTGGAAAGGGTTCAGGTACATAGGCTTCGTTTGTGCAGTCCCTTTCTAGGATACATTCTTCTCGTCTAAAGATTCCATTTTTTGAAGCCCCACATATCCAAATAGGAGTGTCTTTGTTTAACCAGGATGGGAGTTTAGTTTTAGCCGAAGAGACTGAATCAAACTCCTGGATGGGTGTTTTCAAGACATCTCTATAAGTGTGATCTTTTAGATTGACTCTTGTTATAGATGCCACTTGCTTCAAGTATAGACAGTTGTTTCCCCAATCTTGGATAAGTTGTACCTGTCGCATGAAAGGTCTTCCCAATATGATTTCATAGTTGAGTTTTTCTCCAAAGTCTACTATGGCAAAAGTGTGTTGATATTCAATTCCACATGAATTGACTATCACTTTTTCAAGCATCCCTAGTGGTCTCTCAATGTGTCTGTCAGCCAACTGCAATTTCCTTCGAGTTTGTCTAATGGTTGGTTGTCCTCAGGATTTCCATACAGCTTTGGTGGCTATGGCTATGCCAGCTCCACTATCCAGTATCGCCATGGTTTCAATGTCATTATATTTCACTGAGAGGGTGGTGTTTCCTTCTTCCCCTTCATAATATTCTCCAACTTTGTTCATGGAAACTGATCAAATCTCTTTGTTTTCCATTTCATTTTTTAATTTTCCCTAATTCCTCGAGATTAACCCAATTATTCCCACCTTCTCTAGGGTTTTCTGTAAATCATTCCATAAGTATGGTTTGAGTTTTAACAATTCTTCCAAGGTAAGAGTGCATTGGATGGGTGTCGACATGACTGAATGAATGTTGTCTATGTCTAGGGTCGGTTCAGCTCTTTTTACTTGTGGTCTTGCATACGATGGATTCATCTTTGTTATCTCCCAAGTAAGAAGGTAATGTTTTTAATGTCAATGGTTTCGACATTCCTGAAGCTTCTGATTCGCAATCCCCATACAAGGATTGAACATCCATGTTCATATCAAAAGGTAGGTTATCCAACCAGACTTCTTCTATAGGAGCTGACTTTAGAGTTAGGCTCCCATCATTTATCTCTCTCACTTTTTCCCATAAGTGTCCTGGCCAATCTTCCTCTACGAATAGAATTCCGTCTAAGGCATCTTCATTGTCGGGCACTACAAGCTCTGGTTCGTTTGTTTCAAAGTGGGATTCTGCCACCACATCGAATTTTGCTTTCGTTTCTTTTACCACAAGCTCTTCAGGTTTTGCAATACTTTCAAGCTTGGGTTTTTGCTTTTCCAGCATTTCTTGCGTGATTCTTACCAAATTTTGATAAGCTTCCAGCTTAGCTGCTTCCATGTCTGGAGATGGATAATTTTTACATTTGTTTTCCATGTTTTTGTCTGCTTTAAGTTCTGCTTGGTAGGCTTCCAAGGCGGCACTCATAGGCTCAAAACTTTTATCAATTAGAATGGATCCTCCAGATTTCACGGTTGTTTCCTTGAATTCACTGCCAATTTCTTTTAACTTGTCCCGGACTAGCTTCTTTGCTTTCTCCTCGATTTCAATCCGTTTTTTTTGTTTTCTCATCTCATATCTTTTGCTTCTGCTCCTTTTGATTCTTTGAGAAGAAACTTTTGTATTTTCCAAATCATCAGAGGAGTTGTGTTTCTTTTTCTTTTCCTGGGCTCTACTGATTACCTTGATTGGAACAATCGGTTCACTCTCTGATGAGCTACTAGGTATCACTTGGACTACGTTTACTATTGTTTTACCCTTGTTCAAAGGATTTTTAGGAAAATCTTCCGGAAAGTGTCCTTCCTTTTTGCAACATTGTATGCAATAGGCTTCAATTGGTTTGAGGGTTTTGTCAGGCTCTGGGCATTCATTTTTCCAATGATCATCAGCACAACAGTTATGACAATTTCCTGTTCTTGGCTTCATCATGGGTCTTCTCATGGGACGTCTGACACCTTGATTAGCTACATAATACATTGGTACGAGCTCTGGTTGAGCATAAGTCACGGTTTCTTCCATTGGTGGTGGATGTGGATTATACCAATCTCCTTCTACCATTACTGTAGGTGGACTAGGCTCTCCATAGAGTGTAACAGGCACTAATGCTTGTTCATCTGTGACTCCTTCAGAGTGCATGTACTTTACAGGCATTGCATTATGTCCTAGATACGGAGGTTGTTGTCCCAACACAGGTTGAGGTCTTTCCATACCCATTGGTGGTCTTTGAGCTTGGTGTAAAGCCCCAGGAGCTAGAGATTTGGATCCTCCACCCAACCGCCCATACTTATAGGCTCTTAGCCCTAGGATCCCCTGTCCACACTGCTAGCTGGCCCGTGGCCGGGGTCCATGACCCCCCTTTAGGGTAGGGCCCTGCCCGTAGGACCCGTGTCCTGACATTACTCCCCCCTTTGGAAGAGTTTTCATCCTCGAAAACACAAGTGGTGATATCTTCATAAGAACACTAATTTTTTCCACCATGGCATCCCTCATGGATCCAACGGTTTGTTGAATCGGAACCCGGTTCATTGGGAGGTTCAATGAAATCAAGAATAACATCTTGATTTTCCACATTGTTGTCCCTGTACAACCGTCTTGGTTAACCGACCCATAACCAACATAATGTGGAGACTCCATCTAAAACTCACTTGAGTATATTAAACGAATTATCATAACGAAGAGGTGTCTAAATGTATACCCAAGTTTCAGAATTTCTGGAGGTACTTTAATGTGCAATATAACCTCGGCTCATCGTTCCATGAAAGTACTATACTGACATACTCATCAGCAGCAACCAAGTCCTTGACTTGCTATGGTTTCTTGCCAGTGGCCAACCGTATCAAAACTGATGATTAAGGTTGATAACTTGAGAATAACAGGCAGAGACTAAAAGTAGCCGTAACATGCCTTTCATCATATGAAGCAAACTCCAAACTAGAAAGGTAACCGATCTAGTTGTTTCACTTCTTGCTAACGTATGCACTTAGCATATCCTTTAGTGTGATTTAACGTATGCACTTTTCATATCCTTTAGTACTAAATAGAATTCTTGTAAACTGCCCATCCTACTCGGGATGAATAGCAGCAGTAAGAGTGAGGTGATTTTCCCCCAACCTCTTACAGAAAGTCGCCCACGACTGACGACAAACTATGACTGAATCATTGAGTATCCAGACATATACTCGATATGGAATGGAGACAACAAGCTAGGTTGAATGTAGATTGGAGGTTCAAGCAACCAATCACGAACACCCATACTCAGCCATCACCTTGTATGGCAGGGTGTAAACTCCTACTAAATCTGCGAGAGAGATTGCACTGGCAGTGCAAAAATTGTAGAAACAATAATTTCCATGAATTTGCATGCCGCTCCCAATAAATTTGTGTTAAACACTAGGGCCCATAACACCTGGTGTGCATGCATTTAACACAAACATATCCGAACCGCAATTCCATGACAAGACTTTCCACGATACGTATGTGAAATTCTTGCAACCAATTTGGACCATAATAGAATGTGACAACCCGATCACACCTAGGTACCAACCATGAGATATTCTCATGAATATAGCATATTGTGCAACAAAAGTTGGACCATAACAGAATGTGACAACTCAGTCACACCTAGGTACCAACCATGAGACATTCTCATGTACATAGCATACTTAGCTATATGTAGAAACGACCCTCCGTTAAGGTGGTTTCACAGCACTTGTAATCGTAACAAGTTTGTACTTAGTACCTGACAATTTCTGGCCATTGAAATTGCTCCTGATACTGTGTGCTCAAAATGGTTGAACCAATGGATGCGACCAGCACCTAGGGACTTCGTTGTGACACATTGGTAAAAAGTTGGCGCCATTGTCAGTCCAAGAGACTCATATTCTCCACATGTGGAATATGTCTCAAACAAGGATATCAAGAAAGCGACATCCATCAAGTACGAGCTGGTACTTGTGTGTGGAGGTAACTGCAAACACTCCGCGACAAGAGTGAGAGGGACCCTCATTATCATGCTCCACACTGGCTAAACTAAACTCCTTCAGTGCCTAGACCATGTTGTATCCCATATGACAACATGTGCCAAATCGAACCCTACAACTAGGTTCGTAACAGCATAAGGTATAGTGGACGCTGCAGTCCAAAATACTCTGTTCCAACATGCCCTTAGCATGGCTTTGAAACATTCAAGCGTATTTATACGACTTGCACTGGAAATCGTGGGTGTTGCCTGCGCAATCCAACCCCTTTGGTTAACATCTATGTAGTCGAACGCCTTGATAAGACACTCTGTAGAAACTGCTCAACTAGCAGGCAATGGTAACCAACATAGTTAACCGTGTACATAATGATTGGAATCAAATTGAAAAGTTGAATTCGTCCACTATCGTGTGGTAGATTGCGAAATTCTTTCCTTGAAATTTTAAATGGGAGAGATCAAACTGTGATCCTCAATGCCTATGGTGTGATTTAGCAGTCACCCTCTGGGTCGTACCCCAAACAATATGTCCATAGACACTCCGTAGTGCTATAGAGAGAGCAAGAAATCCACACAAGTGAACTGCCTAGCTCTTGTGGACAGCCATGCTGTCTCAACTGATTGCTGCATCTATACTTCCTTGTAGAGATCAGCTGCTGTGAGTTGAAGGTTTATCAAAAACTCAACTTGAGTGTCGCACTGAAAACATGTAGTGCAAAAATGACACTGTAAACATCCTAAATGACAAGACCCTTGCTTGTCCATTAATGTCGATGTATACTTCCCTGGGTAGATCTGTTCACTCTTGAAAACAATCACCCAAAGAATGCCAATAGTTGGGTCCTACCCATTAACGTCAATGTATACTTCCATGGGTAGATCTGTTCAATCTTGAAAACAATCACCCAAAGAATGCCAATAGCTGGGTCTTACCCTTGGTCTAACAATGGCTCTTAGCCTGTGTGGCTCATAGCCCTTGTGCAAATTAGTGTTCAATGGAAGAACCGATGAAGACTAATTTGAGTAGCATCTTAGCCACATGCTAGCTGAGAGTTAGAGCACCTTGGCTCAGGCGGCGGACTCTCGAGAAAAACACGTATCAAAAGCTTTTGAGAAGATT
This sequence comes from Adiantum capillus-veneris, assembly GCF_014529385.1. NCBI lineage: Eukaryota > Viridiplantae > Streptophyta > Polypodiopsida > Polypodiales > Pteridaceae > Adiantum > Adiantum capillus-veneris. The sequence goes on from NC_140932.1 coordinate 37,344,695, forward strand.
TTCATTATTCCCTTAAAGAGAGAGAACGAGAGAGAAGAAGAGCATGCTGGGCTGCAGAAGTTTCCTTGAACGACTATGACGTGTATAGTTGATTGCCATGCTCGTATGCATCTTATGCCTAACGTGCAGCGTATCCTATAAGCATGCAACAAGTTTCTTCTATGACTCTCTCATTGAGAGAGGTGACAGAGAAACACAACCACATCTTGTATACCTGCCTTGCAGGGTCGTGATCGTATGAAAATTACTTAGCATTGGCACTTTGCCTGTGAAATAAGTCCTAGATTTAGGTTCCTTTTAGTGTTGTTGGGTGTTGATAGCAACCAACTATCAGGTTCAACAATCCATCACTTAGTTTGTCCTTGACAGAGTTGCGAGTGTGATAGCGGAAGCATAATGCATAAAGTGGTGGCATTCATGCCACCTGCTTAGCATGCCTTGCATGCAAAAACGTAAGCCCTTGGCTACTATGATGGTCTCAAGCGTGAGAACCAAAACCGTAACAACCTTGCACAATCTAAACTGGTCGGGATTCTTCAAACTTGTGTGCCATGCCTTTGATGTCAAGTCATTGGGCAGTACCTTGGCTCAAGGGAGAAGCCTTGCTTGATGTAAAATTGCCAAAGCACTTTGCTTTGCACAATGACAGTAATTGCCAAGTAAAGTGTAAACATAGAAATAACAAGAAAAACTTAAATTTGGCTAACCTTGTAGTTGTTGCTCGCATAAAGGTGGCTCATAGCCAAATCTGCCGTGTGAGAGAGAGTTGTCGTGTATGTATATTCGCCCTCTTGTATCATATACATCCGTCGTATACGGAATGAAAGAATCTGCAAACATTTTGTTTGCTCATAGTATATGCCAAATGTGACGAGCTTCAATGCAAGATATAGAAATTGAAGCCTTGCTTCAGACGTGACGAGATTCATAGAACTCTGTCTGGCCTCGTTGCCAACAAATGCTATTGACGACAGCTGTCATAAGAAAGAGAAGTGGACCTTGTCGATCATTCACAAACAAATAGACCTTGTCTACTTGTAGATCGCATTAAGTACACTTTTGATGGGTTCAACAGATGCTCTATTGTTTTTGCTTTCAAGGGCCTTGCCCAATTCACCAATCAATTTGGAAGCTTGTGAGCAACTTCAATGTTCTATTTGCAGTGCACAAACCGCGCCCCATGAGCATCTTCGAATGAGCCTTGCTATTATGAAATCCCATTGGATGAATACTACCGACAAGGGATTGACCTTCACCATGCCGGCTTCGTAGAATTGAAATAATGATTGACAATGACTGTTGCGGTATGAGAGACATGCCATGCTTGAGTTACTTGTATGGCGAGGCAACCTTGCCTCGTTTGCCTGGAAGTGGCCATGTAGATCATCGATCCGGCCATGCCAAACAACTTTGCACCCATGAGGCAAAGTAACAACCTGTACATTTTTTCTTGATTTTATCTTTGTAATTGATAAAATATATTTTCTTATTTTGTAGTGCCTTTCCTTTAACTCTATGTGGTCAAAGGGTCGACACTTTCGTACATGCCACATTGGCGAGCGTTGAGCCACCATGGAATGTGGCATCATGGGAGACTTCGACACACATGGACCATAGTGATGAAGCTAGGTACTATGTGACTATTGAAAAGATACTAAAGGTTAATTTTAGAACCTTTCATACGTTCATATTTGAGTGCAAGTGGTTTGCAAATGTGTCTACGCGGAATGAGAATGGCATCTACATGGTGGACTTTAGCGTGCATCACACAGGGAGGTATGACAATTTTTTTTTGCACGCAATTGTGACTAGGTGAGTGGCTACCTTCTTCACCCTTATTTTCTTGTAACATTAATTATACCAATGTTACTCACTTTGAACTTCTCTTCTATAGTTAATCTATATCTCAACAATCCATCAGCCGAAACTTTGGTTCGTAGTTCCCATAACACCTCGGGGGAGAACCATTTTTACCATTAATAAAGTGGAGACCATCTTCAACTCTCTCCCACCTAATAATATGGATGAGGGAGAGAGAGAGAGAGAGAGAGAGAGAGAGAGAGAGATTCTTGATTTTGCATGTCCCATGACCGTAGGTCTTAGTGAGGATGATTACCATGATGATGATGATGATGAGATGGAGGATGAAGAATTTGAAGATGATGAAGCCAACACATCCACAAACGACAACTGAATTTCTCTCTTTATTGATTTGGAGCCATGGGCTTAGAATTGGATGACCCTTCATGTAAAGATCTTTTGGAAGATGATTCATAAACATTTTGAATACTTTTAAGTTATGAATTTTTTTGACATGTCGTCCATTCATCTCTCCCCCCCCCCCTCTTTGTCTCTCTAATTTTGTGAAGCATGCTAAATTATGTTAATCAAGTGGGAGTGATTAATTTAATTTAAAAGAAATGTGTAGGTCACGTGCACATTATTACAAGATAGAGGTTGAAGAAGCTGACATAGGTGCTACCATCTGTGGGCATATCTCACTCTATAATGCCCATGCCTCGACATAAGATGACGTCCATGTTTAGCTTCTCATCTTTGACAATGCTTGCTTTACATGGAGGCGCGTGCATAACTTTAGGATGGAGCAAGCCCTTTGTAGTTTCATGCTTATCCACATAGCTAGTTATTGTTTCATGTTTTAATATCATTTTTTTATTTTTTGAAATGTTAAATAATGTTCTTTGATTTTTATCAACAAGCAAAACAAAGGAAACACCAAAATTGGAATGTTTAATTGCTAAAGAAGGATTTGATAATAGACGTGGTAATTATAGCGGCAATAATCGCAGTAATACTGGTGGTAATTTTTGTGGATATATCCGTGGTAATATTTGAAATACAAAAAAGCCCCTCCCTCGCCCTCCTCTCTCTTCTCTGGCCTGTCCATTTTGGACTCTCTCTCTACAAAACGTGGTAAAAAGGGTGCGGTAAATGTTTAGAGATTTTCATAGTGATCCCAACGAGCCCACCTAACCGTGTGCAAAAAAAGTCTAACAACAACAATCCTACAATCAAAACCTGTAACATCCTCAATAGTGCGTACATCCACAGAATCATGACGCATATTATCAATGCCTTGCACAACATTCCAAACCCCCTTTGACACAAGAACATGTTGTATCATGTAAGCCCACATTAAGTGATTGTCCCCGTCCGATTTTTCCATAGCAGCAAACATCTTGAACACATATATGTTGTTGTCAGCCATGCAAGTGCCTACACCTGATGTCAAAACTGCCCAAAAAGAGGAGAAAGAAAATAGGAATAACACATGCTATATAGCACAACCCAAAGAAAATTGTAAGGGACCTGCTATGCAAAAAATTGCTCTGACATAAATTTTGCATAAAAGGATGAATTGCCTACGTAGTACTGTCTAAAGTAAAAACTGAGGCCAAAATTGGTGTGAATGGAAAATCTGAGTAGACTAAGTTGAACGAGCGCTGCCCAAAGTTTTTATTGACCTGGCACGCTCACCAAATCTCACCCAAATCTAAGAAAGTGAGCAGGCATGTGTTAGCGACTATGCCTAAGAGGACGCAACCTGCTCTGATACGAATTGTTGAAAATAGGATTGTAGGGAAATGCACACAACTTGGAGAAGATGAAGAAGCTCAAGGCACACAACAGAGAGTAGTGTTGCTTAGTGCACAATGGAAAGATAAGTTATCCCTATAGTGATGAGCGTATATATCATGCATGGGAAAAAAAAACCTCCTAGTGAGGGAAAAAAATGCCCTGATCACATCCTAAGTGTGTTCACACACATCACTACCACATGTATATGGTAACAACCGACACCCTTCGCCTAATCACAACTGAAGTCTATCAAGGGTGCTGCTAAGTAGCTCGGCGGGTCACTTAATAACTATGTGACTATTACGTGAGTGCAACAGAAGGGGTTATTCAATTTCATTTCTTCTCACATTTGCACATATAGAAGGGTACCGTAAAAAGAAATCGAGAAAAAAATTTATAGATTGAATAGAAAAAGAGTGTATTTTATTTGTAAAAAATTCACACATAAAGATTTTTTAAAATAGTCCTTGAACGTATGTGATATACATAAGCTATACATAGTGACCCCCCCGAGCTAAGTAGACGCCACTCTTTTTTGCATGTGATGAGGATCACCTTTCCTTTCAATCGAATGATTCCCGTGTCTACATGCAGTGTACTTTCCAATGTTGATGGTAACCTTTGCGTTAATAATTTTTTCATGGGTAGCCCACACTCGCCTACTAGTGGACTACTCTTTAGATCTCCCTATGTACACATGCAATGGTGGCTACTCATGGAGCAATTGCCAAATGGCTAAGAGCCGCATATAACATGCACCAAGTAGTGGCAACTGGCACTTTCAATAAGATCTAGTTTCAAGGTGTAGTTATGGAGAAGAAGTTGGAACTATTTGCTTGTGTGAGACTCGAGTTCATATTTTGTGACCTTTATGGTAGTCGACATTTGGGCGAATGAGATGCAGTGAATGGATCTTTTCTACTCTGAAGGATGGGACATATTGGCAAGTAGACCTTACTAGGGGATCTTTTGATCTTATCATGTATCTTTTCAAAAAAAAGATTTAATATGTGGAGTTATATGCTATTATTACGTTTTAATATCTCCCAGAGGCAGATTGGCAGGGTCTTTGGATACCGTTGTCGTTCATGGAGATGTGAGATTTAGGGTTTAGTTGCAGTCACAACAAGGGACAAATTTGTTGACATTTTCTCGACACCTGCGACTCCTACGTGTGAATTTACCCTAAGATCTAGTTCCATGATAAAACTGTGGGCGGGAACTATTTGCATGTGCGAGACTAGATGTCATATTTTGTGACCTCTATGTTGGGCGAATGAGATGCAGTGCATGGATTTTTTCGAGACTTTGAAAGGTGGGACTGTGGGACATAATTGGCAAGGAGACCTTACCGGGGGGATCTCGTGACCTTACCGTGTATCTTTTCAAATAAAGCTTTAGCTTTATATGGAGTTTTGTGCTATTATTACGTTTATTTTATATCTGCCAGAAAGCCAACAAGGAAAAGGTCCTTTTCGGAGACCGTCAAATGGCAAGGCGCGAACCCAGCCGGGAAGGAGTTTGAGGGCCAACTGGAGGCTGGACAGTGGGCACCACACCGGAAGCCAAAAAAAAAAAAAAAAACTTTCTGATTTTCTGTTTATTATTTATTTGCTATATGTTTCATTGGTTTGTCCCCTTGCTGTACCTCGGGATCGGGTCCCTTTTCTCTCAGGGCAGCTCCTGCGAGTTGCAACTTGCCCTTTTAGAGAACCGCCCGCCACAAAAAGCACGTCCAAACATAAACTGCTTCCTCCTGAATCCCCTTTCACACTTATTTCTGGCTCTGCGGCTACTCCCAAACGGGTAACTGCATCAAAATTTTGGAGTGGTAGACAGGCACGCTTCAGAACCCCCACTCTCATACACACTTTGGCCGCTCAAACCCCCATGTGTACGCAGCAGCAGCTTTGTACATGGCGGGATCCGGTGTCCAAGACGTCCTGGAAGCAGAGAACGCGCAGTGGCTGGAGGAGCAGGAGAGGATAATAGATGAGCTTGGCCGGGCTCTGCGTGCAGAGAGCCAGACCTTGTCAGAGGATGATGAAACACTCTCACAGGCAGTGCACAGGGCTGTGCAGCACTATCATGACTTTACGAAAACAGCAGCTTCTGCACAGCGGCAGCGCAATTTCGTGGCGTGGCCGGCAGTATCTGCAGTGGAGAGGGTGTTCATGTGGATGGGGAGCTTGCAGCGCCCTTCGACGGCGTTTCAGCTGCTGTACGCGTTGATAGGCCACCAGATTCAGGCAGAGCTGGAGGCTCTTTTAGAGCTGGGAACTGCAATGGATGTCCGGCCAGCGTCGCTGGCTTCGCTGTCCGCCTTGCAGTTGAGCCAGCTGAACGACCTGCAGACTAGCACTATCAAAGAGGAGGATCGCATCGAGCGGGAGACAGCAAAATGCCAGCAGAGTCTGACCGATCAACCTTTCAACTTCAGCGGCGAGTTCACGCGGGCCCCAGCCTTGCGAAGCTCCGATGAGGGCGGCAGCAGTAGCAGCACGACACAGGAGAACTCTGCTCTCGGACAGAAAATCGCAGCCCTGCAGGAGCTGCACATGCAAGCGGACGCCCTTCGCCAGTCCGCTTTCGACAAGTTGCTAGAGCTGCTTCACACGTCGTACCAGAAGGGGCAGTTCTTATTGGCATCCGCCAAGCTGCAGGTCGCTCTTCGGAGATTGGGCCGCAGTAACGTACCTCCATTTCCAAGGTTAGCCACTGTTTATTTATTTTCTACCTGTGAATGTGCATATCTGATGTGATCATAACCAGCTACTCCTTGCTGCATTATCCATTCTGGTCTGAGAGTCTGTCCGACCAACCTTCCCTTGTGACGGTGTGGCAGGGGTCTGTAGTCGGAGTACTGGACCCGGCCGGCCGGACATTGACAGTAAAAAATCGTGGCGCCATGTATTTTAACTGGCCACAAGCTAAGTGCTTCGATCCCTCTCAGGCTATATATGTTTTTACTCTACCCATTTTTACTGAATGAATGAATGTATGAATGATGCAATATCTTGATTCTGTCTTCCTGCAGACTGCATGCTAAAAGTCTTTGGAGGTCCTTTAAGATTGCTATCTATCGTGGGTAGTCTATCGTGGATGTTGATCTTTCTTTAAATCCCCCCCCCCCCCCCCCCCCCGCCCCCCCCCCTTCTCCCCCCAAAAAAACCTCCAACCCCCCAAAAAAAATAAAAACAAAAAACAAAACAAAACAAAACAAAAAAGAAAATAACAAAAAACAAAGCTATTAATCCAAGGAGATTTTTTTAGACAGAAAAATATATAGTGCTTGGGTGGGCGCTTACAAGAAGAGATAGCCCTGACAATTCATGGGTCAACATTACAAAACAAGCCAATAGCCTAGCAACTCATTTACCTTCTTATGAATAATATAGCTCTTTGAAGCTTGAACTGACTTTTTACACCACTAAGAGGTTTTAAGTATTGTACTTCTCTAAATGGAGCTTTGAGGTCTCTTGGGCTATTTTTACAATGCTGCAAAATAAATATTTTCTTGTATTTATGATGCAGACTAGTATTAGGATAGCATAATCACTACACTCACTCTAAGGAGGCAAGAGACATGACTAAACGGTTTCTTTTATTAATTTAAGAGTTACAGTATTTGTAGTTATCCATGTAGCTACCGCTTGAATGCTTCCACATACAAACTTTTGGGTATTGCACCCAACACTTATAGTATTTAGAAGAAATTAGTTTACATCTCCAATGAACTTAGAGAATTCAATGAACTTGGCTCAAGGTAGCTGCTACATTTTGTGTCCTCTAGTGGTTGGGTAATAGTTAGAAAAGTTACGCAACCTCCTCAAACATAACTTAACTAGCACTATAATATTACTTCTATAGTGGCTTTAGCCATGCGAGCTCGTAGCCTCTTGCCCAAGACTCTTGTCCTCACCCCCACTGAAGAACATTTTAATTTTTGTCATCGAAATCAAGAGTCAAAACCATTTCTTATACTTACATTCTTCCAAGTGCAACCTCTTAAGGTCTGTCCTTCCACTTGACCAGAAATTTCATAGAAGTACGATATCCACAAGTAGACATGATTGTCTATTCTCGCCAAGCCATGTGAGCTCATAGCCTCTTGCCCAAGGCCCATGTTGTAAGGACATCGGTCCTACGGGCAAGGCCACCGACACGGTTGGACATTGCGTATTCTAGGGGGAGGCTATAAGATAGCATGGTTGGGTGGAGACTAGCACACCACATCAATCTCGGTCTCATTGGTATCCGAGCTATTTCGAGAAAGGGTAAAGACGGGTTTCATGTGCATGTGACACGCATCTCCTCTCTCACGATCCGCAGGCAACAGACGGAGGAGACACACGTTGTGCGCGCAGTAAAAAGGAAGACAGACACAGAGTTCTGTGTGCAACACGAGAGGACAGATAGCGGACAGCAACCGTAGCCACCCTCCACATTCGACTGGCAATTCTACATCACCAAGGCTCCGTTGGCATCGTTGACTGCGTGCGTAGGGAGGCCCTCTAAACCCTTGCATTAAGGAGGGTTGAATCAACCCCATGAGGGTAAGAGGCCAACACCTTACCATCCAAGCTATTGAGTCTTGTTGTATACAACAAAGAAAGATAGCATACTTGAGTTGACAAAGAAAGCTAGAAGGCAAGGAAAGCTACAAACTTCAAGAAGTAGTTTCACCCTTGCTTTTCACTCCTTAGAGAAAGGCAAGTTTTGGTTTAAAATTCCTTTTTCTTGAAGGAGAAAGCTTCACAAGTGAACAAAAGCCTTCACAAAAGTGACAAGTTTTTGTGAAGAATCAACAAAGGTGTTCTTACAACGAACAAGATATGAAGCGCTACAATTTTTGCAAGGTGAGAATCGCACGCAACGCAAAAGTCACCGAGCATACAAAACACAAAGACTTCACGCTTTACAAGTTACAAGTTGATCTTTTTTCTCTCTCTATATTAGTGTGTATTTACCATGGCCGGCGAGGATATTTCACCTACACGCACTTTTGATTTTTAGCACGCACATCAAAATCGATCACCACGGGTGCTACCAACATTCATATGCATGACGATGGTGATCTAGAATATCAGGGCCTTGTAGATATGGCTGCTTTCAAGACTTTGGAAAATCGCCAAAACGTACTTGAACGCAACCTCTATGCACTAAATGCAAATGTTACAAATCTTACTGAGCTACTTGTGAAATTTATAAATTCACAAAGGACTCAAGGAGCCTTAGCTAGCACGGCCTAAGGAACCCAAGCTCGTACGACTCAAGGAGTCCATGAGACAAGTGCTTTAGAAGATGCAAAAGATAGCAATGCATTACTTCAGAATATCACCATTCCTGAGTTTCACGGTGAAGATCGTGGTCGTAATAAGGATGCGGTCAATACATTCTTACACAAATAGAATGATATTCATAGGCTGACATACACCCCAGATATTAAGATAGCTGTGGAAAAAAGTCTATCTCTTAAAGGCAAGGCCTAAAAGTAGTGGATGACATTTCTAATAGATGCTCGTCCTCAGTCTTGGGCTGCATTTCAAGCTTCTTTCTCCAAAGAGTTTTTGGACTCTAATGAAGAAGATAAGAATTGGCTAGTATGGGATGCATGCCGCATATTTGGCCTCTCTCTCACTTAGTAAAAATCATATTAAAACTAGAAGCTCTAGATAAATTCCAAAAGATACAGGGTTTTAATAAGGGTCTTGACAAAGACTATCATCTTCTTGTCAAGACCCCACATCAAAAACCTTTGGAAGAAGCCGTTGGTCATGCCCAAAGATATGATGATGACCAAGAGAGAAAGGGAAAGTTTCCTATTCTAAATAATACTTTTGCTAAGATTAATTCGGCTAAGAGCCAATGGCGAGGTAGATCTTCCACACGCTCCAAGAGGAACAACAAACAATCTACCTCTCCACGTGCACAAGAGGCTAACAATCTACCTCTCCATGTGCACAAGAGGCTAAGAATCCTAAGCAATCACGAGATACTCCACGTGGATCTCTCAGCATTGCCGATTTTGAGCGTGCAAAGAAACACAATTTTTGTTTCAGATGTCTTTTGGACCAACATAACAAGAAGGATTGATCTCTTTTGCAAGGCAAAGAAAAGGCCATGTACACGGTGCAACGCCTCACATTAGGTTCATCTCCTAAATATTGTGATGTAGAGGTTCTTTATATGGAAGAAAAACACAAGTGTTGTATGTTTGCTTCAATGTGGCGGTCACCTTTGGTCTCAATGAGTTGATTCACATGCATGGCACTATTAACGGACAACATGCTCGTATTTTAGTGGATAATGGTGCAACTCATAACTTCCTGAACTATAAGCTAGTCAAGAAATTGAAGCTTACACCGACTCCCTACTCCCACAAGTATGTGGTAGAACGGATGTCTCGAAATGATAAAGAAGTATGAGACACGGTAGTTTAAGGCTTTGAGCTTATTGTTCAAGATCATACGATGACCCTTGACTTTCAAGTTATGAACATGGACCGTGATGATGTAGTTTTAGGACGGGAGTGACTACATGGTTTAGGAAACACATTGCACACTAGCTATGAATACAACTCCTTATCCTTAATGGCCATGGTAAACATGTGCTTTTTCTTGGTTAGAAAAATATACCTTCTGTATCTCTTATATGTACAACCGAGATTTCTATTTTACAGAAAGAAGATTTAATAAATGAAGTCTTTTTGTATTACTACTTATCTCGAAGTCTTATGAATTCTCAAGAGCAAAGTCCTGTGGATTCTAGTTATGGTATGCAAAGTGCAATGAATTTTAATGAAAACCAAAGTGCTAACAATTCTAAATAGAAAAGTGCTCTCAATTCTAATTATATTGAGCAACGTGAAACTATTGTAAAACAAACATTAAGGGAATTACAAGATTCTCCATCCCAGCATAACTCTAGTTTACTTTCTCCTATTGCACGGCAAAAGCTAACTCACTTACTCTCGGAGTATAGTGATGTTTTCTCAAGCGATTTACAGTCGAGTTTACCCCTTACACGTGATGTGAACATGGCATAATTGTCTTGCCGTCGGGCACTAAATCGATGAGTAAACCACCTTATTGTATGAGTACATAGTGAGGCTAAGGAGGTTGAGCGTCAGTTCACTGACTATCTCGCTTGTGGTTTCATTAGACCTAGTACTTTGCCTTGGGCATTGCCAATTCTATTGGTAAAAAAGAAAGATAGTACTATACGCATGTGCATAGATTATCGCGGATCAAACGCCATAACCATCAAGAACAAGTATCCTCTACGTCAAGTTGATGAGTTGTTTGATCAACTCCATACGAGTAAGATAGAATACAAAGATAAATTTTCATTCAGGATACCACCAGGTGTGTATCCTTTTGAAAGATATCTCTAAAACTTCCTTTAGAATATAGTTCATGAATTTTGAATATTTGGTTATGCCTTTTGGTTTAACCAATGGTCCAGTTAGATTCATGACACTCATGGATAGTGTCTTACGTCCCTATTTTGGAAAATTTTATGTGGTTTTCCTTGATGACATTCTCATTTACAGTAAGACTGAAGATGAAGACATAGAACACTTACGATTAGTGTTTGAACAGCTACAAACTCACGCCCTGTATGCTAAGCCAAGCAAGTGTGATGTCTTTAAAACAGAGATACACTATCTCGGTCATATGATCTCTTATTTTGGCATCAAGATGGACATTGACAAGGTCGCTGCCATTCTTTGATGGCCACGTCTCAACATAGTTGAGGATCTTCAAATCTTCTTAGGCATGGCTTGATTTTATCGACAATATATCCATGATTCTGTCAAAATCGTTGTTCCTATGACGAATCAACTTAAAGACCTTTTCTTAGGAAGAAGCCAAACAACACCCAGTCTTGAACAGCTCAAGGTAGATGTAGCCACTACTCCTATCCTAGCAATTGTTGACCCACTTAAGACGTTTGTGGTAGAGACTAATGCTAGTGATAAAGCAATTGGTGTGGTACTTCTCTAGGAGGGAAGACCTATAGCTTTTGAGAGTAAAAATTTGGATAGAGCTCAAAAAAATTATTATATGTCTATAAGAGGGAGCTCTATGCCATAGTTCACGCTTCACGAAAGTGACGACACTATTTATATGGTGCCGAGTTTGAAGTAGTTTTTGACGATGAGAGTATAAAATGGTTTACTACTCAAACGGACTTGAAGGGTCGTAAAGATAGATGGACGGAGATCCTTCAAGATTATGATTGTAAGCTACAATATTGCAAGGGGCGATATAATGTAGTAGCAGATGCACTAAGACGGATGGTTCTGATTATTTCACTTGCTTTCACAAAAATACGGAGTGAGTTTTTGGAGTCATTCCGTGGCAAGTGTGCACAAGATCAATCACATGCTAGAGTGTGGAGTGCAGCTTTAAGAAGGGATCCCTTACACTCACATGTCTCTGCACAGCGAGATCAACATGTGTAAGGTGCAGTGGAATGAATGTTGAACTTTTCTCAAGATGAGTGCTCCGAATTGGGCTCGAGGTTCCCTTTACTTAGGAAAGGAGATCCTTTCGTTCCTTTAGTGAGAGAGTGCAATGGACACAAGCAAAGTGGTGAACATTTTGAATGAAGGTACTGAGATTGAGAGATAGAGAGAGAAGAATACGACACCAGAATGTTGTCAAACCCTCCTCCGAAGGCTATGGCGAGAGCGGTCTACTTATGATTGCACAAATCTCTACAATGCTTGGACTTGCCGACGATGTCGACAACGATGAGACGGGCTGAAATCTGCAAATCTCTATCTGCTGAATTCTGACTCTATGTTGATGACGATGTCTACGACAACGCACTAAAAACGCAGATGCTGAAATTTGCATTTTCCGGGCTGAATTTGCAAAGTTCGCTGGATCTGACCATGCGGCAAGGATTTGTTGCGGGAAGGTGAGATATGTGAGGTTTGGGACTTCTTCTGCGATGTCTGACTGCTACAACCTGAAAACACTGGTTCCTCTTGTGTTTCTGTCGCGAAGATCTGCAAAAACGCTAGGTCTCTGGCTGATCCAAAAACACTAGGCTGATTTGGGGTTCTGCGGTGGAAATCTACTAATGCTAGGGATGATGTGTTGTTGTGGGGGAATTTGCTAACACTAGGGCTGATCTGCTGTCTACTGTCGTCGTGAATCTGCAAGTGCAAAAACGCTGGCTGATCTGATGCAAAAATGCTAGGCCTTCTGCAATGCTGAAAACGCTAGAGTTGTTGTGTCGGTTGGTCTTGCTGAGAAGTTGCCTGCTGAGCAAGGTGGTCCTGCTGCCTCTTCTGCCAGAAAGTGCTAGTGCTAGGTTTGCTTATATACAAATTTAGCAAAATTGCCCTACCTACTTTCCAACAAAAGTCACATAATAAATAAGTGAAAAATGTCAAAAATTAGGGAAAATAGATTTTATGCTCTGGAAAATTCCCTTGATGGATTCTGATGGGAATGCTGATGATCATGCTGTGTGAAACCGGAGGATATGCATCTAATCTAAGTGGCTGGTCATGCATGGTCTGCGAACAGACTCACAAAAGTGTCAGATCACTTCCTATTCTAGACTGACTTAAGTGAACTGAACCTTGGTCATGTTGTAGCTTGTCCACGGACACATAGAGATGGATGTGTCACGTGACACATAGAGTTGGATGTGTCATGTTGTAGCTTGTCCACGGACACATAGAGTTGGATGTGTCACGTGACAACATGTTTCTGCATGCGTAGATAAAAACTCCATTACACAGAGCTCCATCCCTACTTAGGAAGAGCTTAAACGATGGAAGAATTTTTCCATTGATGATGGTTACTTACTCCACAAGAGTAGAGTTTGTGTGCCAAAAGACTCAGACACTAAGCGCCAAATATTATTTGAATGTCACGATAGTCCAAGTGCTGGTCATCCAGGTATTTGTAAGACATATGCCTTAGTTTGATAACAATTTTATTGGTGAGGTTTACATCATGATGTTCAAGAGTACGTACTAAACTGCAAACAGTGCCAAGTTAATAAGGCAAAGCACCTCAAGGTAGGTACCTTTTACATCCTTTAGAGATTCCACAAGGTAAGTGGGAGAGTATCTCTATCGATTTTGTAGTAGGAGTACCTAATACAAATTGTGGCCATGATGTCATATGGATAATTGTAGACCATTTAACAAAGATGGGTCGATTCATTCCCACTAAGACTACAGTTAAGACATCGACATTAGCACTGCTATTTATAGAGCACATGTATAGGCTCTAAGGTCTTTCAGCTAGTATCATTAGTGACAGAGATAGAAAGTTCGATAATCACTTCTAGAGAGCTGTGTTCCAAAAGTTGGAAACTACACTAGCTTTTTAATCTTAGTACGGTTGATCATCTAGAAACAAATGGTCAAACCAAAAGTTAATCAAGTGCTAGAGGATATTCTATGAGCGTACGTTAGCAAGAAGAAAACTAATTGAGAAGACTACTTGCCTATATTGGAATTTGCTTATAATAGTTCAACGCATGTGACTACAGGGTTTAGGTCATATAAGCTTTTATATGGTTTTCAACCTAGATCACCCGTTACGGTGGGGTTGGCTATGGAGAAGATACAACAAGCGAAGGATTTTCTCCAAAACCATTTTGATATGCTTCAAGTTGCTCACAGAATGTTAAGAAAGCTCAAGATCGATATAAGAAGTACGCAAATGAGCATTGCCGTCTTGCTACTTTTCAAGAAGGAGATAAGGTTTTCCTCAAGGTTCCAGAGCATTCAAAAATTCTGAAGACGGGAAAATTCACTTAACTCTCAGCACGATATTGTGGACCATTTACCATTCTCAAACGTATAGGTCAAGTGGCCTATAAGTTAGCTCTTCCCAAGCAATCACGAGTTCATCCTAATTTTTATGTTAGCCGTTTACCTCATTGTCACAAGTGTGTTAATTGACCTTATTGAACCACCAAGCATCCCTCATGAACTCGAAAAGATTTTGGATTCTCATGAGCTTCCTCACTAGACATCATGTCAGACAACAGGTGTTGGTAAATGGCTAAATAGACTTGAAGAAGGTTCTACATGGGAGAATGTCTCCGCACTTAAGAAACATTTTCCTATGTTCGTTCTCGAGGACAAAAACAGTTCTCCAAGGGGGACGTCGTCAGAGCATCACAGTGCCCAACGTGATAGATTTCTTTCTTCCCTGCTCCCCTGCTTGCTGCTGCCCTGCCATCTCTCTCCTTTTTTCTTCATATATTACACACAATGGCCTTTCCCTAATTAATCCTTGGATGACTAGTATTATTTGGGCCCTCGGGCACCACATTTGGTATACATATCGGGCAAAGTAATTCCTAGCACAACATTTGGTATACATTTCGGCCAAAGTAGTGCCTAGCACAACATTTGGTATTTAATGACAATATCAGCGTAAATTTTACTGCCCATATCAGCATCTTGGATAAGGCCACATGCTATTGAGATGCGCATATAGATGATTGCATTTTTCGAAAGGCATTCCCTTCGCACTTGGTTGTTTATTGCTTGTATCAGCTTCTCGGATATATGATGCCAAAATTATCCTGCTCAGCAGTGCTAGCAATTGACACTGGTCTCAAGCCATATTGTCTGATCAACCTGGACTTTGTCTGATGAGCTACAAATTCCTATAAAGCTCTCAAGCTGCATAGAACGCATACAAACCCTGTTGAGGCTGTAAAATTCCCAGATGGCACACCGACCAAGGCGACCAGACTGGTACAAAACTGCCCCTCGATGAAATTTAATCTGGCGATATCCTCGTAACCCTACCTCCGATCATTGATCTAAAAAGACCGACGTGCTCCACAATGTGAGGAGTTTAGTCCCATACATTCATTTCATTTCTGTCCCGTCAACTGTAACTGTCCAAGATCTGCATCAACTTAAACTTCAAACTACCATAACTTCTTCACCGTAGCTCCAATCGATGAGCTGTAAAGACAGGCCGATAGAGCACTTCAAGCATTGCAGTTCTAGATCATAAACTCCCATTAGGTGAAATTTGGACTCACAAAGGGGCCCTTTAAGGAGTTTGACTTTACCTCTCTCTACCGAAACGGGCGCATGGATAAATTTTTGCAAACAAACTCCAAAGTTGGCGGAGGTTTGACAGTTAGAATGTCCTCTTCAAGCTCTATCTACTGATATATAGCACGCCATGAGATTCCTCATATTTTAGAAGATTCTCTTTTTGATTCACCTATGATGTGACAACTCTGTCGGAATCTAAGTGAAATAAAAAAAGAATCTTCTAAATATAAGGAATCTCATGGCGTGCTATATATCAGTAGATAGAGGTTGAAGAGGACATTCTAATTGCCAAACCTTCGCCAACTTTAGAGTTTGTTTGCAAGAATCTTCTAAATATAAGGAATCTCATGGCGTGCTATATATCAGTAGATAGAGGTTGAAGAGGACATTCTAATTGCCAAACCTCCGCCAACTTTAGAGTTTGTTTGCAAAAATTTAGCCATGCGTCCGTTTTGGTAGAGAGAGGTAAAGTCAAACTTCATAAAGGTCCCCTTTGTGAGTCCAATTTCACCTAATGCTTCTGTGCTCACTTAAAGAATACTCATTTTTAGCATTATTAAGGCATATGTTGTCCGTTCAAAGCCGCATCTGGCATACATTAATCGTAAACTAGCTTGCTAACAAGCCCTGGACACTAATCATTAATCAAGTAAGCTTCACTTAATATCGATGTGCATCTTTATGGTATCTTTCTTAGCATGGGAGCGAAGCTGCACGACATCCACCCCCTTTAAACCTACACAACCTCCGGTCTGTGCCAGGTGCACTTAAGTAGCATTATCAACAGCAGCATCAGACTCATTGTCTAATGCATACATAGCATTATCTTCAAGAGGTTGATCTGTGTTGAAATCTTCAATATTAATCTCATCTTCTTGTTGCTTAAACAACTTAACTCTTTTTCCTGCAATAGGCATCTTGATCTCAGTGCCATCAAGCTCAGATAACTTATATGTCGCATTATCATAAGCATGAAGCACCACATATGGTCCAAACCATCGTTTAACCATCTTCCACATAACAATATTTTGGTTCTCCAGGCTACCGTCGCAAACAAGTACCCAGTCGCTGTCTTTGAGAGCATGAGGTTGTAGTCTATGCTTTCCATCAAATTTTTCTTTATTCTTTAACCTTGCCTCCTTAAGCTTCACTTTAGCCTGCTCGATATCTTCTTGACGCCTCTCAAGTTGGCGAATACACGAAGCAAGCAAGTCTTCCCATGGCATTATAGTCCAAGATAATATTGCTTCCTCTGTAGGCATAATGGGTTTTTGCCCATGCATCAACTCGAATGGCATAAAACTTGTAATAGAAATGTGTGTAGTACGATCAGTCCATAAAGCAAATGGTAAGAGCTTGGGCCAATCACCAATATGCCCTTGACATGCCTTTGCTAAAGCTTTCACAATAGGCGGATGTCCTCTTTCACTTTTTCCATTCCCTTATAGATTGTATGCTGTAGTGAGAGCTAGTTTAATGCCCAACTGAGCAAAGAAATCATGAGCTTCATTTGCATCTAGCTCCCCTCTATCAACAATAAATTTACCAACACATCCATATCTAGAAATCACATTTTCAAGAAAGAACTTGCATACTGAACTGGTATCTTTGGTACGCAAAGCTCTGCTTCAACCTGGGTAATAAGATCTTCTCTGGCAAGAACAATATTCTTCATCTCCCATACTTCTACTGGCATTGTAATAAGGTCCACCACCCACTTTTAGTGCATAGCTAGTGGATAGGTGGGATGCAATCCATCTTGATGTCACACATTAGAATATTGTTTGCATACTAAGCATGTCTCCACAAATCGAGCCACATCCTTATACATACCCATCCACAAATACTGGTCTTTGATCTTGACAAAGGTTGCCCATAATCCTCTATGTCCAGTCCACAAGCTCTCATGAAGCTCTTTTATAACGTGTTGTTGAGTCGCTTTATCACAAACAACTGGTTGCGGTACCCCTCCTAAACGCTTTGGCTGCTTCCATAGATCGGCATCCTTCATAAAATAGCCGTAGGTCTTCTTCCTGATTATTTTATAATCTCGGTCAATGCATCCTTCTTGCTTGGTTAGAGTGCTTAGGTAGGGACCAATCAAAAGCCACTCTTCCTCATAGAACTCTTCAAAAAATACTTCAAAAATATGAGCAATATTACTGCAATTTGCATGTAGGTAAGAATATGTATAGAACTTCATGCCAACATCATCACTCGTGGTAAGCATCTCTTCTTCATCTTCAAATCTAGCCCTTGATAACATATCTGCACATATATCTCCACTTACAATATGGAAAAATTAAGGGTTAAGAGACTTAATATAGTCTATCCATCACAACATTGCAATGTTCGGAGTTGAGCAGTTTGCAATCCCCTATTAGTGGCAAGAAATCTGTCTCTACCACGACTGAAGCTCCAATAAAATATTCTTTATCAGACCTTAGAGCCGTAGAAACGTCCCAAAGTTCTCTCTTAATTAACCTATGGGTAACCTCCTTGACGAGCATTGGGTACCTTTACTCCAAATCACACTATATACTTGTGTCCTTCTGCATCATCTTGACCTATAGCCCACCCAATACCTTTCAGGCTAGTGTCGTCTGTTAAGATTACTTGCCTTCCCACTTATAGTCAACCTTTCTCAATGTAGGAGCATCCAAAAGCATCATTTTTACTTTTCTGACGGCCATCGTATGAGCTTCTTCCCATACAAACCTTTTACCCTTCCTTATCAATTGATAAAGCACCTCTGCAACATGAGAAAAGTGTCGCAACCACATACGATAAAATACACACGCACCCAAACACCTCTGAACCTCAGTGACTGATGTGCATGTTTCTTTCATCTTCTGTATAGCTTCAACTTTAACCGGACTCGGTCGTCTTCCATTTGGGCCACAAATATGCCCCACAATTAAGACCTCTTTAGCACCAAAACTTGATTTTTTCCCTGAATGTCTTAAGTTAACTTCTTCAAGCCTAGACAAAATAGCGTCATAGTCAGCAATATGTTGAGCAACAAACTGTCGGCACCCCCTCTCATCTTTTACCTCATCTCTTGATCCTTCCTCACATCCTTTAATTGGTAGATAATCAATAAAAGGCATAGTAACATGAGGGATAAAGCCCCTGAATATATTATTCATGCCGTTCATCATATGAGCTACATAATTAGTAGCATCCTATGGCAGAGTGCACATTCTTACCAACCCGAGAGGTGTACGCATCGTAGTTAGATCCCTGCTCTCCAAAGCTAACTTAAATTGATTATATCCAGAGTAAAGATCACCCATAGAGTAAATTGATCTACCTGCAAAGGCCTCAGCAAATTCATCCACGATTGGGCCAGTATCCACATTGCGGATTGTTACCTTGTAAATCGGCTGCATGTCCTGTATGAACCTTAGAGTACCATATTTCCTGTATGAACCTTGTAAATCGGCTGCATGTCCTGTATGAACCTTAGAGTACCATATTTCTTTGGAACAACAAACCATCAATTGGAGTATGGCGCACATGATGGCTCCAAAATTCCCATTTGTATCTGCTTATTAAGCAAATCAATAAGCTTTGGCAAGTGAGCTTTAGGAATTGGAATGGGACGTAAGCTCCATGTCACATGAGGAACAATGAATATAACCATAGGTGAAACAACACTTGGATCCACACACCCAATCTCACTTGGCTCAAAAGAAAAACTTTGCCGTGTTTTTCGAGCATACCTTGTAAACACTTGATTTCCTCTTTGTTGAGAAAACCATCTTCTTCAATCTTCAGTTGCTGCAATGTCTCCTTAGAGAATTTATGCCCAATGTTCTTTGGATTCCTGAGCATAGGGTGTCGAGAAGCTTCTTTTATCACCCCATCACTTTCTTCTGGTAGAGGTGTAGCCACTTGTCTCACTTTCTTTGCAACAATCTTGTACTTCGTCTCTACTTGTGCTTCAACTGCTTTACGCAAGTCATCCTCAATATGCATAAGTGCCTCATATATGTCCAGCTCTTCATACATGTCCATGGAGTGCACTTTATCAACTTAGATCCACTTTGTAACCTGTATTTCCTGGTATCCTCAAGTTCTGACATAGTGTCAACATAAGAAATCTCTTCAAAGATTCTTGAAATCACATCATCTGATTCAAGCACATCACATGATCCCTACAATTCACTTTGAATACTTGAAACATATTGTTTCTCCCACTTAACACTAGAATGGTAACCTAACAGGACATAAAAGTGTCCTTTCAGGGTTTTGGGAAAAAATTCCAAAACCATAGTAGATCCACTCATTTTGAAAAATCCTTTCATGAGCTTATAGTTCAATAATAATGGAAAAAATGAGAAACTTGTAATTTTTCTCATCCCTTGGTCACTACAAGCCTCCAAAGTTGATGGACCAGTGCATTTTGCCCAAAACAGCAATTTCTTACGATTGATTGCATATAAATAAGAGTGGAGATTTTTGTAGGACATGAGATAAAATGCCCCGTTAACTTCAATGGGTTGGTGACCAAAACATATGGTTGCTTTTACCTCACTAATTTTTTTTTGGGCAAAAAAAATAGGTACAAAAAAGTTTCATTTTTGCCATTCTACGGACCTATCATCAAAGTTTCTATAGTCACACTCAATACAGATACTATATACATGTTTTCTTAGTTCCCTTTGGGCCTCTGGATTCAAAAGGAGCCATGGAGCATGTCAAAAGGATAATGGATCTCTTACAATTGGAACCTTGGGGGCAATGATAAAGTGCTAAATATAGCAAACATGAAAAAATTGGGTTTAGCATTATGACCTCTAGAAACCCATAGAAACTACTCAATATCTAGCCAAGTTTGTAATCTATGATTAGATATGGTTACTACCTACAAAATACACACAATTGGCCTAAGAAACTAGCAATATTGAGAAAGTTATAGTTGCTACTCTAAAATGTATCGTATTCTTAATTCAGCAATCAAAAAACTCAACCATCATCATATACTATGCTATATAGCATATTAGGTCCCCCAAAACTCAAGGAAGATTAGCTTTATGTTATACATTACACTTACACAATCAAAATTGAATTTGGATATCAAGAAAGCCACCAAAACATTCATAGAAGTGCTAATTTTGGCCAGAAAACAGGATTATGCAATTCTTGTAAATTGGTCATAACTTTCAATTTTAACACTTAGCTCTCCCTACAAGCATCAAAACATGTTGAGAACTATAAAGGCCTAACCTCTAGCCATATAAACCTCACAAACATGAAGTTTAGAGTGGTATAGTTGCCAAAAATTGAAAAAAAGCCAAAAATAGGACCCGTTTTTTCACACAGTTTAGGTTCAAAAATGTTGTGCAAGAGTAAGGTTAATGGTGAGATCGATACTCAAAAAAAAAACGCTAAGTTTTTTTCAGCTCATAAGGAAACTTTGTGGATATATAGCACCTAGAAATTCATTTTCATACTCTTCAAATAATTCAAGCAAAATGGTCACTTAACAGGACACCAAAGTGTCCAAGGACATAAAAGTGTCTTGTTACCATTCTAGTGTTAAGTAAATCATTAAATTTTGTCTAAGATACCCAACCCTCACATGTGAATCCAAGAATCCTGAAGAGAAGGTTTTTCTTTGCGAGAGCTTCTCCTCACTTGTGCCACCATAGTCCCGCTTTATAGTGGCACACCAAGAAAATCCTGAGAAAATTTGTGTCCTTTGAACTCTTTGCGTATCTTTGGCATTGGACGATCTTGTAAACTGTCTTTCTTCATGGCATGGTCAAGACATACAGTCAAAAATTGAACTGCTTTCTCACCATTTTGGCTCCGAACCCTGGCATAGGCCGACCCATCATCTAGCACCTTCGTTTCCATTTACACAGCCGTAATGTAGGGTTGTCCCAAAATCAGTGCATGGGAGGATTTCTCCTGCATAAAGAAGTTTTGCTCATCATCACAGAAATCCCCAATAGTTACCTTGACGTTTGCACATGCACCATAAAGATCACCTGAAATCATGCTGGCAGCTCGTATCCGCCAGCCATGGTCCACATCAATAGGCCACTTCCCCTTCTGGTGCAAACTCTTTTCCATAAGACTGATTTTTGAACCATGGTCTATAAGGGCTAAGACCGGATCCTCAATGTCACCAAGCTTTACCACAATTTCAATCGTTGCTCTTGTCCAATGAGTCCTTGAAAAATGACTCTTGGGTATAGTTTCATCGTTTTCCCCATCATTAAAATGCACGTTTCTTACCTTGGGTACAATAGGGTTTGAAACCACTATAGACCTCGACTCTTCTTCTTCAAGATCTTCCAAATATTCTTCATAGTCATCCATAATTTCTTCAATGTGTCAAATCATCTGGCTCTTAACTGATTCTGGCTCCTGCTTACTCGGTATTTGTCTCTTCCTTTTGATAATATCAATGATCTCCTTATAAAACTCGCGATTGGTAATTCCCAGAATATCACCCAATGTGACTCTACTTTACTATTCAGGACACGCTCTTCGAAAACCTTCTTCAGATTTGTAGCCCATTGAATATCAGATTTAAGCTTATATGAGGGTCCCTTGGGCTTACCTTTCTTTTTGTCCTTTGGTCCCTCCTCCATAACCACTTCGGGAGCGAGCTTAGGAGTAATCCCTTCCTCTTTCTTGTTGTTGGATCTCGTTGCCCTTTTTGATGTCCCAGCAACATGTTCATCTCTTTTCCGCTTCTCTTGCACCATAGCCTCGTTCGCTTGGGACTTAGCAATAAATGCATCCACTGAGAGATAATCCACTGGATCTTCACCCTGTGGTTTCTCGAATAGAATTTCCTACTTCTCGTAGTTTCCCACAAGTTACCTTATCTGCTTCTGCTGTCTTCAAATCATAAGGCCATAATGGACCCTTTGCACTTGCACCTTCATCATCTCCCTTCCCGTAGCTACGTAGCAGCTTCTACAAGAGCAACATTATGTTGCATCTGTTCCACTAACTTTTTCATTCCACCCCTGTCAAGTTCAAGCAGAGCATCTCACCTGCTACCTTGAGATGAATCTTTCTGTCTTCCCAAAAACCACATTTCTTTTGTATGCTTCAACAACTTCATCACACTCCTTAACATACATATGGTCTTCACTATCGCACCGCATGCATCGATTATCCCACCCTTTGTGTGGTCGTTGATGCTTGGGCTCTGAAGTAGACCCTTTGTAGCTAATACTTCTAGTTTAACAGCCTTTAAGCTCAAATTTAGCTCTTGTATACCTTTCACCAGTTCGTTGAGATCTGGCTCCTCCACCTTGGGTATTGTAGAGGATGGCTTCTCCTTATTTTCTTCTTCCACAACATCCATGATGTCGGCCACAATCAACTTATCAACTCTCATCTGTCGTTTGCCTATCATATTTATTGCTTTAGTGACTTTATTCCAATCAAACGTTAATCCCTGTTCACCTGTCGGATTCTCTAGCAATTGTACCAAACCCTTTTGCAGCCGTTGATCAATAGCTTGACAATTCCACCTTTTGGTCCTTTATCAAATGTTGCTCCGCTATAGATAGCTAGTCAAATTTCTTTTCAAATTCCCATAATAGCTCTCGTGCAGACAAGTCCTTATTCTTTTTCTTCACCCACTTCACGAAGCTTTGTATGGTCACCCTCTGAGAATCTTCAAGGAAATACTCCTCCTGCAATGCCTTCTTGAACTCCTGCCAATCCGGCGTGTGAGCTGTCTGAAGGTCTTTAATCCTGGCCCTCAGTTCATATACTACTATCAAATTAAACCCATCTATTGCATTTTGGTTATCAATTCCATTATCTTCCATAGATTTCTCGTAGAGGTTACTCAATTTTAAAATATCTTGACCTTCAAACCGCTGTAATTTATCTGTAATCGCCTGTTGAGCTTTACGAATCCGCTCTTGCAAATTATATTGCGGTTGGGAAGCCTACTGTTGTTGCATGTACGCTGCAAATTGTTGCATCATCTGCTGCATGGCTGCCTCCTGCGGTGTAGAAATATCCCTCAGTATAAATCTCCCACCCTGACTCGCTTTCACGTTCGTTTCACCAAGAATGTCGGGGGATTTAGGGTTTTGAAAGGTGAGTCGGGACAACATCGGGTTGCTAGCTGTGGGAGAAGAGAGAGGGAAGAGATGTACCAAACCGCACAAGTGCCTAATATCCTCTCCGAAACATGAGCGCAGCAACAAATCAATAGGTTTTAAATAATGCTGGCAAAAGTTGACGCACAATTGCTAAGGCGGTGTCGTTAACATCGTTAACACTAGAATGGTAACCTAACAGGACATAAAAGTGTCCTTTCAGGGTTTTGGGAAAAATTTTCAAAACCATAGTAGATCCACTCATTTTGAAAAATCCTTTCATGAGCTTATAGTTCAATAAATACTACATATGGAAAAAATGAGAAACTTGTAATTTTTCTCATCCCTTGGTCACTACAAGCCTCCAAAGTTGATGGACTAGTGCATTTTGCCCAAAACAACAATTTCTTACGGTTGATTGCTTATAAATAAGAGTGGAGATTTTTGTAGGACATGACATAAAATGCCCCGTTAACTTCAATGGGTTGGTGACCAAAACATATGGTTGGTTTTACCTCACAAATTTTTTTTTTGGGCAAAAAAAATAGGTACAAAAAAGTTGCATTTTTGCCATTCTGCGGACCTATCATCAAAGTTTCTATAGTCACGCTCAATACAGATACTATATACATGTTTTCTTAGTTCCCTTTGGGCCTCTGGATTCAAAAGGAGCCATGGAGCATGTCAAAAGGATAATGGATCTCTTACAATTGGAACCTTGGGAGAAATGATAAAGTGCTAAATACAGCAAACATGAAAAAACTGGGTTTAGCATTATGACCTCTAGAAACCCATAGAAACTACTCAATATCTAGCCAAGTTTGTAGTCTATGATTAGATATGGTTACTACCTACAAAATACACACAATTGGCCTAAGAAACTAGCAAAAGGATAATGGATCTCTTACAATTGGAACCTTGGGAGCAATGATAAAGTGCTAAATACAGCAAACATGAAAAAACTGGGTTTAGCATTATGACCTCTAGAAACCCATAGAAACTACTCAATATCTAGAAACCCATGGAGCATGTCAAAAGGATAATGGATCTCTTACAATTGGAACCTTGGGAGCAATGATAAAGTGCTAAATACAGCAAACATGAAAAAACTGGGTTTAGCATTATGACCTCTAGAAACCCATAGAAACTACTCAATATCTAGCCAAGTTTGTAGTCTATGATTAGATATGGTTACTACCTACAAAATACACACAATTGGCCTAAGAAACTAGCAATATTGAGAAAGTCATACTTGCTACTCTAAAATGTATCGTATTCTTCAGCAATAAAAAAACTCAACCATCATCATATACTATGCTATATAGCATATTAGGTCCCCCAAAACTCAAGGAAGATTAGCTTTATGTTGTACATTAAACTTACACAATCAAAATTGAATTTGGATATCAAGAAAGCCACCAAAAAAATCATAAAAGTGCTAATTTTGGCCAAAAAAACAGGATTATGCAATTCTTGTAAATTGGTCATAACTTTCAATTTTAACACTTAGCTCTCCCTACAAGCATCAAACATGTTGAGAACTATGAAGGCCTAACCTCTAGCCATCTAAACCTCACAAACATGAAGGTTGGAGTGGTATAGTTGCCAAAAATTGAAAAAAAGACAAAAACAGGACCCGTTTTTTCACACAGTCTAGATTCAAAAATGTTGTGCAAGAGTAAGGTTAATGGTGAGATCGATACTCAAAAAAAAAAAAGCTAAGTTTTTTTCAGGTCATAAGGCAACTTTGTGGATATATAGCACCTAGAAATTCATTTTCATACTCTTCAAATAATTCAAGACACTTAACAGGACACAAAAGTGTCCAAGGACATAAAAGTGTCATGTTCAAAATGTCCGCCAGTGATCGGTGTTGATGAACGTAAGGCTAATTATGATGATTTGCTTAAGGGACTTAACTATGCAAAGTGAGGGTATGCAACAATGACTGGCCTCGACGTGCACGTCCTGCTAGAGGCTCCCAGAGTGCCAAGCTAGGTCCTAATCTAGAAAATGCCTGATGCAAGACTGTAGCAAAAGCATGTCCGCATGGCGCAATTGCAGTGTGCACGTGGTACTTGTAGTCATGAATTATAATCTACTTTACGCTTGCTTGCCAGATTTTGGGATTTTAGGATTGGGGTTTCCCAATTGAGCTCATAGATGCAATTGACCATTGCATTTGCTTGGTCAGTCATAGACTCTCTCTCTCTCTCTCTCTCTCTCTCTCTCTCTCTCTCTCTCTCTCTCTCTCTCTCTCTCTCTCTCTCTCTCTCTCTCTCTCTCTCTCTCTCTCTAAAAAGGTGGTCCAAAGAAATCTCTTTGTCAAGGTTGGAACTCTCTACATGCATTGATTTTTCTCTCTAGATTTTGTCAAATTTTCACTTTCTAGAAAAAATTAAGACATCATGAAAAGTGATTCCCTTCTCTCTCTCTATGGAAATAAAAAAGAGGGTGGTTGTTTTTTGTGAGGCCTTGCTTTAGCCGGACCTAAAAAAACCCCTTGAGACATCCCTTGCACACACAAAACGTCTAGCTTGAGGCTGCGTGATTGCATGGGTACCAACTCTAGAATTTCAACCATCTTACCCTTGTACAAGAAAAGTGCAACTTGATAAATAAATATCCAAATGGAGGTGTTGAATTTGGTTGTTCAGGGTCTCTAATTATGTACAGTGGCATCGTCTTTAAAATCTCTCTCTCTCTCTCTCTTCCCCTTCACTCTCTATTCCAATCAGTTTTTCAAGTTGCTTGAAGTGGTAAAGTGTTACCAAGTTTTGTAGATCGTAGTTCGATATATGTTTCAGTCCTATCCCTTGTCTAAAGTGATTATAGTGAGGTCAATGTAGAGTTTCTTCCTTGTCCTCTGCAAATCAAAGCAAAATCCTAACAACATGGAAATCAATTGACAAGGCAAGAATCCACTATGTCCTTCCACCCATAATAAGCATCCAAAGGAAACCCATGTGCAATGTGTGGTTCGACAATTGGCGTATTTGGTATAGCAAGAAAAGAAGATTTCGATAGATGATTAGGTTGATTCGAAGGCTTTGCACAAATATTTTGATTCTTTTAATCCTTATGTTACCCCTACTATTCCTAAACAAAATTCTCACAACTGCTCTTTTTTTCCTCCTTCCCCTTCTCATAATTTCCTTGTTATCGCTTCACATCAAAGACTTTGAGATGGATTTCAATTCCTGGGAGGTATCTTCATTGAGCATATAGCTCTAGGAGAACAACTATGTCACTTCCAAAGTACCACCATCATTTCCTTTCGCATCTCCACCTTCTATTACCACCTACTACTCATTCTTTGGATTCTTATTCATTTGATGGTGGGAAACATCATCATGATTATTATTATTCAGTACCCCCAACAAATTCTGGTCCCAAAACCTTTAAGAATGGCATTGCTACATTGAGGCATCCAAAATACTCAGATGCTCTCAAGTTTTGAGAAAAGCTCAACCTTCTATTTTGAAATGATAGGTTCATAGAGGAATGTACGTTACTGCAAGACATCTCTTGCCCCAAAGGTAATGCCTTAAAAAAGTCGATAGTCCTCACCAAGAATTTCGAGAGTCCTAAAACTTGGCATTGTCAAGGAGTACGTAGTGCGGCTAGGGAAGCGTTGGGTCGTTGACTGTGAGAGTTCTTAGCAAATCCAAGTGAATAGTGAAACCTTTGAAGCAAGATACGCACTATACAAAAAGAAAACTCAAGTTGTAAAATCTCCTATTTAAAAAAAGAACCAAGATCAACTCAAATCTCTTGTGTGTGAAAAGTTTTAGTCTCAACCCCACTTGCATAGTTACATTGCATGTTTGCCATATCGTAAATACTTGCTTTCTTTCTTTAATTCTTCATCAAGTTCATTTCATGTAATCTTAAGGACTTTGATAGAAAATCACACATCATTTTGAAGAGAGAAGGCCTAATTGGAACACTAAGATACTCAAATACAAGGAAGGAATAGCGCATGACTCCACTTGTACACCATAAAAAGCTTGTGTATCCCTTCTCTCAGAGGGGCTTAGAGTGTTTTTATTGATCTTTAAGAAAGATCCACATTTCTCATAGTTACGGCACTGTGAGTGATGTGTCATTTTGAGCCATTTTTTCAATTAAAGCTATTTTTGTGGTCATTTTTTGTCCTAAAATGCCCTTTTTGCTCGTGAAAAGCCCCAAACGAATTGAGATAAATCCCTAAATTTATGGAAAAATACCCTTGGGATGAAATTACATGCTAAAACTCATTTTTCCACCTGATAAGTGAAGTCGTGGAGTGGAGGTTAGATCGACTCACACACACACACACACACACACACACACACAGAGATACATAGACAGAGAGCTTACACAGTACGCAAAGAATTCATTGAAGGGTTATCTCCCAAATCTTATTATTCACACAAGTATAAGTTAGTATATACAAAGAGTTAGTGATAAGCGAGTTAGGTGGCCGGCCGGCCATATCCGTATAAGAGGCCACTTGAGCTTTAATCCCAACAACCTCCCACTTAAAGTCCAATGTGGCACTTTAAGTAACTGTAAATCTATGACCATAAATTACAAAGATTTACATGGCTGCCATCTATCCAATGCCGAATAACTCACGAGAATGCACAAAGCCCTCACCTGAAAGTCCCTTTGTGAGTATATCAGCAGGATCGTCCTTGGTGTGGATCTTCATCAGTTGTATCTGCTTGTCTTCCAGTTCTTCCCTAATGAAGTGATATTTAACATCAATATGCTTAGTCTTCGAGTGGAACACTGGATTCTTTGCCAATTGTATAGCACTTTGACTATCACAACATAACTTTGGCATATCTACTTTGATTCCCAAGTCTGCTACCAATCTACCAAGCCAAATAGCGTGTTTGCATGCCTCATTTGCTGCAACATACTCAGCTTCTGTAGTAGACTACATAATACAATCTTGTAATCGAAATCGCCATGATATGGCACCTCCAGCCAATGTAAAGACATAGCCTGATGTAGATCTCCTCTTATCCAAGTCTCTTGCATAATCTGAGTCAGTGTATCCTCCGACACTCAAATCCTGACTACCATAGCATATGCGCATACTCTTTGTATGTTTTAAGTATCTCATGATACCTTTCACTGCCTTTCCATGTTTCTTGCCGAGATTTGACATATATCTGCTAACCACTCCCACTGCAAAAGCAATATCCGGACGTGTAGTAATCATTGCATACATCAACCTCTACATGTAGATACATGTAATCATTGCATACATCAACCTCTACATGTAGATGCATACGGCAACGTATCCATTTCAACCTTTTCCACCTCAGACTGTGGGCAATCTTGGTTGCTTAGTTTCACCTATGACGACAATGCTGTCATCAATGCCTTTCCCCTGTCCATATGGAAACGTTGCAACACCTTGTCAATATACTCTTCCTGAGATAAGTAAAGCATCTTATTTGACCTATCTCGCTGGATACGCATACCCAATGTACAACTTACCTTTTTTGACTTAAGAGCTGAAATTTTTGCCATTTGTCTACCAGCAAGTAACATGTCATCCACATACAAGATGAGGATAATCAAGCTACCATCCTTAGCTTGTCGAGTATACAGGCAATGATTTGGCTCACTTCTCTTGAAAGCATAAATTGGTGAAACTTCTTGTACCATTCTCTTAGTGCCTGTTTCAAGCCATAGAGACTCTTTCTCAAACGACATTCCAATTTCTCTTTGCCTTTCTCAACATACTCTTATGGCTATTGCATATAAACCTCCTTATCCAAATCTCCATGAAGAAATTCCGTTTTCACATCCATCTGATGTAAATGCAGATCATGGTTGGCAACCAAAGCAAGTACACTGGTGAAAAGACTTCATCAAAATCTATTCCATGTTCTTGCTTAAAACCCTTAGCAACCAACCGTGCTTTGTATTTTGGATATCCATCATGAGGAGTAAGCTTATACCTGTAAA
The DNA here is from genome assembly GCF_014529385.1 of Adiantum capillus-veneris. Classification (NCBI taxonomy): domain Eukaryota; kingdom Viridiplantae; phylum Streptophyta; class Polypodiopsida; order Polypodiales; family Pteridaceae; genus Adiantum; species Adiantum capillus-veneris. The sequence continues at coordinate 37,374,416 of NC_140932.1, forward strand.
CCCACTTACAAGGTAGAGCTTTCTTGCCCTCTAGAAATTGAACCAAATCCCACGTTTGATTCTTATGCAGAGCCGTCATCTCTGATTGCATGGCCAACTGCCATTTTTTTGAGTCAACCACTTGTAATGACTCCTTGTAACAAGATGGTTCTCTGTAATCCGTGAGCATGACATAATTTAGAGGTGGCACATAACAATCAGGTGGTTTGGAGACACGCTCAAAACGTCTCACCACAATTGATTATGCCTCTCTAGCCACTATAGGCTGTTCTTGAGCTTGACCATGCTGTCTTGATGTGCTAGCACTAGGTCCATCTTCCCTGAAGACAACTCTTCTCATCTCCTCTGTCTTCTTTGGCTTAGCGTGAAACTTGGCTTCATTGAAATGCACATCATTGCTACAAATAACTTTTCTGGACTCAGGATCCCAAAGCCGGTAACCCATCTCGCAGGATTCTCCGTAGCCAAGAAATATACACTTCCTGCTCTTTGGTTCTAACTTATTCCTCAAATCCTTAGAAATATGGCTATAAGCTTCACAACCAAAGACTCTGAGATGCTTATAAGAAGGTGCCTTGCCTGTCCATAGCATCTCGACCACTTCACTCTTACCCAGAACCCTACTAGGAGACCTGTTGATCAAATGGACTGCTGTAGCCACTGCTTCCGTCCAAAATCCATCAGGCAACTCAGCATTTGACAACATGCTTCTGACCTTCTCTTGTATGGTCCTATTCATACGTTTTGTAACTGCATTTTGTGAAGGATTGTATGGTGCAGTAAGTTCTTACTTTATCCCTTTTGCTTCACAAAAGTCTTGAAAAGATTTGGAAACGTACTCTTCACCATTGTCAGTTCTTAAGCACTTCAGCTTCTGACCACTCTGATTCTCCACAAGCTGCAAGAATGTCTTAAAGACCTTGAGCACCTCATCCTTGTGCTTCACAAAATAAACCCATACTTTACGAGAATAGTCATCTATGAATGTACAAAAGTACGTTGCTTCCCTAGTGACAATTTAGGCATTGGTTTGCATAGATCACTATGCACAAGAGCTAACCGTTCGTCCCTACAATTCCTCTTTGGTTTGTGCGGATCCTGTGTTTGCTTACCATAAACACAATGCTCACAAAACTCAAAATCTTGAAAGGAAAAGCCAAGCAAATAACCATAACAAGAAAGTATTTCCATTCCTCTTTTTGACATATGTCCCAGCCTACAATGCCACAGTGACACACTTGGCTGCTCAATCACATTAATTACATGGTTTTTGACCTCTGAAACATGTAAAGTTTACAGAGTTCCTGACTTGCTGCCATGTGCTACAATCATTGAACCTTTGGAGATCTTCCAAGCGCTGTTTCCAAAGACTGTCACATAACCCGCATCATCCAACTTCCCTGTACTGATCAAGCTCTTTCGAATTGTTGGAACATGTATGACATTGATCTTGAGCTATAAATAAGAGCCATTCTGAAACTTCAACTGCAAATCTCCCACTCCAAGTATGTCACAAACTTGCTCATTGCAAAGTCTGACATAACCTTTAGTAGCCACATATGATGTAAACCACTCTTTGTGCGGAGAAACATGTAAAGATGCCCCTGAGTCGATAATCCAATCACTCATAGCAGGTCCATCCTCTGTAGTCAAAAAAATAGAATCAAAATTGCTTGTGAGGAAGATTTCACCAACTGCTATACCAGAATCACTGTCTGAACCAGATCTTGTGACATTCACCTCTTCAATCTTCATTGAACTCTTCTTTTCATCTTGCTCAGAACTCTTTGTTTTGCCTTTTTCTTGTTTCCACTTTGTACAGTCCCTCTTCATGTGACCCTTCTTGCCACAATGGTAGCATTCTATGTCATCCTTTGACTTCAAGTCATGAGACTTACTTCGGTTTTGTGCCTTCTTACCCTTATTCTCTTTAGACTGTTGTCTCCCTCGAACGACCAAAACACTATTGCCTTTTCCTTTGTCAATGTTCTTCCTGTTCACTTCCTCTGTAAGCAAGCTGCCTTCTACATTGGCACTGCAAGACCCTCTGGCGTGACAAAATTACTTAATGCTGTGCGAAAAGTATCCCGACTGTCTGGCAAAGTGATTAAGAGAAACATAGCCTTCAATGAATCTGGAAAGACTATCTCCTGTGTTGTTAACTGGCTGAAAATTGTGTGAAATTCATTGAGATGATTTGACATGGCTGTCCCTTCCTTCATCTTCAAATCCACCAATTTCTTGAGCCAATAAATCAGAGAAGTAGCACTTTGTTTCTTGTACATACCACATATCTTTTGCCATATGCCATACGCTGTAGTCTCTTCTGCTACCTTGAAGTAAACATTTTATGCCAGTGTCAACATGATTGTGGAACAAGCTAACTCGTCAAGCTCTTCCCACTCATCGTCAGCCATACCTTCTGGTCTCTCCCCTTTGAGCTTCAGTGGCTTCACTTGTTTTTTCGCCACCAAAACCTGTCAAATCTGCTTCTTCCAGAATGGAAAGTTTGTGCCATACAGCTTCTTTATGTTGTAAAGAGTCTCACTTTGAGAAGATGCCATGTCTGCCAAATTGTTTACTTCTGGGAAAAATCCGGCAGAGTTTCCCCTGTAAACTGGCCTCTGTACACAATAAACAAGCTGTAAACAACAAGGTGAACACCTCTCCTCAAGAACTGTCAGTATTTTGAAACATTTTGACAGAGTCTCCCCTGTAAACTGAGCTCTAGAAACCAAAAGATAGCTCAAAAACAACCATAAATAGCTGACCAGTGACAAATCTAAAAATCTTTGTAATATGCTATCCTGTAAGCATACACTATCTCCTGTCTGGGCGATCGCAAAACCTGTATCTGTCTCAAGACTGAACCCTGAACAATGCCTCAACGGCCTGACGCATAAGATGCAATCGAGTGTCTACACAAAGTCATACATCCTATGGGATAAAAGTCGCTGAAGAGGATGCGTGTAGAGGGGAACTCTAGCAACCTAATCCACCTCACACTGGGTAACCAAGCCCCAGTTCTTGGCTTCAAAAAACCTCACACACGAACCTCTCAGATGGCTCAACAAACTGCCCAAAACTAGCATACATCCTAGAATAGACCAATTATTGTATTCTAGCATACATCCTAGAATAGACCAATTATTGTCTTATGACCACTGTGGCGGTCTGTCTGCTAGCGTGACTCACAACTAGCAGACCCACAATCATAGTACGTCAATCTGCAATACATGCCACTGGTGTCAAGATATCGTATGGCCACACCTCCCCTAGAATCTGGCAAGCACAAGAAGTAGCAATGCAGACGGCAATAGATATATCTGATGATATATATGTTTACCTGGTCTGTAGATGATGCTTTGAAGACTAATGAGTGATGTATGTCGATGTCGATATTGATGCCGACCACCTCCTGCTTGCCAATCTACACAAGACGGGTTTCTTTGCGGCTGAAACCTATCTTTTGATGTAGTGCTCAGAATGAAATTTTGAGGGCATAAATAGCTTCGAAAGGGGGGTAAAACGACAAGTCACTTGTTGGAAATACACCCGGAACACCGACCGTGAATTTCCAAGCTCCGGATCTAGAATCTGCATGAAAAGTGCGCGTGCGCGATTACGCGAAAACGCACTGAACCTTGCTCTGATACCAATTGACTTCGTGGAGCGGAGCTTGGATCGACTCACACGCACACAGAGATACATAGACTGAGAGCTTACACAGTACGAAGAGAATCCGTTGAAGGGTTATCTCTCAAATCTTAGTATTCACACAAGTATAAGTGAGTATATACAAAGAGTTACTGATAAGCGAGTTAGGTAGGCGGCCGGCCATATCCGTATAAGAGGCAACTTTGGCTTCAATCCCAACAATAAGCACTTTGGATACATTGTTTATGACTACGCATAAAACTTGCTATTTTTGGATGAGATCATTTGCATTGAACTTTCTAGGCGAAACGAGTACGTTGTCTTCATGCACTTGACATTTGTATATCTCTAACCAAATTAAGAGTATTATATTTTGATAAAACATGCCATAGTATCATGTCTTGGGCCTCACCTCCCTGGTAAGGTATGCACGTGGCTATAACCCCATGGAAAATGTTTTCTGGCACATATGGAATTATGTACATTGTAGTAGCATTATAGATTTTGGTCCCTCATATCAAAAGGCATAAAAAGTGAGGCGAAAATTTCAATTTCACATTGCAAACGTGCATCAACACGATATGCATCCCCTTTAAACGTGCATTGTGTCTGCACATCCTCTGACATGTATGACAATAGTATTTGGTAAACAACAAAACTCATTGTCAGATAGTATATCTTCATTTTTGTCCTCACTTTGTATAGATCCAAATCCTTCATCATTTTGAATGACAATGAAAATTTTTAGTTCTATCTCATCCAACTCTCACACTGTATAAGTTGCATCTTCATGCACATGCTTATCAACATAAAGATCAAACCATCTCTTTGCAAGCTTCCTTATTGTTGAGCGCAAGCTATCAAGGCTACTATCATACACCAACACCCAATCACCTTCCTCAATATCTTTTGGCATATGCTTGTGCCTCTTATCAAACTTGTCTGTTTTGCAACGTTTCATCTTTCAGTTGTGATATTGCAAGCTCAATATCTTTGGGCCTTCTTACTAATTATTGTTGCATTCATAAAGCAACAAGGTCCATACATTAACTCAACATGCATATAACTAGTAACTGAGCTATGAGTCGTACAATCAGTCCATAAAGCATAAGGCAATAATCTTGGTTGCTCTCCAAGGTTACCTTGCAAGACTTAGTCAAAGCTTTTATGATTGTAGAATATCCACACTTAGATTTTTGGTTCCTTTTAGGATTGTAAGCAATGAGAGCAAGTTTGATACCCACCCTAGAAAAGAAATCCTTGACTTCCTTTGCACCCAATCCACCCCTATCTGCTGTTATTTTTCCAACATAGCCATAAAAACAAATAATATCTTAAACAAGAAACTTGTATACTACTTTTGTAGTCTTTGTCTTTAATGCACGACTTTCTACTTGGTTTGACAAATATTCTCTTGCAAGAACTATGTTTCTCATTTTTCATAATCCCAAAGGTATAAGAACCAAAATCTACCATCCATTTTTATTGCATGGCTAATGGGTGAGTAGGGTGCAACCCATCACAATACCTTATATTTGAATATATTTCATAGGTTACACAAGAGTCCACATATTGAGATACATCTTTGTACATTCCTTTCCACCAATATGTTTCTTTCATTTTGGCAAATGTTGCCCATACACCTCGATGACGATCCCATATACTCTCATGAAACTCCTTGATAAATTTCTGATTAGTGTCCTTGTCACAAACTACACTTTGTGGAATTCCACCCCTTTGTTTTGGATGCTTCCACCGGTATCTATTCTTCAAAAAGCACCCATAGGCCTTCTTTCTTATCCTCTTGGGTTCCTATATGACTTCCTTCATATCCTCTTGGATTCCTATTTAGGTAAACCTTTTGGCTTTTCCAAGGTACTTAAGTAGCTACCAATAAGCAACCACTCACCTCATCTGTCTCCTCTAGAAATGGCTCAAGTGACACCACCTAACACATTTGATCACCCTTAACATGAGCAATGGTGTAACTACTACACGTGCACATGGCTCTATGTGCCATGTGGACATGCTTCATTGACTTTCAAAGCCACGTTTTACCTTCTTCCCAGATAGGCATGCCTAGAATCATGGGAGGATTAGTACTAGCAATTTTGTGAGCCTATTCGCAGGACCTGCATGTCTGGACGAGTCCATTCGATTAGGTTTTCAAATTTTGAGCCCTCTTGCATAAATGGTTTGTAAACGCATTTGACAGATATTAATACTATATGGTGGGCATCTGGCATGACGTGCACATAGTTCCAACAAGCCATTCTTAACAACAATCAGATTTTTGGGTGCACAAGTATGTGATGGTTTCTCCCAAAATTTGACGCCCGACCAAACTTATGAGGAATAAATCATTTTTATGATCTATTCTGTTGAGTCTGGTGGAGATTTTTCCCTAGCTAGCCCATAGTAGATTTATAAACCAAATTCATAGCCTATAAAGAAAGCAAGCGTTTTTAGCTTCTGTTAAAGAAAGCAAGCGTTTTTTGCAACTTGCAGATAGAGCTATCAAAGGGAGTAGCCAGTAGCCAACATTTTTGCCTAGAGTAGCCTGGCCTTTTATGCGTCAACTCCCACTCCTAGCATTTTGGCCTTGCATTGTCATATTCGATTCCTAGAGATGGACCCAGGACCAAATCAGCCCTACCGTTCTTGGACATCGAAATAATCCCTAACACTTTTGGTACTAAGCAGCTAGTGGTAGTAGATTTAAGACCTAGCCCGATTATTCCTGCAGATTAGCCTCAGTGTTTTCAAATTTCAGAACCTGCTCACAGTGGCCTCATGAGACTTCCCGTTGCGGGTCCTGTACTTGGGCAACCCATCAAGCCTCCTCTCTACCATTTTCTTGCCGGTGTCGAGTGCTTCATTGCTATCCATCATCGGCCTCATCGAAGTTTGCATTTTCAGCACTGCTTTACATGATAGATATGTTACCTTTTGCGTGCCAAATCTTCATTCCTAACTAGATTTCAACCCTTCATTCCTCTCACATCTAGAGTGAAAATCAGCCCAAGATATGCCCCTGTTGGCCATTGCAATCCCACATCGAGAAGGATCCAAAGCGCATAAAATCGGCCACGGATATGCCTCATCTTGAGGTGCTGCCATGGCAACAATCATCATTCGAGTCAATAGAATCTGTACTTGAGGTATTGCATATGTTTTAATTCCATTTATGTAATCAAAATCACATCGGTGATGGTGTGGGGGATCCTTGATGGTGTGGGGGATCTGTTTCTCTCTCCCTCTACACATCTCTACTGCACTCTCTCAACTATTGCATGTGTGTATATTCATTGTACGCAATCAAAAGAAAATATTGCATCGACAACAGTGTGGGGGGCCCTTGAGAGTTTTGGTTGAGATCCCATCAGTTGTCATTCTCCTCTTCGCTCTCTTTATCTCTCCCTCTACACATCTCTACCACACTCTCTCATTTCCTCTCCAAGAAAAAGTAAAAGGAGCCATGAGTCAAGATAAAAAGGATCTCTAACGCATGGAAAGAGAAGGATTTGTGGAAGTGTGAAAGCTAGATCTTCACGATTTCAATTTTGCTACACTTGACATTGGCATGAGAGCTTTTCGATTTTGCAATATTCTACTAATCTTTGAATTATTTTTATTTTAGAGTGTTTGAGTGTTTGTTGTAGCTTTTCATCAAAGGATGCTTCTCTCTCTCAGGGAACTACAAGACCTACCATTGTGCATAAATCCAAACACTGTTTATTGGAGGTTACAATTGTGGTGCACCTACGAGAGGATAGTCGACTTGTTGTGTGTGATTGGCCACCACGACATAAAGAAATCCTCGCATGGATATTTGCAGTCATAAATTCTTCGACATGATAGATCACATCATAGAAGACATGTATTTGAAACATGAAAATATTGATTGCGAGTATCAAGATTTTTTAGCGGCCTATGACGACAAAGAAAGGTGCCATCAAGATTAGCCTTTTAGCTTTGGAGTGTTGGCATTGTTTCGGAACCATCTCTCCCATATGCTTGGATATTTCCATTGTTCCAGAAGAGACATTGCATTGTCATGGATCTATACACATCTTTGGTAACAAATCGGGTCCACACCATTTGCATGTCCTTAGACTTAGCATACAATCCGGAGCCAAAGGGTGCTAATATGAGGCCACCATGATGGGAGTTCATAAGCATTGTGAGCCTACATTCACAGCCATATTCGTTGTAGAGACAAGAATTCATCTACAGCTTCCACCATTCGACAATCTAGTCGAAGCCCTAAGAGGATACTCTTATCTTTGAGGAGTTACGTGGTGGTTGTATGAGACATCATATGGAGTACTTGACATGGTTTTTAGTTATTCCAAAGAAGATATCTATCTTGATCTTATATTGGCATTGCTCTCACCAACCTTTGCACGTATAGGCAACATAGGTTCGTGAGTAATCTTTGTGGGCATCAGCGTTTGCATATCTGCCACTCGTTCGAAGAGCATCCACCCGGTCTGGAGTTTGGTTTGAACCATCTGAGTTAGGGTAGCAAAGGTTATTGTTTGCCAGTGACCAACAAGGGAATTGTTGATCCAAGAGCTAGTCCATTGTTTGTGAGTAGATGCAATCCTTGTGTTTTGGACATTTTCACATCACCCATGGGAGCCTCTCTCAAATGTTTCTTTGGTGGACATCATATAGAAGGAACTCCATTCGAGACCATCTTATGGCATGCATGGAGTTCGGTACCAGTACCTTGTCTTAAGCAGGAGGGATGTTACGTGTGCATGACTATATGTTCCAAGTAGACATGCTTCATTGACTTCCAGAGCAAGTTTTCACCTTCTTCCTAGATAGGAGTGTCTAGAATCCTAGGAGGATTAGTACGAGAATTCTGTGAGCTTGTTTGTAGGACTTACATTTATACAAGTCCATTAGATTAGGTTTTCCAGTTTTGGAACCCTCTTGCATAATTGGTTTGTATATGTTTTTGACAAATGTTATTACACTACGGGGGGCATTTGACATGATGTTCATGTAGCTTAAGGCTAGAGGAATCCAATGACTCATTCCCCACATCAATCAGATTTTCAAGTGGATAGATGTGAGAATGTTTCACCCAAAAACTGACCCCATGACCAAACTTATTAATAAATCATTTTGATGATTTGTTTTGTTGGCTTTCATAGCAGATTTATAGACCAAATTTCTAGCCTATTAAGGAAGCAAGGAGCCTAGCATTTTCAGCAACTTTTTATAGCGCTAGCAAACGCAGCAGCCAACAACCAACTTTTTTGCCAAGACCAGCCTTCCATTTTCTGCATTAGCTCCCTGTCTTAGCATTTTTTCCTTGCATCTCTAGATTAGATTCCTAGCGCTAGACTCGGATGTTAATCAGCACTAGCAGATTTAAGCCCTGACACCATTATTCCTACTAATCAGCCTCAAAGTTTTTATATTTTAGTATATTTCTTGCAAAATTGGCTTCGATCTGGCCTCGCGAGTCTTTCCCATGGCAATATGGTACTTTGGAAGTCCATTAAGCGTCCCCTCCGCCAATGCCTCACCAACATCAAGTGCTCCATTGTTGCTAAGAACCCAAGGGACTAACCTAGGAGACTCACCTCCCTTTCACCCTTTATATAGAATGTGTGGCTCATGGTTGTAGTCTAATTGAATCCCTAGTCCACATTGCAAGTTTTCCAGATCCTTGCCCTAGGTCCGTCACCCCTTGGGTTTCCCTTGGCCTTACATTACTCCCCCCTTGGAGAAGTGTTTTCGTCCTCAAAAGCAAACACTTATGTTTTCCCAAGTGGCACCTTCTTCACGTCGATCTTTCCATCTAACTAAAGCTTGTCGATGAGGTCCACAAAACATGATAGTGTAAGATGTGTTCAGGTTCATGCAGTTGGATTGGAGGCTCAATGAAACCAAAATCTGTTGGTCAATGACATTGTCCTCCCCATGCAAGCATTTGCGTAAATGACTTACATGAAACACCTGATGGCTACAAGAGTACACAGGTAATTAGAGTTTCTAGGCTCGATTACCAACTCACTTGAGTATCTTGAAAGGCTGACAATATCTCGGAGATAATTTAGGTGTTGGCCCAGTCTTCAGAATTTTGGAATGATTTGACACATGCAAAAACACCTCTTCCCCTTTAGTGAAGGTAACTTGCTGACATCTCTCATCAGCATACTTCTTATATTGATCTTGTGCTTGTTAAACATTTTGATGAGCCAGTTTTAACATTTCTATATGGTATTGGGGAAAATCCTTCCTGTTGGAGTTTTTCAATTTCCAAAACCACCATAACTGGTGACGGAGGTTGAAAACCACACATGAGCATGAAAGGACTAAATCCAATCTAACCGCTTCTTGCTAATGTATGCTCGTAGCATATCCTCTAGCCTCTATTGACACTTTCAATCTGACCACCATTTTAGGGTGATCTGTAGTACTTAGGTTGAGTTTTGTACCTAATCATTTAAACACGGCCCTCTGAAAGTAATTGTTAAACTTGGGATCACGATCACTGAGAATGTTACTTGGCAACTCACCAAGTAACATAATGTTATGATCATTTTTATGTCCCATCAAAATCGACGAAGGATTGGGGAATTATCACCAAGGTTGCGCTGCCTAGTTTTAGAAGTGGAGAGTGGCCATTGCCAAACTCAGTAACACGTGAAAGCTATAGATGCAAGATCATTTATGAGATCCAAAAATGTTTAAAGGCCAACATTGCAAGAAAGGTTGCAATGTGGATTTCTTTGCAAAGGTTGATGTGAAAGTCTCTAGAACAATGATGGTAGTTAAGTGCTTCAATAGTGAAGATGTGTTAGAATTTGTGGATGAAGGTCGGAGTAAAAAACTATGCTAAGATTTGGCCATGTGGACAAATCTAAGGATTTTTTTGAAAGTGAACTTTGGGAAATTCCTAAATTCACTACTATGTTATATAGCTTATTTTCTCGTAACAAGTCAAACACCTAATTGAGGTGTTGTAGATGCTCTTCTTAAGAAACATTGCACACGAGAATGTCGTTGAGAAAAAAAATAACAAACTTGCGCAGATATGGTCTCAAGAACCTATCCATAAGTGTCATGTGAGTAGTTGGCCCATTGGCGGAGCCGAAGGGCAAAACAAAAAATTCATAGTCTCCAAACCGTGTTTGAAATGCAGTCTTGGGTATATCCGCATGCCTTATGCGTACTTGAGGATACCTTGACTGTAAGTCTATCTTTGTAAAGATACCAAATAGCTCATCCACTCTTGGCAAAGGGTACTTGTTCTTAATAGTGACCGCAATCAATAACGTATGTAGAAAGATGAAATAGAAAAGGCAAAACAATTGGAACACTCGCCTCTAAGCTTTGTATCAAGGACATGAGTTTTTCCTCTATGTAGAAGGGTAATCTTTTTGTTGTAATCATCTACTATAGCATGCACCTTGTAGCACCATGGGATATCCAATAACACATCATACAACTCAAGTGGCACAATGTGAATGTGCAGACGAATCTCTCCTAAAATGGAAGTAATAGGCTCTAAATGATTTAGACATGGCGAACCTACTTCACCCAACACACCATCTCCTCTGCACAAAAGTTAGACCTACCTTAGGCTTGACATTAGAGCAGGGAAAGACTTAGAGGAGCGGACTAGTGCTTGCATCAAGTAGAGATCAAGGCAAGATAAAGTGTTTCTTGCGTTGTCTTGGAAAAGGGGCTCTGTTTCTCTTTCTTTCATTTTCAACTAAACGAATGGCAGCATAAGAGTGCTTTCACTGATCTCCCAATTAAGTACAAGTTGATTGCATCTTATGTTTGCTTGTAATTAAACATTACAGTCTAATTTGAAGCTATCAAAAGTTCTAAAAGCAACTTTCAAAGCATCATCTGTGTCTTTTGCTACATTCATTTTCCCACAATGAGTAGTCCTGTGCTAGCCCGACTCATTGACCGCACATAAATACCCTTGCATCTTTGGTGAACTCGACACGAAGCAATCCAGGGTGGAAAATTTTGGTAGAGAAGATGATGATATCTCAAGTAGAGATGATGCAATAGATATTATATCTATTTGATTCTTTTATTTAGCATCAACAACAACTTACTTATAAGCAATTTGGTTAGGATAGGCTCTTGGGTCGAAGAAAAGCAATACTTTTTCGTCCCTAACTTTGCTTCAAGCTATGCATAATTCCATGGCATTTTTGTTTAGCTGATCACCAATCAATTCTAAGACAAGTCTTACACTGGGCTCTATGGCTTCTTTCCTTTATGCTCTGAGTTGTCATCCTTATCTTGTGGCTTTTTTTTGTGGGGCATTCATCTAAAAAATGTCCCTCCTATTCACAAATGTAACATTTCTTGGCTTCTATTAGAGCTTTTTTTTCTTCAAAAGGTTCGCCAAAAAAGTCCCTTTTTTCTCATTGTCTTCGTCCTGAAGAAGGTTTTAATAGCTTCTTGGAATTTTCAACTACATCAGTGGAGGGTTTCTTTGTGGGAGGCACAAAAGGCTTTGCTGCAACGTTGCCCTTAGCTGAAAATTGTGTACCTTGGGAGTCGCTCTTGTTGTTATTAAATCCATCCGAATTTTCTTTTGACAAATTATTGGCCACCATCACATTCTCAATCAACTATGCCATATTCATGACATTAGTCTTTGCATAGAAGTGCCTGATTCCCTTGGGCAATCCACAAGAGTACTTCTCAAGCTGTTCTAGCAATGGCACAAACCTACACAAGCTTTTTGGTAACAATGTGACTCAAAACCACTTATTGTACTTCCAGCTTCTCGCAATTTACTACATTTAATTTGTGCCATGCTATCATCACATACACTTCAAAAGTGTTTGTAGGCGACAATTGTGAAAAGTTGTTTGAATTGGACCCATGTTGCAGATGCTTGCCCTTGGTCAACAGTGCGGTCCACCTTTGAAGTGCATTTCCTTTCAAAAAAGTGGCATCAAACCATTGTATGAATGTCCAAGCCTTCAATTCGTCCTCTTCCCTTGAAAGTTTCAAACAACACTTAGCGCCCATTGTATAGTCACTAATTAAAGGCTCAATTCGTTGGTTCTCTCTCTCTCTCTCTCTCTCTCTCTCTCTCTCTCTCTCTATATATATATATATATATATATATATATATATAGCGTATTCCCTCTTTCTTATTGTACGCTTCTGGATCGTCGACGGCCTTTGACATGGTCTCATTGCATCTCAAAATGCTAGCATTTCTAAGTGTTGATGTTGGCTGATAGCGTTTGAGGCTCCCACCTTTGCGTTGTAGAATGCTGTTGAACGAGGTAGTTGGGAGAACAGTCCAAACGCAAACGCAATTGCATGGAGTGGAGCTGTACAAAAGAAAGCATATTAAGATGCTGTGGACTCGGGCTCTTATGACCTTGCGATAGCCTTCTTGTGCGAGTCTAAGACGCCTATGACCAGCGGTTGTGAGTTGGTGGTTTTAGGCAGCGTTTTCTAAGTGGAACGCATGAGGCAAGGGAAACAACACTTGCCCTTGGTGCTGTTTGTGGCAGCATTCTAAAATGCTGGAGCTTGTGGAGTCTCTTCTTGCAGTGCGTATGGAAATGCTGAGAGTTTTGCATGAAGTGGAGGCATTGTTGGGTATGCGTTTTGAGATGCCAATGCAGATTTATTGGGAGGCAAGAACCCCTGGTGACGGCTCATCTTCAGACATTCTGAAGCGCAAAGGAAAAGTGAGCCGTCAGTACAATGCTCCTCTGATTGGCATGTTCTAAGTTTAAGTCTTAGCGTGCGTTCTGCACGGCTAAATAGGTGGAGTTCTCCTGGAGACAAAGGCAATCACGGCATGGGTTCCCACATGGCCTCGACACCAATGAAGGCAATTGAAGATCAATACCAAAATCAACTAATGGCTATGGAAAGTGGGTCAGCTAATACTCAATTAATTGTCTCACCACAAGTGGAGTCCTCAAGGGAGATGAAGATGCTTTGTCTCACTTAAGAATGTGAATCCAAAGGTAAATGTAGGAGCTCACAAGAGGAAAAATGCAAAGGTAAGCTTGACAGAGATAGCTAGGATAAAGATTCGATATGAGAGACCAGCATGGCACACATGGCAGTGGCGCATGATGCCAAATTTCTAGTCAGGTGTCTCTTGTTGTGGCTAGCTTCAACTAGGGAGAGGCTTGTGAGTGATAGAAGAGGCAAACAATGCTCCCTACAAATGATTTGGACCCATGTGTTGGAGTTCAAGTTATTGGTGTAACAATGTTTGAACGTGTGCGTCAAAGCTCAATGCACATGCATCTCACAAGGAACCAATGAGACATAAACAAAGCACTATGGATGTGTATGTCAATCCATTTGTTGTTGGGCAGATTAAGGATAGGATGTGTTCCAAAAGCTCGTTGTCTAGGAAAGTTTGGACATTATGTGTTCACAATTTAGGAAGGGGGACTCTTGGACATAGTGTGGTCTATAGCTCAATTTTCTATGTCGGGAAAATGGTGCTCAAGATGTCATTCCTCTAACATAAACAGTTGGTGGTAGCATAACTGAGGGGTATCTAGTAGAGTGATCAGCTCTTGGGGTGTCCATAGCAGCTTCTTCATTGACTTGGTCTTCCTACATATGTCCACTATGACCTGCAGAGAGGATGTTAAAGTTATAGCATCTCAAGTGAATGGACCAATGTGATCCCAATATTTTTATTGGCTTTAGGCATTTATTTTACTTATCTGTCAAAGTGTTGGGTAGGGAAATTTGCCGAGGGGGTACTTAAGGCCCTTGAAATAAGAAACCCCTAGCCTCCATTGTGTAATCACTAATTTATTGCCCCATTGATTGGATCAATAGACTCTCTGTCTTTTTCTTTCTCTCGCATATTCTCTCCCTTTCTCGTTGTATGATTCCGCATTGTCAACTTTGACAAGATGATCCCCTCCAAGAAGAGGTCGAGAGATGGCCACTTTCAAGACTCTTTCAAGATTTTAAAAAAAAGGTTATTGGTAAGGGAGGAGAGAGGACGAGGGTAGAACTTCCCAGCCTCTCCCCTAGGATTCGCCTATAGCCCCATGACCGAGCCATCGTTGCTTTCCCGCACCACTAGTGCTACAATGAGGCACTCCATCCTACGTCTAATCACCATGTCGAGCATCTTGGTCATTGGCCTCGTAAGCAGCAAAGCACAACACAAAGATCCTCGACATGAATCCTTGAAGAATATACCCTTCTAGAACCAACTCGTTTTACTCAACTTGCCTTGAAACATTTCAAATGGTTCTAAAATATCTTTAATGAAACTTGGATTGAAACACCCCTTAATTATTTATGTGACACTAGTGTCACATGCACATCTAACCCTATGTGTACGTGGACAAGTTGATCTCACTTCTAGGGTTTAGGAAGCATAGGAAGTGTTCTCGCAAACTTGTGAGCTTGTATGTGGGTCGTGCATATCTAGGTAGTTAGAGTAGCTGCATACCCTCTGATTGCACAACCCAGGATCATTAACATCATGACACAATGCCCATAGCATGAGCATTTCTTGACCAATAAGACCAACGTTTTGGTGCTGCCAGCCTTAGTGTTTTCAACTATCTAGAACAATGTTTTCAGCTCAAGGGATCAACATTTTCTACCCACAAGCCTTGCGAGAACCCGCAACAACCATTTGCAGATCCTCGTCTATTTGCCCATCTACACCTAGATCAGCCTAGCGTTTTCAGTTTAGCAGATATCAGCTTAGTGTTGCAGATTCAGTCCAGATCATCTAGCGTTTTTTCATTTCAGCCCTTGCATGAGACGACGGTTGCAGATCAGTCCGCAGTACCACCACAATAGCATATCCACTTCAGAAGTACATAGCATTCTCAGATTTCATCCTTGACCATGTTGTCGTCATCATCGACATCGTCATCGTCATCGTCGTCTTTTTTGTCGTCGACATCATCATCAAGTACCATAACATCTAGAAGCATTGTACCAGACTTTGTGCAATCTAAAGAAAATACCTCTCTAGCAATAGAGAGGGGGGCCCTTGGTGGGGGGTTTGGGACTCCATCTGGTGTCATCTCTCTCTCTCTCTCTCTCTCTCTCTCTCTCTCTCTCTCTCTCTCTCTCTCTCTCTCTCTCTCTCTCTCTCGCACACTCACTCATAGTTTGTATTCCACTCTTGTGTCTGGTCATTGCACATTCTCTCATTAAGTCAAGAAAGGCTCTCCCTTCCTGTCAGTAAAAGGAACCTTAAGCACCACAGATCACTCAACCTGAGCCATACATCATCATTCACTTCCTTCGCACATTTCATTGGTATCAGAGCTTAGCGCTTTGGCAGTGTTAGATATCATCACTCAAGAAAAGAACCACAAGAATTCTTTTTTGCTTGTTGTGGTCTCACATAACCAAGATCACTTGGGCGTGTCAATCCATGATGTGTGTTTTTGAAGAGTGGCATGTAACCCAAGGCTTATCCATCCTCTCCGCGTTCCTCTTTTCCACTCATTAAGAGCGGACCTTGCACTTAGCAGCATGCCAATCGACGTGAGGTGGGAAACAACAACCTTGGTGTGAGTGCAACACTGCCAAGGGGTGCACCTTAGGAAAAAATTGAGCTTGGGTAAGAGAAAAGCCTTCTTAAACGCAAATTGCAAGCCAAGAACGTCAAGAACGTCAAGAACCTCCATAACCTCAAGAACCCAAGAACCCAAGAACCTAGGAGAACCCCAAGTCTTCAAGAACTCAGTGCATGATCATCACCCGGAGCAGAATGGATACTTTGCGTAAAGGTGATGGGAGTGGAGTTGGAGAAGAAGATGTTTCTACACCAGAAGAATTGTTCCCCAATCTTCCCTCATCCCCATCTACGCCAGGGATTGTACCAAATCATATAGAGTCTTTGGTCAAGTCGATGATGGAGATGATGCTACAACAAGAGACTCAATGTGCTGCCATCGATCGAGATTGCAAAGATAGAAGGGAAAGTATGGAGTTTGGTGATCAAGTACGTAAAGCCCAATGAATAGCGCCCGAAGAGAAGCGCACGCTGCTATGGAGTTCAAGCGAGAGGCACAGAGAGACCAACGCATGAAGGAGTTGGTCCTACAGGTACTCTCCTCAAAGTCCGAGCCACTCAAGGAGGTTGGCGAGTTATCAGGTAGCAAAAGTAGAGACAAAGATTCCAACAATCCAGTCACTGAAAAGTCGACGTTTAGTTAGTATGATGGGTAAGATGGATGCTTCTTTGATTCATTCTTGGTTGCATCAATTTAATGCTTACTTTGTGACTATCAAAAAAGCAAGTAACAATAAAGTTTTCACTGCTGCTCTCTATAATCCCATCTTCCTCTTTTTCTCCTGCTCTTTCCTTTACTTCTCTTGCCAAAAAATCCTCTTCTTCAAATTCCTTCAAGAGCCCCCTCTTGCTCGAGCGATCCGCCTTCTCATAGGCCAAAAAGATTACCTCCTTTTTCTTTATTCATCCTCGAAGTTCATGCCTTTCGTCAAGAGAGGCAACTTGGTTGAGAGAGGGACAGAGAGATCTCAGTCGAGAGAGGGAGAGAGTTCTTGGTCAAGAGAGGGAGAGATATCTTGGTTGAGAGAGGGAGATAGTTCTCCTCGCCTTGCCTTGCCCTCTTCCTGGTTCAACCCTAACTCCCTCGTTCATGCAACAAAAAAACCTCTTGTTCGCATTTGTGCCTCCTCTTGTTTGCCAAAAGTTACTTTTTCCTTTTTCTTGTTTGCTTGTCAAGGCGACGTGACAAGCCTCCTCATAACGTGGCAGCCGGGGTTGAGACCTGCAAGAAAATTGGCACCGTTAGTGCCGAATAGAGTTGCCATGTCTTGCTCGTCAACGTTTAAGCCAGAGTTATCGGGGAACACCCCTACGAAGGCCTGGAACACCGGAACAACGTTCCGGCCAGCTGCAAGTGCCCAGAACGGCCCAGAACGGCCAAGCGTTCCGACAGACCAGGGAACACCGTAACGGCAGGGGGGAACGGGGCCGGAACGGTAGCAATGGTAAGAAAGCATAAAGGGGCAGATTTTGGGTTTGTGTTTTTCCTTATAAATTGCTTCCCCCCTCACCCCTTTCCTTCCCAAATGCAACAAGCCTCAAGGCTCTCTCTCTCTTCCTCTACCCTCGCGCTCGGGCCTCAAGCTCTCAAGCTCTCTCTCTTGGGCTTGCCCTCAATTGTCAAGGCTTCAAGCTCTCTCTCCCTTTGTCTCAAGAAGTGAAGCCTCTCTCAAGCTCTCTATCTCAAGCATGCATTGTGTCTGTTGTGAACGTACTATGACCGCGCATCACCACACGATGCAATCAAGCCATAATAAGGTGGAATGGTATGTTTTTTGTGAGTATTAGAGTCAAAGGACTCTAACACTACTTGTATTCAAAGTTCAAAGTTCAAACACATAACGCTAAAAATCGCATTATTTGGGTGTCTTTTAATGCCACCCGTTCCGCGCCGTTCCCGTTTTGGACCCCTTGCTGTCCCCGTTCCGCGTTCCGGGTAACTATGGTTTGAGCACCACACAAGCCACCACGAGCACTGTTCTCTCTCCCATGCATCCTCGTCTTCGCTGCTTTGCTCAATTTCACCTTCTTCTTTTGTTTTTTCTTTTCAGACATTAACCTCTCCTCTTCACTTAATTGGGTGGGCGGCCATTCGGTGGGCCTTTGGGCGGTCTGCTCCCTTTTATAGGCATCTAGAACACCACTGACATAAGCATCATTAGAATTAGCACCCAAGTCCAACCATAGCTAGCATATTCAGGGTTGCATTATTCGTTATTCGACATTTGTTTTATTCTTGAATAATGGTCGATTAATACTTTTCAAAGATTTATTTGCGCATATTATTCGCTACCTTGTCAACTTTATTCAAAATAATGTTTTACTACTTACATATCAATCGAAAAACTATCGATCAATATTGTATCGATCAAAAGACTATCGATCGATAGGTATCAATCGAAATAGTATTGATCCATAGTATCGATCAAAACAGTATCGATCGATTTTGAAATAGTATAAAAAGCCCAAATTTACGTGTTTTAAATACAATTCCCTTCACCACAGTGTCAGGTTACCCCTGACATAGAAAGGTTGGATTGTCAACTTAAAAAATCCTTTGATTTTTTAAGAAATAGATTATTTTTAATATTAAAACATTAAACATTAAAAAAATGGATAGATTTGTATCATCTATAATTCTAAGCAATAGAAGTTATTCTTAACTCTATTGTTTTTGTATAAATAAATAATTCTAAGCAGTAGAGGCTATCTTTTTAGCTATAGTGTCTTAGTGCGAATGTATAATTCTAAACATTAGAGGCTATGCTCTTAGCTCTATTTGTTTTAGAATAGATAAATAAATAATTCTAAGCATTAGAGACTATTTTTTTAGCTATAGTGTCTTAGTGTGAATGTATAATTCTATAGTGTCTTAGTGTGAATGTATAATTCTAAACACTACAGGCTATACTCTTAGCTCTATTTGTTTTAAAATAGATACCAAAAGTGATATTTGATGGTTAAAATCTATCATAGCTATAATATGTGCATATATGTAGTGTTAATTCATACATTTTGGAACATATCATTCACTAGGTAGATAAGACAAGTAGGATCTTTTGGTTGTCATGAACAAATGTTCTTACCTCCATAAAGACATAGAATAGGTCCACTTAGCGCCTCTTGGTTGTTATGAGATGATTCTCTTACTTCCAAGTGAGGTTTAAGCTATGAAGTAGGATTCACTTGGTTGTTATCGAGCTTATGCTCAAGAGGACGTGCGAGCTAGCCAAGGACCTTCAATGGGAACAATGAGAACATAGAAAATTCCTTAAACTTTTCTAAATGGTGCCATGGGAGGGATGGATGCAAGTCCCGAGACATCCAGCAGAGCCGCTACGCCTGGGACTCTACGCGCCGCATTCGCTCAACATGACATGCTCGAATTGCATCTAAAGTGGACACAAGTCTTCATGGCCTATGGAATCCCATTTAATGTCATAAGAAATCCTATTTTCAAAGATGCACTAATGTCAACTGCAAAATAAGGATTCATCTGTTCTGATTATACTAAAATGCGAACAGAGTATGTGGACAAAGTTAAGAGCAGTACAGAAGCGATTCTTAAGAAAACGATGCTTGACTTTGTTCTAGTGTTTGGCTGTACCATAGTGCTTGACGGATGGACCAGCTGTCAGAAAAACCATTGATCAATGTCATGGTAATTTGTCCCAAAGGTGCAATGTTTTTGGAGGCCATTGATACTTCAATGAAATAGAAGACATCTCTCTACTTGACAAAGGTATATGAGCGAGCTATCGCTCGACTGGGTGGACCGAAGATAGCTATTGTTATAGATAATGGTTCCAACTACCAAGGAGCGGGTTTAGCCATTATGGAAAAGTACTAAAAAATTACATGGCTTGGATGTGCAACACACACCCTAAATTTACTCCTAAAGGATACGGACAGATTATCATTCATAAAACAGGTCCTTATTGACGCCAATCACGTAGTCAAGTTTATACGGGAACATCAGTTTACATATGCTTTATTTCGCTCCAAGTCTCCGAATAAAGCACTTTAAATTTTCTATGCCACACGATTCGCTACAACATACTATGTTTTGAATGATCTCATCGAAGTGCGAGCGGCTCTTACAGAAACTGTTGCAGATCACCGTTGGGAGGCTTGGCTCACCAAGTATCCAAGCCATTGCAAAGAAACTAAAAAATGTGTGCCTTGGTGCAATCTCATCTCTTTTGGTGGAACATTGACAAACTTGTTGGGGTTAGTAAGCCCTATGTGGAACTACTAAGGGTTGTCGACACAAATAAGTTTGTCATTGGTAAGGTTTATTGGATCATGTCTGAGTTGCTGCATCAAACCAAAGAGTACAAGCACTACAGTGCAAGGAAGAGAACACAGATCGTGCAACTTGTGGAGAAACGATGGGCTCAAATACAAACACCATTGCATGGTGTTGCATTTGTCTTCGATCCAAAGTTTCAGATGAACGCGCAAGCTTTGGGAAATCTTTCAACAAAGAGGTAATGAGAGACTTTAGAAACGTCTGCTCGTAGTTGTTGCCAGGCGACCATGGCATGTATGCATTCCAGTAGAGGGTGGATTATGCAAATAGGGAAGGAACTTTCGAAGATCCCTGGGTTCTTAATAGCATAAAAAGTTTTTTAGGCCCAACATGGTGGAAAGAATATGGAGGAGACGTAGTTGAGTTACAACACATGGCGACCAGAGTACTTTTGGTCACGGCATCCAGTAGTAGCTGTGAGCGCAATTGGTCTTCTTATGACTTTGTGCACTCAAAGCGCAAAAATTGCTTAAGTCTTGCTCGTGCCGCAAACCTTGTGTACGTCTTTTGTAACATGTGTCTCATTCATGCACCCACAAAGATAGTCACATGGGCGACCGAAGTACACTTTGGAGTGCTTCACACTCATGAAATGGTGGTGGAACATAGGTGTAGCGATGATGAGATGGAGTGGGAAGTGGCTTCAGAATGTTCAGACAATGAAGAGGTTGATGACCTGGTGCCTGTGATAGATGGCAAAATGTAAACATCTTTTCATGATAATGTAGCTACTCTATCTCACTCTAGCTCATTATTGAGCTAAATATCTCACTTTTTTCAATTAAGAGCAACATTCACACCTTAAGACAATGTATAAGTCTTCTCCATTAAGTTTTTTTCAAGTATTAAGGGGAGTTCGCATAAACATAAGGATTGAGGATATGATGTGGCAACCAATTAAAATAACATTAACACATCCTAAACAAAATGACATCTACAAACCAAATTCTCAACAAAGTCATCAATTAGCAACTCCAAAACAAATTCATTACCATAAACATAGAGAGAATACAATGCGTCTAGGTATATTTTTTAGTCGTATAGCAGACATGCAGACTTCACATTGTGAAGTTTTCATCCGAGTTACGACGAGTTGATATTGTGCTAATTCTTTCAATATTTTGTGGTGCGTATGCCCTATCAACTACCTCATTTTTGTGTTAATTTTTTCGATTTAATGCTTCTTTTAGTGCCAGGCTTCATTATGGCTGAGTCTGCCCTTGATCTCTGGAGAAACTCAATACGCTGAACTTTGTGTTGATGTATGCTCATGTTGTGTGTGTGTGTGTGTGTGTGTGTGTGTTGTGTGTTGTGTTGTGTTTGGGAGCATATGTTAGTACCTAGGTCTACACCCACTATTGGACACTAACGATGTTAGTGGGGATGTCGTGGTATTTAGTCAATACTATGTATGATGGAGCTGATGGTTATATTGTCTTGTGGGTGACTACCATGGGTTTGTACCTTGCACTTTCCTTTAAGGGTGAATCTGGGCTTATCCTGGATTCATCTAGGTATATAGAGACAATACAATGAGTCTCAAAAAAGGATGGGATAATTTTCCATTAAAATTTCGAACTACATTCTACAATGTCCTTTAAAAAACTATGATATCCACCGCTTCGTTAAGATTTACGGTCAGTGCTTCCTCAAGCAGATATGCATTCAATGCTTCCTCAAGCATATCCACCATTTCTTGAATATTTGCCTCGTGACCTGGTCCTGCCTCCTCAGGCAAGGGAGAGAGAGGACCATATCGCGCTTCGTATCTGGCAAGTTTTTGTGATAAAACAACTTCTTCTACTTCTTTGGCTGCCAACTTCTCTTGTAGCGAGAGAATGCTCTCTCGTTGGCTGGCTAGTGTAGCCCCCTGAGACACGATATTAATAATTTGTTCATGCTCATCTGGTAGGAGCACCACTTGCCTCTTTCGTGCAGGTGGATCTACCTCCCCATGACGTGCTTGTGCCCTTTCTTTAGCTCTCTCAAGTCCAACACTAGCGTTGAAAGGACGGTCTATCCAAAGGACGCGCTTCTTCATTATATCTTGCGCGAAGACTTGTTGGATGAAGTACATGGCAACTTGATTATTATTAGGTAGACTGAGCTCCTTTTGGATGAAGCATAGAAGCAACACACGTGCAAGTCCTTTGTGTTGTAAATCTGAGATTTTCAATGGTGCCATTGCCTTGGCACGACCTGACCCCCTGAACAGTACGTTTTCCACAAAAATGTAGGGACAACACTTGCGTACGTCCTCCAATTCATTGGTTCACCCTCCAAACCCTCGGGCTCTATAGTCTCGACAAAGAATAAGGAGAGATCTTGAGCCCCATAACGCAGGCTCTCCTCTCTGAGGATGAGTTGAGACTCCTCGTGGTCGAGCTCACTGTCGGCATTGGGAGGAGCGTATGGGGCTGCCATTTCCTGTGGAATCATACAATAAGAAAATATGAGATCGAAACGATAGATACACATTAATTAAAAAACTACAATAGATAATACAATCAATGTTCAACTTACACAATTTTGAAATCACATCTCTCTCATCACTTTGACAACACCAATATAATAAAATAGCATGAAATTTCAAGACAATGGACATGAGACAAGACAAAACTGTTTCATTGCAAAGTATAGACACATTCTCAAATTACAAGGTATAATTTCAATCATTGGATGGCCCCAGGCCTGCACTATCTGGGAGCATGCGACCAACACGCTTAATGCCTTATAACATGCTGAGGAGATCATTCGAGGACTTGCAGCACTAGGTGGGATTGGGAGATAAACAAGTGCGCAGGACTTCTTGAAGGCATCTGAGGAAAGCGATATAATTTGTGTCATCATACTTACTTAAATATTTAAGGAGTTCTTGAACGAATTTACAAAGGGAGTAGATATCTTGGTTGCGTGTGTAGACTGAGGATTTACATTCGGGAGCCACCCACCAATATCTCTTGCTCTAGGTTTCCCTTGTCGATAGGAGAAGATCTGGCAACTTCGAATGTGTTCTTTGTGGGGAACAAGGTTGCGCTACCCCAATCACATATACCCACATATACTCCAGCCCAACCAAAATGCAGCAAGATATTACTTCCATGAACATCATTGTGAGTGATTTTGCGTGCACAAAGATGAAGGTTCGGAGCAATCCATTAATGATAGGCCATATATTCTGCTTGACTGCTTCAATGATCCCCTTGACGTCTTTGAAACCCTTGCTCATGGCACATTCTTCACCTCCTCTTAGAGTCTCTCTAGCCAGTGGTTGAGGATTCCACCATTCCACATCTTGAAGATGAGGGTGGGAGCTCGCATGTAGCGTGTCTTGCCAATTCCAGAGTAGCAATGATTCCACTATGAGTGATATTCATATCGTGGCCTCATGCAGAACTATGTCATTTGCACTCTTTTGGCCATCACCCTTGACTAGCTTGTCGACGTAAAATTCATATGTGAAGGTCTCATGATTGACTTTCACCTTTGTGACCATGTTGTATCTACCTTCTCCAATGCTTGCAATGCATTCAATGCGCATCATGATGAGGTTGCATGGGTCTAAACTTCCCATGTTGGGCGGCATTGGACATTGCAAGAGATTGGTATTTTCGAAGTGACAGGCACTTCGGGTACATCCTTGGGCTCTTCTACGCGCGGTCTCTTTCCCTGTTGCTTCATGCTTCTATAGAGGACCTCTACTTCCTTCATGTTGTCTATGAAGCCAGACTTCCCTTTAATTTTCTTGTCAAGGGTTTGTGCAACTCTGCAAACTTGCCCTACGATTTGGCTCACGTTGTGGCCAAACTGACCACCTGTGAGGACTTCAATCCCACTTGAAGCACTACAAAATTTTGCAACTAGTGCTGCATATGTAGCACTACATAACTCATCCAAAAATGATTTGCGAGGACTCTTGCAAGACTTCTTGGAGGCGATCACTTCGTAATTCACAAAGATGAGTGCGCTCAACTTTCGTTATCTTGCCTATAGTACCCATGATGTGCGTAGAAGTTAAAACTAAGAAACAAAAAATTATAACTTCTCATCAGTATAACTATATACTGACATGTAATGCAACACATTTTAGTCATTCTTTGCAACCTATATACGCAACACAACCATGAAGCAATCACCCTAAACCCTAAACCACAAGTCCACTTGAATGTAATTATGATTAACATACACAAGAACGGCCACACGATTATGCATGATGTTAATTATGATTTTTTATATCATTCAAAAATATGTTGTAATTTTTCGAATCAAAAACCTCGCATGTATAAGATGCTATCATTAGGAATGTGATGAAATCATACAAGTACACACTATTTTACAAGTTACAAAGAACAACGTAAAGTGTGGTGTCACGTGTGTGCCCCTCTCATTGTAAAGATATAAGCAAATCCTAAGCACCAAACGCAGGGGTTTAATTCCCGTTGTAAGAGCAAAGGATAAATGTTCGATCTAGATGCCGAGAACGATCACACTTTAAAAATCAATAGCTCATCAGATAATGGTTTTTTTTCCACAAATCCTGTTTGAGAGAAACTCCTCCCGTTGTAAGAACCGAAGATCGTGACGCAGGGTTAAAGATTACACTTTTCTCATTATACAGATCTACAATCTAGATCTACGAACCATGTGGTCAATACTACATTAAAAAGTGTATAGCTTAATGACTCACTAGATAAAAAATTTATTCACACAAATCGTGCCTAGGAGTAACTTCTTCCATTCTAAGAACCAAGGCTCAGACGCAGGAAGAAGTATGATTTTTTGTAATCACACATTTCATTGGAGCTTATTTTACCTAAAGCATCGTACAAAGTAAGAGTGCCGTGAGACATATCAAACAAATGCACGTGCTATCTAATGGTCTCCTAAAACACGGTACAAAGTATGAGTGCCGACAAGCATGTCAAAACAATGTACGGTGTTATCTAAATTCCTAGAACATTGACTCAAGTAAGAGTGTTGCAAAGCATATCAGAAGGAGATTCAATGTTTTCTATAAAAAAATCTAGAGTACTATGGGAGTAAGATATAAAATCAGACAACCCACAGTAATTTCTATACCCTTAATTTTAAATCGTTTATGTGACTAAGAGGTCTCGAAGTCGTATCAAAGACGCATACAGTTATATAATCACGTGAAAATAAAATTTAATTACTTTTTATAAAAACGCAATCGTGAAGAGAAAAGATGCTCACCAATACGCGAGCCTGACCTGCTCGAAAAATGATTGCAACCTGTGTGAACTAAGGAGAGAGCTAGAGAGAGAGAGAGAGAGAGAGAGAGAGAGAGAGAGAGAGAGAGAGAGAGCTCTACAAGCGATCTCGATCTACAACATATCGAAGAGTGACGTGTTTTTCTTTTAATGGAGAACTACTGTATCGATCGATTTCAGTATCGAGCGATATAATGTCGATCGATATTGTTTCGATCGAAAGACTATCGATGGATAAGATATCGATTGAAAGAATAGAAATTATTCAAAAATACCACGTATATATGAGAATACGCGAATAATGAGGATTTATTGGGTGTAAATTGCATTATTTGGTCGAATAAATTCAACTTTGAGAATATTTTTCAAGTAAATGAGGAACCTTGTGCAGCTTTTGCAATCTCCATAATGATTAGCATCATCATCCCCTCTAGCTTCATAAGCATCACAAGTCTCTGAACAATGTGTACCTGTTGTATTGGATACATTCATGCTTGGGTTTTCTACTTGGTCATGGAAAATAGCTTTAGCCTGTAAATATTCACCCATAGTACCCTTAGGAAAATCACCCTTCAAAGCCTCAACATTCATCTAAAGCATAGGAGTTGCCTCCTCATGCAAGCCATGCTTAAGTATAGAAGAAAAATATCCTTGGATAACTTGCTTACAATTAGCGCGATCTAAATAATCTTCATACTCATCATTGTTTTCCTCTGCTTCCTCATCTGCATCCATGTTCCTTAATTCATAGGCTTCACAATCGGATAAAACAGTATCAATAACTTTTTCTTCATCTTGTCTAGAATCATCAACACCCATTAGTATGTCTTCAACAACAATTAGCGACACCTGTAGCTCTTCAGACACACCATATGATACTAATGGACTAACCTGCACTTCGTCAAGCACTACAGATTTATATGGAATACATATGTTTTTATCCAGGCAATCATCTTCAACCAATTCGTTGCTCATAGATTAATACGAACAATGCAAAGGTTGTACCAATATCCCTCTAAACAAGAGTTTCCCTCACAAGAAGCATCAAGTTTAGGCTCCTCGCATGCATCACCACCAGAGAGAAAACTTTAGAAATGTCATCTTGCTAACGTATTTCAACTGTTGTACCTGTATCCAGTGCTTTGGAACAAGTGCATGATCCATCATAGGCATATATACATCATGCATAATAGAAATAGTACTTAGATCATGATCTCCTTCACTAGTATTGAACAAAGCCATAAATATGATACACACTATGCTCACCACTGGATCTGTTGTAGATGGTAGCGATGCATCCCTCCTGACACTATGCGAGTTTTTTTACTTGCTAATACCCCCTCGTGAGACTGTGTGAACTATATAACATCCTCCCTAGCATCATATGAAGAATCATGTGAAATCAATTTACCCAATTTAGCATAGACAACGTCCACTATGTTGGCATTATCTTAAAGATCCTTGACACCTTGTACATCAATTTCATCATCATGAGCTCACCCTATGTATCTTGAGGCTGTATAGCCTCCCCCTCAAAGACTCCTACTTTATATAAGGCATCTCCAAAACCCAGCTTTTCATACACAACTTTAACTATATCTTCATCATTAGCTTGTAAAAAATTAGCATCTTATAGAATACACTCATTAATCACAGCCCGTAATTTTCATTCTACTTGTTCTCGGATATTTGATTAGGTTGGTAGGCTTGATGTATATCTTCCATCATGCTCATCACTTACCTATATAATAGCTTCTTTGAAATAATTCCAATTGTGATCGCAGGCTTCTGTAAGCTCTTGAATGTGCTCCTTCAATCTGAACTCACTAAGTGCTCAAAGGATCTAATCATTAACTCTTATGGTATCCCGCTAGACTTAGCTTCCTACTCATAGCTCTCTAGCTAGCCCTGTGGATCATAACCATCAAATACTCGCCTTTCTTCGTACATTGCATCTAATGGTGCATCCACAACTTCATCCATTTGCTTCTTCGTCTTCATGGATTCCACTTAAGCAAAGAACCTTGGACCACCTGGAGCATCGTCAAAAAATCTAGAACTGTTCCCATCAACACCCTTTACAATAAGCTCTTCAATCAATTTCATCATTTGTTCTAGATTCTCCATCTGTACCTCCCACCCCAACTCGTTTCGCATCGGGCCCACGAGGTATGTTGGGGGATATGTATTCAAAAGGTGAGCTAGGAAGGCATGGAGCCTCTCGCTGTGAGAGGTGTGAGAGGGAGAGAAAAATAGACACAATCAATGTAGACAAAGCTTAAACACTTGAATCTAGCAGCTTGAACAAGATTCCAAAGCTTGCTTATCCAAAGCGGATTGTTAAGAGCACTGTTACTTAAATTAAGTGTTAATTGAGGATTTGAAGCTCCTTACAACGGGTTAACCCAACTTAATTCAGGTGATAATAAAGAAAAAACCTTTAGTGATCTTGATGATGATGGTGTTGATGATGATGATAGAGTTCTCCTCCACAACGCTCCTTTGTCTTCAATTATTCCTCTTCCTCATGTCCATTCATCTTCTTCTTCTTCGAGAGTCTCCTCTTGCTCTGGAGATTCCCCCCCTTTGATCGAGAGAAAAACCTCCTCTAACTGTCATCAAGAGCTCTCAACAACTCCTTTTTTTTTTTCTCTCCAGTGCCTCCAATTACCGAGGGAGTTCTCTTCTTCTTCTTGCTTTCCGTCCAATCCACGCTTTTCACCACTGGCTTTCTCTTCCTCGTTCTTCAATCCTCAAAATCACGAGCTTACTTCACCTTGCTTGTGTGTGTGTGTGTGTGGGGGGGGGAGAGAGAGAGAGAGAGAGAGAGAGAGAGAGAGAGAGAGAGAGAGAGAGAGAGAGAGAGAGAGAGAGAGAGAGAGAGAGAGAGAGAGAAAATACTCCTCATCCTCGCCTTCCCCTGCTTCAACCTTATCTCTCATCTCCTTCATTTTTGCAATACTATGCTTCAACCCTTCTGTTCATGCAACCCTCGCTTCTCCTTTTGTTTCATCCCCCGTCATTCAAAGTCCCTCCCCACTCTTCTATATTTGGCTCTTTTTTTTTTGTTTTGGTTCACGTCGTCTTGTGACAAGGCGCGGGAAGCCCCATATGATGAAACGGAAGCCCGGCATGAGACTTGCACAAAAATTGGCTTTGATGATGTCGAATAGAGTCGATGGTGCAGCTAAAGTTGGTCGAACCTGGCGGGTGTTCTATGCCAGGCCAAGACAGTAATCGAGTGCAGTGCAGAAGGCTAGGGCAGGTGCCAAGGCCCTTGGCAGCCAAAGAATAGCGGGAAAGTATGGCTGATGCGGGTTTTTAGGCCAAAAGGCTGCAGGATGGTCCAAATGGGATGGCAGGTCAAGGTGTCCAAAATGCCAAGACAAAGCTCTAGGATGTAGATTTCAGCGTGCTCTAGAAGCCGGTCCAGACGACTCGTCAAACGGAGCCCTGGTGCTTAAGATATAGCGATTTAAAGAAAGAGTGTGTTGCAGATCCCCGACGGACAGGGTAGCTGGGGACAGGTGGCCCGGGTTGATGTCAGTGTATATGTGTGTAGTGCTCGAGTTGTGGAGCATGCCTGTCTTCTCGGATTGCGAATCAGAGCTCTGGTTAGCAATTTATGGTCTGTTGAAGATTTTCCAGGGGCCGGGTCTGAGCCTACTTGCATGCATTGGAAGATGTGCCATCTTTCATTTTTTGAGCCTCGTCAAGGCTCTCAGTGGAAGTATGAGTCATGCGGAGCTAGCACGAATTGACGGCGCGTCAATCGGATGCTTGATTGGCCAGATGAAGTTAAGACAGTGACAAGAGAAGGTGTGCAGGTAATTTTTCAAGTTTTTGGCCGCCTTGGATAGCAAACTCCGGGGAATCGGAATGGAGAGGTGTTGGCACGGCCAGGGACCGGCAAAGGGGGGACTCGACACCAATTTACGACTCGGTGATTGGATCACCTGGTGCCAATCGGCAGACAAGACAAGGGGAGGAAAGTTGATTTTACCGAGGAAGGTTTATATATATATATATATATATATTGAGGGCCTTGGAGGCTATCACAAGGGGGAGCCATTACGTGCTGCCACGTGGCATTGTAGTGAACCCATATGCGGAAATGGTCCGGACTTGGCGCCCTATCCATATGGGCTGGGGCATGCTCATTGTATTTGTATCACAAGGTTGAGAGGGAGCTTGGAGCTCCGTGCGGTGTGGGCTATGGCGGAAAGCGCCTGTGGCGCTACACAGGGCAGAGACGCCAGGTTTTGGCAGCGGCCGGTAAGGCGGGGCGGCGCAGGAGGCGCGCACCCGCGGGGGTGCAAGCAGTGGTGGTGACATGGCAAGGAAGCCGGAGTTCCTGCGGCGGCCGAAATTTTGAGGAGGAGGAGGGCAATAGCGATATCGCTATTGCCTCCCCCCCGTCTGGTAAGGGGAAGGTCCCACAGTAGAGTAGGCGAGCCAGAGGGAGAGAGATAAAGCCCGAGGGCAGCCAGATGGACAAAGCAAGGAGCAATGTAGGCCGAACAGGTTATGTTGGGTACAAATCAAAGGTGGGCAAAGTGCAAGGCCAAGTAGCCGGACAAAGGAGGACAAACAAAGGGCAGGGCCAAGAAGGCCAAGGACAAAAGAGGGATTGAAGAGAGAGAGAGAAAGGTGCAAAGCCAAGCCCAATGCAAGGTCAAAAAAGGGCAAAAGAGGAGTCGGATAGAGGAAAGGGAGAGTCAAAGTAAAAAATGGAGCAGTGTAAGGTTGAGGCCAATAGGGGTAAAAATGAAGAGATAAAAATTAAAAAATAATTAGCCTAGGGGGCAATAGCGACATCGCTAATGCCCCCCCTCCCAAGTGCAAAGAGTGAAGAAGAGAGAAATAAAGCAAAGCGGTGCCCTCCTTTCCAAAAGATACCAATTCAAGGTGCCAGGTGGACCTATTAAATTGTAAATTCTCAAATTAAAGCCCCCCCCTATAAAAGTCAAAAATGGATCAAATTGGGGGCTTTTTTCTTGGCCTTTTGAGCTGTCGTTTAAAGCCTGCAAAGTGGAGTTTTCTAGCAAGCTAGCTCCTTTGTAACTTTTGCTTGAAAATGGCCATGGTGATGGCATTGCAAGCCGGTGTATGTGTTTTCTGAAGTGCAATCAAGCCACAGTTGCCTCTCGTGTCGTTGTTTCCCCTTCCCCCTTTCTCTTTCTCCTGCTTCCATATCCCTCCTCGGTGCCGGTTGTGTGGAAGTGTGTGCCCCCTCGGACCGATGGTGTTTTGAGTGAGAGAGTGAGATTGAGTGGTGGTGTGCGTGTGTAAGGGTGGAGACAGGCATTGGTAGTAGGTGTATCTTGTGTGGTGATTGGTAGAGTGTGTGATTAGTGGCAATTGAGCAAGCGGTGGTCTGCTAGTGTTAAGTGTTTCTTTGAAGGTGTTTTCTGAGAGGATAGGGGTGCTGTGAATACCCTGAGCTATAGAGAGGCCCTTTTGTTTGTGCTGGGCGTGTTCCCCCATTGCCCCTCTCCATCGTCAGGCCCTGCTGAAGATTTCATGTTTCATGCTCGTCGGTGTTTGAGCACCACACAAGCCGCCGCAAGTACTGTTCTCTCTCCCATACGCCCTCGTCGCTACTCTGCACAATTTTGCCTTCTTTCTTTTCTAGTTTTCACACATTAACTTCCTCGATGGTCATTCGGTGGGACTTTGGACGGGCTGCTCCCCCTTTGGGCCATTTGATTTACATTTTGGGCGGCCATTGTCCTCAACCGGGTAGCCTCACCCTCAATAATACACCGCAATTGCAAGCACAACGACCAAAGCATTTTCTCGCATGGCATTTATTTTCAGTAGCCCTTGACTGTCAATGTCATTGTGAATTTCATTACCCATATCTATGTCTTGGATAGTGCCAGATGCCCTCAAGATGCAAGTATCGGTGATTGTATTTCGTTGAAGCCCTTTCCCTTCGCAGCCTGAGCCTAGCAAGAGAAGGAGGCGTCGCAAGATCAAGCAAGCGGATTTTCAGCTAGGGCGTGGCTATCCCGAGTAGAATCTGGTAAGTGACGTTCAAAATCAAAAGACAAATATTACATTTGGTCAGTTGTTAGCTTTAAATCCAAAGTTAAGAAGGCAATGGTCCACAAGTGTTAGCACCAGACTACTAAGAGCTAAAGGATTTCCAGCTAGGTCGTGGCTATCCCGAGTACAATCTGGGAAGTGACGTTCAAAATCAAAAGGCAAATATTACATTTGGTCAGTTGTTAGCTTTAAATCCAAAGTTAAGAAGGCAATGGTCCACAAGTGTTAGCACCAGACTACCAAGAGCTAAAGGAAATGTGCAAGCGGTGCAGAACATGGCTTTGAGGGTAGGTAACCCCACAGACGTTCTTCCGTTGGTGGATATGATTATAGAGAAGAGGATGCAGGTACAAGCTTACATAGACGGTGGAGCACAGGTTTGTGTCATGACGAAAGCAGCCATGAAAGAGACAGGGGTCAAGGCAGTAGTCAGGTCAAATGTGCGCATGAGGATGGTCAACCATACCAAAGCCAAGTGTCTGGGTGTGGCACAGGATGTAAAGGTCAAGGTGATGGGCATAGAGTACCTAATTGACTTCTTTGTGATGAAAGCAGGGGATAATGCTTACCCTATCATTTTGGGTAGGCCATGGATTTTGGCAATAGGTGCAAAGCAGGATTGGGAGAGCAAAGTGTTCACTTTGCCTGACAAAGAGAGAGGCAGACAAATTGTGCTTGATTTGAAGACCAAGGAGAGCAGTTCTAGTCCTATGGCAGTTAAAGATGAGGGCGATACGACGAACTATGAGTACGAGACCGAGACGGGCTATGATGAAGGCTATACTAGCACAGAGGAAGAGGAGAGCGAGGATGACATGTTAAAGATAGATGCAGATTCTTTCAGAGTCACCATAGACGACTCTCCACCTAAAGAAGAAGGTATGTAGCATCAAGTTCATGGTTTAAGCATAGAGGAGGTTTCAAGCATGATAAGTGAAGACCTTACCAAAGGGGAAAAGGAAGGCTATGCTCAACTGTGTAAATCCTATCCAAATCTATTTTCTACGGAGTACAAGCATTTTCGAGGTGCAAAGGGGGTGGAGCACAAGATTTTTCTTAGGGAGGGACATAAGCCTAAAGCAGAGAAGCTAAGAAGACTAGGAGAAATTCAAAAAGAAGCCCTTTGGTAGGAGATCAATAAGCTATTGGATGCAGGCATCATATATCCTGTGAAGGAGTCGGAGTGGGTCTCGCCAGTGGTCATAACGCCTAAGAAGAATGGGAAATGGAGAGCGTGTGTCGACTACAAGCCATTGACTGCCGCGACCAAGAGGAATCACTACCCCTTGCCGTTTCAAGATGAAATCCTAAACCAGGTGGCTGGGCATGAGAGGTACTCGATTATGGATGGATTTTCAGGGTACTTTCAAATAGCTCTTGAAGACTAGTTGAAGACCACGTTCATATCTCCATGGGATTGTTTCGCTTACCGCACGATGCCATTCGGATTGGTGAATGCATATCCCACGTTCCAAGGTTGGATGAACAGGGTATTTGGTCCATACTTGGGCCGTTTTATTAGGGTCTTCATGGATGATATCGGATGCTACAGTTCAAGGTTGGAGCACCTATCGAAGCTCCAGTTATGCTTTCAAAGGCTTGATGAAGAAGGAGGTCAGCTGAACCCCAAGAAGTGCAAGCTAGCACAGCCTCGAGCACATCTGTTAGGTCATGTGGTGCAGAAAGGAGGAGGAGGGGTGGTGATACACGACCCACATGGCAAAACAATATTTTCAAAGGCGTATGATTTAGAGGATGTCCACACCAATAATGAGGCGGAGTATCTCACTCTGTATTTGATTTAAAGCAATGCATAGAGTTCGTCATTTCAAGGTTGGTGGTGAAGGGAGATGCATTGCTAGTCATCAAGCAACTGTTAGGCCAATGGCAGGTAAAGCGCGATTCTTTGAAGCATTGGTTCTTTTCCATCAAGAAGATGTTGAAGTCTTTTGAAGACGTCCAATTCAAGCATGTGAGGAGAGAGCAAAACCAAGAGGCGGATCAGCTAGCAAGTAGCAAAGTACAGGTGCATGTTGCAGGTCTATATGTGACCCCAGCCACTTATGCAGGTAGAGAGACTCTAAAGGAGATTGAAGGCTTTTTGAGTACAGGGCAATGTTCAGAGGGTTTGTCCAAGATACAAAAGAGAAGAGTGGTGCAAAAGGCCCGCAAATTCACATTGGTAGGTGAAGATCTCATGAACTACGGGCGTGACGGAGTGCTTAGAAGGGTGTTGTACAAAGAAGAGATAGGGATGGTGCCGGAGCAATGCCATGAAGAGAGCGGACATCAGGGCAAAGATTAGGTTCTGTTTCGAGTGCTTAGAGCAGGCTTTTGGTGGCCTTCTATTGTGGAGGATGTGCATTACTGGTGCAAGACGTGCCACGAGTGTCAGACTATAGGTGAAAGACGACTGGTAGCGGAGTCACAGGGTGCCATCATTGCACAAAGCCCCTTTTAGAAGTGGGGTCTAGATGCTATAGGCCCTCTCCCAAAGTCTACTAGTGGTAAGAAGTACGTGGTGGTAGCCATTGACTACCTTACAAGATGGGTCAAAGCCAAAGCAGTGAAAGAAGTAAATGCTAGTGTCAGACTATAGGTGAAAGACGACTGGTAGCGGAGTCACATGGTGCCATCATCGCACAAAGCTCCTTCGAGAAGTGGGATCTAGATGCTATAGGCCCTCTCCCAAAGTCTACTAGTGGTAAGAAGTACGTGGTGGTAGCCATTGACTACCTGACAAGATGGGTCGAAGCCAAAGCAGTGAAAGAAGTAAATGCTAGTGTTGTGGCTCAGTTTGTGTTTGATAATATATGTCGCCGTTTTGGTGTTCCATGGGTATTAGTTTCTGATAGGGGTTAGGGGATTAGAAGTAAGCTCATGAGCGCATTAGTGGAAAAGTTAAAGATTCAGCACAGGTTTTCCTCACCCTATCACCCCGAATGCAATGGTCTAGTCGAGAGTGCTAATGGTCAAATTGTCAAGATGTTAACGAAGTATGTGTACAAGCAGGAAGCTGAGTGGGAAACAAATCTAGAGAATTGTCTGTGGGCGTATAGAACATCCTATAAAGTGGCTACAAACTTCACTCCATTCGAGCTTGTCTATGGTAAGGAAGCAGTGTTGCCAGTGCATGCACAACTAGGTGCTTTAAAGGGTATGTGGCGTGTCAATGTCACTCAACAAGGGGTTCTACAGGATCGGATAGCCATCTTGGAGGCTTTGCAGATGGACAGAGAGGCAGCGGCGGACTACTACGTGAAGCAGAGAGAGAAGCGGGTTGCCAAATTCAATCAGAACCTGCCAGACAAGAAGATAGAGGAAGGAGACCTGGTCATGAAATACGAAAGCTACTTGGATTTCACATTCCAGAAGTTCAAGAAGAAGTGGACGGGTCCATATAAAGTGAAGAAGGCCTTTCCCACTGGGACGTATCAACTAGAAAGAGTGAATGGCAAGCTTCTCAGGAACAGGGTAAATGGTGCGCGGCTTAAACTGTATTTTGAAAGGAGTCTAGTGCCTGAAGTGCAGCAAATTATGGTCAAGGGGGGTGGGCAACCCACCTAGAGTATGCAATGTGCGAAAGAAAGGAAATGAAGCTTTTGTACATAGCCTGTACATACAGTTGTGCTTTTGTCAGTGCTTTTAATCATCAGTTTGGTGTACCAATTTTAAAGTTGTGTACATATGCTTTTGGTCAAACATAAATGTTCGACTAGGGGGCTCGGCAATGATGGTGCAGCTAAAGTTGGTCGAAACCGGCGGGTGTTCTATGCCAGGCCAAGACAACAATCGAGTGCAATGCAGAAGGCTACGGCAGGTGCCAAGGCCCTTGGCAGCCAAAGAATAGCGGGAAAGTATGGCTGATGCGGGTTTTTAGGCCAACAGGCTGCAGGATGGTCCAAATGGGATGGCACGTCAAGGTGTCCTAAATGCCAAGACAAAGCTCTAGAATGTAGATTTCAGCGTGCTCTAGAAGCCGGTCCAGACGACTCGTCAAACGGAGCCCTGGTGCTTAAAATATTGCGGTTTAAAGAAAGAGTGTGTTGCAGATCCCGGATGGACAGGGTAGCTGGGGACAGGTGGCCTGGGTTGATGTCAATGTATATGTGTGTAGTGCTCGCGTTGTGAAGCATGCCTGTCTTCTCGGATTGCGAATGAGAGCTCTGGTTAGCAAGTTATGGTCAGTTGAAGATTTTCCAGGGGTCGGGTCTGAGCCTACTTGCATGCATTGGAAGATGTGCCATCTTGCATTTTTTGAGCCTCGTCAAGGCTCTCAGTGGAAGTATGAGTCATGCGGAGCTAGCACGAATTGACGGCGCGTCAATCGGATGCTTGATGGCTAGATGAAGTTGGGACGGTGACATTAGAAGGTGTGCAGGTAATTTTTCAAGTTTTTGGCTGCCTTGGATAGCAAACTCCGGGGAATCGGAATGGAGAGGTGTTGACACGGCCAGGGACCGGCAAAGGGGGGACTCGGCACCAATTTACGACTCGGTGATTGGATCACCTGGTGCCAATCGGCAGACAAGACAAGAAGGGGAGGAAAGTTGATTTTACCAAGGGAGTTTTTTTTAAAAATATATATATATATTGAGGACCTTGGAGGCTATCACAAGGGGGAGCCACTACGTGCTGCCACGTGGCATTGCAGTGAACCCATATGCGAAAAAGGGTCCGGACTTGGCGCCCTATATGGGCTGGGGTGTGCTCATTGTTTTTGTATCACAAGGTTGAGAGGGAGCTTGGAGCTCCGTGCGGTGTGGGCTATGGCGGAAAGCGCCTGTGGTGCTACACAGGGCGGAGACGCCGGGTTTTGGCGGTGGCCGGTAAGGCGGGGCGGCGCAGGAGGCGTGCGCCCGCGGGGGTGCAAGCAGTGGTGGTGACATGGCAAGGAAGCCGGAGTTCCCGCGGCGGCCGAAATTTTGAGGAGGAGGAGGGCAATAGCGATATCGCTATTGCCTCCCCCCCTCAGGTAAGGAGAAGGTCCCACAGCAGAGTAGGCGAGCCAGAGGGAGAGAGATAAAGCCCGAGGGCAGCCAGATGGACAAAGCAAGGAGCAATGTAGGCCGAACAGGTTAAGTTGGGTACAAATCAAAGGTGAGCAAAGTGCAAGGCCAAGTAGCCAGACAAAGAAGGACAAACCAAGGGCAGGGCCAAGAAGGCCAAGGCCAAAAGAGGGATTGAAGAGAGAGAGAGAAAGGTACAAGGCCAAGCCCAATGCAAGGGCAAAAGAGGAGTCGGATAGAAGAAAGGGAGAGTCAAAGTCAAAAATTGAGCAGTGTAAGGTTGAGGCCAATAGGGGTAAAAATGAAGAGATAAAAATAAAAAAATAATAAGCCTAGGGGGCAATAGCGACATCGCTAATGCCCCCCCTCCCAAGTGCAAAGAGTGAAGAAGAGAGAGATAAAGCAAAGCGGTGCCCTCCTTCCCAAAAGATACCAATTCAAGGTGCCAGGTGGACCTATTAAATTGTAAATTCTCAAATTAAAGGCCCCCCCTATAAAAGTAAAAAATGGATCAAATTGGGGGCTTTTTTCTTGGCCTTTTGAGGTGCCGTTTGAAGCCTGCAAAGTGGAGTTTTCTAGTAAGCTAGCTCCTTTGTAACTTTTGCTTGAAAATGGCCATGGTGCATTAGAAAATTTCGTAGGTCATTTGGAGGGCCTTGTAAGAAATTGTACTTCTCTCTCTAAAAACTTTTTTTAAAATGCACTTGCACCTTGTGAGTACGTCCAAAAGGACAACCAAACAGTCTAAAAAGTAGATTTATATTCCCAATCGTCCTTGAAAACAGTCACTTTTTTATTTAATGCGAGCATCTTTTTCAGGAGGCACTTGCAGCGCATTCAATGCAGCTTACGTCATCATCACTGAAAGTTGAAAAGTCACAAACTGTCAAATAGTGATAGATTTTGAGGCTTTTGACACCACCAATGCCTCTGGAAGGCCAAAATACCCTAAAAACGAATGTCTACTTGTCTCATTCCGACATCCGGAGAGGCAAAAAATGTCAAAAAACACCAAAAAAATGGCTTTTTACTTAAGGCGCGCGAGGAGGCATTCTAAAATTCTAAAATGCCCCTCTGCGCGCCGTTAGTACAAAAGTCCTTTTAGTGATTTTTGGACACTTATCTTCCAAGAAAGCCCCTTTTTAGAGGTTTTTTGACATTTTCCTCTCAAAAAGCTCCCTAAAAAGAGGAAAAAATGGACTTTTTACTAACGGCGCGCGAGGAGGCATTCCAAAATTTTGGAATGCCCCCTCGCGCGCCGTTAGTAAAATGTTCTTTTAGAGGTTTTTGACATTTTTTGCCTCTTTGGCTGTCGGAGCGAGGCAATTGGAAATTCATTTCTAGGATATTTGGGTGTTCCGGACGCATTGACAGTATCAAAAGTTTCAAAATCTTCCACCACTTGATAGTTTTGTAACTTTTTTAGTTCTAGTGATGAAATAAGCCGTATCAAATGTACCACATCTACCTTCTGAAAAAGGTGCTCGCATTAAATGAAAGAGAGTGATCGTCTTCAAGAACCACTAGATTATTAAATGAGGAGAAGAACACCTTTTATATTTTTGTTAATATCAATCTATTTTTCTACGTAACGTAGGCTCTTCTCTCATTGGAGGAGCTTATTTTCCTCTCTCTTCCAAAAGGCCCTCCAAAAGACCTCTGAAATATCCTAATGGATGGCATTGCAAGCCGGTGTATGTGTTTTCTGAAGTTCAATCAAGCCACAATTGCCTCCCGTGTCGTTGTTTCCCCCTCCCCCTTTCTCTTTCTCCTGCTTCCATGGCCCTCCTCGGTGCCGGCTGTGTGGAATTGTGTGCCCCACCGGACCGATGGTGTTTTGAGTGAGAGAGTGAGATTGAGTGGTGGTGTGCGTGTGTAAGGGTGGAGACAGGCATTGGTAGTAGGTGTATCTTGTGTGGTGATTGGTAGAGTGTGTGATTAGTGGCAATTGAGCAAGCGGTGGTCTGCTAGTGTTAAGTGTTTCTTTAAAGGTGTTTTCTGAGAGGATAGGGGTGCTGTGAATACCCTGAGCTATAGAGAGGCCCTTTTGTTTGTGCTGGGCGTGTTCCCCCATTCCCCCTCTCCATCGTCATGCCATGCTGAAGATTTCATGTTTCATGCTCGTCATTGTTTGAGCACCACACAAGCCGCCGCAAGCACTGTTCTCTCTCCCATACGCCCTCG
The DNA here is from genome assembly GCF_014529385.1 of Adiantum capillus-veneris. NCBI lineage: Eukaryota > Viridiplantae > Streptophyta > Polypodiopsida > Polypodiales > Pteridaceae > Adiantum > Adiantum capillus-veneris. The sequence goes on from NC_140932.1 coordinate 37,413,410, forward strand.
TCGCTACTCTGCACAATTTTGCCTTCTTTTTTTTTTAGTTTTCACACATTAACTTCCTCTCTTCACTTAATCGGGCCCGGGCGGTCATTCGGTGGGCCTTTGGACGGGCAACTCCCCCTTTGGACCATTTGATTTACATTTTGGGCGGCCATTGTCCTCAACCAGGTAGCCTCACCCTCAATAATACACCGCAATTGCATGCACAACGACCAAAGCATTTCCTCGCATGGCATTTATTTTCAGTATCCCTTGACTGTCACTGTCATTGTGAATTTCATTACCCATATCTATGTCTTGGATAGTGCCAGACGCCCTCAATATGCAAGTATCGGTGATTGTATTTCGTTGAAGCCCTTTCCCTTCGCATCTAAGTAAAATATCCAAATGTTCTTTTCCACAACCATATCGGGAATTGCCAAATCACTACATTACGCATATATTTGGACCATGATAATCTTGACCCTTCATCTGTAGCACAAGTGCATCCACATACCGAGTTATCGATGTACTACAACAGATGAAATTCTGGACAAGATTATCCTTGAGCACTTATTACTCTATTATACGCACCATATTCCAAAACCTGTTTGAATCCCAAAAAGTCCGAGATGGCGCACTAATGGAGGCGACCAATCTGGTACGGAACTGGCTCCCAGTGAAACTTAAACATCCAATATCTTGGCAACCAGAACTCCGATTGCCGATCCGAACAGACCGGTGCTCTCCACAAGGTGAGCACTTCAAGACCATGCATTCCCTTCAGTCCTGACCCTTCATATGTAGTAGTCCAATCTTGTATGGATCTATAGTTCACTCAACTTCAAACTGTCATAACTTCCTTACTGTAGTTCCAACCGCTGTCGAGGGATTAAGGGTTTGAAAGTAAGCCGCGTTAGCGCGGGGCTACTCATTGTGGGAAAAGAGAGTAGAGGAATAAGCACCATACCACACCACATCGACACGCTTAACAAGGTGAGCACTTTAGACCCATGCATTCACTTCAATCTTGACCCTTCATCTGTAGCAGTCCAATCTCGTATGGATTTGCAATTAACTCAACTTCAAACTGTCGTAACTTCCTCGTTGTAGCTCCAATTGACGAGCCGTTGTCGGGGGATTAAGGGTTTGAAAGTAAGCCACGTCAACGCGGGGCTACTTACTGTGGTAAAAGAGAGGAGAGGAAGAAGCACCATACCACACAATAGGCTAATAACTACTTTGAAATAAAATAAAGTACGAAAACAAATAGATTTTCTAACAAGACCAAGATAAGATGTGCGTTTGCCCAAGCGGCACCGTTAACGACACTGTAATGTAAACTAGTTGTAGATTAACGAGTTTAAGCTCCCTTACAACGGGTTAACTTGAATTCATATTGAAAATAGAGAAACAATTGATGAAATTAAATAGAAGACGTAGAAGCAGATGAAGAGCTCGCAGTGATCTCGATGGCAGTAAGGAATTTCTCCTCTCTCCGCCAACATAATGGCCTTCGAAACTCTCGTCCCCTTGTTCTTCTTGCTCTCCCAATATTTTCGTAATTGCCGTCCAAAACAAAAACTCTCTAAATCCCCAAAAAAAGGCCTTTTTTTTTATAGAGTCCATAGGCTATTTTTTTAGCGAGTCCCTTAAGCATCACACTTGTCCACTTGACTCCTCTCTTTGCATGTGAAATTTCCTCTTATAGGCAAGTTGTTGTGTGTGTGTGTGTGTGTGTGTGTGTCTTTGTACTCCATGAGAAGGGCTCATGCCCTAGCCCTAGCGCTAGCGCTAGGCGGAGGGCCCAATAGCCTTCAAAACATTGGGCCATGAGTGGGTGTGGGAAGTCGGCCCTGCCACGTCACGATCGTATTGATTGCCCAGACTCCAACATCATTGTTGCATCGCACTGTTGATGAGGGCTTTTCACAAGCCAGGCTCCCATACCCCTCTTCTCTCTTTCCCACCCCATGGAAACCCCCTCTTAGGGAGGGAGTGATAAAAGGCATTGGAAAAGTAAGAAAAATAAAGTATGAGTATGTAAATAAGTGAGAAAGGATAAAATAGGCCACGTCGTGCCTGCGGGGCAGCCCATCCCCACCCTGCCTCTTTTTTCTTCATTGTTGCCCCACCGTGTGTCCCTTTTCCTCTCCTCCACTCAAAAGGTCAACCCCCTCTCTCTTCCCCTTGTCCTTTCTCCTTTCTCTCTCCCCTCAAGCTACCCCACCCCTTGTCCTTACCAATAATGCACCCTAACTCACATGCCACCTCTCCTATCTTCCAAAACAGTATACCCCACCCCCTTTTTCTCTCTCCTATCATATCCCATGACCCAAATATCCCCCTCTCTTTCTAAAGGGCGCCATGTCTCTTGTAATGTAGCCAGATAACCTCCCCCATACTCACACACACTCAGTTTCATTGAAAAAGGTGCCCACAGATCCATTCCCACCCGGTGGTTACCTAATCTTTCTTGTGTTCACACACATTTGCACACAGATTCGCCTCTGAATACACTCCCCTCTCTCCCCTCTTGTAATTACTTTAATCTCCATGTCACCTCTCACTTTTTTTCATCAACCCATCTCTCTCTCTTAGTCTCTCTCTCATGAGCCTGCTGTTCTGGCGCATATACACACAGCCAGACAAGTGGGACCCACAGTCACATGGCATGTGTAGATAATGATTTCTTCATTTCTAAATTCTAGAATTTCTTCCCCCTCCTCCCCTATATAAAGAGGGGTCACCATCACACTAAGACACACACAACATCACCAGATAGTACACTATGCACTGTGTGTGCCTAGCGTGCGCGCACACACACACACACACACACCCACACCATCGCCATCACCACAGTCACCATGCTCGACTTGAGCATGACCTCTACACCCTTGGGCTATGGAAGATGAAGGGCAGCTAAATGAAAGATGATGGCCATAACCCTCGTGCGAATCTTTTCTATCAACTCCCACCTATCCGCCATGTGCTCTACCACTCTCTCCCTTCTCTTTCCCCTACCCTATGCTCCCCATTTCATCGCCTTATTCTCTAAATAAAGCTTGAGGTTTTGTGAGTATGTTTCTTGCAATGTTTTTCCCATATGAGGTGTGCGGAATCGCCACCTAGTCTTGTGTTTGGAGTAAGCTTGTGTATGTGTGGAGGGTGTGCGGATTCGCCATGCTTCTGTGGTGCCTAAGTACTAAGCCGCTATACTCTCTCTCTCTAACTTGATCTCATTCCCCCTTCCTCTTCACCATTACTCCCAAGCATCCGTCTCTCTTGGATGAAAAGTTTGTTATGGTGGTGTGTTGTTTGCATCCTAGCCGCCCAAAGCTAGGTGGTGCCCCCTGTTCACTTTACCGTGACAGGCTCGAGCCGCGCCATTCGGCCCTGGTGTTTTAGAGGCCGTCGGGGTTCGGGGTTCGCTTTGCTCCCGTCATTTGGTGCCCCCACTGAGGATCTTTTCATGAAACCCTTCAGTTTACAAGACTGAAACCCCTAAACTATTGTGAATGGATGAATGGCTAGCAGGATTTGCTAACTGGACGACAAAAGAAGAAGAGCTCCAAGCACAACTAGACGAACTCCGCATCTCCATCGAAGCTGGAGTGCCACGCGTAACAGTAATCGATTTGCAGTGGGAGAATCAACCAACACGCCAAACCCAGTGGATATACATAGGCCGAGTGCCAAGAAGAAGAAGGAGAAGCTCGAAACCATGTCCGCAACCCACAACGAACCCACAACAACAAGATGGAAGGAGCTCTACACAATAGAGAATCAACACTATTCTACTTTGAGAATCGGGTAACTCTAGTCATCGAGGTAATTATCACAGTCAGTTTCCAAGTCGCACTTGATGCTGCAGCATAGATAACGAAAGCATTGGCTCACACTCTCACTAGAGAAACAAGGGATCTACTGAGTTTGTTTCAGGAAAGAACACCACCCTCTCTCACAAGCTGGACAGTGACTAAGCACCTCTAAGCTTCACATGAATCAGTACAACCTACCTCAAGACAGATCACAAATACCAACATGTGTTCGCTCAATCAAGGTAATACTGGACTTGAAGGTAATCAAGGTCATCGACACTATGTTGGGTGGGGAGCGGTTTTTTGAGGTTCTGGCATCAGGTCAGCCATTTTTCTTACCTTTGGTACAGGCAATGTACCGTTTGAAGTTTTAATCTATGTCCTAGTATAAGAGGGTATACACGCCTCCTTGTAAAGAAGAAAAAAACTTTTGTAGTTAAGCAGTGTGTCTTTCTAGCTCTCTCTCAGTAATCATGGCAGTGTAGCATTTCCAACATTTAAAGGAAAGAAGGGGGAGGATTTGGTAACAGACTTCCTAGATGACTTTGAAGTAGCATGTGTAGTGAGCAACAAAGATACGGATGAATCCCGGGTTAGAATCTTTAAGCATCTCATGAAGCTAGAAGCTAGATCATGGTACATTGCACTTCCACAAGCAACCAAGGATGACTGGGAGCCCTTAGAAACCGCTTTTAAGAGGCGCTTTGGGGGAGGTACCACTTTAGAAAAGTTGTGGGACAAGTTGAGAGACTTGAAGCAAGAGGGTCTTTTAGAATATGCCACCTATGAGTTCAAATTTGTGGATTTGTGGGAACAGTGGGTTGAGTCACTAACAAGGGGGGAAGCTGCACCCGATTTCCTAAAAAAAGATCGGTTCACGCATGCCTTATGGCCGCTTCTCAAGGAGAAGGTGAAAGGTAAATTCCCGGCTACGTACGAGTTAGCCGTTGAGATTGCTCACCTTAAGGATAAGAAGCTGCGAATGAAAGCCAAAGAAATCGAGTCAACAGAGGCAGGAACATCACGTTGACCAGCAACTATGACAACCACCATTCCACCACCACCACCGGCTCTTGGGGTAAGAGATGACCAACAAGATATGTTGGCCCATATTATTGACCAACTGCAGAATTTGTCTGTCCACTTAATACAGCAAGGGAGGAGTCAAGAAAGAGATCAAGACCCTGCAAGAGCACGACGACAAAACAGGGAGTATCACTGTTACAAGTGCGGAGAAGACGGTCACGGTGGAGAGGGAGAATGGGGAGCACGCCCAGCGCGCCAACACGGTTTCCTTCTATAGCCCAGGGCACACACTACACCCGAATCCACTGAAAACCCAACTTCGATCGACGCACCGTCGACCAACCGATCCAAAAACACACCGCTACAACGTGCGCACACTCGTGCGGAGCACCACACGACATAAACGCTTCAATGCAGCCACTTTGCGCTCTCCCACGCATTCAAAACACCGCACACACCCTCTCTCTCTCTCTCTCTCTCTGCAACATTTGGTCGGGGAGGCAACACTTGCCGCACACACATACACAAGAGCAGAAGAGAAGGAGGGAAAGGAGGGACAAGATGACGCACCAAACTCACTGCAATGGGGTCTTCTCTTTCATAGGCACACCAAAAACCTGTACAATCCTCATCACCATAACCGACGTGGACCAAAAACACACGAAAAAACGAGCCCCCCTCAAGCCCGGCTTTAAGAACTCCATGGCCTGTGCTCCTCGTGAGCTTCCTATGGCTCCAAACGAGCAAGCACCACAAAAAACCCCTCTTTTTTTCCTCTCCCCTCCTTTAAAAAAAAACTTTTTTCCCTTATTTTGCCTCCAAGGGGCAACGACGGCGCCGTCGTTGCTCCCTTCCTTCTTGTTTTCTTTTCCCTTTCAATAATCCTCATTTTTTCCTCCTTTGGAACTCCTCATCTCCTAAGAAAAGATAGCTTTTATCAACCTAGCACCTGGACGACTTGGTGAAGCTTAGTCTCTTTTTTGCATTTGCCCTCTCTTTAGGTAAGTAGTAGTACCACTTCCTTTTTCACTTTAACAATGATTGAGAGTAGGGGGTCCCATGCCCCATATGCACATGCACCCTTCGGGGTTCCACCGTTTCGGGCTCAAGTGCCCACTGACCCAGCAGTCAAGCCCAACCGAGACTCCGTATTCCGGAATACAATCATACACACTGGTCCCGCAAAGCAACTTCAACCCAACCTTGAACGGAGCACCCCAGACCGGGAAAAAGGCATCTGACCCTTCATGTTCGCCACAAATGGCCAACTCCCGACTGCCATATCTCCATGCTTCGGACTCCGAACAACGCGCCGTCGACTCTGACTAGCTCCACATAGTGCACAGTACCCACCAGACACCTGGCGAGCCCAAAAAACACCAACTAACGCATTACCCAACGCGGCCCCGCCGCCTCGAAACGGACCCCCGACAAAACTTCGACGGCCCATAGCTTGCTATCCGTAGTTCCGATTCACAATCCGAGAAGACCGACATGCATCACAACTCGAGCACTTCACACATTGGCACTCTCATCATCTTTCGCCAACCACTTGCACCTGCCCAATCCGGCGAGGATCTGCAACGCACCCCACTTCAAACGGCCATATCTCTCTCATACAGGCTCCGTTTGACGAGCCGTCTAGACCTGCTCGGAAAACACACCAAGGGCCATACTTCGGTACACAAAACTATCATTTCAGGCATATGAGACCATTCTCCAATTTAGTGCCTGATAGCACACCCATGGCCTAAAAAGCCGCATCAAGCATACACTTTCACCTGCCCTTGGCTGCAGCCGCACTTCACAACTACACTATCACCTGGGCCCTCATCTGCTCGACCACATAGCCCCGCTTGTGCCCATTTCTATCGTCGACAGCATTTGGCTGTACCATCATTGCCCACCCCCTCGTTGAGCATTTATGATCAACCAAAAGCATCCTCACTGCACACCAAAACGGCATAACCACACCAACACTGAGGAAACCTCAAACCACACCACAACATGTATGTACACCATATACATAGCTCCTAGTTGCTGCTCATCAGGCAGGTTGCCCAACCCCCTGCACTATCTGCTATCACCCTCCAAGGTCAAACACCTGGCATTGGCCATCACCATCCACTTGCTGCAGCTCCCTGTAGAACTTCTCCCAAATACCAACCCAATAGTGCACATAAAATGCACTCAATATCTCCTCACTGTACCAAGCAACCAATGGCATCCAAGCATCCAAAAGAGCACCGCTGTGCTCACCACTCGGCTTAACAGCCACACCAACGGACAAACTGGTATCAATAGACAAACCTGCATCGACGGACAAACCTAACAAACCTGACCCTCCCACCCAACCATGTAAAGTGGAGGCACCTTCCACAGACTCTTGTAACTCGCGAACTGCCCACTGTACTGTTGCACTAACAAGCATAGCTTTCAAGACCCAATGGCACATCTCGCTCGATGGCCTAGCCGCATCCATAGCCTGTTTTTCCTCGCTATCCATGGCCAAAGGCACCTGTCCATCACCCAGCGGCCTCTCTACCGGCACCAGCTCCTCGCTGCATTCCATATATGCGGCTTCAAACATTGGATCCTCATGCTCATCCACACAAATAGAGCCACATGGCTCAACCAATGCCTCTTGTAGACCATCCTCCTCAACCTGCTCTCCTTCCATATCCATGGCAGCTTTTTCTTTCCTGGCCAAGCTCTGAACCTGTCTTACTATCAAAGCCCATTGCAGGGCCACTTTAACCAACATCACCATTAGCATGGTGCCACACAAGACCTTTATCTGCATGCCATCATCCCCAAGCTTGGGCACTTCCACCTGCTCCTCAGCCATAGTGGCAACCATCACCTCTTCATGCACATAGCAAGGCATCTTTATCTGCACCATCTCAAGCTCACTGGAGTCTGTCTCCTCGCCATAGGACGCGGACTCGTCCTCTCTACCTGTATCCCACAAAATCAAGCTCGAACTCTCATCACCACTACCATAGGCCGACTCGGTAGCTACATCTTCACTCTTAAGCTCCACAAAGGCTTTGACCACTGCCAACTTGGCCCTGCACACTCTTATCATCAAGCTCCAGGCTCTCGGCACCTACCATATGGCCACAATCTTCATCATCAACCTTTTCTCGAACGACAGGATGCAAACACGCAAGAAACTTTTCCATCTTGAAGCAATCCCCATTGACCACATTGGTGATAGCCACCAATTGCTTCCAACGAGCTTCGAACTCAGCCACAAAAACCTCAAAATTAGCACTCACATCTTGCCGCAGGCCTTTGATCTGCGCTTCCACTTCATCAATCGATAACACCTTACGAAACCGCAGCAGAAACTGCTCTCTAAAACTCTGCCAAACCTGCTTGTCTGCCGCTCGCAGACCATCAAACCATAGCTTCGCCTTTCCTCGCAGCACCAAGGGAACCGTAAGCACCTTGTCTTCATCACCTGTCATTTGCAATGATAGCATGAATAATTCATAATTTGTCAGCCAGTCATCCGCATCCTCGCTTCCGCTGAAGATCGGGCCACTGCTTTGCCACATCCTTACTTCAAATCACATCACCGGGGAGCTATCAGCGCGCTCCTTAGTGGGGGCACCAGAAGATGGAGAGGGGGAATGGGGAGCACGCCTAGCGCGCCAACACAGTTTCCTTCTATAGCCTAGGGCACACACTCAACCCAATCCACTGAAAACCCAACTTCGATTGACGCACCATCGACCAACCGATCCAAAAACACACCGCTACAACGCGCGCACACCCGCGCGGAGCACCACACGACATAAACGCTTCAATGCAACCACTTTGCGCTCTCCCACGCATTCAAAACACCGCACACACCCTCTCTCTCTCTCTCTCTGCAACATTTGGTCGAGGGGGCAACACTTGCCGCACACACATACACAAGAGCAGAAGAGAAGGAGGAAAAGGGGGGGCAAGATGATGCACCAAACTCAGTGCAATGGGGTCTTCTCTTTCATAGGCACACCAAAAACTTGTACAATCCTCATCACCATAACCGGCGTGGACCAAAAACACACGAAAGGGCGAGCCCCGCTCAAGCCTGACTTCAAGAACTCCATGGCCTGTACTCGTCGTGAGCTTCCTGAGGCTCTAAACGAGCGAGCACCACAAAAAAACCCCTCTTTTTTTCCTCTCCCCTCCTTTAAAAAGAAACTTTTTTCCCTTATTTTGCTTCCAAGGGGCAACGACGGCGCCTTCGTTGCTCCCTTGCTTCTTCTTTTCTTTTCCCTTTGAATAATCCTCATTTTTTTCCTCCTTTGGAACTCCTCATCTCCTAAGAAAAGATAGCTTCTATCAACCAAGCACCTGGACTACTTGGTGAAGCGTAGTCTCTTTTTTTCATTTGCCCTCTCTTTAGGTAAGTAGTAGTACCACTTCCTTTTTCACTTTAACAATGATTGAGAGTAGGGGGTCCCATGCCCCATATGCGCATGCACCCTTCGGGGTTCCACCGTTTCGTGCTCAAGTGCCCACTGACCTGGTAGTCAAGCCGAACCGAGACTCCGCATTCCGGACTACAATCATACACACTGGTCCCGCAAAGCAACTTCAACCCGACCTTGAACGGAGCACCCCAGACTGGGAAAAAGGCATCTGACCCTTCACGTTCGCCACAAATGGCCAACTCTCGACTGCCATATCTCCACGCTTCGGACTCTGAACAACGCACCGTCGACTCTGACTAGCTCCACATAGTGCACACTACCCACCAGACACCTGGCGAGCCCAAAAAACACCAATTGGCGCATTACTCAACGTGGCCCCACCGCCTCGAAACGGACCCCCATCAAAACTTCGACGGCCCATAGCTTGCTATCCGTAGCTCCGATTCACAATCCGAGAAGACCGTCATGTATCACAACTCGAGCACTTCACGCATAGGCACTCACATCATCTTTCGCCAACCACTTGCACCTGCCCAATCCGGCCAGGATCTGCAACGCACCCCACTTCAAACGGCCATATCTCTCTCATCCGGGCTCCGTTTGACGAGCCGTCTAGACCTGCTCGGAAAACACACCAAGGGCCACACTTCGGTACACAAAACTATCATTTCAGGCATATGAGACCATTCTACGATTTAGCGCCTGACAGCACACCCATGGCCTAAAAAGCCGCATCAAGCATACACTTTCACCTGCCCTTGGCTGCAGCCGCACTTCACAACTACACTATCACCCGGGCCCGCATCTGCTCGACCACATAGCCCCGCTTGTGCCCATTTCTATCGTCGACAGCATTTGGCTGTACCAACGGTATGTACTACTGTCCCAAACCACGACAAAACTATAATAGAGGAGGTAGGAGGAACCAATTGTCACCCCCTAGAGCAAGAGCACCGCCACCCAGGCAACCAATCCCACCTGTTCAAATCCCACCACCAGCAGTGCAACCACAACTAGCCACACCAGTTCAACGCCAGTCACCAATGCAAGAACTGCCACAATCACCACTTACAATCATCCTACACCTACCACCAATTAGCACCCGCACACCAGGTATTATTGGTCTTGTAGAAGAGGTCAAGATGAGTGTAACAGAAGAAGAATCAAGTAAGAAAACTATTCAAAGAACTGAAGCAGTGGAACAAGAGGTTGAAGAATCAAAAGATGCTACCCCAGTGGGTGAGGTAAGTCAAGAAAATTGTGTTACAAATGTGTGTACATCTTTAACCTTGAACGAAATAGGCACCAAGGCAATCAATCGACAGCATTGGGAAGCAAGGGTAAGAAGGTGTAAAGTGTTTATTAGGCCTAGTCAGAGTAAGAGGAATGCAAAGGGCATGAAAGATACAAGAGAAGAAGACCAGCCTGCTAGCAAGGCTTTGCAGAAGATGGACAACATATCAAGCAAAGGGGAGGGCTTTGAAAACGGAAGCCTGTGCACCAGCATGGACCCAGGACAGTGTAGTAAGCTAAAGGAATCTTGCATCAAGGCAGTTTCACTAGAGGAACATAACAAAGAGGTAAGTATGACTGAAGGTTTGGAGTTGGATATTTCTCCAGAGGCTTGGCAGCCGAGCAAGACTTTATTGTGTAGTGTTATAGACTTAGAGATGGGTAATGTCTCTAGTCTACTGAAGGGTGTTATAAACTTGGAGATGGGTAATGCCTCCAGTTTATGTGAGGGTGTTCAAAGTAAGTCTGATGATCAATATGTTGCCACCCTTTTAAGGATGTTCCAAACTCCTCCACAACACAGCATTGTGTTTGCATGGGATGCATCAGACCTATGGCTATGGCTAGCCGCTCTAACATATAGAGAGAAGATCAGCATGGAGATAAGAGCAAAGGAGCCATGGATAGACAAAAGGCTGATAGAATGCAAGAATGAAGACCTGATTCCCAATTTGGTACAATTTTTTACAAATAGTGCCCTTTGGAGAAAGATAAGTGGATCACGCTTGTATTTAAGCCGCAAGGTAGGTGGCTTGCTATTAGCATCAGTAAAGGAAGCTGACATGTTTGAGCACACCCAAAAGAAGCATGATATGCTTGCAGTTTTTTCCAGTCATGGTAGTAAGCAGGATTCTGAAGACAACTTGAGCTCACCACACCAACAAGGCAGCCATATATGGTGGATTCTTGGTACACTCTTGGGAATCATAATTTTCAGTTCTGTCTTTGCACGATCCAAGATGCTCATTTCCCCTCTTGCTACTGGTGGTTACAAATTTGGTCCAATTTGGCATGCAAATTTTATTGTCCGGACACTGCAGACAATGATCCTATTTTTCACTTGGGATCCAGAAGGACACTGCCATAGAGTTCTGGAAGCCATGGGCTTCCCGTTTAATCAACTCACACTATTCCAAGGAACAGGCTATCACCCGGACCTGTTACAAATTCATGAATATCCCAGAAATCTCACCAATGGCCAAATGGAATGGCTAGTTCAGAAGGCAACTCGATATCGGCTCCTACAACTAAGTGGAAGAAGAATCAGAGTCAGAGCTATAAGCATGAATGCCTCTAGCCAAAAGCGGAGGGCTAATGATGAGGGCTTTTCCCAAGCCAGGCTCCCATACCCCTCTTCCTCTCTTTCCCACCCCATGGAAACCTCCTCTTAGGGACGGAGTGATAAAAGGCATTGGAAAAGTAAGAAAAATAAAGTATGAGTATGTAAATAAGTGAGAAAGGTAAAATAGGCCACCTCGTGCCTGCGGGCCAGCCGATCCCCACCATGCCTCCTTTTTCCTCACTGTTGCCCTATCGTGTGTCCCTTCTCCTCTCCTCCACTCAAAAGGTCAACCCCCTCTCTCTTCCCCTTGTCCTTTCTCCTTTCTCTCTCCCCTCAAGCTACCCCACCCCTTGTCCTTACCAATAATGCACCCTAACTCACATGCCACCTCTCCTATCTTCCAAAACAGTATACCCCACCCCACTTTTCTCTCTCCTATCATATCCCATGACCCAAATATCCCCCCCTCTCTCTAAAGGGCGCCATGTCTCTTGTCCTGTAGCCAAATAACCTCCCCCATACTCACACACACTCAGTTTCACTGAAAAAAGGTGCCCATAGACCCATCCCGACCCGGTGGTTACCTAATCTTTATTGTGTTCACACACATCTGCACACAGATTCACCTCTGAACACACTCCCCTCTCTCCCCTCTTGTAATTACTTTAATCTCCATGTCACCTCTCACTTTTTTCATCAACCCATCTCTCTCTCTTAGTCTCTCTCTCATGAGCCTGCTGTTCTAGCACATATACACACAACCAGACAAGTGGGGCCCACAGTCACATGGCTTGTGTAGATAATGATTTCTTCATTTCTAAACTCTAGAATTTCTTCCCCCTCCTCCCCTATATAAAGAGGGGTCACCCATCACACGAAGACACACACAACATCACCAGATAGTACACTATGCACTGTGTGTGCCTAGCGCGCACACACACACACACCCACACCATCGCCATCACCGCAGTCACCATGCTCGACTTGAGCACGACCTCTACACCCTTGGGCTATGGAAGATGAAGGGTAGCTAAATGAAGGATGATGGCCATAACCCTCGTGCGAGTCTTTGCTATCAACTCCCACCTATCTGCCATGTGGTCTACCACTCTCTCCCTTCTCTTTCCCCTACCCTATGCTCCCCATTTCATCGCCTTATTCTCTAAATAAAGCTTGAGGTTTTGTGAGTATGTTTCTTGCAATGTTTTTCCCATATGAGGTGTGCGGAATCGCCACCTAGTCTTGTGTTTGGAGTAAGCTTGTGTATGTGTGGAGGGTGTGCGGATTCGCCATCCTTCTGTGGTGCGTAAGTACTTAGCCGCTATACTCTCTCTCTCTCTCTCTACCTCTCTCTCTCTAACTTGATCTCATTTCCCCTTCCTCTTCACCATTACTCCCAAGCATCCGTCTCTCTTGGATGAAAACTTTGTTATGGTGGTGTGTTGTTTGCGTCCTAGCCGCTCAAATCTAGGTGGTGTCCCCTGTTCGCTTTACCGTGACAGGCTCGAGGCGCGCCATTCGGCCCCGGTGTTTTAGAGGCTGTCGGGGTTCGGGGTTCGCTTTGCTCCCGTCACTGTGTACACTACAAGGTCATGAACGGCTGCTAGTGGCTTTATCAACCACGGAAAGAAGGAGCGCCAAGGCAACAAGCACCATAGCCACTAGACCTCAAGAGCTCTATGTGTTTGGTGATGTCCATTGTGAGTGCATGCTGCCAGATATACAAACCCTGAATCTGGCCCCTGTTTTTGCATGTGGGAGTATTATTCGTCACGTGGCACTTTGAGTGCATAAAAAAAACTTCAAATGAAACCTTGTTTTTTCTTCAACTTGATTGCACTGCAATTTGGTGAAAGGGGTCCAATGACCAAGCCGCAGAAATTAGCTGAAAATCCCCATTGTCGACAACAACTCTTTAAGGTCTTGTCGCATTTCAAATCTGCCAAGCCTGCTAACCACGACTTTAAAAAACTAGAAAGAAACATCTAGCATTACACTCCCATCGCCTCGCACAAACTTTGATTCGCAATATCTCCATGGTCCGGGCTCCGATTGGTGAACCGTAAATTCCTTTGGCCTTCCCATACCACATACTTTGCATTCAATCCTTGACAAGGCTGCAAAACCTTTATATGAGACACTAACTGGTACGGAATTGGCCCCTTGTGAAACTTAAATCAATAGTATCTTAGCAACCAAAACTCCGATTCCCGATCTAAAAAGACCATCATGCTTGAGTTGATGAGTACTCCAAGCCTATGCATTCACTTCAACCCTGGTTTCTCTTTTGCAATTTCCCAATCCGATACAGATCTGCAAACTGCTCAACCTTAAAACTGGAATAACGGCTACACCACAACTCCAATGGATGAGCCTTAAAGACAGGCATGTAGAGCACTTTGAGTATTGTAATTCTAATCAATAAACTCCCATATATGATCACTTCAAGCCTACTGTCTTTTAGCATTAACAAGACAATTGTTGGCCCTTTAAAGCCGCATCTAACATACTTTTTGCTTAAAATTGGCTTGTTATCAAACCCTGACCACTAATCAATAAACACATAACCTTCAAAGAGGCTTAATCTGCATGTTTTTTCTCACTTTCCCTCTATGGAAGCGGAGCTACACAAATCTATCCCCTCTAAACCTTCACAGCCTTTGGTATGTGCCAATTGCACTTAATCAGCATCATCAAAAGCATCATCAGACACATCATCGATACATACATGGCATTATCTTTTGGAGGTTGATCTGAACTGAGATCTTAAAACACAATCTTATTTTCTTGTTTCTTGAACAACTTGATCCTTTTTCCTGCAATAGGCACCTTGAGCACAGTGCCATCAAGTTTGCAAGAAACAATTTATGAAACTAAATAGAAGAAGTACAAGTAGATAGAGAGCTTGCAGTGATCTCGCTGGCGGTAAGGAAGTTCCCCTCTCTCTGCAGCAATAATGGACTTCAAAACTCTCCTCCCCTTGCTCTTCTTGCTCTCCTTATCTTTTTGCAATTGCCTTCCGAAAAAGAAAAACTCTTTGAACCCCCGAAAAAATGCCAAATTTTTTTGTTTATAGAGCCCATAGGTTATTTTTTTAGCAAGTCCCTTAAGCATCGGACACTTGTCCACTTGACTCTCCTTTTTGCATGGGAAACTGCCTCTTATAGGTGAGGTCTTCTCTCTCTCTCTCTCTCTCTCTCTCTCTCTCTCTCTCTCTCTCTCTCTCTCTCTCTCTCTCTCTCTCTCTCTCTCTCTCTTTGTAATTCTCGGGTAGGGCTCCTTCCCTAGCACTAGCCCGATAGCTTTCAAAAGATTGAGCCATGAGCGGGCGTGGGAAGATAGCCCTAACAAGTCATCATCGTGTTGACCGCCCGGACTCCATCGTCATCGCCGTGTGCTGCTCAATACACCGCCCGAGGGATTCACTAGTAGTACTAGGAAGAAGTCACCTACGTGCACCAAAACTGCCATTTTATCCCATATATACGGGAACCTCCTTTGTAAATCTACCTTTTTGGCCTTATAAACCCCCCAATTGTACACACATGACATCATACGATAATCCTTAGTGAAGGCCCTAGGATACACCGCAACGCTGCGAATGGCCGTTGTGGTGCTATCAACCACGACAGAAACCATCGCTAAGGCGATAGGCGTCATAGTCACTAGACCTCAAGAGCTGGTGATGTCCATTGTGAGTGCATGCTATGACATATATAGACCCTGAATCCGAGCCCTTTTTTTGCATGTGGGAGTATTATTCACCACATGGCACTCCGAGGTATGGCCACCCTCCAAGAGCCCTCAAAAACACCTCCAAGTTTATCAAAAAAACTTTAAATAAAACCTTGTTTTTCCCTCAACTTGATTGCACTGCAGTTTGGTGTCAGGGGGTCCAATGAACGAGTTGCCAAAACCAACTGAAATTCCCAAGTGTCAATCTCAACTCTTAAAGTTCTTGTCACATTCGGACTCTGCCAAGCTTGCAAACCATGAGTCCAAAAACTACAAAAAACATATGGCATTACACTCCCATCGCCTTGCACAAATTTCGATCCGTAATATCTCCACGGTCCGGGCTCTGATTCATGAGCTGTAAATTCCTATGGCCTTCTCATACCACATACTTTGTAATCAATCCCTGTCAAGGCTACAAAACCTTTAGATGGCACATTATCGAGGAGATACAGAACTGGCCCCTAGTGAAACTTAAATGGATAGTATCTTGGCAATCAAAACTCCAATTTCCGATCTGAAAAGACTGTCATGCTTTAGATGATGAGTAATTCAGGCCCATGCATTCACTTCAGACTTGATTCCTATTCTATAGTTGCCCAATCCGGAACAGATTTACAAACCGCTCAACCTTAAAACTGGCATAACTTCTTCACCGCAACTCCAATCAACGAGCCGTAAAGACAGGCTTGTAGAGCACTTAGAGTACTACAATGATCACTTCTAAACTAATTGCGTTTAGCATTAACGACAACTTTTGGCCCTTTAAAGCCGCATATGGCATACTTTTTTGCTTAAAATTGACTTGTTATTAAACCCTGATCACTGATCAATGAACACATCGCCTTCAAAGAGGCGTAATCTACATCTCATTGCTGACTTTCCCTCCATGGAAGGGGATCTACACAAGACCGTAAAGACATGCCTGTAGAGCACTTCGAGTGCTACAGTTCTAGTCCATGAACTTTTAATCCTTATAGCTTTAACGATATCCAATTTTAGCATCAACAACATAGTTCTTGGCCCCTTAAGCTGCATTTGGCATACATTTAGCATTACCTACTTATTGTCAAGCCTTGATCACTGCTGAATAATTATAAATACTTCAATTAGGCTTAACTTGCATCTATTTACTCTTTTTCATATAATGGGAGTGGAGCTGCACGACAACGGTCAGTGTGAGATAGGTATCTCATGTCGGGTTGTGTTTAGCCCTATTTAGCTTGGGTTTTATCTTGGTTCGATAGTTTCTTGAGATCCTATAGGCTAGGAACGTTATTCCCCAACATATTTATCCCCTATTCCCCATGGGTGTCCGGTCTCGGGGGGTTCACCTTACATAGTATGTAACCTATCACGTGAGTTCAACAGAAGGGTATTTAAATCCCTTAAAACTTACAAAAATAAATTTACATAAGGATATGTTTTTTACAAATCTCAAATTTTTTTACAGAATTTAAAAGAAAAGGGTTCATTATATTTCCTGGAAAATTACAGAATAGGGATTTTAGAAAAAGAGCCCGAACGCACATGATATAGTGGTCTTAAATATAGTGAACCCCCCGGACATCTGGTGTCCCGCTTGCTATTCTCTCTCTATTTTCCCCTATTTGCCAAGTTGTGGATATATAGGGCTAGGTTGGACAGGCTCAAGCTTCCCTTATACATGCGGGGGGGAGGGGGTGCTTATGAATTGTGCGGAGTTCAATCCCAATTGAGGGGCACCCTCTTATGGGCACCCAAAGGGGGCAACATGTGGAGGTCACTTGCACGTAGCGCTAGCATTTTTCATGAGCTTTTTGACCATTGTTTTCTATGGAAGCCCCCAAAACTTTTGATGGGCAGCCATGGGAATGTTTGTGTATGCTGGCACGCTTCTTTTGGAGGTGATCTCTTGCTAGGATAGACATGGGCATTAGATCCTTGTGATCCTCTCTGGGCAGTCCATCCCGTGGGCATCTTCGTCAGATGCATAGTAATGGAGAACAAATATTTAGATCTCCCTCTCTCTCTCTCTCTCTCTCTCTCTCTCTCTCTCTCTCTCTCTCTCTCTCTCTCTCTCTCTCTAGCTCTTTCTTTGCCACAGGAGATGGATCAATGTTGGGGAGCCCAGACCATGTTCTGGCGGTGTCAACGATCTCATGTGAAGGACCAATTGGCAATGTCAGTAGCAATTGCAATTGTGTGTACCTCTGGTATATCCATTGGGTATGTCAGTTCTATGCCAGACCACCCTTGGTATGAAGAGATTGTTATCAGTGTGGAGTGCCTTCCCAAATCTCTCTCTCTCTCTCTCTCTCTCTCTCTCTCTCTCACACACACACACACACACACACACACACATTCTCAAATATCTTGTCTCTTTCTACGCGAGTGATATCTCTTCTCCATAGGTGTGCCTTATTCGTGTGTTTGGCGTTGCAAGTGTTCTAGATCAAAGTCAAGGTGACCACCGGATCACGAGCCAATTTTCATCTTCATTACATCTTTCTGGTTCTATCTTTGGCATGGTATCAAAGCCCTATGGTGATACGACTACTTGGATGCTTGGATTTGGCTAATTCGGTTCGGTTTTGGATATGATTGAGAGAGAAGAATATTGTTGTGTTTTCCTCGTTTCCTCCAAGTTTGGGAGAGATTTGGGTATGTGAAGGCCTTGGGACCTTTTCCTACAACTTTTCTATCTTTACCCTTGATTATCTCCACCTCTCGTCATAGAGATGGACTCGATGGAGAATTCAGGATGTATAGCAGTGCTCGATTGCCTTGGTTTCTTACCAGATGGAGTCATGTTATTGTGCCTTCTCTCAAGGGAAAAATCATGCGGTTGTTGAGAGTTATTCATTTCCAACCTCTTGTTTAGATAGAAGTGTTTGGACAATAGTAGAATCTTCTTCCTCACTTTAGTAGGAGGTTTCTATGGTTGTGTTTTCTTCCAGGAGATGGACTGGTAGATTTGCTATGCCTTCTGCAAATACACATTTTTCTTGGGATTGTCAAAGAAGATATCTATCTCATGGGTAGTAGGTTAATGATTTGGTTGCACTTTTGTAATAGATTAATGACTATGGGTGACACATGGGGATCTTTACCCTTCATGAAGTAGAGGATGTTCTTTGATTCTCCATCGACCATCTAAGGAAGTTTGAGTTCTAACTTCAGTGGACTCTTGCTCATCCGGTATATGCAGCAGTTCAGGTGCATGTTCCAATGCATGCATTGGAATTGGCTTTGATAGTAGGGGATACCTTTATCTCCAAAATCACTTCTTATTTGATCATGCAAGTTTCTTGGATAAGGTTTCAAAGTGGAGCATGCGGTTCCATACCCTTAGCCAACAATCACAACAATTAGAGGAGGTTTTGATGTAGTTTGGACCTTTTCTTTTTCCATGTTCTCTCCTTCCTCGATAATGTGTGGCCTAACAGTTTTGGTCACTTCTTTCCCCCTCGTGAGCTTGTCAGTACCATTTGTGGGACAACTTTCAATCTCTTGTGAGCTTGTCAGCACCAATTTTGAGAGAGGTTTGCATCCTTTTATGGGTAGTTTTCTTGATGATCGAGAGAAAGATCCTCTGGATTATAGGTTTGTAGCAGATAATGTCTACAGTTGGTGGGAACATCTAGCTCCTACTCCTACAATCGACAACATTTGGATGCTTCTTCCATACATGCCTTTGGTGAGCTTCAACCTTGGGGGTAGCCTTTTTTGGATATAGATTTGGCCATGACTGGCTCGTATAGCAGGTTTCTACCTTGCTGTCTTTTGCCCCGCTTTCTAGCATGCTACAAATCAATCCCAATATTCTCAGGGGCTTGTTCCTAAAGCCTTTACTCTCCCTTGAGTATTGGTATTATGTTATATATTGGATATTGATTTCAAAACTCAATGGTGGGTATGTTATCTTCAACACTAGTACATAAAAAGATATTTTTGGTGAAGATTATAGGAAGCAAGTTATAGGAATGGGAGTTTATATGCTCTTCCAAGACTATATGCAGTTTGGCATATTGTATTGGATTGTATCTACATGTTTGATCTTGGTAGATGTAGAGAGCTGGCTGATATTTGGCTTGATCTCAAGAATGTTTGCTTAAGTATCTAGGTTCTTGTTGGACCTCGATAACTTCTTTGGCAAACATGATCCTCAAGTGATGAACTTTTCGGTCTTTCTATTCTTAGTAGTCGATGTTTATCGATGGTGTGATTTTATTTGAATCTCAAGTTCCATGAGATTCAAGTCTTGCTATTCACTTACAAAGGAAGCTATTTTACTCCAGGTTGTCTCAGATTTCTTTTTGGTGGTACTCATTTTATTTTCCCAGGATTGAGTGGGAAGGGGACTTCCTATCTTGGGAGGAGTTCTCAACTTTGGCACTAGAGCTTTTAGTGATAGTGTTTGCTCTATTCCGACGTGGTATTGAGTCAGTTGTTACCTCAAATCGTACTTTTAAGGATATTTCTCTTTCAAAGGAGCTTGCTTCCATCCGGTGCTCCATTTACTAAAGTACCACGCACAATGTCTTCCAGTCCTAGGTTCCCTTGACCATTTTTTCCAGCTTAGGAAAGTGTGCTAAAGCCCATAGCGCAGTTAGTATCTTGGCGGATATTCTTCTTTAGCCATTTTGATGGTTGCCTCGTCTTTGGATTTGTGGTGTGACGGTTGCTATTCTGAATGCATCCGAGAAGTCATTCCTATGTTTTGTCTTCTAGATTGGCACCTAGGGACTGTACCATAGAAGACACACCTATTTCCCTTATTCTTAGATTGGTATGTTTTTTCCTATAGGTGGATAGTGACCCTTCTCGAACTAGAAAATATTTAAAGAGGGGAGACAATTTTCTTGGTTTTCTCACATTTGATTCCAGGTTCTGTTACCATATACATGTGGTAGTGATGTGTGTGAACACACTAGGACCGTCGGGGCATTTTTTTTCCCTCTTTAGGAGGTTTTTTCCCCATGCATTCTATATACGCCCATCACTCTAAGGCTATCTATCTTTCCATTGCACACTAAGTAACATACTCTTAGTTGTGTGCCTTGAGCTTCCTTCATCTCTCCAATTTGTGTGCATTTCTCTGCAACCCTAATTCCAACGATTGGTATCAGAGCAGGTTGCATCCTTTCGGGCTTAGTTGCCAACGGCTCCAGCACAAGCCTGCTCACTTTCTCCAATTTCTGTGAGCTTTGGCGAGTATTCGCAGGTCGACAAAAATTTCAAGCTCGGGCTCATTTCGACCTCCGTTTTACGACCCAAGGAAATCTTGAAGTTGTCAAGTTTGATGCATTATGCACATTGATGTTGCAAGAGTCACTTTCCAGGAAAAACAGGACTAGAGAGCGTGCAGTTGAACTGGTTTTTATTCCTTCTCAAAGAAAGGGTGATAACAGCAATGCAGCCACTTCTGATGGTTTTGCTGCGAGTGGCACAACTTCTGTTCCTGATACTTCTGCTAGTAGTAATTCATCTAGAGATTCTGGTGATAAGGGCAAAAAAGAAGATGCGTGCCATTATTGTAAAGCTAATGGTCACTTGATCAAGTAGTGTCCTAAGTTGAAGGCCAAAGAGGCTAAGAAGAAAGAGGGTGGTTCCACTGCAAATGCTGGTTCCACTACAAATGCAGCCATTGTTGAGTCTTTAGTGAAAGGAGACTGTGATTCTGTGAAAGGAGATTGTGATGCTGATGTTGATGCAGAATGTGCTTTTAGTGCAGAGTGCACTTACAATCCTGTTGTCCATGATGCATGCATGTCAATTGATTGTTGCAGATTCACATGTTTAATATTTTGACAATGGTGCTACAAAGCACATTACCTCACATCGTGAATTGTTCACCTCCCTTGAGTCTGTCCCTCATGGGAATTCAGTCACTTGTGCCAACAATGCAGAGTCTTATCCGGTTCAAGGGGTTGGAAAGATTGTGCTTAGTGCTGCAAATGGCAGTTCTTTCACACTTGTTGTTCACTTTATGTACCTGGGATCAAGAAGAATCTTTTGTCTGTATCCGCACTTGCTAGACTTGGACTTGTAGTCAAATTTGTCAATGACTGATGTACAGTTTATGATCTCGGTTTTGGTGATGAAATTGTTGCATCTGGCCTTTTATGCCGTTGGTACACCAAGAAAGTGTCTACCCGATAAAGTGCTAACAGGAGGTGTATGGCAGTATGTACGAAGATGTCAGAGTGCTTGGCCATGTGCTAGATGCAGATTGGAACAAGTGTGACTATGATGTGTATGTCAGATACGGCGTGTTGCAGGTCAATGGTGGTTTTATCCTCTACTAGTTGGAATGTCTCCCGATACTTCAAGGTCTAGGGAGGGAGCTATGCCAGGGGAAAAAGCTCGAGTTCAGCCAGTTCCAGATGGGCCATCGTATTTGCATATACCAATGCGATGGAGCGCTCGAGGCGATCTTCATTTTCTCGACGGCGGACTTGTTACGCAAGGTTGATGGAGATCAATGTGATTGAAGTCTCTCGCGACGACATCTTGGCACCGTCAAAGTCCTTGCAGCGGAAATGCTATCTCAGGAGGCAATGGCACCAACAGCGGGACATTGAAGAGCGCGGGAAGGCGACCCAAGTCCCGGAAGATTCAAAAAAATGAATGAGGTGATTTCTTTTTTATGCTAAAGTTGAGCTATAGTCTTGCATGGCAGATGCCGCGGGCTGCTTGAAGGCAAGAACCTCCAGGTGGTGGTTGCATGGCCGTGAACGGGCAGTTTGAAAGGAGGCCGAGAGCCGAGAAGAGGGGGGATCATGGGTGTGCATGGAGAGGGGCCGCCAAGACTGCAGAGAAGAGGGAGGAGCCAGCGCTGCCCATGTCAGTAGCAAGTGAGGGGGCCAAGTGGCAGGAGATACCAAGCATGCAAGGGCGGCCAAGTAGAGTGGGTAACGCCATCTGTACAGAAAGTGAATTGGTTGCATTAAAAAGGCAGAGCATGGCGAGGTGCCAGATGCAGTAGCCGGGAGAGGAGGTGCCGCAACCTGCAGGTTGAAGGGCTGCAGCCCATTGGGTAGTTGGCTGCGCTATATGCAGTAAAAGGTGCCGGATGGCCAGTGGATGGCGTGAGTGAGGAGGGCCGAGACTTGCAAGTCTAAGGACGGGCTTCCAGACTCTGTGAAGGCCACAAGTTGCATGGCAGGAGGAGAGAGACCTCGACGAGCAGCTAGAGGAGGCCAGGGACTGGAAGAAGCTTCCGTGGGCTGTTAAGAGATGGGCTGAATATAGCATTTAAGTGTCGATTGGGAGTTGACTTGGGGAAGGGAGAAGCCAGGGGCTGCCAAGGAGGGGCCTCATGCTGCAGTAAAGGAAGCCAGGTAGAGAGTCACCAAGGGCTTGATTGGAGGAGGGGCATCAACCTGAAGGAGTTCAAGGGACAGCCAGGGTGTAACGTGGGCAGCAGAAGGGACTAGAGAGGTGATCAAGGGCTTCAAGTTTCAAAAGGCGCAGCCAGGGGTATGATACATGGGAAGGGTGGCCTTTGATAGTCTGAGAGCTCAAGGGAGCATGCCAGGAAGGTGAAGGGCCATGGCGAGATGGCCGAAGGTGAATCAAGAGAAAAGAGTTGCCAAGGGCTTGAAGGAGATGAATCAGAGAAGCCGCCATCATTGTATGGGGATTGTTTTTTTTTGCTATGGATAAGTGAGTTCGCAGTTCGGTGGGATTATTTTTCATGTTGAGTTTGCCATCAATCATCTCATCTCGTGTCCTACACCCGTGGTAGTGTTGGCTCCGGGTTTTGTGTATGTGTGTGTGCAGAGAGGGAGGGAGAGAGTGATTGAGTGAGCTATTCTGTGTGCGGTCGAGGCTTGTGTCGCCTCCCAGGGATTGTGTGTTTACTTATTTGGTGTAGGTATGGTTTTGTATGATAGTGTACAGTCAAGCCAATTATGTCTAGGTGTTTATGTGTGAATCTGTACAGCTGAGAATGGTCGAAGGTGAGTCTGGGTTGTGAAGGTTGGCAGAAAGTGTGCGGGTGTATGTGATTCTGTGTGGTTAGGGTTAAACCCGTGGTTAGGGGTGCGGGTTTAACCTTGGGCTATAGAGAGGCAGTCTAGACTATGCTGGGATTGTTTCCCCTTCCTCCTTTTCACCGTGGTTGTATAAGCTCACTTTGTATGACAAGTGTGGACAAAATTTTGCAAATGCAGTTGTAGATTCAAAAGTTTTTTCAGATGCAAAAATGTGGCATGCACGTTTTGGGCATCTGAATTTTGCCAGTTTGCTGTGTTTGCAGAAATCTGATATGGTTGCTTCGCCGTCGCTTCTTGAAGCACCTGTCAAACATGTTTGTGAATGCTTTATTTTGGGTAAGATGCAGCCTTCAAAGTTTTCGAAGGAGGGTTCAGCTAGGGCCACATGCAGATTACAGCTTGTGCATAGTGATGTTTGTGGGCCCATGCAAACTCCGTCCTTAGGCAATTACCTTTACTTCGTGACTTTCATTGATGATTACTGCAGTCATGCATCGGTATTGTCACTTAAAGCGAAGTCCAAAGTTTTTATGCTTCAAACAATTTCTGGCCATGGCTGAAAATGTATCGAAATGTACTATGGGCATCCTCTGTTCTGATCGAGGGGGGGAGTATATGTCTCATGAATTGAATGCATTTTTGGCTAGTCGTTGGATAAAACACCAATGTACAATGCCTTATACACCTCAACAAAATGGTATTGCTCGGAGCAAAAACATGTCACTTATGGAAATGGCGTGATGTATGCTCAAAAGTCAAGCTTTACCGCATTCTTTTTAGCTTGAGGCCATCATGTGTGCCACTTATGTACTTAAAAGGTGTCCTACGAAAGCTTTGCAGTCTATTACTCCATATGAAGGATGGCATGATAGAAAGCCTTCTATTGAGCACATGCATGTTTTTAGTTGTTTGGCATATACTTTGGTGCCACAAACACAGTGCAAAAAATTGGATGATAAGGCTTTCAAATGTATTTTTGTTGGTTATAGTGCTGAAAGCAAAGGTTACAGGTTGTATCATCGGCAAACAAAGCGTATTTTGGTTTCAAGAGATGCAGTCTTTGTGGAAGATTTTGTTTAGCCTTGATGTTTGTACTAGAGAAAATAATGTAAGCTCATAAGACATTTATGACACTTTGTTGCCTCTTTTCAGTGGTGGAAGTTTGAATTTAGATTCGAATGAGGTAAATGTACAACATATGGGGGTTTTCAAAAATGTTACAGATCAGCCTATTACTGATGCAGATGTACATGATGTACTTGATGAGGGAAGGGTTGAAAATGAGCAGGCTAGAGGTATGCCAAAATGGCTGGTGCATACATTGCATGACAGTAAATTGGATGCACCTTTGTCTAGTCATACTCGTTAAGACTCTGGCCATGCATCTTATGCATCAGATTGTTATGCTTTGGCTGTGTCTAGGTCTTTTGATGAAGCACATAATTCAAAAAATTGGATGGCTGCCATGCAATCAGAATATGATGTACTTATAGAAAATGACACATGGACTTTATGTGATTTGCCTCCTGTAAAAAAGGCCATTGATAGGAAGTGGGTTTACAAGTTGAAACGCAAGCCGGATGGTGAGATCGATCGCCATAAGGCTCGACTTGTTGCAAATGGTTATGCACAACAAAAAGGCATAGATTATGAAGAGACTTTTGCTCCCATGTCGTATGACCAATGTGCGTTTTCTATGTGCATTGGCAGCTCACTTTGGTTGGGATGTACATCAATCAGACATTATTACTGCTTTCTTGAATGGTGACATATTTGAGGAAGTTTATGTAACGCAGCCTCATGGTTTTGTCAAGAAAGGACAAGAGGACAAAGTGTGCAGATGTAAGAAGGCTTTGTATGGGTTGAAGCAATCTTCTCGTGCTTGCTATGATAAAGCTGGCACTCATTTGGTCAAACGAGGCTTTTGTAATAGTCCAATAAAAAGCACATTAAATGTAAAGTGTAAGGGTCATGTACTTCTTGTGGTTCTTATGTAGATGATTTGTTGATGACTGGACCAAATGAGAGACATATTGCTGAATTTAAGGCTGATTTGAATGCTTCTTTCAAAATGAGAGATTTGGAGCTGTTGCATCATTACTTCGGCATACAGTTTAAGTAGTGTCATGGTGGTATTGTCTTGTGTGAGAAAAGCTACATAGATACATTGCTATGTAAGTTTGAACTTGAGGATTGCAAACCTATTGCCACTCCCATGGAAACAGGTTTAAAATTGAGTCTTCATGATGCTGGTGATCCTGCAAATGTCACTCTTTACCAAACTGTTGTTGGATGTCTCATTTATGTATGCAACACAAGGCTGGATATTCAGTTTACAGTCTCACAGGTCAGCAGATTTATGCATAGCCCAGGGTCTAAGCATTGGCAAGCTTTCAAGAGAATTTTCCGCTACCTTAGTGGTACTTTACATCTTGTCTTGTTTTATCCCAAGGGGGGATCATTGCCGCCAGACTGAAATCCTTTTTCGGACTCAGATTGGGCTGGTTGTTCTGACATGCAAGTGTCCACAAGTGGTTTTTGTTTCATGCTTAGCACTTCATGTATATCATGGTTGAGCAAGAAGCAACCTACTGTGGCCACTTCTAGTTGAGGTTGAGTGGGCAGCCTTCACAGCTACAGTTGAGTGTGTATGGCTCAGACGCCTTATGGCTGATTTGGGTGTTGGACACGACACTGCCAACACTATCTACACTGACAGTCAGAGAGTTTTGGCAGTTGCGAGGAACCCAATTCTTCATGATCGCACAAAGCACATTGAGGTGCATTACCACTATGTCGCGGAGAGGCTCTTAGTAGGAGAGATCAGCTTGGCGTATGTGCCAACACATGACAACTTTGCAGATCTTTTCACAAAGGCATTGTCTTGTGAGAAGCTCGAAGATTTTCGCAAAGCTTTGGGCTTACTCCCCTTTGTGAACTGATCATGTCCTTAGGGCATGGCACTTCCCTTTACTCATGTACCAGCTCTCGTTCACCGCATCACTCCAGGGGGGATTTATTACCATATACATGTGGTAGTGATGTGTGTGAACACACTAGGACCGCCGAGACATTTTTCCCTCTTTAGGAGAGTTTTTCCCCCGTGCATTGTATATACGCCCATCACTCTAGGGATATATATCTTTCCATTGTACACTAGGTAACATACTCTCAGTTGTGTGCCTTGAGCTTCCTTGGTCTTCTCCAAGCTGTGTGCATTTTTTTCCCTGCAACCCTAATTCCAGCAAGTATTACAGGTTTTTTTTTTTTTTTTTGCATTCATCTCTCTTTGGTGATCCAGCTACATAGGCAGAGGCTATTGGAGAGTTATGATAGTTATCGATGATTTAGTTGTTCTCCCTCCAAAGGGGGATGTGGAGCTAGCTTGGGAGTCAATTTTTGTGGAATACTTCCTTTCACTAACAGTGGTTCCATGTGCAATGAACATGATTGACAGTCTAGTTGTTGGCTTTCGATAGCACCTTGTCTTCTCTTGCATAGCTTGGGTGCAGGGTCTCTTGATCTTACCGTATTAGCTATAGTCTCAAGATTGATGTGTGTTCCTTTCTGCTCGACGTTTGTTCCAGATTCACTCTGAGAGTGGGGTGATGCTCTCTTTACTGGTGTTCTAGATAGTTGCAGATCAATGTACAGTTTCACTCTCAGTTCTAATGAAGTTTCTTTAGATACTAGTGGTTGGTGTAGCTCTTTGGTTCTTCCTCATCCGAGATATAGTTCCTTGCTAACCTTGATTGTCCCTTTCCTTGGACTTCTCATACCAGCTTGGAGATTCTGGCATGTGGTATATGACTAATGGTGCATATTTCTGACTCTTTCCTTGAGGGTGGAGTAATTTAGATTGGAAAAAATATTTGGATACCAGTATTTTTATACCTTTACCTTCAGTTTCAATGCATTCTCTTAAACAAGTCAATAGCAATACCTTTCTGCAAATGCTGGTTGTGCGACTAATGAGTCGATTGGCTTGAGGAGATTATTGTTAGAGTTGGATTTACTCTAAGTGGATAGCATTTTACTTCTTGAACATTTTTGGCCGGGGTGTAGAAGTTGGATTGTATTTACTGTTGAATACTTTTTCACTACGAAGTATGTACCAGATATCCTCGTCGACAAAACCCTCTCTTTACAGTTGCAGATTGCTCACTCATCTTCTGGGTATGACTTTCTCTCGGGTTCAAGTATCTCTCTTGGTTCATCTAGTCGGTCCGAGTTTCTCTTAGAGATAGGTGTTAGGGGGTGAGGGTTCTTTTGTGGTTGTGCCCGGCTAGTGTGAGGTAGGTTTCTTCGGTCGAGTCATGTTTAGCCATGTCTAGCTCGAGTTTTCTATTGGTTCCATAGTCTCATGTGATCCTATAGACTGGAAATATTATTCCCCAACTTTGGCATGTTTATTCCCTGTGGAATCTAGTGCCTGACTTTCCATTCTCTCCCTATTTTTTCGTATTTGCGAGGTCGTGGAGATTTGGGGTGGGCCGGGTAGGCTGAGGCAGCTCATATATATGCAGGGGGGCGCCTATCATTTGTGTGCAGTTCAACCCGAGTTTAGGGGCACCCTCTCATGGGCACTTGAAGCATAAAAACAGGGGACGGGGGGATGCGGCCCTTTTATGCGGGGACGGGACGGGGGACATCGGGACACAGACGGGGACCCGTTTTTGGGACGTGGGGACGTCCCTCACAGGGGACGGGGTAGGGGACTGGTCCCGGGACGTGGGTCCTTGGTGACCATCTCAGATGGGATGCGGGCAAGGGACGGGGCTGCAGCCATTCAAATTTCAAAAAATTGTAAGCGCCCACTTTTTGTTTTAGGGGGGCGGGGGGGGGGGTTTCAAATTCAAAAGCACTCTTTTGGGGGGAATTTCAAATTTCAAAATCCCACTTTTGGGGGGCCTTTCAAATTTCAAATTCAAAGTTCAAACCCCCATTTTTGGGGGAGCTCTTTCTACTTAAGAGCACCCACTTCGAAGCCTCAAGGCTCATAGCCTCATAGTATCTACTATCATACCCAAGCCTCAAGGCTCAAGGCCACTTCCTTGAAGACTTGTACTGTGTCGCGCACGCCGCACGCCCTTTGTTATATTTTGGTGTTATGTAATATGAATGCAAAAACCACTTGTTCTTTGCAATCTTGTGCTCTAAGTGTTCACTATTGTCTCAGTATTAAATTGCGTCCCCTGTTTTGCCACGTCCTTGTCCCCGGGACCCGCCACGTCCCCGAGACCCGTCCTCGTCCCCATGTGACTATGACTTGAAGGGGGATAGCACGTGGAGATCACCTACAGGAAGTCCTAGCATTTTTCCTACAGTAGCCCTAGCGTTTTTTATCAACCTCACCAGCATTTTCCCTGGCAACCCCCAACATTTTTGATGGGCATCCATGGGGATGTTTGCAGATGATGGGGCATGCTTCTTCTGGAGGCGATCCCTTTCTGCGATGGACATGGGCAGAAAATCCTTGTGATCCTCTCAGGGTAACCCGTGTTGTGAGCATCTCAATCAGAGGCATAACACTATCCCCTTGTGTCGTCCTAGGAAAGCAGAGATTTAATTTTGTCTCTCTCTCTCTCGCTCTCTAATTGAGTTCTTCCTTTTCCAAGAGATGGGTCAATGTTGGGAGGCCCAACCCATAATGTGGCCGCATCAGTGATCTTGTGTGCAAGACCCATTGGCAATGACAATAGCAGTCACAATTATGTGCACAATGGGTCTATCCATTGGGTATGTCAGTTCGATGCCAAACCACCTTTGGTCGCTTATAGAAGAAGAAGGTTATCAACATTTGGATGCTTTCCTGGATGTCTCTCTCTCTCTCTCTCTCTCTCTCTCTCTCTCTCTCTCTCTCTCTCTCTCTCTCTCTCTCTCTCTCTCTCTCTCTCACTCAAATGTCTTGTCTCTTTCTACCTCAGTGGTCTCTCTTCTCCACAGGTGTGCCTTGTTCATGTGCTTGGCATTGTAGGTGTTCTAGATCAGAGTCAAATTGCCCACCAGATCACGAGGACATGAATTTTTTGTATCAAGGATCAAGCCTACAATATTTGGAGAAATTCGGAGTCTGTTTGATATTTTTCACACAAAAAATGTCCGTCGTGGGTCAGAAAACATCTAGAGGACATAATGATACACAAGGGAGGGAAACTACTACTGTGAGAAAGTGTGTGGTCTAGCTAGGAAGGTGAAAAACCTTTGGTTGTGAGAGTTCATGATGACATTCACAAACACTTTGAGAAAAAAATGTTTATGGTAGGCACGAACCCTCTTCCTAAAGATGGCTTAAATCTAAGAACATTTGTGACAGAAAAGTCACAAACCCTCTTTTCTATTGTGCCTGGAATCTGCTTGATTTTGTAAGAGAGTTTGTGATAAAAGGATAAAGAAATCACAACCAATTTCACTTAAAAAGAGCAGGGAAAAACATAATAGTTTGAGCCATGAAACCTCACCTCTCATACAAGCACAAACCCTTTTCAAAACCCAAACCTCTTTCATGGAATCTTGTAGCCTCGTCCCCGATTACATTGTCATAATTTTGAACTATTGAAAAAAGATCATGAGCTTGCACCTGCACGTTGACACTTTTTTAATATATTTCTCTATAGTTACTAAGTATTGATGTTTTGATGGACACTTGTTCTTTTCTTTCCTATGTGTTGTTTCATTTTGCACGGAGACTTCAAACGTTGGAAATGAAAGGTTTTGGGGCTGAATTTTTTTTCAATGATTCTAGAGCTTGGTATTATGTGTACCATGTTGTATTTGGATGATCTAAAGCTACCTTGCTAGTCACATAGTTAATTGTATATGTCCTTTCCCACCATACAAAGTGCATGAGAAACTTGTTGGTCACATAGTCAATTGTATTTCTCTTCGCCCACCATACAAAGTGCATTAGAAGCTGAATTCGATGGCAGTATAGGAGGAATTCTAGTAAGACACACAATATAACAACTAAGAACTACTCATAGGGATGTCATAATCGTTGTTCAAGCCCTTGAAAATAATATGCACACTAAAGGTGATGATTTTAGGCATGGAAAATTAGTGAAGTTGAGTTCATGTTTCCTGAGGTTTTCTAGATTGAGCTTATCATATAAGACGTTCACTACCATGCTTGTGAAATCATTTTGCACTTGAGATATGTTTCAATGAATGGACAAGGAAATGCTTAACAGGGTCACAATTTTGTGTACCTAGTGTGGTATGTAGAAGCCTATTTTATCGAGCCTTAAAAGCCAACATAAGTATACAATGGCCTTAGTTGCATGCTAAAAATCCCTCTCTTTTGCCCATACAATCAACCATGGTGAGATTGCCTTGCTTTCTCTTACTCGATCCACCTTTTTTGGATTGACCTTTTTGAGGCTAACAACTTTAAACCAACTAGTAGACAATTGAACTTCCTAAATACTAACGAAGTCAATTTGCAATTATAGTCTATTAGGTATATGAAGCCCGTAACAAGAATTTTGTATGTGTTTTGTAAGTGAAAATAAAATCATATTACCTAGCATTAGTGAGAAAATTATGTCTGCATTGCATCTTGCATCTTCGCCATGTATGTCTTCAAGTCCACTCAATTAGCTCAAAGTTTGAATTCTTCTTATCTAGCCATATTCTAGTAAGCACTTCACATTGTCAATACCACATCACTCATAAAATCAAGGCTTCCTTCCTTGGACTAATCTATATGAGACATTCTAGGACAATGAGAAACGTCCAATCGTACGATAGATGTTTGAGAAAAGCAAATTCTGTTTGTAGGATTTTAATGTTTCAAAAATAAAGAGCTATTGCAAGGACACAAATAGATTTTGTTGGAGTATTTGTCTATGTTAGTAGTAGTAATGTCTAAACACTGGTTTTTTGTCAACGTTGTCATGTTTTGGGTATGTTGTACACTTGTTTGATAGAAATTCATATCTTTTGTTGGTAATTTTACACATGGGTGATGTTTTCACTTTTATGCTTCATAATGTAGTGGAAAAAAAGCTTCTTTATGTGGCTTATGAATAAATGTTTCTCATGAATTTTTGTGCATGGGTTTCAAAAGTTTTGCATTCATTGCCAAACCTTCTGTTTGGCATTCTACACAAGCTTCGGTCACTCACCCAATTCAAGATGTTTTGTAATGCCAAATAGTCACAATAAATTTTGAATCTTACAAAATGAAATGTGTGGGTGGTACCAGCTGAATTTAATTTAGAAAATCGAGCGTTAGTAGACTAGATTCTTGATTTGTTCGATTAGGGTAGTTGGGGGGTGGGGAAGGGGCAAGGGCAATTTGCAGGTGTTGCGCGAGACACGGGAAAGACAAGTAGGAGGTGCACAGATTCTAGATGCGAGAGGTGGCATTGTGGAGCTGGCGGTTGTGTAGCCATGCACTTTTACAGAACGCTGCTAGCTCATGTGGTTATGTGACCTTTCTAAAAGCTGAACAAACCTATTTCTATCGCTTTTAAAGGAGAACAAAAATGGAAGGTCCTGGTCAGGAGGAAAGGATGGATCCCAAGGAATATAGTGAAGAAATGAGGAAGGAGCCAGTATGTAGAATACAGGCTCCTCTTAATCGCTATGACTATATGATGTATCACTAATGTGACAATTGGATGACACATTTTTCTTTACAACATTGATCTTTTTTTTGGGTCAAAATTGGTTGATAAAGACCCCTCTTCACGTACACAAGCACTACCTGTGTATATGAAAAGTTGTTGTCTCCAATGTAGACGTTGACATAGGCTTTTGTATG
This sequence comes from Adiantum capillus-veneris, assembly GCF_014529385.1. Taxonomy (NCBI): domain Eukaryota; kingdom Viridiplantae; phylum Streptophyta; class Polypodiopsida; order Polypodiales; family Pteridaceae; genus Adiantum; species Adiantum capillus-veneris. The sequence goes on from NC_140932.1 coordinate 37,445,722, forward strand.
TCATTAAACATGGCAATCATAGCTTTTTCTCCTTGTGATTAGCAAGTGATAAGATCACAAGGCTAAAATTACAAGTGATAAGATGATGAGGCCTAGTAGAACAAGAGCTAAAATTACGAGGCTCGCTCGTGGGTGTGCATGAATATGTGGCCGACATTATGATTGTCCACAAAATATTAAACTCTAGATACGATAACCAGTGTACCATACAAAAGAAAATTAATATATTTAAACACTCTTTATTATCATGTCAATATTCAAATGGCAATAAAATGATCTTTATCTCATAATTGACCTCCCAAGAAGAAGAAAAAGAAGAGAATTTTTAAACTCGTGGGAAACTAGCAATAAAATTTAAATTGAATAAGATCTGATTCAAGCATCATACCGTTTGAAAATACATGATTTTGTCTTCAAATAGTGTTATGTATCAGGAACAGCTGAGGTTGATGATCAAGACATCAACTCACACAAGAAGTTTTGGACAGATTCTCACAATAATTCCCACATTATGACTTAGATCAACATTATGAGCTTCCGTGAGGGAGGCACGGCATACCTAGCTAGGTACGACTGGGGGCAGGGGTCTGCCGACCCGGTGGGGGGCCGAGGGTCCCTGCCCCCAATCGTACCTAGCTAGGTATACGGTGCCTCCCGAACAGAAGCTCATGATGTTATGTATCATATGAAAAACACTGAAAAAGGCTCCCTTTTCCTACATGAGAAAATTTCTAAATCTTCTTGTGTCAGTTTTCATGAAAGAGAAGTTCTCGTGGAAAAACTGTAGAAATCAGTGCAGGGCATTCGTCCTTGTTGGCTGATGAATTGAAGACAGTTTTTGTGCGCTCTCAAAATAACTGCTTATATGAGCTGCAATGATGGCACTGGCAAGAGGCAATGGAAAGTTGCTTGAGACTTTTCAATTAAGCAACGCTATAGAGAGAGAGCATTGCTCAGAGAGAGAGAGAGAGAGAGAGCGTGGGCTGTTCAGCTGCCGTTCGTGTGATTGGTGCCTTTTTGAAGAGCTGTCATCTCAATTCCTCCTACTCTAGTCTTTACATCTATCAGCATCATCATTGCCAGCATATCCTTTGTATCTATACATGCGATCATCATGTTCTGTGTGAATCTTTCAAATCACCATCTCTATGCCTACAATCCAGTGTTAGAAAAAAACCGGGGTCTAGTGTATTTTAACCGGCTGAAATTATACAATCCCGGTTAAATTTTGAGCTTGCCTTTAAGAAAACCGGCAAATTTACCTTTAAGAAAACCGGCAAATTTTGAGCTTGCCTTTAAGAAAACCGGAAAATTTACACAAGTTTTAGTGTAATTACCAGCAAAAGCTTCAAATTTTGACCTAAAAACCGGAAGAATTTCAAGTTTTCCCTTATTTTGATCGGCTAGGAAAAATGTATTTTTCTAGCCCTGCTACAATCCCTTCTATATTCATCTTCTATGGCCTGGTCTCTTCGTCTTTCCTGTCTTATCTTTTACTGATCTTCATCATGCTGTCAATCATGTCTTCAATCTCCATGATCTCTTCCACGAATTATGTCAGTGTCAATTGTCACGTTCACTTCTGTTATCATGTCTACCATCACCACTGCTTTCATGATGTTTTAGACTACGATTTACATCATCGCATCAATTATGTTTATATGTTTATAACAATCTCCATCGTAATCTCTTCTGCAACTTTTGCTTGACTATCACAGTCACTTTTGCTATTAGGTCTTCCATCATCAATACTTTTGTGTTCTTTCTCTTTAATCAACTTAGCATCATCCTCAAGCTCCATTTGCAAATCTTTGATTATTCATCTCTGATGAGGGACACTAAAAAGCGCTAAATGTAATTACTTACTTTCTCTGCGACTAGAGTCTTGCTTTTAGGATGAAGCATAACATGAATACTTGTGAGCGTAGGGGAAGGGCACCATAAATTGAGCCCCAACCGCTTCCTTCTCTCATACAACATTGTATCAATTTGTTCCTATTTTGTAAAAAAGAGGAGGATATCACATGACGGCTCGATTAAATATGTACCCGCATAACAATAATAAGTGCTTTTTTGTCAATCATTGGTGCCATGCCTTTAGATGAGCAGTACATCCAATATAGTTCCTCACTCACTTACCGGCTTTGGACTACAAGATGGACGCTCGATTTTTTATTTAGAAATTTGGAGCAAGAAAAAGGCTCGAACTTAAGGTTGAGCCTCATGTCCTTGTCATAATTGGAACAAGGTAATTGCTTAAACTCAAGCTCGAGCTCCATGCCCCTTGTATACCTAGAGCATCAGCAAGAACTTAAGTTTGAGCTTGAACATAAGTTTGAGCTTGAACTCAAGTTCGAGCTTCATGCCCCTTGCATACCTAGACAATTAGCAAGAACTTAATTTTGGTCCTAATGTCTTATCTACTGCGGGTTTTGAAACAAGGTAGAGGCTCAAACACTTCATGCTCCTTACATACCTAGAGCATAGCCCCAAGAGTTTGAACTTCAGCCTTGCCTTAGGTATTAAAGGGACATAAGGCTCAAACTTAAGTTTGAGCCTCATTTCCTATACATAGTAATGTGGAACATGGTGGAGGCTTGACTCTTACCTCTTCAATACCTAGATGAAGGTTGAAGATCTCATAGTCCTATGCCCCTTTCTACCTACACCAAGGCAAAGGAGTTTTAGCCTTGTGTTGCATATGTATCTAGAATAAGGTTGGTCCTTGATTCATGCTCCGTACATACCTACCTTTAGCAAGATGGAAGCTCCTTACATACCTATAGCAAGGTCAAAGCTCAAATTCTGAGTGTGTTGATCATCATGTCCTAATGTTACCTTGAACAGGGTGGTAGCTCTAGCCTCATGTCGCTTATGTACCCCCTTCCAATACTTAGCAAGAGGTGGAAGCTTACACTAAAGGGCATAGAATGGGGGCACATAAGGGGCATGAGGTTCAAGCACAATGCCTAGCAAGAGGTAGAAGGTTATAGTAGACATTGACCTTCTTGCCCTTTTTTATCAAAAAATTGGATATTTTAGTTTGAGTTGCATGCCCATTATATACCTAAACATTCTTCGTATCTATTAGTGAGCAATAGCACCAAGTGAGGATTGAACTTAAGTTTGAGCCCTCTATTTATGTGCTAATGCCTCATTTTTACTTGGTGCAAAGGATCCGCACAAACAACCATGAGGTCAAACTTAATAAAACATACTCCAATTTCAAATTTCAATTTATAAAATGGGACTTGAATAATTTCCAAAACTCCTAGATGTCTTTTCATATAATCTCGTAGTTACTTTGTGATGTCCTTTCCATCAAACTGGTCAATTCTCTTCACAATGGATCGCAGTGCTTTGGTGGTTGAAATCTAGCTTCTTTCCGTTGCTTCTTGTTGCCGCACATACATAAAAAATGCTTGAAACATTTGCATGACAGCATGATCAAGTGCATTCCATGTGTCTCTGGATTTTCATCCATGGATAACAATGTGTGTATATCAATTCACAAGCTGCCACCCCAGCAGCTTCACGTCAGGTTCACTAGAGATGTCGGGATGTGTGCAGTCTAGCTGGGAAGGTGCAAGACCTTTGACTGAGAGAGTTTGTGAGATGAGAGTCACAAACACTTAAAGAAAAAGCATTTATGGAAAATCACCAACTCTCTTTCTAAAGATGATTGAAAATCTAAGAGAGCTCGTGACAAGACACTCACAAAACCTCTCTCTTATTGTGTTGAGGTTTGCTTGTTTTTGTAGGTGAGTTCGTGATGAAAGGTTCACCAAATTCACATTTAATTTCACTTAAAAAGAGAAATTAAAAACACTAAACTTCACCCATGAAACCTCAATTCTCATATAAGCACAAATTTGAATCAAAACCCAAACCTCTTCCATGGCATCATGTAGCCTCGCCCCCAATTACATGGTCATAACATCAAATAGTTGAAAGGAATACATGAGCTTCTACTTTCACGGTGATGATTTTTTGATTTTGCATAGACTTAAGAGATTTAAAACTGAAGCCCACACACCTTTTTGATAATGGGAAACCCTAATTCACTCCCTCACAAGCTCGAATACGAGATTGCAAAGACGGGGACTGCAATACATATAGATTGGGCAACCATGGAAGCTATTGCACAACAGAGAAAAATTGAAGTTTTTTTAACAAAAAAGCAACCTTATCTCTCTTCCCCATGGAATTTTCATCTGATGTGTCAATTTTTAGGCCTTTTTTAGCTCATTTTTTAACCCCAGAAAGACCATTTTTAATGCGAAAAATCCAAATAAAGTAAAAAAATTTGCTAAATTTATGGGATCACTCGCATAAGCATAAAAAGCATATATGTATGCATCATTGTTCATTAGTATACAATTTTGAGTCACTTTCCATGCAATTTTGCACCACATCTGTTAACTGTTATTTTCGACAGTTTTTTTCCGCATCAATCTTTATAGGCGAGATGAGTGTGGCATCATGAAATGCTTGAAATATTTACATCACAAAACCAAATTAGGCATCTTATGAAGTGGGAAAACATGCAAAGGCGCCACATCCAAGGCGACGACTCCGAGGATAGGTATATATATGTGATAATGACTGTAGTAGTTGCTTCAGCAATATATATCACAATATGGTACATGGTTGCTTTTATTTCCATGCATCAAAAGGTGTCAAAAGTGAGGTGAATATTTTTATTCCACAAGGTACTTGCCACTACACAACAACGTCAACAATAGAAATTTAATAGCTTTGATTTCATAAGAGAAGTCTGCATCAGAATAGTTGAAACGAGCTTTTTATGTTGGAAGACCTCCATTTCAACAAGCAGGTCGCAAAGGTTATAATCACATTGGTATCTTCTCTCATCTCAATTTCCTAGCAAGCATTGTTCTTGCTGAAATAGAAGGGGTCATACTTAAGATGATTATTGGTACGTCAGTACAACAAAGAGCACACCCATAAGTGTTGCTTTGATGTAGATCATAATACATCATATATTTTTTAGCATCATAATAATAACTTTCATCAGAAACAAGTTTCATTATGTTCAATTTCTTTGGATAGAGTATTTCATGGACATGATAGCTTATTTTTCATTATTGGTTTTGGTTCTACACCAATTATGACAAATCAATCTAAGTGGCCACACAAATGTCTTTACTTATCAAGTGTGTTTTTTTTCTTGATGACAATGTAGCTTGTCAATCAAAGGATATTGGAGATTTATATATTGATACATTATCTTCTTCAAGTTGATTTCTAAGAGAGGTTTAACATGTTTGAGATATTCAACATTATCTTCTCTCACTTGCAAGACTCATTGAGTAATGTCAGAGAGTAATGTCATTGATTTCCAAGGGAAACGCCAGAGAGTTCATCGCCTTCAAGAATTTCCAAGGGAAACGTCAGAGAGTTCATCGCCTTCAAGAATTAACAACATCTTTGTTTTTTTACCAATAAATACTTGGCCTTGAAAAGGAGGAACACAATGGTGGCAAGAAGCAAAACCATTGACAAGAATAGTATAATTATACCGAATTGAAAGAAGAAGTTGTTGCGTGCATTTTCAACACCCGTTTATTGTAAATTTGTACATATGGACATGATGACCGATGTCAAATGGGTGTGGGGGATTTTTGGCTTGCTGTAGCAAGCACATGTACATGTAGGGAAGTCGCTAGTGTAGCATCAACAGTCCGCTCGTAGGGTGCACCTTTAAGAAGGTATTTGTATAACGTGCATTCAAAGGTATTTAAAAACCCCATTTACTTACATACTTAAGGTAATAAAATGATCCTTTTTTCTTTAAAAACTTATGGATTTTTTGCTTAAATCAATTTAAAAACCCCTTTTGTTAATAAAATCTTGTTAAAGTTTTAAAATTTTGGCACTTAAAAAATCCATCCATTTGAACTCATGTGGTCTGTTATATGTCAAAGAGGTCAATTCCTTGAGACTGTCGGGTTACTGTAGGTGCCCATTAGTAAGATTTTTGAAGTGAGACTTGTATATAACAGAAACTCATGTAAAAACTAAAATAAATTCAGCTAGATATTCAAAAATTTAGAGGTTTTGATTATTGTGCCTCCTTCATGATCTTTTATATAGTGTTTGGCCGTCAACTAGCCCTTCCCATGTGTAATCGGGCCATGGCAACTTGCTCTTCACACCAATTTTGCACATTCAAGTGCACGAAATTGAGATTTATGGTATTTAGATATTTTATTATGGAAAATACAAATAATGTTTGAGGCTTGAAGCATGCGTTTAAGAGTTGTAGTTTGGAAAATAGAGTCTATTTCCCACAGGGTACAAGATATGATAGCCCCCAAGCAGTTTGGTGTAGGATGAGTACTCGAAGCTCATTTATTTTTTGGTATGTGTACACATCAAAATTTTGGTTCTGAATATTTATTTGGTGAAGTGGAAAGATCTTTTCCTCAGGTGCATTGGTCGGTGTGTGTTGTAAATCCATACTACGGAAAGTGCTTCCTAGTTTCTATAATAGTCTTTTGGGTGGGCGTGTGCTTGTAAATTCTCAAAAGGTCACTTGTCTTTAAGTTGTGTTTTGTTGGAGGTTATTTTAATACCATATATAGTACTGATTTTGTGTCTTGAGTGCTATTGGGGGAGATTTCTAAAGAGGTGTTCCTTGTTTTTGTTTTCTTAATAACGTATAAGACACGATTGCAAACATTACACACAAAATATGATGAAGGTTGCAACTAAGGATGAGAGAGAAATACTTGCCATACTCTTGGAGCGCCCTTGCCTCTGCAATCAAATACATCTCTTCCTATTTGTAAAAATCTTGCTCTCTTGCTCTCTTGCTCTCTTGTCCTCTAGGCATCTTGTTGACTCCTATCAACGTTTGTTTGGTCATGGTGCTCGCTCTCTACCTACAAACGCTCTGCCTCTTCATTTAGCTGCTATAGTTCCTTGATATTCGGTATCACTGACCTTTAATCATGGGAGTGGATCGAGACAATCAAATAACTAGTTAATTGTGATATTGGCCAATTTTTTGGGGATGTTGTTAGTTTCCTAATTGTTGCATTCCTGGTTGGTTGTTTCCTGGTTGATGGTTTCTTGGTTTATTGTTTCTTGGTTATTGGTTTCCATGATGGGAGGTCAACGTAGGGAGGAGGAGACATGAGAGAGAGAGAGAGAGAGAGAGAGAGAGAGAGAGAGAGAGAGAGAGAGAACGAGAACTCACAAACTTATAACAGACTTTAAAAACTCACTTATATATTTTTAGGACCCAAGTTTAGAAAAAATTACAATTTATCATTAATATGCTCCAAAAAGTGGAAATTACAATCATTACTGTGTGAGGAGACCCGCACGACCTACTCTTCACCGATTTCTCCGGCATGCTGATATACTCTCGCGTGCATTCGACCCATGGTATGCTTGCATTCTTCCGACAGTCACTACTCTCATAATACGTTCTCTAAGAGACAAGTTTCATTTTCCCCTTTACTTCTGATTGGTCAGCAATAACATGCCAGATGGTTAGCAGGTTTTGTTAACTGGACGACAAAAGAAGAAGATCTCCATGCACAACTAGACAAACTTCGCATATCTACTGAGTGCGACGTGCTGGTTGTCTTTCCCATTGAAAATCAATCACTGCTATGCTTGGCACTCAAGCCTCAATGGAGATGCGAAGTTTGTCTAGTTGTGCTTGGAGCTCTTCTTCATCTATCGTCCAGTTAGCAAAACCTACTAACCATAAAAGGTTCGGGTTTTTAGTCTTGTAACAGAAGGGTTTCATGAAAGGATCCTCCATGAGGGTGCCAAGAAAATGATGGTCGGAAATGACATGCCAGATGGGGTGGCCTCTACACCACACATAGCTTGAACATCCCCAAGCATCATCTCAAGGTAGGAGTCATCCTATAACTATAAGGGGGCACCACCTAGCATATGTGCGGCTAGGACGCAGACATAGATGACCTAGAGTGGTAGGAATGAGATGCGATCTAGGTAATCAACATATAACGATGATGTAGCAAACGTCCGAATATAGAATGCCTAGTCAACAGTCAGGAGTGTGTACGAGAGAGGTATGCGACAAGGTCAGAATGGAGCATGACTGGCTGGTGATGGCGCACGTGCTGGATTACAAGCAGTGTAATATACAAGGGAAGATAGAATGGATACGGGGGAAAACAAAGCTAAGGAGAAGAGAGAATGGACTCAAAAAAATTTCATGACAGCATTGCACACTTTTATTGATGATGATGATACTTACAAACGGTGGTCTTGGCTGTTACCAACCTTGCGTTTTGGCACTGGTGATGCATGATGGAATGCCAGCGCCATATGGTGCATGGCAAACTTTAGTGTTAGCAGGGTTAGCACATTAGTGGGAGGTTAATTGATGGAAACATCAAGACGATTCGTCCGCAATCACTAGCATCGAGAGTGGACCGAGGTAGCATGGTGTCGACGCATTCAATCCTAGCGTGCTCATGTTGCCTTGCCGGGTGGTAATGAGTGCCTTATGTGCATGGGGTGGTCATGACTAGTATTTCAACCGTGGTGTGGGTGGAGATTGGTGGTGGTGGTGATATTGCCAATGCTAAAACGCCCATGCTTGCAACAAGCATAACACCATGAGCTCTCTAGCTTGGGAGGTGCATTATGTGCTTAGTGGTGTTGGAGTGTAGAGTGCATGGATCCTAGGTGGTGTCTCTAGTGTGTTCTTACTTTTTTGTGCTTAGTGGAGGCCTCTTTATATAGGCCTAAGAGGTGGTCCTTACCTAATGGTTCTTGCAAATATCCACTGGTCACTATAGAGAGTCTAGATGCCTCTCTAGTGAGAGAGAGAGAGAGAGGGAGAGAAGGTAGAGATAGAGAGAGGGGAGGTAAGAGTGGTCTAGGGAATCCACTAGCCGTTGGCTAGCTTATTAGGGAAGAGTGGAGATCGGTGCATTTACAATGGGTGTTGTTGATGGTTCGGGTGAACGGTGTGAGGTTAATGCTGCCAAAATTGGTGTTTTGCTGGTGTCAAAATGCTACGCGTCACTTTCAGAGCCGGTCGGGGTATGCCTCCGACGTCACTTCTTAATTCGGTGTTGCTTCTGCGTGCTTTTGGTCATCATCTTCTTTTGTTGATGACGTGGTGCTCGTTTCCTTTCGTTTACTTATTTGTGCATATGTGCTTCAGCGTGCTTGTATCTTTGTGTTGTGTGTGCGCAAAGTGTATGTGGGTGTGCGTGTATAGTGTATGGGTGTAGAGAACTTAGGGAGTGTATGTGGAAGTGTATATACAATTTTGTGTGCGTGTGATGTATGTTGATGGATGCGCCGGCGAGTGTGTGCGGAAACGAGAGGGAGAGAGATTATTATTGGTATTTTTATTTTCATACTTACTGGTTCTTCGGAAACACAGAGAGAGCATGAGTGAGAAGAGAGCGGGTGATGGGAAGAGAGTGAGGTATTTGGGGGGAGAGTGAGAGTGTGTGTGTGGTGGGGATTGAGAGAGAGAGAGAGAGAGAGAGAGAGAGAGAGAGAGAGAGAGAGAGAGAGAGAGAGAGAGAGAGAGCTTCTACACCCACGTGGGCTATTGCCGACATAGACTTGGAGAGAGAGATCGCAGTCCATGGGAGCAAGAGAGAGAGAGTATATAGCGGGCCAGGGAGAGAGAGGGCATGAGGCTGAGGGCAAGGAGAACGGGTGATGGGGAGAGTGGTAAGGGAGCACCAATGCATGGCGGCCCTCCTTCTGTCGGGTGACGAGCTAAAGGAAGAGAGAGATATTATATATTATTTTTTGTTCTTTTTCATGCGCCCTATGGGCTTTGCTTACACATAGAACGATAGAGGGAGAGAGGGTGTGAGATAGAGGGGGAATGAGGGGTGTGTGAATAATATATGAGAGGGAGAGAGAGAGAGAGAGTGTGTAGCTGAGGGAGAGCGTGAGAGAGTGGGGGTGGCGATAATGGAGGGGAGACAAGGGATAATGGAAGAGAGTGAGGGAGTGGTGCCAAAGGGAAACACAACGTCCTATTGCACGCACGCAAGCAAGGGAGGGAAGTGGTGGTTTGGTGGTAGTGATACAAAAAAAAAATTACCTCATGCTCCTCGAATGGGGTTGATTCCGGTGGCCTCAGCTCCGAAAGCCGAGCCAACTTTAGTTTCTCTGATCGGGCTAGAGGATGGTGCGGCTAACCCGGTATCATTAGCCCTCCCCCTATGGCTAGGGACATTTATGCCTTTAACTCATTTGTTTGATCATTGTCATTGTAGATGGAGGTTGTTGGTGTATCCTCATCAGGAATGTCGATAAGTGGAGTTTGATCAAATTGGAGAAAATAAGGTTTAAGCCGCCAACCATTGACTCTGGTCTTATGAAACTTACCATCAGCTTCCATGAGTTGGTAACTGCCATTGGCATATTTCTTCCTGATGATGAAAGGGCCTTTCCATCAAAGCAGGAACTTCTTATCCTTGCATGTGTCAAAGCGATTGCCATAGCGGAGCACCAACATGCCCTTCTTTAAATATTTGCGTCGAAGGTGTTGTTTGAAACTAAGCCGTCTGTGTTCTGCCTGTGCCGCATAATAAGTGATTGCCTCTTCTCTGTCCAGTTGTAGTCATTCCAGGTCAAGGATGTGATCTCTCAAATGCATGTTGGGTTGTTGAAACTGGCTTTCCATCACTCTGAGACTTGCTACTTGCACCTAAATAGGTAAGATTGCTTCCTTACCAAACACCTAATGATATGGATTGAACCCCAAAGATGTGCAAAATGAGGTTCGGTAGGCCCACAAAGTTGGGAATAGATACTTATCCCAATCCCTAGGATGATTGTTACTTTACTTGGTGATAATTTTACAAACTATTCCATTCACTTTTTCAACTAATCTGTTACATTGAGGGTAATATGGTGAGGAGTGCCTCCTTGTAATGTCTAGTTTTTGCATTAACTCTTGTACCAAGTCTACTCTGAAACCTAGCCCTCTATCAAAGATGATTTCTAATGGTGTGCCAAACCTGCAACATATGTATTCATAATCAAATTAACCTACCTCCATAGCTGTGATCATAGTTGTGGTTGTAGCTTCCACCCACCTAGTCATATAATCGACTCCCATGGTGATGTAGAGCTTCTCTTAGTTGGCCCTAGGCGATGGTCCTATGGCATCTATACCCCATTTTACAAATGGCCCATATGAAAGGATATGTGTCTGTGGTTCAGCCATGAGTGATCTAGTGCCGGCCTCTTGACACAACTTACATGTCTTACACTAGTGGTGTACATCACGATTGCATCTAGGCCATACAAAACCAGCCTGCAAGATTTTTCTGCTTGTTATATCTGGGGAAAACTGGCTGCCACAAAAACCATCATGGCAACTGGCAATTACCCCCGTAATTTCATTAGAGATAGGGGTCTTCCTGAGTACTTGGTCCTTACCCTTACAATACAAACCGTCATTGATAAGTCGATACTTTGTGGCCTTCCTCGTAAGCCATTGCTTCTGCCCTTTCGTTAGATCTCGTGGACATCCCCCTATTTCCAAGAAATGAATTATGTCGGGTAAGACGTCACTACCTTGAAATAGAGGGAACTTTAGCTCTATAGCTCCAACCACCATTCCCTGCAGTCTTTCGCTTGGTAAGGCATCAGCTTCATGGTTTTGAGCCCTTGGGATGTGATGTAGTTGAACTGCTTCAAATTTACCCAGCAAGGTTTTTACATAGCTTAAGTGAGTCCTCAAGCTAGGATTCTTACATGTACATACTCCATTTACTTGCCTTACCATAAGTAGAGCATCCCCAAATACATTAAGGCGCTTTACCCCTTGAGACGCACCATTGTAACCCCTTGGTCAGTCTGCATACTCAACTTCATTGTTAGAATGTGATTCCAACAAATGGCCAAGCAAAATTACCTTGATACCTTTGTCATCAAAGACCAGTATGCCAGCTGCTTTGTCAGATGCTCGCTTGTAGGCTCCATCGAAGTAGAGAGACTGTGCCCTTTCTACCACCGGGGGATCTGGAAGTGATTGAATTCTTTCCCCTTTAGATTGCTTTACCTTCTTCTCAAAGTTCTGGTAGGTCATGTGTCCCCCCAAGCTTGCCCTTGTCGTGCTTTCCACATGTATCGTGTAGTCAAACTCTTGCAGATGAACTAACCATTTGGTAATCCTAGCAAAACCCTCCATGTGTTGTACCACATAAGGAAACATTTTATCCATGGTTAAGATTACAAACTGCCTAGGCAACAAATATGACAAAAACTTTGCACTCGCAAATCTAAGAGGACTAGGTGTTCCACATGGATGAAAGCTTGGCCTCATGAAAGATGTTGTTGCATCCTTCTGGAGTAGCACAATCCCCAAGGAGTCATCACCCATGCTTGAGGTGACATATAACTTTTCATCCCACTTAGGCGGTGAGATAGTTGGTAGGGTGGCTAAGACCTTCTTTACCTTGTTGTAGTGATGTTCGCTCTCCTCGTCCCTTTGAAAGTCGATCGTTGTGTGAGTTGTTGAAGTGGTAGAAAAAGTTGTGATAGTAGATGTATGAATCTACTTAAGTACCTCACCTTTTGTAGAAAAGAGACTAGTTGACGTGCGGTTGTTGGTCAGGGTAGTGCAATGATTGTGGACACCTTACTTGGATCAGCATTGATACCTTTAGCTGAAATTTCATGGCCTAAAATAATGACTCGACTTTCCTCAATGTACATTTAATTGCCCTCCTAGGCTTTGCAGCCTTGTCAAACCCTCACTCACCTTTTCTAAGTCTGAGATGCGAGGGCTATATATACAAAAATCATCAATGAACACTCTTATGGATGTTCCAAAGAATAGTTGAAAGACATATGTGACATATCTCTGGAATGTGGCAGGTGCATTTGTGAGACCAAATGGCATAACTCTATACGCAAAACAACCCTATGGCGTAATGAAAGTAGTTTTAGCTGATCTTCCAAAGCTATGTGTATTTGAAAATAGCTGAAACACCCATCACACCCGGTGTAGCATTCAAAACCAGCTACTTCATTCAGAATTTCATCCAAAAAAGAGAGAGGAAAACGATCTCTCTTTGTGGTTGCATTTAGTGGTTTGTAGTCGACGTTGACCCTCCACTTGCCATTCTACTCAGGTGTTGGAGAGGGGGAATGGGGGAACATGCTCGGCACAAACATAAGGGACTCTCTATAGCTTAGGGTATCCACAATACCCCTATCCTCTCAGAAAACACCTTCAAAAAACACTTCACACTAGCAGACCACTGCCTACCCAATTCTTACAGCTCACACACTCCACAAATCCACCAGACAACGCACACCTGCTGCCACGGTCTGTCTCCACCCTTACACACACACACAACCGTTCAGTCTCACTCTCTCACACAAAACACCGTCAGTCCGGGGGAGCACACACATCGACACTACCAACACCGAGGGGAGACATGAAAGCAGGAGGAAGAGAAGGGGGGAAAGGGGAAACAACAACAAAGCGGGGCAACATTGGCTCGATTGCACTTCAAAAGGCATGTACACAGGCTTGCACTGCTGTCACACCAGGGCCATTTTCATGAGAAAATACAAAGGGCTTTGATAGGCACACTCCTTTGTCAGAGAGTTCCACTTTTTAGGCTTCAAACAGCACACAAAAGCCCATAAAAAAAGCCCCTAATTTGATTAAAATTTCATTGTTATAGCAGGGGGGCTTTAATTTGTAAAGAAAGAGGATGCAAGAGAGCTACACAAGACAAGCACATACCACACAGAGATGGAAAGCTTCTTCTTCTTCTCACAGAAAAGAGAGTACAAAATGACTAAGTGCTAAAATTGAAAAGTAGCACATATGTACATGCGGGCACTAAGTGTGAACTCGCTAGAAGCATACTAGGCTGGCACTATAAGTGTAGTCCAGCTGTAGAATCACTGGTAGAGATCCTCCGTGTCGGTCACCTAACGCGCCAGTGAGTAAATACCATAAGCGGTCAAGACCCGTAGTGGATGCCAGCTCAAGATGTAGAGCTCGACATCTCAACATAATTTTGGAAACTATCCTCACATTTGACCATCTGTCATCCACATTTGGCATCTTTGGGAGGAGGTAACCACCTTTGACTCCATCTGCTCTCTCTTGCTCTCTTTGCACTTGTAAGGGGGGGCGGGAGGCATTAGCAATGTCGCTATTGCCCCCTAGTCAATTTTTAATTTCTTCTTTACTTTTTTACCCCTTTGGGAGGCCCAACCCTCACCTGGTCTTTTTAACCCTTTGACCACCTCTGTCCGGCTCACTTCCCTCACCTATTCCCTATCCTCATTCTCCCTTTTGGTCCGGTCTCCCTCCTTTCCCTTTCCTTTACTCTCTCCTTTTGATCCCTTTGATTGGGCGCCTGGTCAGCTCCTCTTTGCTCACCTGGCGACCTCCTCGGGCTCTCTCTTTCTTCCTTGTACATAAGAGTTTTCCCTTGAGATTTGACCCGCCTCTGGTTGCTCTCCTTCACCGTGGGACTCACATCCCTTCGTATGCATTGGACCATTAGCGATGTCGCTAATGGTGCCTTGCATTTTCCCTTTTAAAAAAGCCTTGCGGGGTGTGAAATGGCCCGCATGGGGCGCCTGCCATGTCATCAATTGTGCCACTTGCAAGCAGCTGGTCTAGCCAGCCAAACCGATGGACTCTAATAGGCTACACTGCGACAACGGCCAAAAATGCCCCATTTCCGCCCAGGCCGGGCTGCCCGTCGCCTGCCAACAGCTCCCTACGGGGTCCGCCATAGCCAACCAACACGAGGAGCTCCGTCCCCTTTGGATACCCTTAATGGATGCACATTCTGGCATTTATATGTTGCCGGTTCATTACCTAGCCCCCCATGTGGGATTTCTTGTTGGGCCACGTGGCAGCCATCGGCTCCGTGGTCTCAAGCCCACCAAAACCACCTAAAATATATTTAAGACCCTCCATTTTTTTGGCCTTCTTCCCCCGGCACCCATATCTTGCTTCCTTGTTAGACTGCCAAGCCGCAAAGCCCGGCCAGCGAAACCTGTCATTGGCTTTGAAATCCCCTATGCTCACCGCACTCCGCATTCCCCGGGCCCGCAATTCGAGGCTGCAAAAATAGTAAAAAACACCTGCTAATTCCTTCCTCGACATTAGCTTCCGACTTCGTCCTGTTGTATCCTGTTGACTGAGTATCTGATTGACGTGTCATCAATTTGTGCTAGCTCCACATGATACATACCATCACTGAGAACATTGGCGAGGCCAAAAAGTTGCCAGATGGCACATCCTCCGTTGTGGGCAAGTGACCCGGCTCTCGTCCAAACTTTGACAGCTCATAACTTGCACATCGTGAGTCTGAACATCAATCTGAAAAGACCGACATGGTCCATAAATTGAGCACTTCAGCCCTATCACGTCACATCCACTTCTTGCCAACCACTTGCAACCGCCCAATGCGGCAAGGATCTACAATGCATCCCACTTCAACCTACCATATCTTTCACATCCGGGCTCCATTTGACGAGCCGTCTGGACCACATTTGTAGAGTACACTGAACACTACATTCTTGAGCAGCACTGACCTGGCATTTTGGACACCTTCACCTTCCATCTCATCTGGGCTCATCTCAAAGCTTTTTTGGCCTAAAAAACCGCATTGAACATACACTCTCGCTACCCTTTGGATGCCCAAAACCTTGTACCTACCCTAGCCTTCTGCATTGCACCTTCCTGCAGCCTTTGCTTGGCATAGACCACTTTTTAGCTCGGACCAACTTTCGTTGCACCATCATTGCCCACCCCCTCATTGAACATTTATATTCAACCACACATGGGCTTATTGCACTAAAAATATGCACACGAAAACAAACTCTCTGTACACTGGAAAACCACCTAGAATATGTACATAAACTGGCATCTGGTACCCGCCACCTTTGCTCATGTGGGTTGCCCAACCCCCTGCTTTACTTGTCATCAGTCGCCTAGGTCAAACCTTGCATTGGTCTCTTCCGTCCATCTGCACAACATCTTTGCATAGTTCCACACCAAGGCACATAGCCAATTGTCCACATAGCTTGCTCTTCACATATCTCCCTTGCTCCAAGCATCCACAAGCAAACCGTCTACCTCAAACAAGACATCATTGAGCATATTTTCATGCTCATACACACCACCGCCTTCACCAAACATATCCGACCCTATCTCCCAACCATGTAGAACGGCCTGTGAAGGGAAATGCGGTTGATACGTATACTCTCCCACAGCAGCCTCTGTCGGCACAACCATAAAAGCAGACTCCTGCTCTCCCAAAGGAACATCCACTTGTGGAGGGGCTAGCCCTCACATCACCTATATCCTAGCAAAAGCTTTCCCAATGAGCACTTGTGTTTCTCCATCCATCTCATCTACTGGGTCATCAAACCCCCAATCATCCTCATCATCGAAGCAAATAGAGCCATATGGCTCCTCCAACACCTCCTACCGATCTATTCTTGTGATATGTCCGCTTTCCATACTCACAACAACTCTCTTCTTTTGGAGAAACCTCTATACTTGCTGTACAACCAAATCATATCCCACAACCACCTTGATGAGCATCGTTATCAACATTGTGTCGCATAGCACTCTCACTTGCATATCTTCATTCCCAAACTTCGACAATTTTACCTGCTCTTCATTTGTGGCAGTTACCACCACATCTTTATGCATATAACAGGGTAACTTTACCTTTACCAGCACAGACTCCTCGGAATCCGTCTCCTTGCTATAGAACGTGGATTTATCATCGAGGCTACCCTCTTTACTCGTCATCCAAAAGCTGGAGTTGGTTCTCTCACCATCATCACCACAAGTGGACTCGATATCAGCATCTTTGCCATCTCCTTGCCCTATAAGAGTGGGGACATCATCTTGCCCACTTTCGTCCTCCAATTCCAAGCTTTCAGCACTCACAACTTGGCCACAATCTGCCACCCTTTCGTACAAGCACTCCACAAGAACATGCCCTATTTAGTCAAGCTTCTTTGGGCATTTGGCACACAAATTCTCCTTTGCACATAGGTTCTCCTTGACCAAAGTCTCATCTTCGTTAACGAGCTCCTCCACAATCGACACAGGCATCTCACAAATAGGTGACTCCCAAGGAGTACAATCGATTAAAGGCTTTACCTCAATAGGCTCCATCCTCCACACATTTGGTACCATCCTCAGTCGGTCAACTGAACAACTAGCCGTTGTCACGGGCACATGATTTGTAGGCTTCAACAAGCCTAACTCCAGTTTTCTCTTCACTTTCTTGCTCTTTATCTTGGCAGCTCTCAGAGCCTCTGCATAGCTTCCTAGCTCTTCATAATCAACCTTTTCTCAAACACAAGGATGCAAACAAGCTAGGAACTTCTCCAGCTTGAAACAATCCGCATTGACCACTCCGGTCACAGCCTAAAGCATGAAAATTTCCACTTACTTCTTGCCACAACCTCTTGATATTTGCATCTGCTTCAATCCCTGACACAACCTTGCGAAACGGCAGTAGAAACTATTTCTGAGAACTCTACCAAACCTGTTTGACTGCCGCCTGTAGACCATCAAACCGAATCTTATCTCTTCCTCGTAGCACCAATGGCACCATCTGCACCTTTTCTTCATCACCTGTCATCAGCAATGATAGCAAGAACAACTCATAATCTACCAGCCAAGTTTCCGCATCTTCGACCCCTGTGAAAATGGGAAATCCGGACCACGCCATCGCTAGCAGTACCTGCTCTTCAAAGGCCGCAACTTGGCATCACCAAAATCATCACTTTGACATCAACTAGCAGCATCAACACACTCCTCCGTGGGGGCACCAGAAGATGGAGAGGGGGAATGGGGGAACATGCCCGGCACAAACACAAGGGTCTCTCTATAGCTCAGGGTATCCACAACAGCCCTATCCTCTCGGAAAACACTGTCAAAGACACACTTCACACTAGCAGACCACCGCCTACTCAATTCTTATAGCTTATACACTCCACAAATACACCACACAACGCACACCTGCTACCACGGTTTGTCTCCACCCTTACACACACACACACAACCGCTCAGTCTCACTCTCTCACACAAAACACCGTCAGTCCGGGGGAGCACACACATCCATACTACCAACATCAAGGGGAGACATGAAAGCAGGAGGAAGAGAAAGGGGGAAAGGGGAAACAACAACAAAGCGGGGCAACATCGGCTCGATTTCACTTCAGAAGGCATGTACACAGGCTTGCACTGCCATCACCAAGGCCAGTTTCATGAGAAAATACAAAGGGCTTTGATAGGC
The DNA here is from genome assembly GCF_014529385.1 of Adiantum capillus-veneris. Classification (NCBI taxonomy): domain Eukaryota; kingdom Viridiplantae; phylum Streptophyta; class Polypodiopsida; order Polypodiales; family Pteridaceae; genus Adiantum; species Adiantum capillus-veneris. The sequence continues at coordinate 37,464,027 of NC_140932.1, forward strand.
ACACTCCTCTATCAGAGAGTTCCACTTTGCAAGCTTCAAACGGCACACAAAAGCCCATAAAAAAAGCCCCTAATTTGATTAAAATTTCACTTTTATAGTGGGGGACCTTTAATTTTGGAAACCGTCCTCACATTTGACCATCTGTCATCCACATTTTCCATCTTTGGGAGGAGGTAACCGCCTTTTTGCTCCATTTTCTCTCTTTGCACTTGGAAGGGGGGGGGGGGGGGGGGGGGGGGGGCAGGCATTAGCGATGTCGCTATTGCCCCCTAGTCACTTTTTAATTTCTTCTTTACTTTTTTTTCCCTTTGGGAGGCCCAACCCTCACCTGGTCTTTTTAACCCTTTGACCACCTCTATCCGGCTCACTTCCTTCACCTATTCCCTATCCTCATTCTCCCTTTTGGTCCAGCCTCCCTCCTTGCCCTTTCCTTTACTCTCTCCTTATAAGGGAAGTATGTGCCACTTCCCCCAACTTGCCAGCCCCGTTTTCATGTGATTACTTGCGTCCCTTGTATTCGGCACTTTCTTATGATATTGATCATTTGTCTGCGTCCCTCACTCTCGTGTCCCTCTTGCGTTCAGTTTTCAAGTTGCGTTCTTGTGTATGCGTTTGCTTGCCTGCAGGTCCCGTTTGCATCGCAAGTGAGCCGGCGCGGCCCCTTTTCCGCGACGCCCCGAACGAGGGCGTCACACTTGGTATCAGAGCTTCGGCTCGAGTCCCCGCCGACCCGACGTCGGCCCGTGGCCCGTGGTTGTCACCACGTTTTCGGCCCGTCTGCCTCGTTTTTCCACGTTTTCTCCGCGTTCTTAGCCCGTTTTACCCCGTTTCACCACGTCCCTTGCGTGATTGCCCCGTTTTGCCCCGTTCCTTGTGTTTTCCCCACGTTCCCCACAGTTTTTCACCGTTTTGCCTCGTTTGACCCGCGTTTCACCCCGTTTTCACCGCGTTCTTCGCATTCTTGGCCCGTTTTGCCCCGTTTTGATGCGTTTCCCCACGTTCCCCATCGTTTTTCAACGTTTTGCCTCGTTTTGCCCCGTCTTACACCGTTTGGGACCGGTTTTCATCGCTTTTGAGCCGTTTTTCACGGTTTCCGTCGTTTTGGACCCCGTTTCGCACTGTTTCATAGTTTTTCAACGTTTTCAAGCCGTTTTCTCGCAGTTTTTCCATTTTCGACATTTTTGAGTTTTTCTTTTTGGCTTCGGCCACAAAAGTACAGAAATGGCTGGAGATCAAGAATATGATGACGAATACAAAATCGAGCCTGATTTGAATAAGAAGGAGAAGAAGAAGAAGGAAACGAAGACACGACAAGATGCCCAAGACACAATAGAAAGGAGACTGGAGGCACGCATCATGGCCTCCGTGGAACAACAAATCAACTTGATGTCGGCTAACCTGGGCGACCTGATTCAAACACAGCTAGGCCAGCGATACAAAGACCGCCCAGGCACCAGTAATGTCAACACGCGGTGTAACACACAAAGACTATCGCGACCCGAAGACGAAGACTATCAGGATGATCAAAGTGAAAGACGTTACTACAGCCCTGACAGACATCTAGAAGATGAAAACAGACTGGGAAAATTCAAACCCAGTCCCCCAGAGAAATACAAAGGCAATCGCACCTCACTGGAACTCAACAAGTGGTTCAGCGAGGTAGAAGACTACATGCAGTGGAACAACATAGGCAGACGCAGATGGGTGCAAGTGGCCAAAACCTTTGTGGCCGACGACGCCTATGTATGGTTCCTCACTGAACAGCAATAAAAGCGCTGGGAGGACTGGGAGGACCTACAAAGAGACATGCTCAGCTACTTTGTCCCAGAGAATGAGGGCAACAAAATCAGAGATTCGTGGCACGATCTACGCCAGGACGGCCACATATTAGAATACATTGTCAAATACCGTCGACTCATGGTCCAACTCCCATTGATGCACATAGCAGACAGGCTACATGGGTTCCTGTACGGCCTTAAGCCCTAGGCCCGTCGAGAGGTAGAAAAACAAAATCCCAACACCTGGGAAGTGGCCGCCAATATGGCAGAAAAGCTACGCGACACAAACCCCACACCAGGTGTGCCTCCAAATAACCCTCGCCCCAACAATTTTGCCCCCAACCACTGGCCTAACCCACCCGCCGGGCAAGGCCGCGGATTTGTACAGAAGAACAGAAGCAATGTTACCCGCCCACCACCACCCAATTTCAACCAGGGATTAGGCCGCGGAAATGGCGCCTTAGTCCCACGCAGCTCTTTTGCGAGCAATTCGTACAACACCACACCCAACAGTTTTGCCTCCAATACTTACAACGGCAATAATAACAACCCGCACCCCGATCACGTCTGGTCCAGTGACTGCAGGATTGCTCATGGTCCCAACTACGCCTGTGTCCGCAAGAGAAATCAAGCATCCTCCTCATCGAGCAGGGTCAACACCCTCCAAATAGACGAACCACCCTCCCCACCCAAAATAAGAGTCGAAGAACTGGCTAGCCCTGTGGCTGACCAGCAACCCAGGATTGGAGCGGTATCCCTCCACCCTCAATGCATGGCAGCAGCGATAACGGACATCCAGAACCTGTATGTTCAGGCAACAATTGGATCCCAGCCGCAATGGATCATGGTAGACTCAGGCGCTACACACAATTTTCTATCCCCGCAGTGCGCCGCTCGCCTGGGCCTACGCCTCACCACCGTCAATGAAACTACAGTCAAGTTTGCCCAAGGAAAGGATAGCAATGTAAAGGCAGCCCGTCAAGTCAGGATAGAGATGGGTGAATTCACATGTCGCCTTGACTTCATAGTGGTCCCAATGGACGACTTTGAGGCAATCATTGGTCTGTCCTTCAACGACAAGTACCTCATTGCACTCCTAGGCATGAAGGTGGACCGATTACTCCTGAATAATCAAGGCAAAGCAGTGACAGTCCAAGGCGCCAGACTCACCACCAAGCAAGCCTTCACCCGTCAGGCGCATCTTCAAACCAACCCCCCCCCCCCCCATCAACCGCCAAGACCCCTCTCCCCCAGACTCAATATCATGAGTGCAAAGCAAGCAGAGCGGGCTCTCAAGAAAGGAGCTCAAGTTCACCTCTGCATCATGCAAGCAAAGGAGCAGCCCACACCAAGAATCAACTCCATCACCCTCGAACAGGCCAAAGTGGGTGACCCCTCACTGACCCCCATCCTCCAGAAATACAAAGATGTCATGCCCCCAGAACTTCCCCAAAGCCTACCCCCTCCCCGTCAAATTCAACATGAAATTGAGCTCATCCCAGGGAGCACACCCCCGGCGAAGGCCCCCTACCGCATGAACGACACCGAGCTAAAAGAGCTCAAGAAGCAACTCCAGGAATTGGAGGATCAAGGTTTCATCCGGCCCAGTAACTCTCCTTTTGGGGCCCCAGTCCTATTCGTCAAGAAGAAAGATGGCTCGATGCGGCTCTGTGTGGATTATCGGGCCCTCAACAAAATAACTATCAAAAACAAGTACCCAGTTCCCCTCATGGAAGACCTACTGGACAGATTACAGGGTGCCAAGTACTTCACGCGCATCGATCTCCGCTCAGGCTATCACCAAGTCCGCATTGCCCTTAGAGACATTGCGAAGACCGCCTTCCGCACACGCTACGGCTCCTGGGAATGGCTTGTCCTGGGTTTCGGTCTCACCGGCGGTCCTGGCACTTTTTGCAGAATAATCCATGACAGTTTTCGTGACATGATTGACGACTTTCTCATCACTTACATCGATGATCTGCTCATTTACAGCAAGACCTTAGAAGAGCACCAGAAGCATGTCGCCGCAGTACTCCAGCGCCTCCGGGAACACCAACTTTATGCAAAGCTGCAGAATTGTGAGTTTGTTGTCCAAAAAATCGAGTTCCTGGGTTTCATCGTCACGTCCGAAGGTATTATGGTGGACCCCAAGAAATTCGACGCCGTCATCAAGTGGGCTCCTCCGACATCCATCAAATAAGTCTGCGAATTTGTGGGTTTCTGTCAGTACACACGCCGCTTCATCCGCGACTTCAGCAAGATTTCCGCCCCACTTACAGAGATAACCAAAGGCCACAAACCCTTTCAGTGGACCTCCAGAGAAGAAGAGGCCTTTGAGAACCTGAAGATAGCCATGTGTAGTACCCCCGTCCTCCGACTACCCGACTTCACCAAACCCTTTGAAGTCCACACCGATGCCTCCGATGGTGCCATTGGCGGTGTCCTCATGCAAGAGAATCAACCCATAGCCTATGAATCCCACAAATTCACAGATGTAGAGACAAGATGGACTACACATGAGAAGGAAATGCTCGCTGTCGTCCACTACCTCCAAAAGTGGCGACACTATGTCCAAGACAAACACACCAAGGTCTACATAGACAACATCTCCCTCAAGTACTTCCAGACACAGCCCAAAATCACCCCCAAGAAAGCTAGGTGGCAAGATACACTGGCAGAATACGACATCGACATCATCCACAAACCAGGTACTACAAATGTCATGCCAGATGCGCTCAGTCGAATGCACACCTTCACAGCCATCTCCACAGCAACCAGCACTCTACGCCAACGCATCCTCGACGCACAAAAAGCTGATCCCGTTGTCCTCCGCATGCTCCATGACCACATCTCTGGTAAAGCTGCCCTGGGTCTATTCGAAGTCAGAGATAACCTCTTCTACGCGCATGGAAAAATCTACATCCCCAATGACCCAGAGCTCAAGAAAGATCTCATGTGGGAAGCGCATGACTGCAAGCTAGTTGGACATGTTGGCCAGAAAAGATCTTATGACAAACTCCACCAACATTACATGTGGCCCAAAATGAAGGACGACGTAATCGACTACGTGCGCACCTGCCCAACCTGTCAACTGGTCAAAGCTCAAAGAGTCAAGCTTGCCGGCCTCCTCCACCCCATGCCAACACCCTCCCGGCCTTGGGACATGGTAAGTATGGACTTCATCGTCGACCTCCCCCCCTCCCACGGCCACACTACCATCATGGTGGTCGTCGACTACTTCACCAAACAAGCTCACTTCATACCTGCAAAGCCTCCCGTCACCGCCTACCAAGTCGCCAAACACTTCTTCTCCAAAGTCTTCAAATACCACGGCCTTCCCCTAGCCATAGTTTCTGATCGCGACACCCGCTTCCTCAGCGACCTCTGGCGCGAGCTCTTCAAGCTGCTAGGCACCCAGCTCCGCTTCTCCTCCTCCTAACACCCAGAAACCGATGGTCAAACTGAAAGAGTCAACCAAGGCATTAAAGACTACATCTGCAGCTACGTCAAGGCTGATCAGAAGGACTGGTTCGAATACATGGACGTCCTGGAATTCCACTACAACAACTCCATCCATAGCAGCACTGGCTACACCCCCTTCGAGCTCTCCACAGGTAAAGAAGTCATCACACCTCTGGCACTGGCAACCAGCAATGTGCATGCCCAGGATATGGAATGTGAAGAGTTTCTTCAACAATGGCAAACCCGCATGCAAAGGGCAAAGAAGAGTCTCGAGCAAAGCAAGGTACGCATCGCCAAATACGCCAACCAAAAGAGAAGGCCTGCCGAACTCTTCCAAGAAGGTGACTTAGTCCTCGTCAGCTCCCAGAATATCACCCTCCCTCAAGGCCTCTCCCCGAAGTTCAACCACCGCTACTATGGGCCATACAAAGTGCTCAAGTCCTACAACGACATCACCTACAAGCTGGACCTCCCATCACACATCAACATCCACAACGCCTTCCATGTAAGTCTACTCAAAAGGTTTGTGCCGGATAACACCTATGGTAGAAGCCTCCCCGAATATGTAAAGGATGGCCCGCCACATGAGCCGGAGACATATGTAAAGGTTTTGGGCGCCGGGGACAACTCTTCTATGTCAAATGGCGAAATCGCCCCATGACGGAATGCACTTGGGTACCTGAAGAAATCATGCTTCGACTCGGAAGACCCCTTGTGCTGCGCTTCTACAACATGCCCACTGAAGAGGAGGACAACCCTAACTAGCATAACCCTAAGTAGCTAGACATTTTTGGGCAACACTTCACTCCCCCCTTGTACATATCCGCCCCCAAAACCTCGGCATCAACTTTTGTATCGGCACCTCTCAAAACCCCGGCTTGACGTGGGCGTCAAGCTCTCTCAAACCGGGGGTGTATATAAGGGAAGTATGTGCCACTTCCCCCAACTTGCCAGCCCCGTTTTCATGTGATTACTTGCGTCCCTTGTATTCGGCACTTTCTTATGATATTGATCATTTGTTCGCGTCCCTCACTCTCGTGTCCCTCTTGCGTTCAGTTTTCAAGTTGCATTCTTGTGTATGCGTTTGCTTGCCTACAGGTCCCGTTTGCATCGTAGGTGAGCCGACGCGGCCCCTTTTCCGCGACGCCCCGAACGAGGGCGTCACACTCCTTTTGAACCCTTTGGTTGGGCGCCTGGTCAGCTCCTCTTTGCTCACCTGGCGACCTCCTCGGGTTTTTCTCTTTCTTCCTTGCACATGGGAGTTTTCCCTGGGGATCCGCCTCTGGCTGCTCTCTTTCACCGTGGGACTCACCTCTCTTCGTATGCATTAGACCATTAGCGATGTCACTAATGGTGCCTTGCATTTTCCCTTTAAAAAAGGCCTTGCAGGGTGTGACCTGGCCCGCACTGGGCGCCTGCCATGTCGTCAATCGCATCGCCTGTGGGCGGGCCTAGCAAGCCAAACCGGTTGACTCTAGAAGGCTACAACACGACAACTTCCAAAACAGCCCCATTTCCTCCTAGGCCAGGCTGTACGTCATGTGCCACATCCCCCTAAGGCTTCCTCCATAGCCAACCAACACAAGAGGAGCTCCGTCCCATTTTGATGACCTCAATAGTTGCGCATTCTGGCTTTTATATGTTGCCGTTTCGTTACCTAGCCTCCCATGTGGGATTTGTCGTTGGGCCACGTGGCAACCACCACTGACTCTGTGGTCTCAAGCCGACCAAAACTATAGTTAAGACCCTCCATTTTTTTGGCCTTCTTCCCCCGGCTCCCATATCTTGCTCCCATGTCAGACTGCCAAGCCGCAAAGTCCGGCCAACAGAACCTGTCATTGACTTTGAAATCCTTTGTGCTCATGGCACTCCAAATTCCCAGGGCCCGCAATTCGAGGCCGCAAAAAAGGTAAAAGACACCTACCAATTCCTTCCTCGACATTAGCTCCCGACTTCGTCCTGCTGTATCCTGTTGACAGAGTATCCGATTGACGTGCCGTCAATTTGTGCTAGCTCCACATGATACATACTATCACTGAGAACATTGGCGAGGCCAAAAAGATTCCAGATGGCACATCCTCTGTTGTGGGCAAGTGGGCACAAACCCGGCCCCCATCCAAACTTCAACAGCTCATAACTTGCACATCGTGAGTTCGATCATCAATAGGAAAAGACCGACACGCTCCATAAATTGAGCACTTCAGCCCTATCACTTCTCATGCACTTCTCACAAACCACTCTTAGCCGCCCAATTTGGCGAGGATCTGCAATGCATCCCACTTCAAGCTACCATACCTTTCACATCCGAGCTCCGTTTGGCGAGCCATCTGGACCAGCTTCTAGAGTACACTGAATACTACATTCTAGAGCACTGACCTGGCATTTCGGACACCTTCACCTTCCATCTCATATGGGCTCATCTCGAAGCTTGTTTGGCCTAAAAAACCGCATTGAGCATACACTCTCATGACCCTTTGGCTGCGCAGAACCTTGGCACATGCCCTAGCCTTGTGCACTACACTTGCCTGCAGCCTTTGCTTGGCATAGACCACTTTCTAGCTCGGACCAACTTTGGCTGCACTAGCGTCACTACTACGGATGAACCCACTTTGAGTTTTCCACAGGATAAATGAACCCTGCTTCTAGTAGCTTCCTTACCTCGGCAAGGAGTGCCTTTTCTTGTATGACCTCCATCCATCGTAGTTTTTGTACAACTGGCTTTACCCCTTTCTTCATCTTAATATGATCCCATCAACATTTACAAAAACTTATCCTTTTCTTCAATTGTTAAATCCATAGACAACATACTCTTCAACCTACCCTCTCCTAGGCCAGGTGATTTATTTTCCCCTTCGCTGTTTTGCTCTTTTGGTGATGGGTTGCCAGTCGCATTTTCCCTTTGTAGATCCTTCATGATAATGCCCATCACGTCAATGGAAGTGTAGCTTTCATCGGTGGAAGTGGTCTCCTCCTCAGAAGTGGAAGACTCAGTAGTGGTTTCATCTGTTGATGTCTCTAGGTCCATTTGTTTCTTTTTGCCGATTCCCATTTTGTAGTAGATTGTCTCCCCCTTCTTATCAGTCATGCATAGAAGACCAGTGTCCCAGTCCTGCTTTTCCTTCATGGCCATCAACCATGGCCTTCCCAAGATCAATGGATATCCCTCCCCCTTAGTTGGCATTACAAAAACATCTACTTCTACCTCAGTGTTGAAGGCTTTTACCTTCACAGCACTTACCACACCCGCACATTTTACTTTTGTGTTGTTTGCCATCTTTGCCCTGCATGGAGAAGGCCTGTCAACCTCGAGCCCTAGACGAAGCATCATAGCTTCACTCATCACACAAATTTGTGCACCACCATCAATGTAGGTGTTTCCAACCCTCTTACCCTTGATGTTGACGTCAATGATGGGAAGGATGTCATCCATGTTGCAACTACCCGAAATTGGTCCAGCTACCTTTGCTTTGGAGCGCCTTGTACTTACCGTTCTGGACCATTACCGCCCTAACTTTGGTGCAAGATGTAGCAGTTGTGGCCATGTAATCTTTGGTCCTTGCTCTGCCACATCGAATGTTAGATCATAGGGCCTAGAACTCTCCCCTAACTGAAAGTCGATGATGCCTATTTTCCGTCGTGGCCTTGATGGCCTCTTGCTAGTCTCTCTTTTCATGCTTCTCTCATCATCAATTTGTGCAATTTCCCTCCTATCTCTCTTTACTCTCATGGCTTCAAATGGTTCTACACAGGTTACCTTCTCCTTACCCTTATCTTTCTTATTTAATCTGGGTGGATCCACTACTATAGCCATTCCTTTCTCCTTTGGCCTTATGATGTTTACAGGGTGATCAAGTGGTGGTGCTGGTGGAAGAGTTGGAATGGGTGCTTGTGGTGGTGCCAGGGGTGGACATAGAATTTGTGTTGGTGGGGTTGGTGCTCGGGGTGGAGGTGTTCTCTCTCTAGGGGGTGACAATTGGTTCCTCCTACCTCCTCTATTATAGTTTTGTCGCGGTTTGGGGCAGTAGTATATACCGTGACCATCTTCTCCGCAGTTGTAGCAGTGATACTTTCTATTTTGTCGTCGTGCTCTCCCCGGGTCTTGATCTCTCTCCTGATTCCTTCCTTACTGTATCAAGTGGACAAACAAATTTTGCAGTTGATGAGTAATGTGGGCCAGTATATCTTGTTGGTCATTTCTTACCCCAGGAGCCGGTGGTGGTGGAGGAATGGTGGTTGTCATGGTTGTTGGTCGACACGATGTTCCTGCTTCTATTGACTCAGTTTCTTTGGCTTTCATCCGCATCTTCTTTAAGGCAAGCAATCTCCATGGCTAGCTCGTATGTAGCTGGGAAATGCTATACTTGCCATTTTCTTCTTCTTCTTCTTTACAAGGAGGTGTGTATACCCGTTTTATACTAGAATATAGATTACAATCTCAAATGGTACATTGCCTCCCAAGTTTAATAATCACTGCTAGCGGGCATGTTTAAACGATTGGGTACGCAGCTCAACATCAGTACTACAGATCACCCTGAAATGGATAGTCAGACTTAACGAGTCAATCAAGTGCTAGAGAATATTCTACGAGCATACATTACCAAGAACCAATCAAACTTGGAAGATTATCTTCCTATTCTCCAATTTGCTTACAATAGAGCTAAGGATGTTACATTTGGGCTTAGTCCTCTCATGCTCATGTATGGTTTTCAATCTCGGTCACCACTTATGGTGGGGTTAGCAACTGAAAAGCTCCAACAAGTCAATTTTTTTTTCCAAGACCATATGGAAATGGCCAAACTAGCCCATCAAAATGTACCAATGAGAAGCTTCGGGGGCAAGCCACCTTCACGGAAGGGGAAGAGGTCTTTTTGCATGTGCCAAAGCATTCAAAAAGTATGGAGACTGGGCCAACACCTAAACTATCTTTGAGATACTGCGGAAATTTCAAGATAATCAAGCAATTTGATGATAGAGCTTACAAACTCTCGTTATATCTGTGCACTCTTGTATTCAATGAGTATTTCTTGTGAGCCATTTACATAAATGCTTACATGGGGATGACAAAGTCATTGACCAACAGATTCTAGTGAATCTCATTGAACCTCCCACCCAACCAGATAAGCCTGAATGCATCATAGACTATCGAGAGACTATCATGATTTATACACTCCTCATTATGTGTGTCAACAAGTTTTAGTCAAGTGGAAAGACGAGCGGCGTGAAGAAGGTGTCACGGGAAAGCATAAGAAGTGTTCTTAAGAAGAAGTTTCCCACTTTTTTTTTGGAGGATTAAAACACTTCTCCAAGGGGGGAGTAATGTAAGGCCAAGGGTAATTGAAGATGGACCCAAGCCAAGGGTCGACTGCTAAGGTGTGGATAGGGGGATTCTATATACGGAGGTCCAAGGGCCTATATAAAGGGTGGTAGGATGGATATATCCCCAAGGCAGCCCCTGGGTCCCTTATAACTAATTTAAGGGTGATGATGATGATGAACAACCTCCTCTAACACCTGCATTAGCCATAAGAAAACAATAGAAAGGTAGTACATACGGGTCTAAGATATTAGATAGCCAATTTGTAGACCAGACCCCACAACAGATGGACCAGATTCAATCTAGCCAAACTTAGTAGCAAATGTAGCAAGAGGAAAATGGATAATAACAATCTCTCATTGTTAATAGGATCCACAAGGCCAAGTCTGTACTGATGGATTAAAATTCAGACACATAGATCCTAATTACTCCCTTGAATGTCTAAGTCTAAATACAAGACAACGAAGGGAGAAGGCACTCCAAATTCAAGAGTATTTGAATGAAGATCGCACATACTCAGAGTTTGAAAGATTTTACATGTCGTATGTGGGGGCAAGAAGAATGTGGGGGACATAAAAATGATTGATCAATGGAAGATAGTGTGACCTTAAAATATATTAGGTGTCGTATGTGGGTCCAGAATAATGATTGATCAATGTGAGATGGTTAGCCATCATGAGTAGGCCACTTGCAAGCTTTCCCATCATCCCAAAACTATTCAATTACTAGAACGAGTTCTTGAATATATACTTACTCTTGATTATGTGTTGGTTAATCCCTCGGTTAACACTCAACCACTACAATTGACTACCACAAAGGTTCAAATATTACGGATATAGCTAGCCATGCTTCTAGGCAATCGACCTTCATAAAAATGTGAAGGATATTAGATTGGAGATGCAAGCTCTGCTTATAAAAAATTAGATTTTTCAAAGAATCTCGAATCAAAAAGTAAAGATTTTACTTGAGAACAATGCATCTAGTAGTATGGGACCAAAGACCAGGATGAGTCTGAGGAAGCAAGAGAAAGACATAAAATGATAATGCAAGAGAACCATGTGGTTCTGATCTTCAAAGAGTTGGTTCTTGACTCTCCAATCATTATTTATGCCTTAGCTATGAAGTGTGATGTGTTGACTAGTTTCTATCTTGATCTTTAACTGAAGTATAATGAACTTTGATATGTTTGATGATCAGGAAGATATGCAAGACTCTTATGGCTTGCCTCAAGGTGTTCGTTCCATCCAAAGCAACAGACTCAACATTATTATCAACATGCGACACTGACACCAAAATGACCTATGGTCTGTCAAAGTAGCCATCCATGGAGGTGATGCATTTATTTTATCAAAGTTTAATATTCTTACCAAGCTACCACATGTAGGCGTTTGAGGAAGCCTTCTACACCAACTTCTTCACATACGACAACAGAATCTTTGGCCCTACAGTGACCATGGGCAACATCATATATGAGTCTTATCTAAAGCTGTTAAAGACACTATGTTTCCATTGATGGAGACAACAAAATATTGCTACAAACTCAGAAGACAAGGGCTAGAAGAACTACAGAGACAATGCCTCGACATATGGAAAGATGATGTCGAGGCTGATATGAACTTGAAGGGGGGGAGTGTCGAATGAAAGACACTCCACAACTGGAAAGGCCAATTCTTGTATTATTCAATTTGACGGCCTCAATCGTATTTTTTTATTGGGACTCAATCGAGTTTCCAGATTTTAACTTATTAAATGTGTGGATAAGCAGAACCCTTGGTAGAAATTAGGAGTTAATTTTGATGAGTTAACTTCCTGCAAGGCTAAGGTGTATAAGCCAGCTTTTATAACCCTAAAGGAGACTTTTAATTAATCATCTTTTGGAGCTCTACTAAGTGTACCGTGATTGTGTGCTTTGTGTCCGAGAGGGAGTGAGGTCTTATTCTCCTCTCTATGTGTACTATGAAAGCTACATTGTGGAGGTGACTATACCATTGCGTTATCAACAGTGAGAGCTACGCTTCAACACAAAACTTGCACGATTTTCGTCTCCTCATGAAGAGCTCTCCTATGAAATTTGATGTCATTTTTCTCTCTGACCGTGTATCCATTTTGTGAATGATTTATGTCATTGCGTTCATGACTAGTTTAACTACACTGTAGGCCTAAGTATGTTGAGAATTGGTGACATATAATTTCTTGCCTGTCTTCATACGCATTTTCTGCACCAAATGTTTCCTAGTAGTAGATTGGGTAGAGTAGTGTCATGTAGGTGTGTAGAGATTACCCCTTGAGTTTCATGACGATTCGGCAATGTTATGTCATGTTCCGATGAGCATCAGTGTCATCGATAAGATAGCAAAGATAAGATAGCGGTTGTGTCCACATGGTGTTTGAGTTGATTTACCTTGGTAGTGATTGTCTCTAGAAGGTCGAGTAGGTGATTGACATCCATTTATTTGTCTCCATCATGCACCTACGATCAAGATCCATCCTTGATTGACATCTTGTTTGTTGGCCTAGTTCTCACTTTGCTAGCAAGTGATCAAGAATTTCAATTATAGGGTTTTGAATTTATCCACAAATTTGATCATAGAAGCTTTCAAATGATTCACCAAAGACATAAAGCACTAGAAAGTATGATCAAATGACTTAGCTTTTTAATTTCTGTCACCGATAGCCTCCACTTTAGCCATCTTCATTTGTAGTACCTTATCGACGACTGGTTTGTTCGGGCATTAAAATTCCAATGAATTTGCCCTCCACTTCACAAAAATTATCCAATTCTTCAATTCATGCTTCCAAATATTTTCTTATTTTTTCTATGCAATAAACTCATATAGCTTAGCATTCTTGAAAATTTATTTGTTTGCCGCTTCTCCTGTATCGTCATCATCATCGTTTCTGTTCCGCTTCTTCTTTTTTAATCCCTTGCCTCCACTTCCTTCTTTTGCATAGGTATTCCCTTTCCTTTATCACATTTCTCACGCTTATTAAGATCTTGAATGATCCACCAAGTAAGCTTAGCTCGTTCCTTAATCTCTTCCTGCTTACTTCTATTTTTGTTGTAGAACTAAAACTGCTGTGATATCCCTTGTGATGCAATATGAGAGAGAAAAATATATTGATTAAAAAAAAGGGTATATAGAGTAGAAAAATGAAATAGAGAATTTATATTGATGCAATATAGAGACTACAAAGAGATAATAACCTTCCAAAAACCAAAGAGCTACCTCGCTCTCAATCTTGTTTAGAATCTCAATCACAACCGTGCTCTCAATCTCAATCACAATCCACTCAAAATCTCAATCTTTGGATGGAAATCACGTTCATAATGTGGATCACAACACAATCACAATCTCCATCTCTTGACACATTCCAAAGATTCAGTTTCACTCTATTGAGTGGATATCGTGTTGGTTTCTTTGCATCTACAAAGTGGTCAAAACAACACATTTGCGTGGCCATGTCACCATGAAAATCAAATTAGAAAACATAATTTTACACCATCATAAAGGATTACAATCACTTATTGATTGGATTAAAGAAAAGAGATATTATTTCTATCTATCTACTCATAGGCAAACTTGCTATTGTTTGTAGACTACCTATTGTTACTCAAAGTTTGTTTCTGTCGTAACTTTTTCATACAAACTCAAAATATAAAATTTGAGATACTCAAAATGAAAGGAAGATCTTTGGTTGACAAGGCTTTGTGGGGAGAAATGCAAAAAAACCTCTTACTTTGGCTACAAATGCAACTTTTAGATAGCAACTCATAAAAAGTTTATCTTCAGGTCTTCACAACATTTTTAACTCATTTTAAGCTTCCCCATGTATTTAAGCTAAAACACCTGAGAAGATAAATCATTGAAATTTTGACTATGTTTTTACTTTGCTATATCTATAACAAAACTATCCTTATTCACTAATCATATTTAAATATATATTTAGTACATTATTTTAAAAATGAGAGAATGTATTTTTCTCTTTCATGATCTTGAACTCATTTGTGTAAGACTAATACTCTCTACCTAATGAACTATTCAACAATCTTCTAAACCATGCTCAACAAAAGATATGGCCTATTATATTCTATTTTATTGTAAGAATATTGAGAAATAAGTCTTATTACATCAGCTTCAAGATTCACATTGTGGATCATAAGGATCTCCATGCTTATATTTGTACCACGATGGGATATAGAGTAATATCTAGAGAGAATCTCTTGTTTAGATAAGTGTGTGCATGTGTGCATATATATATCTATATATATATATATTATATGGTTTTTTGTGTTTTTGTTTCCCTAGCATTCTATAATGTTCTTGTTATGTAAGTTTCATGTAGAAAATCATAGTGCTTTGGAATATAGTATAAATCTCCATGTAAATTAATTTTGCGGGCTAATTTTTCTCACACATCACTTTCTACTCAAAAACCCAACTTTCATCATCATATTCCCAACGTGCTTTCATAGAATTCTTGTTCATTTCCAAATACACATAACCAGATAGTACCCATTGGTATCTACGTGGATAAATTAATTGGTATTACATAGGATAATCAAGTGGATTTCTTTCAAGAATTCTTAAGAATATGAGTATCATTTTGAATCTTTTGATGTCAAGAGACCTAACCACCTATTTGCATTAGATGTAATTTGTCAAGCACCCACGCTTAATAGTGAACTTGTTGATGGTAAATTACGGGAGAAAGATATGTTGATCTATGCTTGTCTAATTGTTTTTGTGGGAGTATTGCTACCATTCCTCGCATTATAAAGTTTTTCACTACAACACTTTGTGGAGAAATTGGCGCAGATACCGACGAGACAAAGTTAGTTTTAAAACTAAAAAGCATTTAAATAGGCATCCGAAAAGATGCCGGGGTCGCATCGTCAGTATAAGCATCGGTATAGAAGGTGTCAAAATCAACTATGAGATAAGCGTCGAAACAAGCGTTTGTATAAGCGCTGATAATTTTAAAGGATATTCTGACGCTTCTTTCGAAGTGTATACTGACACCTATACCGTATTCTATACCGATGACCAAACCGGGAAATGTTTTTTGGGCAGAGAGGGCTGGGAACTGATGTTGCATGTACTGCAACAAAAGAAAATAGCCCTCTCTTCCCAAAGGAAGAGTGCACAAGCAACCGCACTCCACCTACAAGTTGATGCTAAAGAGTGAGTGTATGGGAACTCGCAAAATTGTAAGAATAACATAATCACAAAATCAAAAGTATGATCATGGCATAACATCATAAAGATTTTATAACCATAATCAAAACATGAGTCAAAAACTGCAAAAACATAAACATAACCCGTTTTCCATACCATAACCATTACCATAACTTGATTGTCATACCATAACCATAACAGTCATACCATCATTGCACAAACATAACCATAACCATGACCATCACATGATTGCCATACCATCATAGCAAAACCATAACCTTAACTTGACTGTCAAACCTTACCCATAACATATGTGCCATAACATAAACAAAACCATAAACATAAGCACTATAAAATTGTACATATGCAAACAATCACTGAGTGAGACTGTATCAAGAAGACCACAACTACAAAAAAAACTATTCCAAGAAGACTGTATAAAGATGACTGGGGAAAACTGTATCAAAAAGACCCTCATGGTAATGCCTCCTAGTCAACTTTCTCTACCTCCTCCTGCAGAGCTGGGTCAAAAGGGCCACATGTCCATGCTTGTACCCATACTTCTCCTCTCAGTGTGTCGGAGGGTGCTTCACGGAAACTTTCTACAAAATTATGGTTTAATCATTAGATAAATCTTCAAATAACAGATATATTTTCAATAATTTAAAGCATACATATAATAATTACAAACTATGTGGAAGCATATCGTAGCCTCCACTCCCAAGATGTGACGCTTCAGAAGAATTCAAACGTGCTCTGGCTGCATCTCTCTGCTTTTGCAATCTCTCAGAATTGTCTTGTGTCTCTCATGAATCCCCGCTCACTCCTCTCCATCCAACCATGTCGGCTTTGGACTACAAGAAATTGTACCTATATATCGTCTCTGACCGACGGTGTGACATTGTGCCCTTTGCTATGCTCAAAATATAGGGATTCAAGAGTGGATCGTACCCCTCTGCCGGCATGTACTCTCTGTGAATGGCCTCGACGATGTAATTCTTTCTTTCAAGATTGAGATTATCCCAAACCTCCATCACAAAGTGATCAAACTGAATTGTACAGAGCCATCGAATCCTCTGTTGCATGGCCTTTCCGGCCCTATCTGCCACAACATCCCCATCCTTGCTCTTGTACACGTTGCTAGGATCATGCTCATGTGATCCCCAAGGTGTATGTGGTGTGTCAATCCGTGAACTATCTACTAAAGAGAGTGGTGGATGCTCTCTCGGTGGTATGGATGCATCGGTAGAACCGCTACCACAGCAACCACCACCTCCAAAAAGACACCTACCTTGTCTCGAGGTTGAACCACCCGTTGGTGTAGGGAGCACACGAGTCCTAGGCGTAAGGGGCACACTCGACTGAGGTGTGGGGCCGCTCGGTGTAGGGACCACACTAGTCCCGAGCATAGGGTCCGCCGTAGTAGTTCTAGAGGAACCTGCTGCCCAAAGGTGTTGTGCCATTGCAAGCTGCTTTGGTGTGAATTGAGACAAAAATGAGCCCATCCGCTCGGGTGACATTCCAGCCGGAGTGATAGGAAAACTAAAACTAAAAGAGTATGACTCATCGTCATCAGCCATGGCTAATCATACACAAATAACAACCACAAAATAAGTTAGTTTACAGAAGAAACACTTAATCAATACAAATAACAAATAAACGAAGCTGCAACACAAATGAATGAATCTAAAGTGTATTGTAGACTAATAAAATGAGTTTTACAAAATAGTTCCTAGAGAAAAAATCATTAGTTAGTCTCTCATCTTCTATGAGATCTTATGCACCAAAGATGTCTATCTCAATCTATACTTCTGCATCTTCGTCATTGAACTCAGTCGGTGGCTGCTCATTTAAAACTTGTCTTCTCTAGGATGAAGCTGGAGCATTATCTACTTGCGAAGTTTGAGCTTCAATCTCTAGACCATGAGATCGATGACGCAGGTCTTGTAGTTGCTCTATCGTAAAACAACCGTGACTGCGTATGTGTTGGTCACATTTTTTTTTTCAAAAGATCTGATGCTTACAATGCGCACAAGGACATGCCATCCTATCGTCCATACTTTATCTACCAGTGACACAACAAATAATTAAAACACTCTAGTTGGTATAACTACACACTACTAAGTATATGACAATACATGACAACCTCACATTCTCTAGCCAGGCCTGATCCCCACACACCTCGGTCTAGAGGTGCATGGAGATTAGGACCATGGGGTAATAATCTCGTCTTTATTGGTCAATGACTATATATTAAGGTTCTTCAAGTCTGTGTGCACTTTGGAAGTTCGATTGTTTTTTTTCGACTATTTGGTGCTAGCTCTAACAACCTCACATTCTCTAGCCAGGCTCGATCCCCGCACACCTCGGTCTAGAGGTGCACGGAGATTAGGACCATAGGGTAATAATCTCATCTTTATTGGTCAATGACTATATATTAAGGTTCTTGAAGTCTGTGTGCACTTTTGAAGTCCGATTGCGTTTATTCAACTATTTGATGCTAGCTGAAGCTCTAACAATCTCACATTCTCTTCTCTAGCCATGTCCGATCCCCGCACACCTCGATCTAGAGGTGCACGGAGATTAGGACCACAAGGTCAATGACTATATATTAGTGTTTTTGAAGTTTGTGTGCACCTAACCTAACCTATAACCTAAACTATAACCCAAGCTATAACCAAATTAAACCTAACCTATAACTTCACCTATAACAAAACCTAACCGAAGTCCGTTTGCATTTTTTTGAAGTACACGAGTCATTCTTGAAGTCCGTTTGCGTTTTTTCTACTATTTGCCACCACTAGCTCTAACCTAACTTATAATCTAACCTAACCTGTAATCTAAACCCAGCCTAACCTAATGTAGCTTAACCTATAACCTAAACCTAACCTATAATCTAATCTAACCGAAGACCGTTTGCATTTTTAGAAGTACACGAATCATCTTTGAAGTCCGTTTGTGTTTTTTCTACTATTCATTTGCTGCTAGCTCTAACCTAACCTATATCTCACCTAACATATAACCTAAACCTAACCTAACCTAACATAACCTATAACCTAAACCTAACCTATATGCTAACCTAACCGAAGTCACTTGTGTTTTTTGAAGTACATTAGTCACCTTGGAAGTCCGTTAGTGTTTTTTCTACTATTTGTCGCTAGCTCTACCTAACCTATAGTCTAACTTAATCTATAACCTAAACCTAACCCAACCCAACATAACCTAACCTATAACCTAAACCTAACCTATAACCTAACCTAACCAAATTCCGTTTTCATTTTTAGAACTACACAAGTCATCTTCGGTTGGCCGCTAATAGATGGAAGTTGTGTTCGGACATTTAGAACTTATGGTATGGTGTGTAAAGCCACTTAGGCTAGGCTGCTTCAAATTGGATTAGGATAGCAATTATCCATTTCAATCCGCTTAGGTCTAGCCACCTAGGGTTAGCGTCTTAGGACTAGTGTTGGTTTAGCCGCTAGTAGATGATTTTATTTTGGAGTGTTAGGGTGCACTATGTAAGGTTGCCTAGGTTTGGACGCTCCAAATTGGATTAGTGTAGCGTTTTTTCATTTCAATCTGCTTACTGCTAGACGCTTAGGGTTCTATGGATTCTGATTTGGCCGCTACTAGATGGCGCACCATGTTCAGACGGTTAGGGCACACTATGTAAAGCCGCTAAGGTAAAGAGCTCTAAAACATATTAGGGTATCGTTAGGCCATTTAGTCTGCTTAGAGATAGGTTCTTAGAGACTTTTGTTTTGGCCGCTAATACATTACTATATTTGGAGCATTAGGATTGTTGGTGTTACTGATACGGGGGATGCCGCCTTTGGGGTGCCATGGCAAGAGGAGGTCTGCAGAAGAGCTCAGCTTGCAGAGAACGAGAACGAGAACAAGAGAGAGAGAGAGAGAGAGAGAGAGAGAGAGAGAGAGAGAGAGAGAGAGAGAGAGAGAGAGAGAGAGAGAGCAGGAGTCGACATAGTATGAATAAAAATAATACGCTATATTCTACGATTGAGAGAGCTTACAATGTATATAAAGCCACAAAAACCATGCAAAACTTGACTTTAACTGATCTTTCTACTGCATGCCTATAAGAGGCTTTTCCCACGGCTGACCAAAAAGGGCTTGGACCCAACAATCCCCCCCTCAAGCCTGAACTTGGTAGACCCTCTCATGATACCTTGAGTTTTTGGTATACTCGGCAACCGTGAGTTTTAGGTTCTCTCACAACCAAGGATTTCTGGTGTATCCATAACCTGGTGCTAGATCAGTAACCCCCCCTTTGAACAGATAGGGTGTAGGTCAAAAAAGTTAGCTACCAAAAATGGAGTTTTTGGTTCACTGCCAAACCTTGGGTTTAAGGTGTACCCAGTAACCTCATGAGAAGTGGTAACAAAACAGGACTTGAGAACATATGTTTTGGGAGGTCTTACCACTTATGTTTGTGGCAGTGTCTATAACCTGTACAAATTTCAACATGATGACAACTGACAAAATAACACAAAGCTTTGACAAAATATAGATGATGATAAACAAAATCATGGCAGACCTATGATACTAAATAGGTAAAACTAATTTGGAACTCAGCATTTTGTTGCTTGAGCAGGTTCTGGAGAAGTTGTCGATCTTTGATGTCATATGTGAATTTGCAAAAGAGCTTGAAGATGAAGAATATTGTCGAGCACGATTGGTTTGAGTATCTTTAAACACCTTTTCTACAATAAATTCATCAAATCCAACTGCAATGGTTGCTTCATCTTGAGCTCCATAGATCAGTGGCTTGATTCAAGAAAGATGTATAGCACCAAAATACATCGAGTAAGGCTCACACAAAGAAGCATACATCTCGCAGTCTAAAAACTCGATGCGTCGGAGCTTTTTACTTGCCTCTTGAATGGCTGTGACCTTTGCATGAGCTCTTGGATCCATGTATTTAAGTACCATGTTGTGACGGCTAACAACAATCTCATCCTTCGACATCACCACTGCACCAAAACGTCCTCCATGGCCGCAGTTCACACCTTCATAGGCTTCTTGATTGCAATCCCTATCTTGAACCTCCTCATGATGACCAGCAAAGGTTGAGGCAACACTATCATCCATGACTCCGCTTAGAAGAAGAGAAAAGAGAACTTTTATAGTCGCTTCGCTCGTAGCACTTGCAACTCGCGGCGTTTTGTGAGGCTCGTATGAATGACCTCTTGGTTGGCCAAGACTCAAAAGCTTTTAATCAAATTCAATATTTCCTGACATTTCAAAAAACCAGGGTCGACTAGAAGTACTGCAGACAGGGAAGACAACAACGTTGATGGCTCGCTTTGCTTTCGCAGGCTTGACACAGTCAGCAGTATGTCGGCCTGGGTCTGCTGTAATTGTGGACTACAACGCCTAGGCTTCAACTTCTTTTTGCGACATACTGATATGCCAACAAAAGAGGGAATTTGATTGCAATTGTTGCTGTGCAACCATGCTGACTTGAAGCTCTTTAATTAGCAGCGTTTAAAAACGCCCTCTGACACTGCTTGGTAGTATGACCACCAGAGTCGACCTCGTGTCTGAAGCGATGCTTGTCACAGAGATTGTGTTTTCAATATGCCACTTGCAGATTGCCTCTACACTTGCCCAATTCTCCCTTGCAACGTACTGATATGCCAACAAAAGAGGGAATTTGATTGCAACTGTTGCTGTGAAACCATGCCGACTTGAAGCTCTTTAATTAGCAGCATTTAAAAACGCCCTCCGACACTGCTTGGTAGTATGACCGCCAGAGTCGACCTCGTTTCTGAAGCTATGCTTGTCACAGAGATGGAGTTTTCAATATTCCACTTGCAGATTGCCTCTACACTTGCCCAATTCTCCCTTGCTTGATTCAGTTGCAGGGTTGAGCACCCATGCTTTCTCGATTTCGCTGCAGAGAAGCCAAGTTTCGATTTGGAGGACCTAGGGAACAAAAAGCCGGTTGGGGATCGGCAACGCTCTGATACCAGTTGTTGGTGTTACAGCTACGGGGGATGCCGCCTTTTGGGTGCCATGGCAAGAGGATGTCTGCAGAAGAGCTCGGCTTGCAGAGAACGAGAACGAGAACGAGAGAGAGAGAGAGAGAGATAGAGAGAGAGAGATAGAGAGAGAGAGAGAGAGAGAGCAGGAGTCGACACAGTATGAATAAAAATAATACGCTATATTCTACGATTGAGAGAGCTTACAATGTATAGAAAGCCACAAAAACCATGCAAAACTTGACTTTAACTGATCTTTCTGCTGCATGCCTATAAGAGGCTTTTCCCACGGCTGACCAAAAAGGGCTTGGACCCAACAAGGATAGGCTATGTAAATCCGCTTAGGTTTGGCAGCTTTTGATTTGGTCGCTTCAAATCAATTAGTGTAGCGCTTGGCCATTCCAATCTGTTATGGTTTAGATGCTAGTAGATGGTCATGTTTGGACGTTTCACCAATAAGTGTTTAGATTAACATAAAAGTACATAAGTTCTAACTGTCCAAACACAACGTCCATCTATAACGTAAACATTATTTAACTTAACATATAACCTAAACTAACTTTCTACGTACAACCTATAACTTAGCCTAACCTAACCGATACCGTAACTTGTTGCCTAAACCTGACCTATAATTTAGCTAACCTATCCTATAACCTATAACCTAACTTATAACTTAATTTAACCTTTAATTTAAACCTAACCTAGAACCTAACCTATAAGCTAACCTAATATAGTTAATGTCCTATAAGCTAACCTAACCAGACCTAACGTAACTTAACATATAACCTAACTTAGAACTTAACATATAACCTATATATACTTCAACCTAACCTATAACCTAAACTAAACCTAACCAAAACCTAAAACCTAAACCTCATCAATCGCATAATTTCAAAAACGACATAATTAAAATCAAAATTTCTTCAAAACAAGATTTTTCCATAAACCAAAAACAAAAAATTTTCATAATTTAAAATGAAATTTCACAACACAAACCATAATTTCTTTTAAAGCATTGAAAGTTTAAAGCATGAGATTTTCTTTTATCAATATACAAATTAATTAAAATAAATTTAATATGCATTAAAAGTTCAAGCACTCACATGCAACCTAGTTGAGCAAGAAAAGGTGTTGTAAATGTCCTCGAACCTACAAAAACGCACACACACACACACACACCATGTCAAACTTTAAACCCTCAACCTACAAGTAAACTTGAAAACAATATCACCTTAGTGCTATGGAGTAGTCCTTGAGCAAGATTAGCACCTCCAACAACTTGTTTCACACCAGATTTGTAAGAGGTGAGGAGGAAGAGAGAGCAAGAGAAAAGGTACTAGAAGAAGAGAAATGCGTAGGGAAAGCTCACCGGTTGGTGTTTTTGCAGGGTCCGTCGAGACAGGTATCGGTACAGGCGACGGAAAGAGCATTCGTATAGGCGTCGAAAAGTGCATCGATAAAAGCGTCAGAAGATACATCGGAGCAGGCTCAAAAATTTAAAAATGAAAAATTTTTAAAACTTTATCTCCCTCCATACTTACCTACACATATATTGATCCCCGCCATTGACGCCGGTAATTTCGCACCGGAATTTAAGTGACCTCTTGTAGTGTTTAAAACATTTATTGCGGCCCTTTACCACATTTTTTAGAGAGAGATTTCAAAATGGGATGGACAAAGAGGAGAGAGCAAGGCAAAAAGGAATTCTTGTGCAAATTAAATACTACTATGTGCATTACCACACTTTGTACCATTATCGCATGTATTATCTATAACATTATCACCAATATTAGCACTTCCTTTTTTTTGGTGCTAAAATATTCGAATAAGCATGATATTTTTAATTAAAAATGGACAAAAAATTGATACTCAGTTATGAATGATGGTTACACAAGTTCAAAAATGCCGATTGATTACTTTGGTGTGGCAGAAGCCGTACTCAAGATAAATATTATGAGTTTAAGGATACATTCTACATAATCAACTCCCATCACATCAAAGAGAGTTTGGTCTTGACAAAAAGTTGGAGGGTCATCCCCTTTCAACTGCAAGGAAAAGTCGACAACACCATCAAAGGCCATAAAATCACCTCAAGTCGAAGCAAAAAATGAGCAATCAAGCATCGTGGAAAGCTGTAAAGATAAGGTAAACAATAAAGCATATCAACCTCGTAAGACAACTTTACCTTCAATGAGTTTCCATCAAAATTCCCATGAAGCCTCTACATCAAGAGCCACACCATCTAAAATGCAATGAAAACCAAAGCAAAAGTCTATCAACCAAAGTTTCCATCACAAAAAAGTCTCCAAAAGAAGTCGAAGAGAGTCAACTAAGTGTTGGTATCCAAAGAGCACAGCAAAGTCAAAGACTGAGTTTGGATACATCAAGCACACACTCAACTTCAAAAACCAAAGTTCATTGGGTGGGTAGCATCAAATGAGTCAATCAGGGAACACCAATGTTTGAGCCAAAAAGCCTAAGGTAATAGCATAGATCTATTCACCTCAAGAAAGAATTTCTACAAAGAGCAAGCCAAGCTATCAATGGAAGACAAACAATTCAAAGAGGAAGAAAAACAACAGAAAAAGACAAAATAAAAGACCTTCACAGAAACAAGCAATGCGAGAAGTATGGATGTTGAAGTTAGACCGCAACCAAGATACCCAACAAAAACACATGTGGAGCAGTGGATGATTCCAATTAAGCTACTCAAAGCACAAAGATTTTATGATGGTAACACTTAAATATAGTCAGCAAAATTAGTAGCTCAACCTCGAACAAGAAAACTCATTCATGTAGGACACAACTCGATCCATAAGCAAGCAATCGCAACGAAGAGCCAAAAGAAGCCAACCACAATTGAGGGTGCTACAATCCCCAGATGGATGCCTGATCTTCATCTACAAAAGCAAGGCTTTTACAGAAAAAATAATCAGGTATGGATACCAAAGCCTAGTGTCCATCAAGTCATCAAGAAAAAGGAGAAAATGAAAAAGACAGAACACAGAGACCAAAGACAAGGTGGGTTCCGAAATCACTAGTGGAACTCAAACACAAAGAGCCCACATGCTCAACAGCTGTTTCTCATGGGGGATAAATAAAAGGCTCAAATAGTCACTATGACAGTAGAAGAACTTGTTTCACAAAGCATTGTCAACATACGACAAGCAAGTAAAGAGGAGCCAAAGTATGCCAATCTACTAGACAAAATGGTGACATCCAAAAACCAATATAGTGGAAGAGGCTTAAATTTTCAAGAACTTATGGAATTGGGTTTTTGTCCTTCAACAAGAATGTTCAAGTTTCCATTAAAACACATGGCATAAAATTCAGAGTCAGGCATCTGCCACGAAATGAGTGAGGTGTTAGTCCCAAAGCATCAAGTAATATTCTATGTGGTCTACGCATCTTAGCTATTCTAAGTACGGTTCAAGCTTTTCCCTCTGAACCTACACAGCCTCCAGCTTGTGCCAACTAGTCTTTAATCTGCATCTGCTATAAGCATTTAAAGATCTTTGCCATCATCAAGCTCACATAACCACCGGTAAGTAAATGCAAAGAAAATAAGGCTTCAACCCTATGATCAATGGTCTGGCTTAATCATTAGGTAGCTATCCATCGTAAATCTTTAAACTGTATCTGCGGTATCTCCAAAGCACTCAATTATGGGAAACCTATTTAGTGAACCTCGCCAGACTCAATTACTCTAGTTAATTATGCACACGGCTTGACCATCAAGCTCAATTTAGGGAACCTTGTCAAGCTCAAGTATACCTTAGTTTGTCTACACACGGAATGGCCGTTAAGTCCTTTACTTCAAGTTCTGGCAATAGAACCAACCCAAAGTATGTGAAGATACTTCATCAATTGTCCAAGGAAGTCAATTGGAAGCTACCCATGTAAGCTTACCGACCGCAAAACCCAAATCTCTTTCCTTTTAGCTTAAATACAAACCAAGCAACACCTAGCTCCAAGCAATCTACTATAATAAATAATTGAAATCCTTTGAATCTGCAACATGTACAAGTCAATAGCCCCCAGATCAAATGGACCATAGGTCCACTGGCAAATATCACCAAACCCAAACCATCGTCATGATTGTGCAATATAATATCCTCTTGAAGGATCGTAGGAAAAACAAAAGAGTTTCCCAACCATAGAACATAAGCATGAGTTGATCCATAAACCATCATGAAAATCGCCTGGATCATATGGAATATCAATACATTTCCCTGGACCATGCATATAATCATCTCCTCCTAGATCAAAAGCTAACTCAAAATCCCCTACATCATAGGGTAACATCAAATCCCATCATGTATCATTAGATATTGCCATATCCCTTGTGCAACTGGCTCATCCCATTGTTGATGATCAATCATGGGTAGGAGCATTGGTAATACACCTTCACCCCCTCTAGAATTGGAATTTTGGTCTTTCATATTTGAGTACATGAGTGCCCTAGAAAAACTCTCTTCATTGGGCTACAAAAAGAAATTTGTTATCTTGCACACGCTCAAAATCAAGTAGAGCATCATTCAACAACTGCATAAGGTCATCATCAACATCAATTGCATCTAAATAAAGTCTCTAATACATAAATTTAAATTTTTCGGTACCCTTAGTATCTGTATTTGATAATCCTTCCAAAGGTTCATCTAGTAAGCACATAAGCTCTAGGTCTACTGCTTCAAAAGATTCCTCTACCCTGCACATCTTTGGTTGCAAACTAGTCTCCCCACATATGACATGCATATTAGACACATATGTTGTAGACTTATCTTTAAGTTTCTCACCCTCATTCAAATATCTTTGCACTTCTGTAGCACAAAGTTCAGCACACATATTGAAAAGTGCATCAACTGTCCTGTCCATATCATCAGCACAATGCAACCAATCATATGCAACACCAAGAGATTGCACTTCCCCTCTAAATAAGCATCATCAGGTTCATGATCATTCTACCATAGTGTGAGCCCCATGTCACAAATTCTTGATAAATAAGGAGTATGCACCCCCTCTAAATCATCACTTTTCAGATCTTCAAGCACATACTATTGCACATCCAAGCCCTCAATATCTGGTGTATCCAAACCTTGTAAATTTGGTATACCCAAGTCTATGGTCCTGTAGGTCTCAATAGCAGCCTTGCTCTGACTTGTAATATATGCAGCATCACTCAACTCTAGGGTAGAATTTGTACCACAAACATTTTGCTCTAATTTTAAGTTAGTAGAAAAAGCATCAGATGTAGCCAAAATTTCTTCATGCATGTCTACATGATTATGATTGCACTCATACACCTACATAATTTCATCCTGAGCATTTGCTTTGTCGTTTTGATCACTTGATTTATTTTCTTCCTTTATTGCATGCATATGTTCTTTGTAAATTTCATCCTGTGTATTTTGAGGTTGTATAGCCTCATCCTCAAAGATTCCTTCTTCATGTGAAGCATCTGCAAACTCAACTTCTCATACATATCTTTAACTTTATCTTCATCATTAGCCTGTAAGAAAGTAGCATCTTGTAGAAGACACTCATCAATCACAGCTTCTAATTGTGATCGTACTTGTTCTTGAATATTTGAATAAGTTGGTAGACTTGGACTATGTTCGTGATATCTTGATTGCTTCCACCCTACTCCCTTGCTCGTTGCCTCGAACCTCATATGTTCCCCCTTTGTTTTCTTCAAACCTTCCTTTTTCTCCACACTTTGTAATGATTTTGTTTCATCCCTCCTCATACAAAATCCCCCCCCCCCCCCTCCCTTCAATATTTGGCTTTAAAAACTGCTACTTTTCTTGTCACGGCGGCGTGACAAGCCACTTGATGACATGGCATGGTTGGTGTGGAGACGCATGAAATCCCATAGAGGTCAGACCGAATAGGGACGCCTTGAGCTCTTGAGAAGTCTTTGGGTGTCCATACCCCTTTCCTTTGCTCTCATATCCACCAAGCCATTGCTAGCACAACACCTTGGCTAAGCATTGCCGAGCACAAGATCGCTTTTCAAAAAACTACCTTTCCACTCCCATAATGGGCAACCAATGTGCTCCAAAAGATGACATTTGTGATTTGAAAGTTTATCAAAGCTTTATGTACCTCCATACTCTCATCACACTTGGTATATATGTCAACCAAAGCATTGCCCGTCACAACAAATTTGGCATACATCTCTGCTAAGGCATTGTCAAACATGGCATCTTCTTCCAAAATTCCCTAGTTGAAGCCCAAGAACTACCAGATAAAACATTGACTAGGGCGACCAAAGTGGTACGGAACCCACCCCCGGTGAAACTTAAACTGCAAATATCTTGGAAACCAGAGCTCCGATTGCCAATCTGAAAAGATCGACGCACCCCACAAAGTGAGCACTTTAGGCCCGTGCATTCACTTCATC
Organism: Adiantum capillus-veneris; assembly: GCF_014529385.1. Taxonomy (NCBI): domain Eukaryota; kingdom Viridiplantae; phylum Streptophyta; class Polypodiopsida; order Polypodiales; family Pteridaceae; genus Adiantum; species Adiantum capillus-veneris. The sequence continues at coordinate 37,492,163 of NC_140932.1, forward strand.
TCTGATTCCTCATGTGCATTTTCCCAATCTGTTACAAATCTGCAATCAATCCAAACTTCAAAATTTCATAACTTCCTCTCCGTAGCTCTAATTGACAAGCTCTAAAGACAACCTTGTAGAGCACTACATTGCTAGTCCAAAATCTTCCATTTGTGCTCACTTCAAACATACTCTTTTTTAGAATCATTAAGGCATCTTTTGACCATTCAAAGCAACATCTGGCATACATTTAGCATTTAGCCTGCTTTTATCAAGACCTTATTACTGTTGAATAATCATATAGGCTTCAATTAGGTTAACCTACATCCATTTGCTATTTTTCCCATCTTGGCAGTGGATGTACACGACAACGCTTGACATTATCTAAATTTATGTATGAGCGAGTTTATTTAGATGCAATTGATGATGACCTTATGCAGTTTTTGGATGATGCTCTACTTGATTTTGAGCATGTGCAAGATAGGAAAATGTTTTCAGAGCCCAATGAAGAGATCTTTTCCAGGGCACTCATGTACTCAGATATGCAATACCAGAATTTTAATTCTATAGGGGGTGAAGGTGTATTACCAATGCTGCTACCCGTGATTGATGATCAACAATAGGATGATCTAGTTTCACAGAGGATATGGAAGTATCTCATGATACCTGATGCTATATGGGATTTGATGTTACCCTATGATGTAGGGGATTTTGAGTTATCTTTTGATCCAGGAGGAGACAACAATTGATTGATATGCCATATGATCTAGGTGGTTTTCATTGAGTATGGTTTGGGTTTTGTGATGTCTGTTAGTGGACCTATGGCCCATTTGATCTGGGGGCCATTAACGTGTACATGTTGCTTGGAAACATGGGTTTGTTTGGATTTAAGCTAAGGTTTTGTGGTCAGTAAGCTTACATGAGTAGCTTCCAATTGACTTCCTTGGACAATTGATGAAGTATCTTCACATATTTTCGGTTGGTTCTGTTGCTAGAACTTGAAGTAAAGGACTTGACGAACATTCTGTTTGCAAACAGACTATGGTGTACTTGAGCTTGACAGGGTTCCTTAAATTGAGCACTTAAAGCTCTTTGCCATCATCAAGCTCACATATCTGGTAAGCACATGCAAACAAAATAAGGGCTTGATAAAAGCAGGCTAAATGCTAAATGTATGCCATATGTGTCTTTAAAGGGCCAACATATGCCTAATGATGCTAAAAATAAGTATGTTTAAAGTGAGAACAAATGGAAGAAATATGGACTAGCACTACATTACTCAAAGTGCTCTACAAGCCTGTCTTTAGAGCTTGTCGATTAGAGCTACCGAGAGGAAGTTATGAAATTTTAAAATTTGGATTGATTGCATACCTATACCAAATTGGGCAATTGCAAATGAGGGATCAGAGATAAAGTGAATGTAGGGCCCTAAATTGCTCGCTTTGTGGGGTGCATCGACTTTTTCAGATCGTCAATTAGAGCTCTGGTTTCCAAGATATTTGGAGTTTACGTTTCACCAAGGGCGGGTTTGTACCACTTTGGTCACCTCAGCCAGTGCTCCATCACGGGGGTATTCACTAAGGGTTACCGTATGGTATCACGTGAGTGTACAATAGGGGGGTTTTCTAAGGCCAAATGGAGAGATTTTACATAGGAGGGTCCCGTATGTAAGGGTAAAAAAGTCAATTTTGTTGCACGCAGGTGGCGTCCCCCTATCACTACTAGTGAATCTCCCGTTTGCTTCATCTGGGAGTTTTTGGGCTTTAACCAGGGTCTCTTTCTCAAGTTTGTGCTCTCTCTATTGGAATGAGGGAGCTCTATCTCTCTATAGTGAGGGCTTTAAGTCTCTCTCTCTCTCTCTCTCTCTCTCTCTCTCTCTCTCTCTCTCTCTCTCTCTCTCTCTCTCTCTCTCTCTCTCTCTCTCTCTCTCTCTCTCTCTCTCTCTCTCTCTCTCTCTCTCTCTCTCTCTCTCTCTCTCTCTCTCTCTCTCTCTCTCTCTCTCTCTCTCTCTCTCTCTCTCTCTCTCTCTCTCTCTCTCTCTCTCTCTCTCTCTCTCTCTCTCTCTCTCTCTCTCTCTCTCTCTCTCTCTCTCTCTCTCTCTCTCTCTCTCAACCTTGGTGAGCAAGAAAAAGAAAGATCCTTGGGTGAGGAGGTGATCAAGGAGCAAGAAGAGATGAAGAGGAGTGAAGATGAAGGAGGTAATGTTTTTGGGTTATGAGAAGGCAGATCTCTCGAGCAAGAGGGAGCTCTCAAAGGAAATTGAAGAAGAGGATTTCTCGGCAAAAGAAGTAAAGGAAAGAGCAAGATAAGAAGAGGAAGATGGGATTAGAGAGAGCTCTTGGCAAGCGATAGAGGAGCTTCCCCATCATCATAAAAATCTGAATTTTTTTCAACAAGATTTTTGAATACCGCAAGTTTCAAATCTATGCACCTCTATGTGCAAAATTGGTGTGAACACCAAGCTTCCCTAGCATGACAACATGTAGGGAAGGCTAGTCGAGGGCAAAAAACTACATTGATATAGATGAAGGAGCACAACGACCCAAAACCTGCAAAAAATTTTCTTTAGTGTTTACATGAGTTTTAGTTATATACAAGTCTCACTTCAAGAAACTCACTAACGGGAACTTACAAAAACCAGACAGGTAGCGCTACACTAGCGACTTGCCCTGCATGTACATGTGCTTGCTAAAGCAAGATAGAAGAACCACAAAAATAAATCCCAAACACCATTTTTACACAAGGAGTCATGCCCATATGTACAAATTTACAAAAAAAAAGGGTGTCCAAAATGAGTGCAACATAGTTTGCCAAAGCCCCAGTCTTCTAGAGCATTCATGCTCAACAGTAGCATAAACATTAGCTCCACCTGGATCAAAAGGCCAAAGACCACAAAATCCAACTTCAAGAGTTGATCTCAGCCATATTAAGCCTCTCAATATCAAAGCATGAACTATAGGTTTCATCCTCTCTTTTTTCAAGGATAATTTGTTATCCATAGACCACATATGGACTCTCATTTATCACCGTAGGATGCAAATAATATGGCAGTATCTTGTCTAACATGCCACCAAATTTAGTAGAAACCATCATCTCCTCATGCATAGCCAAATCATTTAATTTTCCTTATACAAATCATCCATTCATTGCGAGCATGCCCTCCTTTAAAGGTAAGCCATCTTCTACACATTGTTTCATATCCTTCACACAAGGATCAAGAAAGGAAACATCAACCATCTCATCATGAAGTATCAATATTAAATTTTCATGTCTCAAAAACCTCCAAATTCTCCATATCATGGACAATCTCCTCATTAATGTGGTCCACAACCTTTTTAGGATAATCACAATTGTCTTGCTTAGGCTCACCCATAACATGCACATAAGAAAAATCTTTATGTTTTAGTAGCTTCATGCACATAATTACCTTCATTAACCTGAAAAGTATCCTCTTGTACTACACATAAGGAGGAGGGGAACTCAACATCCACTTTAGCATCATATACATGCTCCCCTCTCATTGTATATACATCATACAAATCATTAATGGAATTTAGAACTTGATTCTCATATTCCCATTCTTTATGGCATAATGTGAAAATTCTTCTTAGCTTGGTTCTCCTTAGTACATGTGTCTCTCATTTGTTAAAGAGTTCCATTATCATTGGGAATTCCATAACATGTGTTTACCACATTTGCATCCAAAGCATAAGTGATACTTGGGTTCATATCTCCCTGCAATCCAAGCTCTTTCAAGCTTCCTTGCAACCTTTACTGCATCAATAAATGTAAGTGGACTTTTCAACTCGACTTTGAATCTCAAATCATCCCTTAGGACTTTCATAGACATACACTAATTAACCATGATAGGAGGAACATCACTACTTAAAGCAACACACCACCTACTCCACAAATAATTTAATTGCTTCACAAAGGCATATATGCTCTGATCATCCCCCTACATAAGCCCTTCAATCGAGTTCCATACATCTGTTGGGTCCTCTACCTTCCTAAACTTTCCAAGAAAAACCTTCTTGACCTCATGATAAGTCATCACTTGGGAAGGTTGAGACGATTTCAACCAAGACTAATACGCATCATACCATGTCCTTGCATCCACTTTCAAGAAAAAGAACAAAGTCTTCAACATAAGCATTGAGTCTACCATATTTGCAATCAAACAAGCAAACTCAAATTTCTAAGTTCTCAAAATCTTCATCTACATGACCATAAAACTTTGGAAACCTTGCCATCATGTCAATGAAACATGCAAATTAAAGGTCACTTGAAGCAATTCCTCGATGGCGGGCACCAAAACATTGTTGAGAAAACAAGAACAAGGGACACCTCTATAGCAATGTCTCTCAATAGCGCTCAAGACACAAGATCAACACCACACATGGCATCAAAAGAAACCCATCAAATCCATAGATCAAGGACAAGTGATCCCTTGGAAATTTACAAGCACACTTTGACCCAAAAGACCACCACCAAAACTAGGAAGCACCTACCCTGGCATGGATTTATAGCACATGCCAACCAATGCACTGGAGGAATAGAGATTCTAACTTCACCAAATAACTCTTCAAAATCACAATTTTTAAGTGTAGACACGCCACCGAACAAGAGAGCTTCCACAACCTACCATACACCAAACTCCTACCTGTGGGCTGCCATTACGGGAAATAGACAGTATCTCCGAAACCACAACTCCAAAAGGGATTTTTTAAAGCCTAAAAAATTCTTTGAATTTTTTTTACTAAAGTTCTGAAGACCAATTTTTTTTAATCTATGCACCTCTGTTTGAAAAATTGGCATGAATAGCAAGCTACCCTAGCACAACTACACTTACGCAAGGCTGTTTGAGAGCAAAAATATGCATCGATATGCATGGAGGAGGCACAAAGACCCAAAACCTTAAAAATTCTAATCTTTGGCTGAAATTGCTTTGGTGTTTACATGAGTTCTAGCTATATACAAGTCTCACTTCAAAAAACTCACTAATGGGCACTTACAGTAACCCAACAACTAGCACTATACTAGCAAATTTCCCTGTGTGTACATTTTCTTGCTAAACAAAGCTAAAAGACCCATAAAAAGAAATCCCACAAACCATTTTCACACATGGAGTCATTTTCATATGTTCAAATTTACAAAAAATTGGGTGTCGTTGTGGTTTATTGGAAGATGAATGTCATGAGAAACATGTTTTGGAGATGGTCAAATGGTATGGAAAGGGGTGATTACATATGGAGGTAAAAGGGGTTGTTTTCTACAAAGGCTACTGGTCTTATGTTTCCTAGCAGCCAAGGAAGAGCAAAAGAAAAAACAATATTACACTCTCTAGAAGCAGCATGCTCACATCTCGTGTACAAATTAGCGAGAAGGATATGTGATGTACGGTTTTACTTTTTTTTCTTGTATGGTGTCTTCCATATACAAACCTTACACCAATCATGATGAGGTGTCTTAGAGGCATAGGCAAGTACACACAAGGGCTCCTTTTAAAGTGTAGTGTTGGGCACTTCTGTAAGTTGATATGTATGCCAATTTAGCTAACAAGCATTGTGTTGGACATGCTTGGACTCACAGTTCCCATGCTTGTGGTGAGAGTTGCAAATAATGATAAAGTACAATGGGGTCATAGTTGTATTAAAAAATCCAATGTCCATGCAATTATTCAGTTGTTGATAAAGCATGTAGTGGCTGGTTGTAGTAGAACTGATTTCTCTCAAGTCAACGACATTCTTACTCTATCTATTTACAAAAGATTCAAAATGAGCCTATTTTGCCTCTTTGCAAAATAACTATTGTGATTGGTAAGAAAGTCTTTAGCTACCCCATGATGGCCTAAGGAAAGGGCAAGAGTTATAAGCTCATGCAAATGCGATGCCCATGTAAGATTGTTGGTGTATTCCATTGTCTACAAACCTAGAAGGTGCTCTAAGCATCTCAATACATAGCCAAAGGCCTCTTTTGAAGGTGGCTAGCATGAAAGGTAAGCAAGACATAAAATTATTTCAAAATGTGACCCTTAATTTTGAAGGTAGGTTTATTTCTTAGAGAAGCTTTGAAATTAGCTAGCTATATCTAGGCCACATCATGAAAGTTTTTATGGATAAAGTTTTGAAAACCGCCATTTGAATTTGGGGGTCATGTGAATAAATTTATTTGACAATTTTGTAAAAAAATTTGAGGAACGGCATAGGTTTTGGGATCTTGTGGATCATAACATGATAGGCTTCATTATGGATGGGCCTAGTACCTCTACAACCGTGAGAGGAACTCAATGCATGGACCTTTGTTTTAATAGTGTGCTCTGGTATATGTGCATGTGAGTTTGTGTTTGTGTGTGTCTGTGCATGTATATGTATGTGCGTGTGTTTGTGTGTTTGAGGAGAGAGAGAGATAGAGAGCACATATTGATACCTATTAGGGATGTTGTAGTATATGTTCAATAGGATTCAGAATGGATCATTGTACTATTGATAACTTGAAACTTGCACTTTCTTTTAAATATGAATCCGAACAAAAATTGCACAAGAGACTAAATGATTGTTAGTTCCAATTTGGCATTTCTATGCTGGAACATGAGCTAGTTATTATTTTAGAAATCCAAGGAGTTTTTGAGGGGTGAGAAAATCTTATACGATCTCCATGAGACAACATACATTTAAAGACTGTAAATCCAAGATCTCAAAAATATTTTCTTGAGCGGAAGAAAGTTTTCTCTACGATTCTAAATTTAAAATGTGTGACTATCAAAAAGTTACCTATAATAGATCATTTACAAATTAAACTTAATTTTTTTTTTTAATTTTGGATCCACGGAGATGATTCTGTAAAAGTGATCTAAGTTATTAATTTTATTGATTTAAAAACAATGATTAAGCTTGCTGTATGTGATTAACTACAAAAAAAATGTGCTATTAGAATGAAAACTTGCATAGTATTGGATTACTTTGAAATGGTTTATTGAGTTGAATGTTGAATTCTTTTAATGAAATAGGTGATAATTTTAATTCCCCATAAGATATGGAAAACCCTATAATACAACCAATTTGCCATCCTTGATCATACCACACACTCACATTCTCATTTTGGGTTTCCTAAATACACCCTTTCCTACATGGGAACTCCTTCCAAGTTCCCCATTGCTACCACATAAAAAGAAAATTTTGTGGTGAGCTACAAATTTGGGCACATGGAATGGGAAGCATATCCAAAAGATGAGACTTCTAGGCAAGATTATCTTGATTCTCTTTGACATCAAGTGTAGGCATCCTAAAGAAGCTTTAATAACAAAGATTCCTTCTTGTAGGGTTGTCCCTTATGGTGCTTTAATAAGAAAGTGCAATTTGATTGGGCAAGGCCAACAATCTCTTGACTATTTTGAATAGATACACAATGAGAACATCCTTGTAATTGCGATGATCTATGATTGTATCCATAGATCCAATGTTGGGATTGGGGTTATCAATGGGGGAACAATATATCCATGATGAGATTTCCATGTAAGGTTATTTTTTGTGTTGTGGTGTACACCATTAGAAGGAAATCTAGAGGACTCTGTACTCGCCAAAGATCATTACACCTAGCATACACATTGATGGGAGACTTACGTAGGATAGCATCACACTCAAAAAGGTAATGCATGAAAATGTCATTATGGATTTTCCTTGTATGCTCCTAAAGTAGTTAGAATCCATGAAAGAGATGACTTTGTGTAATCCCAAGAATCATAGGACCATGCTCTATATATTCGTGTGGCTAACCCTATTTTGAATTTTCTTTTTGAAGTTTGGCAAGGCTTGGCAACTCTCCTTCCAAAATTGACCTATGAGATCCCTCATGCAAAGATCTATAATGCATGGGCATCATTGAGCATGCCCACTGCTTGCCCAAATCTCCTCACAATGTCCCAAATAAAGTTGCTATCTCTTAAGATTATGCAAGGGGCTCCGACAAAGGGACAACACACAAGAAGTGGCCCAGGAAATACCTTTGATGTTTGTAGTTTTATTGTTATGATGAGTGTGTGACAGGATGCAAGTGCATCCTTAGAGCCTTGCCTAAATAGTTGAGAGCTAGTTGGCATTGCAAGAGCATGAAAATATGCTCTAAGTTAGCTCTTGTGTTCGTGCCCTATGTGTAGTCTTTTTGGATATTGTAGTGATTCTTGGCTATTTTATTACACTATGGTATTATGTAGTTCTCTCCATTGTTCACTTCATCATCTTCACTTCTTTTATGTCACCCACATGGTTTACCATCCGTTTTCTAGTAAGTAATTCTTGTTGTAGCTGAGGTCATATACCAATGTATATCTTTGGTGAAAAGAAAAGTAGTGGGAAAATGCTCAAAAAAATAGTTCCAATGGCAAAAGCATGAATATAAAAGCTCACAAATAAAATGCACTCCAAGTCAAGCATGGTATTTCCAACAAGCACAGAAGAGATTGGACTCAATTGCATGCATGGTCTCAATGTCCTTGGTAGAGAAAGTGTACAACACATGGTTTTACAAGTCTTGACATAGATTTGTTATGATGTACACACAAAGGCAGAACCTAGTTGCACCTTCCCTGTTTTTGAAAAGAGAGAATCTATGCATAAAATCTTTCTAGCATCTAAGCACATGTATTATGTATAGGTGTAGATACTTGGACTTCACCCAAAAGATTACATGGTCCTTCATCATCCCATCATGGACCTTGCATTTTTGTTGGGGCAAACACAGAAGATACACCCTACAGTGTAGTGAGCCTATAGAAAAAAAAAGTGGTCTAGAGCTATGTATCAATGAGTCATCTCTTATGTATGAGCTACCAAATTACTTCTCTCACCCTTTGAAGTCTTTTTTGAATCCTCTTGTGTTATAGATGACTGCTTTGTACTTCATATCTTACTATATGTTCAAGCTCAAAGTTAGGATTTTTTAAAAATTATACATGTTTTTTGGTGTGTATCGTATGAATGTTTGTTCTTTTGGTTAACTTTTTTGTATCGTTAGAATGTAAAAAAGATCACAAAATGATTTTCCTTGCAAAAGCTCGAAATCAGAAGCTTGCTAGAAAAACTTAAACACTCATCTAGGTGAGAGTGCAACAGACTTGGATTTCTAAGAGATTAGTTAGCTCTTGTAGCCTCCATGCAATAGTCGGGTCAGCTACGTGTCACGAATAGATATTTTATGTTTGTGGTTCCTTCTTTGCTAGCATTGATATGGTAAGTCTTAGTAGCCGATCGACACATCAAAATCAAGGGTTCATTTACCACTCTCAATATTAGATGTCTTCTTGGTGTACACTTGATAGGATGTACTTTATAGGAACTCACTAGTTGCCTGCAAATGCAAAAATGTTTGTTGACTTTCAATTCTCAATGTCAATTCATTTTCCTATAGTGCCTACAATTTCAGATTTACCTGTCTCACACTCTAGGAAAGTGGATCTACCTTGCCTCCTTATGGTTAACAACTCTTTACTCAAGCATCTAACTTTTAAATTGCCTGTGAATAACCTGATTGAGGAAGTTAATGAAGTTTTTCAAAGTCAATATCCTGTTAATTATTGTCATTTTTTCTATGCAAATATGTAACAATGTATTTGCAATGTGGGGAAATAGCTATCTAATCAGAGTATCAAAACGTGATTGATGCATCTAAGTCCATAAAGCATGTTTTTGCTAAGGTTGTCTCCTTGTTAACAGAATCAAGGTTGGAAAACCTAACGACAACAAGACAAACCCTTAAAAAAATTGATCTTGACATGGCCATCAGGGTTAGATTTTTATGTAGATAGGTTGAACGCGGAGATGTACATTGTTCCTCCCTACAAGGCTAGGGAAAAGAACTCCAAATAATGTATCTCCAAAATAGAAAACATTAGGGAAATTTGGAGTTCATTTGGAGGGACTTCTAAGAAAATACAATTTTATGTGTTTTCTCTCTAGATAATTGGTGTAGTAAAAGAAAATGTGTCCTCGTCAATTGTTCAAAAAGTGTACTTCCAAGTGGATTCTCTTGACAGAGTCATAATGGCCATGATGATTGAGGGAATGTCTCTTTTCAATTACATTGAATGCACCTCATCATATTGGAGGGAGTTTCTTCTCCGCACGATGTATGCACTAGGGACTAAAGGTGTTCTTCTCTTTTGTTTCTTGATTTTCTTGCACTTTCTATTCATGGATTCTTCCTCCACCTCCTCACCAAACGACATAATATCATCTACACATTGAATTGGATCCTAAATATGTGCCATTATGCAAGCAAAGTAAACAAACACAATAGTAATACCCACAAAGAGAGAAGACTGAGAGTAGAGGGTGCAAAACACGTAGATACATGGACAAATGGATGACTCTATCCTTTGAATCCTATGACCAATGCCTCCTCTGCATTTGCAAATTCCACTACTTTATTAACCTTTGCAAGCGACGGAGAGAATCGCTTGCTTGGCTATTGCAAAGCTCTTAGTGGAAAATAAAAAATTTAGATAAGCACGTTTCACCATCAAGAAAATGAGATTCTACAACTTTCTAATTTGCATTGTTAGGACCAAAGAACCATTTTGCAATGCACACAAGAAGTACAGGTCATGGAAGAAAAGGTGAAGACCTTACAAATGAAAGATATAAGTTCCTAAAGGTACTCGTGTGTGAAAGAAGAAGCTACAGAATCTTGAAACCTTGAAGGTTGGTTCATTAGGAAGAGGATGGGCTGTAGAAGGGCCTTTTTATTTTCCATGAGCTTATAGAGGTGATTAACATTTTGATGAAAAATAGGTGTATGCCATGTCTGCAAGAATGGTGGGTGTGTAAGAGATTTGTAAGAGTGGTCAAAGGATACGCTTCCCCCCCAAAAAAGGAGGTGGAAACTTTTATGAGTTTTGGTCTTCCATAACTCCCATACATGATCTCCAATTTGAACTCCCATACATGATTTTTGGCCTTCCATAACTCCCATACATGATCTACACGTCAAGCTCTTTCCGTAGATATGCTACATGATATGGTTTTACCCGCTAGATTTTAAATCTCATTTTCGGGGGAAAATTTGAATTCAAATAAAGTACCCATTTTTCCTGTTTGAATTCAAAAGATTTCCTTTGATTACTTTCTTAAAACTAAAGGTTTGACTTCCTTAAACTGTCAAACAAAGAGGCCCTCCTAGAACCCATTCTCTTCCTAATGATGGTGGTCTTCAAAAATAATCCAAGCATTGAGGTGAGGATTATGAACCTTCTAATTTATTTCACCTATACATAGTTTTCTTTAATGGTATTTATAATTTCTTTGTAGACATGCTATCTATACAAACAAAGAATGCATAGATCCAAACAACAATGTAGGAGAGTAGTTGAAGCCATTAATAGCTAGTGGTCTTACAAAGGATATAATCCATGATAAAAAGTTTAAGGTTTTGAAGAAGGATGTTGTTGGCCATTTTATTTCTAATAATGTAGTGCCTACCAATGAAATACATGGCACACTTGACTCCCTTGGTGTGAGTAAGAGAGGGTACTCAGCTATTCAATAGTCTATCTCCTCCATGTTTGTGAAGAAGGAAATAAAGTCTAAATTTTACCACCAGCAACAAATGTTTGGAAAGAGAGACTTCAAATCAACCATGCACAAACAGAATTTCATTGGATGTCCATTACATATCAATGTTATTTATAGATCTCAATGGAAAAATTGTAACCTATGATGAATACAATAATACCTTCATGGACCTCACTTTGTTTCAAATTAGAATGGTTGAGTTCTACTATGTAGCATTTGAAGAGACTGGTGGCGTTTTGCATTTGTTTTGAAGCTAGATAAGTGTGAGATTCTTAAAGAGAAAAAGGTAGAGCGAGTCATAATAACATTAATGAAAAGAGCTCTCTCAAAATTCCCTATGCACGAGCCTTCATACTTCAGTGTTCAATTTAAAAAAAAAGATTCCTTGGGTGCTTTGGTAATCCATTTTCCATCTATTGTTCAGCTGTAGCGAGCTCTCTTTTTATTTAATTTAAGATTTAATTTCACATCTTATAAGGATTTAACCTTGCATTTAAATAAAAAAGACCATGATAGTTTATATTGGGTGTTCCATTAAACCCCTATTCCTTATATAATTCATCAACAAATGAATCAAGGAGAGGTGCTGGCTATAGATGCAAGGGGAGACTTTCAACTCCAATGACATCTTGTAGCAGGTGACCTCAAAACACTGAAGTGTATGTATAATTATGGAATTGGTGCCATGGCAAAGTCTCCATGCTTGTATTGCATGGAGCTTGAAAAGATGATGGACACAAAGTGGTGGAGAAAGGCTCCTACTCATCACAATGAAGATCCTAATTTTTGTGAGCTTTGGACATTCCATTGGTTAATTTCCACATTTGTACAATGCATGCTGTTTGAAAAATTGTGGGAAAGTTTATGTATCTGTACATTTGGTTTTCTTGGAAAATCAAAAGGTCAAGTGAACGGCACGTTGTTGTAGAGGCCCTTGAAATTGTTTTGTCAGATATGGGTCTTCATGGGGACAATGTGAAAATCCAATAGGACAAGAAAAGATAAACCAATGATAAAGATGTACCATTCAAACCATCCATCGGTGGGGTCAAGGAAAACCGTTTTTTTCTATAAACCAATAGGCGTGAAAGATAAGAAGCTTACCAAGCGTGGAAGGATATATCAATCCACCTATGTCAGTAAAATTGCGTTGAGCAATGGAAAACTCTGCACATGGCAATGAAGGACTATGAATCAACAAATCAGAATGTCAAGGGTGATGTGTGGAAATCACTCAATGTGCTATTTTATATGTGTGACAAAGATGATGGGTCACAAAATGATCTCAACAAGTTTAAGAAGAATCTTCAGCTATTAAAGAAAGCATTTAAGACAGCATAGACTGAAACTCAGATTACTCATTACATGGTATTGTTAGAGCATCCTTTTAAATGAAAAGGACTAAGAGGATGTTTAAAACACTTGCCAACCTGTTTTATTTGCAGCATATCATTTTCAATCACTTACCATTCTTCATTTAAAGTATGGAAACCCAGGCATATGAAAAACCCAGGGTTTGAAAAAGTCTCATTACATAGCCAGGAATGCATATTTCAAACACACACAGCATAGTGGCTCTTGAGATAAGGCAAACAATTTGAAAGAGTTGTCTCAATAATTTTATCGCAAAATCATTCACCATCTACAACAAAAACATGTATTGGAGAGTCTAGCAATAACACAAGCAATTAGGCATTTGCAACAAAACAAAAGGAAACGAGTAGAGGCATTCAACAACTTAAATGTTCGTGAAGACCAAAGAAAAAGGGGAGACACAATGGAATATATTAACCATAGGTGGATGGATTCTTTCTCCACCTCCTCCCCAAACAACAAAAATATCATCTACACATTCAATTGGATCCTAAATTTGAGCCATTATGTAAGCGAAGTAAAACAAACACAATAGTAACACCCACCAAGAGAGAAAGACTCATAGTAGAGATAGCACAACACGTAGATCTATGGACAAATGGCTGACTCTATCCTTTGACTCCTATGACCAATGCCTCCCCTGCAATTGCAAATTCCACTACTTTATTGACCTTTGCAAGTGATGGAGAGCATGGCTTGCTTGGATATTGCAGAGCTCTTATTGGGAAATCAAAAATTCAAAAAAGCATGTTTCACCATCAAGCAAATGAGATTCTATGACTTTCTAATTTGTAGTGTTAGGAACAGAATACCATTTTGTCATGCACACAAGAAGATCAAGTCATGCAAGAAAAGGTGCCGACCTTACTGTTAAGGCGGTTACGCCGCTAGCGGAAGCTAAATAGCGAGAACTCAACCAACAACAGAATTTGTCAGACGAGGACGGAGCTTGACCCGCAGGCGCATGGAAACAACTAGGTGGGTGTCAAATCACCTACTCGACCTTCTAATGACAATCACTACTAAGGAAATCAAATCTAAGTTCTAAAATACGCAAGTGACTGAAATCCGTACTACGAACGAATGCTATACGAAACAGGATCTAGAATCATTGAATCGATCTCAAACTCAAGGGGAAGTCTATACACTAGGTAAGAACAACACCCTAAAGACTTGAACTGCAAAATCAACCTATAACCACTCCGTGCGGTAAACGCGTATGAAGACAGGCCGAAATATACAGGTGACCGAAACTTGACCCCGATGGTACTAATGTGTAGCTCTACTCGTTGTGGTTCTATAGATATGCAGCACGCTCAATTCTGACAGACTAGTTGGAAGAAAACTCACACCGAAGCTCGTAGGAACTTACCACACATAGAAGCCGATAGCGCGCACTCTTGGTATCTGTGCGTAGCTCTCGCCGTTGCTAACACAATGGCGGTGTCGCTTCTCCAATGGCGGCTCCTTAGCTCACGTAGTAAGTAGATAAGACTCTCTCTCTCTCTCTCAGACACAGTCACAGCGCTCAAAAACTCACTTTGATTAATAATCTCCATTCCTAGGTTACAAAAACTTGGGCTTATATACCTCAGCCTTGGAGGTGAGAACATCTCTAACTAATTACATCAGCAGGTGAAATTACTTCGGGATTACAAGCTGGAAACTCAATTGAGTCCCGTTACTTAATGAATGGCTCAAATCAAAATTAATGTCGGAAAGACATTTATTACAATCAATGCTTACAAAATGATGAGTGTGAGCAAAAATGTGGGTGTGATCCTCTGCTGGCTCAACACTCCCCCCCTCCGCGTTCATGTCGTCCTTGACATGAATTTTATGCTTGGTCAATAAAGTCCTGTCGTCTTGAGCATCTGCAAATTGGATTCGTATCGTAGGTTGCTGATGGTCAAGGTTGGGCCGAATATTTTGCTTTCTTGGGTGAAAAAGCCGGTGTAGAAATCTTCTTCGAATGTTTGCATGTGGAAGCTAGGCAAAAACATAATCCTTTGGTATAGGAGGTGTAACACTTTTGGAGAAGGCTGCAATGAAAGATCGTACATCATATCAGTCACCGTGTCGGCCGTCGATAGTAGACTCGAGGTCGTGGCTTTATCTGGCGCGAACACTTTAATGCAAGCTAAGAGAGTCCTGCAGATTTTCTTGAGCATCTGACATGAAAGGTCAGGAGAGCCAGTAAAGAGCTTGATGGTGCCCGTTAGGGTTTTCACCATGTAGGCTTTACCTATTCTCTCTCCTGCCTTTGGTGCTGGCATCCTGGGATAATTAAGCCAATTTGGCTTCTTTTCTGCAATCCTGCCATGCTCTTTCCAGTTTCTAACTCTTGGCACCGGGAAGAAGGTTGCATCCTCCCGAATCTCCTTTGGTGCCTCCACCAAGTAGATGAGGTAGGCTGGGTATTTGTTCAGCCAACCTTTCCTCCATCTAGGTTGTGAATCTACTATCTTCTTTGATTGTTCCTCCTTTGTGATGTCGCCTTCGTAAAGAGCGACATACTGCTCCTCCTCTATTCTCTTTTTCGTCTTTAGCACTTCAAATTTCATCAAAGGGAAAGGCAGGCTGGGTTGCATCCACTGTTCATGGAGTACTTTTGTGTCTAGTCCCTGAAGTCTAATGGAGATTAGAAGTCTCCTCTCCCATTCCATTTCCGCCTTGGCACTCTCCTCTGCTGACTTTTCTATTTGGTCATGGAGCCTTTGTTCTTCTTCTTCAGAGATTCTTGAAGTAGAGGCCACCTCTTGAGCTGGGGCTGGATCTTCAATTGTGGTTGCCTCTCCAGTTTCTGGTAGCTCTATGGCTGCTCCACCTGATTCTTCTTGTGGTGTCTCTTTCTCTCTTCTTTGTTTCTCTTGTAGATCTTGGAGCTGTTTGCGGAGGGCCTCATTCTCTGTCCGTAGTGTTTGATTTTCTAATGTGAGCCTCTCCTCTGCGGCCAATGATCCCTCCGCAATGTGCAACCTTTGCACTTGCTCTAATCTTAGCTCTCTTTGTAAGCTTCGGACCTGGTCTTCCAAAACTGGTACGATAGCTCCCTCTTGTTTGGTTCCTGCTCTGCTAGCTCTAGGGGTAGACCTGAGTCTAGTGATTGTTCTTTCTTGGAGCTCGACTCTTTCCCTTAGCTCAATGAGCTCATCCTTAGCCGCCTCCAACTCATCCTCTATCCACTCCCTTGCTTTCTGTGCACTTGTTACTTCTCTTGAAGCCTCGTCTAGTTGGAGTATCAAGCCGTCTCTCTCGTTTTCCGCATCATAGAGTGATGCTTTATGACTTTCAGATTCAGTCATAGCATTCTCTAAATTTCTCTGCAACTCCGCTTCCCTTTGTTTGGCTGTCTCAATCTCTACTTCCTTTGCCTTGGACCTTTCTTTTATCTTGCTGAGCAGTTCATGCACCATGTGCATGTCTTTTTCATCATCATCTGTCAACTCTAAAGCTCTTTCCGCCACCACCTCCACTGGCTTTGGTCCTTCTAGTATTTTCGGTTCGTCTAGTTTCTCTTCACTTTCTTTTTTGCTCTTTGTCTTTTTCTCCGTCCCTCTCCGTTCATCTTGTTTTTGTAGGGTGATCCCATAAACTGCCTCAAGGGCCTCTTCTTCGGTGTATCCTATCTCTACCAGATCCTCATAATCATTTCTCTTTTGCTGAACTGGATCTATCTTCTTTTCTTTGGTCTCGACTTCTGGCTTTTCCAAAACATCTGTGTCCACCTCTACTGTGGTCTCTTCCACAATTTTTTCTGTCTTCTTCGGGCTTGGTACATCAGTCATAGAGGGATGTTTGTCCTCAGCTTCCTTGGCTTTCCCCTTGTCGTCTTTTTTTAGCTCAGCTTTTAATTGCTGTACCTCCTCTTCAGTGTATGGCTCGACAGGTTGCTGCTCCAAAATAGCCTCTGACTCCTCATAAGCTTTAATATATTGATCGTATTGATCAATATGTGGCCTGGCCGAGCTAGTTCCGACTTTAGTGGGGTTTGGCACCCACTTTTCTTCAAAGTCACCCTTTAGAGCTCTTTCCGCTCTAAACTGCTCCACTAATCTTTCCATCCTTGCCGCTTTCTGACTTTTGGTTCGCTTGGGAGCAACCTTCTTCTTTACTTTCTTCTTAAGTGGCTCGTCCACATCCTCTTCAGGTTCTGAAACTACTTCTAGTTTCCGGCGTGCTCTTGCGGATGCCCTCTTGGGTACTTCGGACTGTTCTTCCTCCTCGTCGGCTTCTCTAAGCCACTCATTCTGGGAGGGAGCCTTTGGCCACTGATCTCTAGCTCCAATAGCTTCATAAGCTATTCTTGTCAGAATTTCCGCTCCTCCTATGTATTTTGGATTCTCGTTGTGCATGGCAATTACTTGCTCGTGGATGTGTTGAGCGTAATTCACCTCTTTTGGCATATTGCTCTTTAATGCCCATGTGATGGTGGTCGCAATGGCATGGGGTGGTGTCGTATACTTTTGCGGTCTTTTACTGCAAACATGAAGAAATTGGTTGTACAGTCGGCAAAGGGTTGCCGCTCTTGGGTCCGCCATATCTCCATAGGTCGCATTTTGTTTCTTGGGCCCATAGACCTCTATGGCCTCTCTTCTTTCCCTGACCAAGCTCCCTTTGTTGTGTAGCTTCAATGCGTCTGCAATTAGCTGTGGAGTGATCTGTACTTCTACCTTCTCTCCATCATGGTTGTCAATGTGGCTTTCCCATCCTTCTGAATGGATGTTTCCAACTCGTACACTCTTCTAGTATCCACACTTGAT
Source organism: Adiantum capillus-veneris (assembly GCF_014529385.1). Classification (NCBI taxonomy): domain Eukaryota; kingdom Viridiplantae; phylum Streptophyta; class Polypodiopsida; order Polypodiales; family Pteridaceae; genus Adiantum; species Adiantum capillus-veneris. The sequence continues at coordinate 37,509,846 of NC_140932.1, forward strand.
GGTCTCGAGGTGAAGAAACTGTGCAAGTCTGCCCTTTCCAGGTACCTGTTGATGTCTCCTGACCTGCTATAATCTACCAATTCCTGTGGGATCATCGGTACATCCACCGCTTGCCCTTGAGGATCTCTGAAAGTCCCCTGGTAGATCTTTATTCCCTCTTTCTCCAATACTGCTTCCTCCACCCAAGTTTTGGTTGGCTTGAGGGTTTCTGCTGGAATGTCAAAGGGTTCCGCTTCTGCAATAGCATCTTTGATTGTCGGTCTTTTTCTCTTCGTTGCCGATGACTTGGTGGAATCCATGGATCCTGTAACTCCAATTTCAGAAGTTAGCGTCTTTTTAGTATTGAAAGCCGAAGTTAAGCTTTTAACTATCCAAATGACTTGAAAATTGAAACATGAGCTATTCATGGCCTAAGGATGCAAGGTAGGTGAAAAAATATGCAAAATGGGCTCAAAATCATGCTGGAGACATCATACGCGTATGATGTCTTTTGTGTCAAAATGACTTCATATTGGTTGTGCTTGTAGCTGATAGTGTATACATGATTATCATATGCTTGGATTTGAGTTTGGATCCCATTTGGTCAAGTTTTGGCCAATTTAGTCCAGTTCCGGCTCTTGGCAAAATTTTGAAAGGGAATTGGATTTTATGATCCAAATTGGATAAAACTTGGTGGTTCACTTTCAAATGGCATGTAGATCACTTCTGTTTGGTGGTTGAAGTCCTGAGGTGCCAAAATCACATAGTGAGACATTATACGCGTATGATGTCTTTTAGTGTATTTTTGGACCAAATTTCTCTATAAGCTTGGATTTGGCTTTAGATAGGCTTATTCAGTGGATTTATGAAGTTTGGATAGATTTTGGGCTAAAAATGGCTCTGGAGACATCATACGCGTATGATGTCTTTTTCATCAATTTTGCATGGGATTGGTTCTGTGGACTCTCCATGTACTAGTGAAGGACTGTTCCTACTCAAATCTTGGTTTGGACTTGAGTATGTTGGATTTGGGCCAAAAATAGGCTTTAGGTGAAGGATTTTCCCTCAATTGGGCTAATGGGGTGATCCTCTTGACCAAATGGTTCCAAATTTCATATGTAGTATGTATTAGATATATATAATGAATGTATGATGACAAATGAGCAGTTTTGGCTCTGTAAGTGCAAATAGACATCATACGCGTATGATGTCCTTTGTGTCAAAATGGTGCTTTTTGGTTCCAGATAGCTTGTAGATGTTTTTAACAACAATCCTACAAAGTTTCAATGAGTTTGGAGTTATTTTGACAAAATTAGGACCAAAAATCAATTTTATGGCCTACTTTGCGTCTTTTTGGTTTTCCTTGGGTTTTCTAACTCCAATTTTCATGATACTTGGTTCATAGGATGTGATTAACATGTGGAATGAGGCTATGCACTCAAATGTTGAAATGGATGTGAAATTCATGCTGTGAGACATCATACGCGTATGATGTCTTTTCTTGAAATGTTGGTCCTTTTGTGCAAAGAATGCTTTGTGCTAGTGCCCTAAGCCCTGCTAACTAGTTTTCAACTTAAAAAGTCATCAGTTTAGCTAAAAAGCCCCCTTATAGGCATTTCAGTCTCCGAAGTCGTCTTTTTGCCTTGGAGTTGAATTTCTTCAACTTTTCTTCTCGAGAGTTGCATTTCCAGCTCATTGGATATGTTGTGAAGCCATCTATTTGGTTGAACTTGACTTTGGCTCCCCGTTCTCCATCTTTCTCCCTTTGGTTGCCCGAAAGCGTCTTTTTCACCATCGGTAAGTGAATCAGCTTTCTTTTGGGTTTTGCTTGCAAACATAAGTCATCAATAGTTACTTGAAGCTGCTTGTGAAGTTTCATTTCATTCGGTCGTCAATTTCAGCCGTTATGCCAAAATGACGCTTTGTGTGTCTGTCGTCGAATCAGTTGTTTTGACCCACTTTTGGTGGTCCAAACCTGGAGATACTCCATGGTTGCATTTCCCTCGATGTTGTTAAGCTTCATGAGAAGTTTTTTGTCGTTTCGACAACTTTTTCCTGTTTGCCTCTTGCAGGCTCTGTTGACCTAGGGTTTTTCCAGTCGTTCTTTCTCGAGCTTTGAGTGTTAGAAACCCATCTTCTATACTAGGGTAACCCACCTATAAGTTCTTGCAAGGTTTGGTTAGGCGGTTGTGCCGCTACCTAGCATTCTACCGCATTCCCCGTCTGCTCTTGTTTCTTGGTTTTGCTCAGTTCTCGCGACAAAAGTTAATGATAACAATCAAAAGCTTATGGCAACGAGTCTACCTCTCATGTCTGGTGTCCTCTGAGCTCTCGTAGTAGTCGTAGAAGGTTGTAGAAGGTTGGATGCTCCTATGTGCTCTTTGCTCTCTCCAAGTGGGTAATAGTGCAAATGAGCCTGTAAGTGAAGTCAAAAATACTTAACTTTGGACTTCCTGGATCACTTGTTACCAAATTTGACATGTGCTCCTATCTCGTCGTGAAATGCACTTTAGGATTTGAAATTTCTCAATTTGGACTCCGTTTGAGCTTTTTCTGAGAAATCTGTCCACTTTGCCAAAATTCTATCATTTCGGGCTTTCCGCAACTTTTCCCGAATTGTACTCAATTTTTACCATGGGTTGCCCTTGTCATTAGGATCATCACCATCTATTCTTTTCTTTTTTCTGATCTCGTTTTACCTGCTTTTTTATTTTTCTTTTACTTTTATCAAGAAAATCATAAAAAATAAAGGAAAATAGAAAATTGAAGCCAAAAAATTCCAAACATACACAATAAATAGCTGGTAACCCTGTGTATATGAATATACACTTGTTTGTGATTTCTGGACTTGGATTACCACTTTTTAGCTCCAAAAACACTTTTATTTAGTGATATTTACACGTCTAGAGACCCAAATTCATCATTTGATCTCTTCTTGTTGCAAAACAAGGTATATAAGGGCATAATTATTATCAATATCCGCAATCAAACATAAAAATTTCAAAATCATGTAAGACACTGCCCTTGTAATATAATTTTTTGTTTTTCTTTGTTTTTGTCGCTTGTAGCTGCTTTGTAGCTACTGTATACCTGTATACCTCCCCCCCTCCTAGTCTGAGTCCTCCTGGATGACTATGAAGTGTCTGTGGGCGAAGCATTGTAGTTGTTTTGGTCATAAGTTCCCAATGCAATTGTAGAGCGATGATACAACAGTCTTTCCAATAAAGCTGCTCTTTGTTTGATTGAAGGATTGGTGGTCGGGTTTTGGGTTGGTTTTGGCACTTCGGTAGTAGAATCAGTAGATGGATTTTTCTTTACCTTGTTGTTCTTTTTCACAATCCAAATCTGCTTCCGCTTCGCTTGTGCTTGCCACAAACTCTTTGCGACCCAAACCTGCTTTGTTCTTTGTGTTGATTTCCTCGCCTTGAAATACCTAGGAGTTTCCGTGGATTGTACTGAAGGGAGTTCCTGTTTACAAATCCTTGGGATCCAAATTTGCTTGCTATAGCTTTGTGCCGTCATGAACTTCTTTGGAATCCAGATCTGTTTCACTTTCCTTGATTGTCTGGAATCACTCTGTTGTCTGGTATTGAAGACTCTGTTTTCCACCTTTGTGTTCTCTGGCACAACCTTTTTTGGTCTCCATACCAACTTTGACTCCGTTTTTTTCCAAGGTTGAGCTGTTATATTATTGCTTGTCTTCCTTATCCAATGTTAAGAGTTCCTTGTCGAAGAGCAATCCAGTTGTATAGAAACTTTTGGTTGCCATTGCTTCTTCTTTTTCTCTGGTTGTTGTTTACTTTTGTTCTTGGATTCTTCCTTTGGAGTTGGCTCTGCTCCTTTGGTGAACTTAACTGATTGACTTTCACCTTCGTATTTGATAAGCACTGATTTAGAACTCCAGTCGATCATTGCATTGTATTGCTTCTGCCATGGTTGTCCTAGCAATAATGGATGTTGTGTAGCTTGGTCTTCAACCACGTAAAACATATGAGGATACACATACTGGTTAATCTGTATATGTAAAACTGTGCATCCGACAGTTTTGATTGAATTCTCAGAGTAACTCTTTAACTCTTGCTTGGCAGTTTGTAATTTAGTGTCATTTGTCAATTGTCTATACAAACTGAGTGAAAGTAGGTTAGTTTGAGCTCCTGAATCCAATAGTGCTCTGGCTTTGATTTGGTTGGTTCCTACTTTGCATTCAATGATGGGTTCTTCTTTGTCATTATCCATTTCTGTTATACTGATTGCGTTTATTCGTATTGCTCCTTCATTGCGCTGTTTCTGACGCAGTAGTCTTCTTTTCTCCATTCTTTCCTTCGCCTCGGCTTGCGCTTCCTCCACAATCTTTTTCTTTTTCTGGACACGCAGCTTTTCTTGATGTATTTTGAGAAGCATGTCTTGGGTTAGCGGCAAAAGATACTTTTTCACTCTGCATCCACTAATCCAATTGGGCATTTCTTCTCCGTCTAATGTAGCAAGCTTGACGGCTCCACTTGGTGATAGATCTTTAATCACCAGAGGTCCCATCCCTCGCTCTTTAAGCTTCTTAGCATGCTGTTTCAGAGTGTAAACTAGGACATAGTCCCCAACCTTAAACTCTTTAGTCCGCACATGCTTATCAAAAAATTCCTTTTGTCGCCTTTTTTGAGCGTAGATAGAAGCTACTGCTTTTAGGCGAAGCTCGTCTAGCTTTTCCAGGTCATCTATTCTATCAGTTTCTTTTTCGAGTGTAGTTCTCAGCATGAAGTACGGAACCACGTCGTACCCGTCCTTGTCGCAAAATTTTGTTGTGGGACCATCCGGAATTGCACAAACATTTAGGGTTGCTAGAATGTGTGTCCATTCTAATGGTTCAAGCGTGTCCTCTGGAAAGGGTTCTCCTATATAAGTTTCGTCTTCGATAGCCCTTTCTAAAACATATTCTTCTCGCCTCAGACTTCCACATTTCGAGGCTCCACACATCCATAACTCCTTGGGCTTACCTAACCAAGCTGGAAATTTGGATCCCGCCAAAGTAGCTGAATCAAACTTCTCTACCGGTGTTCGGTTCACATCTTTGTAGCTATGGTCTCTCAGGTTCACACGTGTAGTGGTTTCCATATTTCTCAGGTATATGTGATCGTAGCCCCAATCCTGGACCATTTTCAACTGTCTCATGAATGGTCTTCCCAGTATGATATCATAGTTATTCTCCTTGCCAAAATCGACAATAGCAAAAGTATGTGCGTATTCAATGCCGCAAGAAGTTACTACGACTTTCTCTAATAACCCCATAGGTTTCTCCATGTGTCCATCTGCTAATTGGAGTTTCAACCTAGTCTTCCTTATTGCTGGTTTCTCCCATTTTTTCCAGATTTGTTTTGTAGCAATGGCTACCCCAGCTCCGCTATCTAGTATTGCCATCGTGTTCACTCCTTGGAATTCAACTGGTAAGGTTGTATTCCCCTCTTCACCTTTGCAATACTCTCCGACCTTGTTTAAGGGTACAGGCTTAGCGTTATTTTGTGGTTTGCTCAGCTCTTGTATACCCTCTTGCAGTCTCGATGTTGGGTCTTTTATCCCAAATTTCTCCAAGCATTTTCCTACAGTGGTCCACATATGTGGTCTTAGCCTCAAAAGCTCAGCTAGAGTGATAGTGCATGTCACTGGTGTTGACAAGATCTCTATCAATCCTTGCGAGTCCATGACTTTTTCTGATGAAATTCTTCGTGAGGGAAGTGCTCTAATCTCGGATTTTGCTTCATACTCTCCTAAGTATGAAGGTAAGGTATTCAGTGAATGAGGTTTGCTCTCCATTGTTCTAACAGAGCCCCCATCTCCCCAGTAAGATTGCAGATCCAAGTCCACTTGGAATCCTGCCTCAAATTCCACTATGGGAGGATTCCTGATGTCCTTTACCCAATTTTTCTGATTAGCTTGGCAACTTAGCTCGTTTGCAAAGTTTGCCTCTCTCACTTGTTTCAAAAATTCATTGTAATCCTCATCTCTTCCGTAAGACCTCTGTATGACTGGATGAAAACTCTCTATCTCCTGATCGGTTGTGTTCAATACTATGCGGTCATCCTTGTGTGTATTTTCAGGCTTTTGTGCACTGGGAGTCTTTTCAGCTACCCGTGAAATGATAGTCTCTTGCTGAATTGGGTTTTCCGTTCCACAATTCATTGTTTCTCTTGGTGGTTCTAATAAGGCTTGTGCAGTCTTGATCATTCTCTGGCACATTTCAAGTTTCTGCTTTTCCAATTCCGTGTTTGGGTATGTCATCCACCTCTGTTCTTGTGTTTGGTTGTTCTTTAACCTAGCTTCGTAAGCTCTCATCAGTGCGTCCAATGGTTCGTGTACTTTGTCGACTAGCACTGATCCCCCTGAGCTTAAGCTCGTTGTCTCTTTGATACTCTTTTGTTTCGTTCTTTCCGGGCTCATCTCTCGTTTCCCGTTTTGACTCTCAAGTTTTTCTAATCTATCTTTAGTTTGCTTTAGTTCCTCAGCTAGAATAGCGTCTTCACGTTCTTTTCTCAACTTCATGCGTGCTTTTCTAGCTTTCCATGTGTTTCTCTGACTCCGCGGTCCTTGACTAACCACTTCAGTCGCTAAATTTCCATTCTCAGGTTCTCTAGTGGTTTTCTTAGCTTGAGCTCTAGTAACAACTTGCGTTGGTATCAGAGTTTTATTTTCAGACCCACTGCTGGTAGGAATAGTTTCTAGCATATTCAATGTCGTCTTTTGCACTTTGTTTGGATTCTTTGAACAATCCTTAATGAAGTGAGTAACCCCACACTCAGTGCAATAAGCGTTAATTCTAATGATTTCCGTATGTGGACAAACATTCATCAGATGGTCACCTCCACACTTGTAACAGGGTCCTAGTGCTGGTCTTGGTCCCACTTGATTCGTCCTTTGTGGATAGGATGGTCTTTGTCCTGTTAACCCTCCATGAGCTATGAACATCAATGTTCTTGCGTCCAAATTGTATCTCTCTTCATCAAAAGCACTTGTAACTGTTGGTGTTCCAACATTCCCAATCATGCCCCATGGTTCTGGTTGTTTGGGTTCTTCTGGTGGGTAATACACAGTTGGAGACATGTGTGCACCAGATTCTTCATAATAGGCTTGAACAGGCACTAAGGATTGTTCTTCCCGATTCTCTAAGGTTGGTGCATATCTAATGCCCACGGGTCTTGCTCCTGGTAAAGGTGGTTGTTGTCCCAATACTGGTTGCGGTCTTTCTATCCCCATAGGTCCTAGTACATTTCCCGTTGGGTATCGAGGTACTTGATGTACCTGAGGTGGTGCTAATTGAGCAGGAGGTGCATACTGACGCTCCCTTACATACCCTTTGTTGTAATAGCACTCCTCTGTTGGATGGTTTGTCCATTTTTGTTCAATAGCACACCATTTCAGTGGTTTTGGCAATGGTTTTTGGTATGGTGCCATCCTTTTTAGAACATCTTCTATCATTTGCTCTACATTTGGCATGGTTGTTGTTTGAACATTCTTTTTAGTGGTAGTCTCACTAGCTATGGAGGAAGAGCTACTGGATGCAAAATCTGTATCCGCTGACACCTCTCCATAAACCGTACAGTTATCCACTAAGTACAATGCTTCTCTCATTACTTGCTCGAAACTTGTACAAGCTTTGAAGTGCAAGTCCTTCTTGAGAGTGTCGTTTCTCAATCCTTCCTTCAATAAAGAGAACACATAGTCTGTCATCTTGTGGTCGTTCACGTACTGGACATCTCTCAATGTATTTTTTGAAGCGAACTGAAGCTTCCTTCACTTTTTCGTGTTCTCTCTGTTTAAAAGCATATATTTGTGAGACCGTTGTCGAGAAATTTGCGGTCTTGCCAGGAAAGCACCGGGCTTATGGCTGTGAGAGTTTGTGAGAGAACTCAACAAAAACTATATGAAGGAGTTAAACCATGGATGCCATGAAGACTAGGGTTTGGAAAGAAGTGCAATCAAAGAAGACTCACTCTTTCTCTCTTGCACTCACACACACACAAAGAAAGAACGCAAAAGAGAATGTCAAAACAATACGAAGATGAAAACATCAAGGCTATGGTCATATCGTATCATGGGTAATATGAAAGGGTTAATGGATGAGTTAATGGCATTCAATCTTGGCTGACCAAATAGGCTACGAATTGTTCTTTGGAATTGTAGTTTTGTGCTTACCATAATATATATATTTTGCCTAGTGATTGGGATTAATTGTGTGTACAAATCCTCTTGGTTCATAGCAAGATAACTACGCTTACATCAAAAGAAAAATTATAGTCTATGAGAGGTAGTATGATGGGATCCGGTGATAGAAGTATTTCATTGAGCCTTTCAAGACCGAAGAGAAACACTATACGTTGTTGAAAGTGTATTTTACGGCTAATCCATACGTTAATTCTAATAGATCGTACAGAGTGAAAGCGATAGAAATGATCATCATGTGGGTTATTCATCTAGGATAGTATGTGAGAAATGTAAATACGAGAGAAGTGAAGAGATGAGAAGTTTCCTTCCCAAGCCCTATTCTTGCCCGTAGGCAATAAGGATACTGCGGGGAGAGATGTACCTGTAGCAAAGAGAACCTAGAGAGGATGAATTACTAAGAATGAGAGAGATAGGTTTGGTTAAGGAGATGAGATTAGGTACATATATATATGTTGGATTAGAGATGAAAATGAAAACAACAAGAAATCAAGAAAACATCAATGTAGAACACATCTTACTTGAAACCCTTCGGCACCATTATTGATGGGAGAGAGAAGAAGAGGGGAGAATTCAACGTTGATTGATACGCCAAGTACAACACCTTCTTTGATTAGAGTTGATCCTCCAAGGATGGCGTACAAGAATGGCTAGTTTTCCTCTAGGAGAAAGTGTAGGCTTGGGCTTATGTTAATGGGGCTAAGTACAATTAGGCATTACTACTCACTCCCTCAAGAATTCCTCTCATCAATGGCTTGAATGCTTGAGTTCCTTCCAAGGAAGAAGAGGTCCCCTTTTATAGGTGAAGGGAACCCACAAGGGTTTACACAAGAAGAGAGGAGCCAGTGTGAACAAGAATTGGAAAAGTTGGAAATGAGCTGTCCCTGCATGATGTGGGCAGACTGGGGTCCAGTATTTTGATCATATCTCCTCAACCGTAGCTCCAAATAAAAAAGTAAAAATATGGGCAAAAAATTCAGCTCATTAGCTACGATTTTCATTTTAAAATCATTCTCCAATTCGGATTGGAACCTTGTGTAAAAAATTCATCAAAATAGGGTCCATTTCTGGCAGCAAAAGTCTTCATGTGGTCCCCTTAGCCTAGACTTTCATTTGATTCCAAAGGACACCTCATGCCATATGAAATCATGACATTGCTCCTTGACAAAGTTTTGTAATCATGCTTGCAATAATGCATTAAAATAAGTGTATCTTTGAAATCATGCCACTTAGTGTCCCACTAGGATTTGATTCTCTCCTAGTAGCTATTTAAAAAGAAATATAAGAAAAGTATAAAAAATACATAGAATATATATATATTGGAGTTTACCCTAGATATAGGATCTAGCTAGGGTGTGAGATGATAATGAAATAGTAGAAATAAAGAATCAATGCTTTTTGCCCCAAGTTAAAGAGGCGGAGCTATTGACACTTTTCCCATAGTATTTTTTTGATGGTAAAGTAAGAATACATTATCCTTGAGATAAATAATAAGATGAGATAGAAAGCTTATTTTTATACTTACATATGCATATGTACATTATAGGAAATATAATTATGTATTTAAAAAAATACAAGATAGATTTTGTAGCATGCGTTCCCACTATGTACGTGTCACAGCACGACACCGTATTGTGCTTAATCCCTCGTTTTGAGAATTCCTCAGCAAACTCTCTTAGCAAATGTTCAATGTCATGGAATCCCCCTCTATTCAGTGGTTGAAACCATGTCAATGCCGTACCTTCTAGAGTAAGACCAAATCCCTCGTATTGTGTATGGAAATCTGTTATCTGCTCAGCTCTTAAGACTTTCTTAAAGAGTGACACATGTGCATACGGATCTCCTCAACCACCATACTTCTTTGGCATACACTTGGCTACTTGAGATGGTCTCATACGTCTATGATCTGCTACCAATCTCATTGCTCCTGTGTCCCGGCTAAAGCTTTCTCTAGCATCATGGACTTCATGGGTTACCCTTGTCGGTTCCCCTGCCCTGAGTCTACTACTAGGAGGTAAATGTGATGGTTCCGCTTCGAACCTTGGACCTAGAGTGGTATATGTGGGGATTGGAACTGCACTACCTCGATTCGTATCCATTGACTCTCTGGAATGTAATGATCCCATTGGTCCGGGCTTCGAGTACTGAGGTTGACTGAAAGAGTCAGCAGCCTGAGTTCTTTGTCCTCCTGTTGTCATTGGGTTTTGCACTCCATTTGTTGGTGCTGGTCTTTGTGAGCTAGAAGTAACATAATACTGATGTAGTGGTCCTCCAAAGTATGTATATCCTTCTAATTCTTTCTTGCCCATTGTTGAGTATTGCCTCCCATACTTGTCGTAAGCGGCAATTTTCACTTCCGATCCCTCTGTGTAGGTAAAGACATAAAGTCTTTTTTGGTCTGTCAACTCTCCGGTGTAGGGTTCTTCACATCTATAATAGAGATCTTGCTCCCCATTATTATATTTGTATAGCCCCACATAGATGTTATCAGTGTTGATCCTTGTAGTTTCATTCTCTCTTCTTAACCTCGCATCAGGGAAGTTCATTATTGGTGCTTTCTCCTCAAGTTCTTCATCTACTTTGGCTTTGGTGCCCATCAATCCCCACTTGTCCACAATGTTAGGGTTTAGGACTACCAAGTACATGGTACCCTCGTCATCTAGATATCTATCTCCGCTATAGCTCACAGGCACTAAGTCCTTGAACTCACTAGATCTATCTTCTATCTTTACACAATAGCAGTCCATTCCATCTTTGTAGATCTTGGCACCTTGCTCATTGTCGTACTGGTATTTTATGAACAATAGCTTCATTGTGGCGGAAGGGTTTGATGATCCTGCTGCCATATTTTCTCTATTGTTCAGGTTCAAGTGTTCCAAGTGTTCGGTGAAAATCTCGTAAGATCTCTCTGAAGAAGTATCAGAAACACTTCCTTCAAAGATCGGCTCTAATGGTTGCACCCAACTTTGGTTTACACTTCCCTCGGTTGATATGACACTTGCTTGTTCCCCTTGTTTTGGTTGGTTATTCTGGAGATTTTTGCCCGATCTCAAATTCATCAATTCCCCTAAAGGACTTTAACTTTTCCGTCTCGGCAATTTGTTTTCCCAAGTTTTTGTGGTCAGAATTGATCCAAACTGATTGATACTTGGTCAATTGTTTAATCTTGTCAGTTGGACAACTTCCGTTTCATCAAGTGAGAATTTTGTTGCAGTTATGCTGAAAAAGACATTATACGCGTATGATGTCTTTTTTCACAGATTTGGACTATTTTGGTTATGCTCACTCTCAGTAGCCCCCTTATGCTCTGTCCACTCACAAAATTCAGTTTGAACTCTGTTTGAGCAAGTTATGGCTAATTTAGGCTTTTCTTGGAAATTTTCCGCTTTTGACTTGTTTTGGGTCAATTGTGATCCAAATGGGGTGAAACTTCAAATATAACCTCTAGACAGCTATTACAATGGATCTGTGTTGGCAAAGTATCAAAATATGTCCAAAATTAGGTCAAAGACATCATACGCGCATGATGTCTTTTTCATCAATTTGGGTCAAGACTTGATATTTATGCTTTCTACAGTGTTAGTAACAATCTTGTCAGGTCAGATATAAAAAATAAGCAGTGGATGTGCTAAAAGACATTATACGCGTATGATGTCTTTTGTCCCAGATTTTGACTATTCTTGGTTTTAAGCCTTCTCCAATGTTTATAATTGAGTTTCAAGTGTTTTTGTCAGGTTTGAATGTAAAAACAAGATCTGAATCCAAAATTTCCTATTCTTTGCGTTTCTTGGACTCCGACTTGTCTTTTTGGGTTTCTTTGAGTGTTAATGCTCTTGTTTTAAGTTGAAATTAGGGTATAACCCCCCTTTTGAACACTCTGGTAAAGTCAAAATTTCTGTTTTGGTCTCTGTTTGGTCATTTAGACATCATACGCGTATGATGTCTAAAGTTGCAGATTTCCAGTTTTTTGGCACAGAATCCTTCCTAAAGATTGCTCAAGTGCTCAGCAACTCCCAGATACACAGAAAATTTCTCTGACATTTTTTTATTGCAAGTTTCACTACTAACTCGACGGTTTAGTGATCTAACATGCAATCAACCATATCAAGCAAATACTCCAATGATTACTAGCTCTAGATCAGGATCAAATGAAGTCCTACCTAAGCTATTCCTAATCATAAAATGGGTTTGGTAATTGTGATTTTAAAGAGATCCACTGCCACTCACGGATTAGCAAATTCTTCTTCTATCAACAACTACTCAACACCAACAAAACAACAAACAAATCTAAGCTAAACTAAAAATACTGTCAACACGGAAGACCCAGGAATACCCCACTTCCTAGTATCTCTCGAGATCTTCGGAGTCCACCACTCCTAGATCTTTTCTAACTAAAGTATACAAAGTAGTTTATACGACTCACCTCGTAGGATTAGTCTAAGGTCACCTACTTAGGGCTCTCGTCCCCGACAGCAGCGCCAAATGTTAAGGCGGTTACGCCGCTAGCGGAAGCTAAATAGCGAGAACTCAACCAACAACAGAATTTGTCAGACGAGGACGGAGCTTGACCCGCAGGCGCATGAAAACAACTAGGTGGGTGTCAAATCACCTACTCGACCTTCTAATGACAATCACTACTAAGGAAATCAAATCTAAGTTATAAAATACGCAAGTGGCTGAAATCCGTACTACGAACGAATACTATACGAAACAGGATCTAGAATCATTGAATCGATCTCAAACTCAAGGGTAAGTCTATACACTAGGTAAGAACAACACCCTAAAGACTTGAACTGCAAAATCAACCTATAACCACTCCGTGCGGTAAACGCGTATGAAGACAGGCCAAAATATACAGGTGACCGAAACTTGACCCCGATGGTACTAATGTGTAGCTCTACTCATTGTGGTTCTATAGATATGCAGCACGCTCAATTCCGACACACGAGTTGGAAGAAAACTCACACCTAAGCTCGTAGGAACTTACCACACATAGAAGCCGATAGCGCACACTCTTGGTATCTGTGCGTAGCTCTCGCCGTTGCTAACACAATGGCGGTGTCACTTCTCCAATGGTGGCTCCGTAGCTCGCATAGCAAGTAGATAAGACTCTCTCTCTCTCTCTCTCTCTCTCTCTCTCTCTCTCTCTCTCTCTCTCTCTCTCTCTCTCTCTCTCTCTCTCTCTCTCTCTCTCAGACACAGTCATGGCGCTCAAAAACTCACTTTGATTAATAATCTCCATTCCTAGGTTACAAAAACTTTGGCTTATATACCTCAGTCTTGTAGGTGAGAACATCTCTAACTAATTACATCAGCAGGTGAAATTACTTTGGGATTACAAGCTGGAAACTCAATTGAGTCCCATTACTTAATGAATGGCTCAAATCAAAATTAATGTCGGAAAGACATTTATTACAATCAATGGTTACAAAATGATGAGTGTGAGCAAAAATGTGGGTGTGATCCTCTGCTGGCTCAACACTTACAAATGAAAGATACAAGCTTAAGTGCTCATGTGCGAAAGAAGAAGCTACAAATCCTTGAAAACTTGAAGGCTGGTTATGAGGGTCTTAAGAAAAGAATCCAAGCATTGAGGTGAGGATTGTGAACCTTCTAATTTATTTCACCTATACATAGTTTTTTTTAATGGTAGTTATGCTTTCTTTGTAGACATGCTATATATACAGACAAAGAAAACATAGATCCAAAGGCCAATGTAGGAAAGTAGTTCAAGCCGTTAATAACTAGTGGTCTAGCAATGGATATAATCCATGAAAAAAGTTTTAAGGTTTTGAAGCAGGATTTTGTTGACCATTTTATTTCCAAGAATGCAATGCATGCCAATGAAATACATGGCACACTTGACTCCTTGGTGTGAGTAAGAGAGGGTACTCAACTTTTTAGTAGTCTATCTCCTCCATGTTTGTGAAGAAGGGAATAAAGTATAAACCTTTACCACCAGCAACAAATGTCTAGAGAGAGAGACGTCAAATCAACCATGAACAGACAGACTTCATTGGATGTCCATTACATGTCGATGTTCTTTATAGATCTTGAGAAAAATCTATAACATGTGATAAATACAACAATATCTTCATGGACCTCACATTGTTGCAAACTAGAATGGTTGAGTTCTACAATGTAGCATTTGAAGAGATTGGTGGCGTTTTGCATTTTGTTTTGAAGCTAGATGAGTGTGAAATTCTTAAAGAGAAAAAGGTAGAGCGAGTCATAATAACATTAATAAATAGAGCTCTTTCAAAATTCCCTACTAATGATCCTTCATACTTTAGTGTTCAATAATTTAAAAAATGGTTGCTTGGGTGCTTTTCAGGTAATCCATGTTTCCATCTAATCTTCAGCTTTAGCGAGCTCTCTTTTGATTCAATTTTAGATTTAATTTCACATCTAATAAGGATTAAATGTTGCATTAAAGAAATAAGACCATGATATTTTATATTGGGTGTTCCATCAAACCTCTATTCCTAATATAATTGATGGACTAATGAATCAAGGAGAGGTGCTGGATGTATATGCAAGGGGAGACATTCAAGTCCACTGACATCTTGCAACAAGTGACCTCAAAACATTGAAGTGTATATATAATTGTGGAGTTGGTGCCACGGAAAAGTCTCTATGCTTATATTGAATCGAGCTTGAAAAGATGATGGACACAAAGTGGTGGAGAAAGTCTCCTACTCATCACAATGAAGATCCTAATTGTTGCCAGTTTTGGACATTCCAGTGGTTAATGTCCAAATTTGTACAATGCATGCTCCTTGCAAAACTGAGGAGAAGTTGGTGTATCTGTACATTAGGTTTTCTTGGAAAATCAAAAAGTCAATTGAATGACAGATCGTTGTAGAGGCCCTTGAACTAGTTTTGTCACATATGGGTCTTCATGGGGGCAATGTAAAAATCCAGTAGGACGAGAAAAGGTCAGCCAATGATAAAGATGTACCATTCAAACCATCCATTGGTGGGATCAAGGCACATCATTTTTTATCTAAACCAATAGGCGTGAAAGATAAGAAGTTGACCAAGCGTGGAAGGATATATCAATCTGCCTATGTCGGTAAAATTGAGTTCAACAATGGAAAAATCTGCATATGGCAGTGAAGGACTAGGAATCAACAAATGAGAATGCCAAGGGTGATGTGTGGAAATGACTCAATGCGCTATTTTAGATGTGTGACAAAGATGATTGGTCAGAAAATGAGTGCAACAAGTTTAAGGAGAATCTTTAGCTATTGAAGAAAGCATTTAAGATAGCATGGACTGAAACTCAGATTACTCATAGCATGGTATTGTTAGAGCATTGTTTTAAATGAAAAGGACTAAGAGGATGTTTAAAGTGCTTGACAACTTGTTTTATTTGCAGAACATCATTTCAATCACTTACCATACTTCATTCAGAAGTATAGAAACCCAGGAATATGGAAAACCCAAGCCTTGGAAAAGTCTCATTACATAGCCAAGAATGCATATTTCAGACACGCAAATTCCTGTTGTTTCGATGGTTTTATCACAAAATTCTTCACCATTTGGAGCAAAAACATGTATTGGAGAGTTTAGCAAACAATAACACAAGCAATTAGGCATTTGCAACAAAAGGAACGGAAACGTGTAGAGGCATTCAACAACTCAAATGTTCGTGAAGGGCAAAGAAAAAGGAGAGAGATAATGGAATATGTTAGTTTAACCATACATGGATGAATACTTTCTATCCTTTAAATCCTATGACCAATGCCCCCCTACATTTGCAAATTCCACTACTTTATTAACCTTTGCAGGTGATGGAGAGCATAGATTGCTTGGATATTGCAAATATCTTATTGGGAAATCAAAAGTTCAAAAAAGCATGTTTCACCATCAAGAAAATGAGATTCTAGGACTTTGTAATTTGCAGTGTTAGAACCAAAACACCATTTTGAAATGCACACAAGAAGTACAAGTCATGCAAGAAAAGATGCAGACCTTACAAACGAAAGATACAAGCTGCTTAAGTGTTTTTGTGTGAAAGAAGAAGCTACAGAACCTTGAAACCTTGAAGGTTGGTTATGACAGTCTTAAAAAAAGAATTCAGCATTGATCTGATGATTGTGAACCTTCTAATTTATTTCCCTATACATAGTTTTTTTTAATGGTATTTATGCTTTCTTTGTAGGCATGCTATATATACAAACAAAGAAAACATAGATCCAAAGGCCAATGTAGGAAAGTAGTTGAAGCTAATGGTTTTGCAAAGGATATAATCCATGACAAAAGGTTTATGGTTTTGAAGCGGGATGTTGTTGACCGTTTTATTTCCAAGAATGTAGTGCCTGAAAATGAGATACATGGCACACTTCCCTTGGCATGAGTAAGACAGGGTACTGAGCTTTCCACCATTCTATCTCCTCCATGTTTGTGAAGAAGGGAATAAAGTCTAAAGTTTTACCACCAGCAACAAATGCCTGGAAAGAGAGACTTCAAATCAACCATGCACAAATATACTTCATTGAATGTCCATTACATGTTGATGTTATTTATAGATCTCGAGGAAAAACTGTACCTATGATGAATACAACAATATCTTTATGGACCTAACTTTCTTTCAAACTAGAATGGTTTAGTTCTACAATGTAGCATTTGAAGAGACTGGTGGCGTTCTGCATTTTGTTATGAAGCTAGATGAGTGTGAGATTGATGAGGGACAAATGGCTGACTCTATTCTTTGAATCCTATGACCAATACCTCCCCTACATTTGCAAATTCCACTACTTCATTGACCTTTCAGGTGGTAGAGAATGGCTCGCTTGGATATTGCAAAGCTCTTATTGGGAAATACAAAGTTGAGAAAAGCATGTTTCACCATCAAGCAAATGAGATTCTACGACTTTCTAATTTGTATTGTTAGGACCAAAAAACCATTTTGTAATGCACATAAGAGTATAGGTCATGTAAGAAAAGGTGCAAACCTTACAAAAAAAAGATACAAGCTTATGTGCTTGTCTGTGAAAGAAGAAGCTACAGAATCTTGAAACCTTGAAGTTTGGTTATGACAGTCTTAAGAAAAGAATCCAAGCATTGAGGTGAGGATTGTGAACCTTTAAATTTATTTTACCTATACCTAGTTTTTCTTAATGGTAGTTATGCTTTCTTTGTAGACATGCTATATATAAAGACAAAGGAAACATAAATCCAAAGGCCAATGTAGGAAAGTAGTTGAAGCCATTAATAACTAGTGGTCTTGCAAAGGATATAATCCATGACAAAAAGTTTAAGGTTTTGAAGCGGGATGCTGTTGACCGTTTTATTTCCAAGAATTTAGTGCCAGCCAATGAAATACATGGCACACTTGACTCCCTTGGCATGAGTAAGAGAGGGTACTTAGCTTTTCAACAATCTATCTCCCCCATGCCTGTGAAGAATGGAATAAAGTCTAAAGTTTTACCACCAGCAACAAATGGCTGGAAAGAGAGACTTCAAATCAACCATGCACAAGTAGACTTCATTGGATTTCCATTACGTGTCGATGTTATTTATAGATCTTGAGAAAAAATTGTAACCTATGATGAATACAACAATATCTTCATGGACCTCACTCTGTTGCAAACTAGAATGGTTGAGTTCTATAATGTAGCATTTGAAGAGAGTGGTCGCGTTCTGCATTTTGTTTTGAAGCTGGATGTGTGTTAGATTCTTAAAGAGAAAAAGATAGAGCGAATCATAACAACATTAATGAATAGAGCTCTTTCAACACTCCCTACTCATGATCCTTCATACTTTAGTGTTCAACAATAAAAAAAGAGGCTGCTTGGGTGCTTTTCACGTAATCCGTTTTTTAATATATTCTTGAGCTCTGGCGAGCTCTTTGTTGATTTACTTTTAGATTTAATTTCACATCTCGTAAGGATTTAATCTTGCATTTAAAGAAAGAAGAGCATGACGTTTTATATTGGGTGTTCCATCAAACCCCTATTCCTAATATAATTGATAGACAAATAAATCAAGGAGAAGTGCTAGCTTTAGCTGCAAAGGGAGACTTTTAAGTCCAATGAAATTTTGCAGCAGGTGACCTCAAAACTGGGGTATAATTGTGGAATGGTTGACATGGCAAAGTCTCCGTGCTTGTATTGCATGGAGCGTGAAAAGATGATGGACACAAAGTGGTGGAGAAAGGCTCCTACTCGTCACAATGAAGATCCTAATTTTTTCCTTTACACATTCCACTGGTTAATGTCCACATTTGTACAATGCATGCTCTTTGAAAAATTATGGATAAGTTGGTGTATCTATACATTTGGTTTGCTTGGAAAATCAAGAAGTCAAATGAACGGCAAGTCATTGTACATGCCCTTGAACTAGTTTTGTGAGATATGGGTCTCCATCGGGGCAATGTGAAAATCTAGCAGGATAAGAAAAGGTCAACCCATGATAAAGATGTACCATGCAAACCATCCATTGGTGGGGTCAAGGCACACCATTTTTTATCTAACCCAACAAGTGTGAAAGATAAGAAGCTAACCAAGAGTGGAAGGATATATCAATCCACCTTTGTTAGTAAAATTTAGTTCAACAATGGAAAAACATGCATATGGTAGTGAAGAACTAGGAACCAACAAATCACAATACCAAGGGTGATGTGTGGCAATCACTCAATACACTGTTTTAGATGTGTGATGAAGATGATGGTCACAAAATGATCTCAACAACTTTAAGGAGAATCTTAGCTATTGAAGACAGCATCTAAGATAGCATGGACTGAAACTCAGATTACTCATTACATGGACTGAAATGCAGATTACATGGTATTATCAAAGCATCCTTTTAAATGAAGAGGACTAAGAGGATGTTTACAATGCTTGACAACTTGTTTTAAAATGCAGGTGACCTCAAAACATTGAAGTGTATGTATAATTGTGGAATTGGTTCCATGTCAAAGTCTCCATGCTTGTATTGCATGGAGCTTGAAAAGATGGACACAAAGTGGTGGAGAAAGGTTTCTACTCATCACAATCAAGATCCTAATTTTTGCTAGTTTTGGACATTCCACTGGTTAATGTCCACATTTGTACCATGCATTCTCCTTCAAAAATTGAGGAGAAGTTTGTGTAATTGTACATTAGGTTTTCTTGAAAAATGAAAAAGTCAATTGAACACCAGGTCACTGTAGAGGCCCTTGAACTAGTTTTGTCACATATGGGTCTTCATGGGGGCAATGTAAAAATCTAGTAGGACGAGAAAAGGTCAACCAATGATAAAGATGTATCCTTTTCAAACCATCCATTGGTGGGGTCAAGGCACACCATTTTTTATCTAAACCAATAAGTGTGAAAGATAAGAAGCTAACCAAGCATGGAACGATATATCAATCCACCTATGTCAAAAAATTTGAGTTCAGTAATGGAAAAATCTGCATATTGTATTGAAGGACTAGGAATCAACAAATCAGAATGCCAAGGGTGATGTGTGGAAATCACTCAATACGCTATTTTAGATGTGTGACAAAGATGATTGGTCACAAAATGATCTCAATAAGATTAAGGAGAATCTTCAGCTATTGAAGAAAGCATTTAAGACAGCATGGACTGAAACTCAGATTACTCATTACATGGTATTGTTAGAGCATCGTTTTAGTTGAAACGGACTAAGAGGATGTTTAAAATGCTTGCCAACCTGTTTTTTTTGCAGCACATCATTTTCAATCACTTACCATACTTCATTTAGAAGTATGGAAACCCAGGCCTATGGAAAACCCAAGGCTCGAAAAAGTCTCATTACATAGCTAAGAATGCATATTTTAGACACACATAGTATAGTGGCTCTTGAGATAAGGCATACAATTTGAAAGAGTTGTTTCAATAATTTTATCGCAAAATCATTCACCATCTACAACAAAAACATATATTGGAGAGTTTAGCAATAACACAAGCAATTAGGCATTTGCAACAAAACAAAAGGAAATGAGTAGAGGCAATCAACATCTCAAATGTTTGTGAAGGCCAAAGAAAAAGGAGAGAGAAAACGGAATATGTTAACCATAGGTGGATGGATTGTTTCTCCACCTCCTCACAAAACGACATAAATATAATCTACACATTGATTTAGATCCTAAATATGAGCCATTAGGCAAGCAAAATAAAACAAACACAATAGTAACACCCACAAGGAGCTAAAGACTCAAAGTAGAGGAAGCAAAACACGTAGATCTATGGACAAATGATTGACTCCACCCTTTGAATCCTAAGACCAATGCCTCCTCTGCATTTGCAATTTCCACTACTTTATTGACCTTTGCAGGTGATGGAGAGCATGGCTTGCTTGGATATTGCAAAGGTCTTATTGGGAAATCAAAATTTTAGAAAAGCATGTTTCACCATCAAGCGAATGAGATTCTAAACTTTCTAATTTGCAGTGTTACGACCAGAAAACCACTTTGTAATGCACACAAGAAGTACAGGTCATGCAAGAAGAGGTGCAGACCTTACAAACGAAAGATACAAGCTTAAGTGCTCGTGTGTGAAAGAAGAAGCTACAGAATCTTGAAACCTTGAAGGTTGTTATGACGGTCTTAAGAAAAGAATCCAAGCATTGAGGTGAGGATTGTGAACCTTCTAATTTATTTCACATATACAGAGTTATTTTTAATGGTAGTTATGCTTTCTTTTTAGACATGCTATATATACAGACAAAGGAAACATAAATCCAAAGGCCAATGTAGGGAGTAGTTGAAGCCATTAATAACTAGTGGT
Organism: Adiantum capillus-veneris; assembly: GCF_014529385.1. Lineage (NCBI taxonomy): Eukaryota > Viridiplantae > Streptophyta > Polypodiopsida > Polypodiales > Pteridaceae > Adiantum > Adiantum capillus-veneris. The sequence continues at coordinate 37,530,767 of NC_140932.1, forward strand.
GTTGCAAAGGATATAATGCATGACAAAAAGTTAAAGGTTTTGAAGAATGCAGTGCCAACCAATGAAATACATGGCACACTTGAATCCCTTGGAGTGAGTAAGAGAGGGTACTTAGCTTTTCAGCAATCTATCTCCTCCATGTTTGTGAAGAAGGGAATAAAGTCTATTGTTTTATCACCAGCAACAAATGTCTGAAAAAAGAGACTTCAAATCAACCATGCACAGACAGACTTCATTGGATGTCCATTACATGTCTATGTTATTTATAGATCTCAAGGAAAAACTATAACCTATTATGAATACAACAATATCTTCATGGACCTCTCTTTGTTGCAAACTAGAATTGCTGAGTTCTACAATGTAGCATTTGAAGAGACTGGTGGCGTTTTGCATTTTGTTCTGAAGCTAGATCAGTGTGAGATTCTTAAAAAGAAAAAGGTAGAGTGAGTCATCATAATATTAATGAATAGAGCTCTTTCAAAATTCCATACCCATGATCCTTCATACTTTAGTGTTCAATTTAAAAAAATGGTTGCTTGAGTGCTTTGCAGGTAATCCTTTTTTCCATCTATTTTTGAGCTCTAGCGAGCTCTCTTTTGATTCAATTTTAGATTTAATTTTACATCTCATATGGATTTAATCTTGCATCTAAAGAAAGAAGACCATGATATTTTATATTGGGTGTTCCATCAAACCCCGATTTCTAATATAATCGATAGACAAATGAATCAAGAAGAAGTGTTGGTTGTAGATGCAAGGAGAGACTTTCAAGTCCAATGACATCTTGCAGCAGGTGACCTCAAAACACTGGGCTATAATTGTGGAATGGTTTCCATGGCAAAGTCTCCATGCTTGTATTGCATGGAGCTTGAAAAGAAGATGGACACAAAGTGATGGAGAAAGGCTCCTACTCGTCACAATGAAGATCCTAATTTTTTCCTTTGCACATTCCACTAGCTAATGTCCACATTTATACAATGCATGCTCTTTGCAAAATTATGGATAAGTTGGTGTATCTGTACATTTTGTTTGCTTCGAAAATCAAAAAGTCAAATGAACGGCAGGTTGCTGTACAGGCCCTTGAACTAGTTTTTTGTTAGATATGGGGTCTCCATGGTGGCAATGTGAAAATCTAGCAGGACAAGAAAAGGTCAACCAATGATAAAGATGTACCATGCAAACCATCCATTGGTGGGGTCAAGGCACACCATTTTTTATCTAACCCAACAAGTGTGAAAGATAAGAAGCTAACCAAGCGTGGAAGAATATATCAATCCACCTTTGTTAGTAAAATTTAGTTCAACAATGGAAAAATATGCATATGGTAGTGAAGAACTAGTAACCAACAAATCACAATACCAAGGGTGATGTGTGGCAATCACTCAATGCACTATTTTAGATGTGTGATGAAGATGATGGTCACAAAATGATCTCAACAACTTCAAGGAGAATCTTAGCTATCGAAGAAAGCATCTAAGACAGCATGGACTGAAACTCAGATTACTCATTACATGGTATTATCAAAGCATTCTTTTAAATGAAAAGGAGTAAGAGGATGTTTACAATGCTTGACAACTTGTTTTAAAATGCAGGTGACCTCAAAACAATTAAGTGTATGTATAATTGTGGAATTGGTTCCATGTCAAAGTCTCCATGCTTGTATTGCATGGAGCTTGAAAAGATGGACACAAAGTGGTGGAGAAAGGTTTCTACTCATTACAATCAAGATCCTAATTTTTGCTAGTTTTGGACATTCCACTGGTTAATGTCCACATTTGTACAATGCATGCTCCTTGCAAAATTGAGGAGAAGTTGGTGTATCTGTACATTAGGTTTTCTTGGAAAATCAAAAAGTCAATTGAACGCCAGGTCTCTATAGAGGCCCTTGAACTAGTTTTGTCACATATGGGTCTTCATGGGGGCAATGTAAAAGTCCTGTAGGACGAGAAAAGGTCAACCAATGATAAAGATGTACCATTCAAACCATCCATTGGTGGGGTCAAGGCACACCGTTTTTTATCTAAACAAATAAGTGTGAAAGATAAGAAGCTAACCAAGCGTGGAAGGATATATCAATCCACCTATGTCAAAAAAATTGAGTTCAGTAATGGAAAATCTACATATTGTATTGAAGACTAGGAATCAACAAATCAATATGCCAAGGGTGATGTGTGGAAATCACTCAATACGCTATTTTAGATGTGTGACAAAGATAAGTGGTCACAAAATGATCTCAATAAGTTTAAGGATAATCTTCAGCTATTGAAGAAAGCATTTAAGACAGCATGGACTAAAACTCAGATTACTCATTACATGGTATTGCTAGAGCATTGCTTTAAACAAAAAGTACTAAGAGGATGTTTAAATGCTTGCCAACCTTTTCTTTTGCAGGAAATCATTTTCAATCACTTACCATACTTCATTGAGAAGTATGGAAAACCCAAGGCTTGAAAAAGTCTCATCACATAGCTAGGAATGCATATTTCAGACACACACAGCATAGTGGCTCTTGAGATAAGGAAAAAAATTTGAAAGAGTTGTTTCAATAATTTTATCGCAAAATCGTTCACCATCTACAGCACAAACATGTATTGGAGAGTTTAGCAATAACACAAGCAATTAGGCTTTTACAACAAAAGAAAAGGAAACGAGTAGAGGCATTCAACAGCTCATATGTTTGTGAAGGCCAAAGAAAAAGGAGAGAGACAATGGAATATGTTAACCATAGGTGGATGGATTGTTTCTCCACCTCCTCACCAAACGACAAAAATGTCATCTACATATTGAATTAGATGCTAAACATGAGCCATTATAGGCAAGCAAAGTAAAACACACACAATAGTTACACCCACAAGGAGAGAAGAGACTCATAGTAGAGGAAGCAAAACATGTAGATCTATGGAAAATGGCTAACTCTATCCTTTGAATCATATGACCAATGCCTCTTCTGCATTTGCAAATTCCACTACTTTATTGACCTTTGCAAGTGATGGAGAGCATGTCTTGCTTGGATATTGTAAAGCTCTTACTGGGAAATCAAAATTTCAGAAAATCATGTTTCACCATCATGCGAATGAGATTCTACGACCAAAAAACCATTTTGTAATGCACACAAGAAGTACAGGTCATGCAAGAAAAGGTAAGACCTTACAAACAAAAGATACAAGCTTAAGTGCTCGTGTGTGAAAGAAGAAGCTACTGAATCTTGAAACCTTGAAGGTGGGTTATGACGGTCTTAAGAAAAGAATCCAAGAATTGAGGTGAATATTTTGAACCTTCTAATTTATTTCATTTACGCATAGTTTCTTTTAATGGTAGTTATGCTTTCTTTGTAGACATGCATTATATACAGACAAGAAAACATGGATCCAAAGGACAATATAGGAAAGTAGTTGAAGCCATTAATAACTAGTGGTCTTGCAATTGACATAATCCATGACAAAAAGTTTAAGGTTTTGAAGCGGGATGTTGTTGACCATTTTATTTCGAAGAATGCAGTGCCTACCAATGAAATACATGGCACACTTGACTCCCTTGGCATGAGTAAGAGAGGGTACTTAGTTTTTTAGCAGACTATCTCCTCTATGTTTGTGAAGAAGGGAATAAAATCTAAACTTTTACAACCATCAAATGTCTGGAAAGAGAGACTTCAAATCAACCATGCACAGGCACACTTCATTGGATGTTCATTACATGTCAATGTTATTTATAGATATCGAGGAAAAACTGTAACCTATGATGAATACAACAATATCTTCATGGACCTCCACTTTGTTGCAAACTAGAATGGTTGAGTTTTACAATGTAGCATTTGAAGAGACTGGTGGCGTTCTGCATTTTTTTTAAAGCTAGATGAGTGTGAGATTCGTAAAGAGAAAAATGTAGAGCAAGTCATCATAATATTAATGAATAGAGATCTTTCAAAATTCCCTACTCACAATCCTTCATACTTCAGTGTTCAATAAAAAAGAAAAGGTTGTTTGGCTGCTTTTTAGATAATCCATTTTTCCATTTATTACTAATCTCTAGCCAGTTCTCTTTTGATTCAATTTTAGATTTAATTTCACATCTCATCAAGATTAAATCTTGCATTTAAAGAAATAAGACCATGATATTTTATGTTGGGTGTTTCATCAAACCCCTATTCCTGATATAATGGATACACAAATGAATCAGGGAGAGGTGTTGGTTGTAGATGCAAGGGGAGACTTTCAAGCTCAATGACATCTTGCAGCAGTAGGTGGCCTCAAAACACTAAAGTGCATGTATAGTTGTGGAATTGGTTCCATGGAAAAGACTCCATGCTTGTATTTTCATGGAGCTTGAAAAGATGATGGACACAAAGTGGTGGAGAAAGGCTCTTAGTCATCACATAAAGATCCTAATTTTTACCAGTTTTGGACATTCCATTGGTTAATGTCCACATATGTACAATGCATGGTCTTTGCAAGATTATGGAGAAGTTGGGGTATCTATACATTTGGTTCTCTTGGAAAATCAATAAGTCAAGTGAACGGCAGGTCGCTGTAGAGGCCCTTTGAAATAGTTTTATCAGATATGGGTCTCCATGGGGGCAATGTGAAAATCCAGTAGGACGAGGAAAGGTCAACCAATGATAGAGATGCACCATTCAAACCATCCAGTGGTGGGGTCAAGGCACACCGTTTTTTATATAAACCAAGAAACGTGAAAGATAAGAAGCTAACCAAGTGTGGAAGGATATATCAGTCCACGTATATTAGTAATATTGAGTTCGGCAATTGAAAAATATGCATACGGTAATGAAGGACTAGGAATCAAAAAATCAAAATTCCAAGTGTGATGTGTGGAAATCACTCAATGCGCTATTTTAGATGTGTGACAAAGATGATTCATCACAAAATGATCTCAACAAGTTTAAGGAGAATCTTCAGCTATTGAAGAAAGCATTTAAGACAGCATGGACTAAAACTCAGCTTACTCATTACATGGTATTGTTAGAGCATCATTTTAAATGAGAAGGACTAAGAGGATATTTAAAATGCTTGGCAGCTTGTTTTATTTGCAACACATCATTCTCAATCACTTACCATACTTCATTAAGAAGTATGGAAACCCAAACATGTGGAAAACCAAAGGTTTGGAAAAGTCTCATTACATAACCAGAAACGCATATTTCAGACGCACGCATCATAGTGGCTCTTGAGATAAGACAAACAACTTGAAAGAGTTGTTTCAATGGTTTTATTGCAAAATCCTTCACCATCTGCCGCAAAAACATGTATTGGACAATTTAGCAATAACACAAGCAATTAGGCATTTGCAACAAAAGATAAGGAAATGAGTAGAGGCATTCAACAACTCAAATGTTTGTGAAGGCCAAAGAAAAAGAGGAGAGACAATGGAATATGTTAACCATAGGTGGATGGATTGTTTCTCCACCTCCTCACCAAATGACATAAATATCATCTACACATTGAATTGGATCCTAAATATGAGCCATTATGCAAACAAAGTAAAACAAACACAGTAGTAACACCCACCAAGAGAGAAAGACTCATAGTAGAGGGAGCAAAACACGTAGATCTTTGGACAAATGGCTGACTCTATTCTTTGAATCCTATGACCAATGCCTCCCCTGTATTTGAAAATTCCACTACTTTATTAACCTTTGGAGGTGATGGAGAGCATGGCTTTCTTGGATATTGCAAAGCTCTTATTGGAAATAAAAAATTTGAGAAAAGCATGTTTCACCATCAAGCGAATGAGATTCTACAACTTTTTAATTTGCAGTGTTATGACCAGAAACCCATTTTGTAATGCACACAATAAGTACAGGTCATGCAAAAAAAGGTGCAGACATTACAAACAAAAGATACAAGCTTAAGTGCTCGTGTGTGAAAGAAGAAGCTACAGAATCTTGAAACCTTGAAGGTTGGTTATGACAGTCTTAAGAAAAGAATCAAAGCATTGAGGTGAGGATTTTGAACTTTCTAATTTATTTCACCTATTAAGTGGTAGTTATGCTTTCTTTGTAGACATGCTATATATACAGACAAAGAAAACATAGATCCAAAGGCCAATGTAGTTCAAGCCATTAATAACTAGTGGTCTAGTAAAGGATATAATCCATGAAAAAAGTTTTAAGGTTTTGAAGCAGGATGTTGTTGACCATTTTATTTCCAAGAACGCAATGCATTCCAATGAAATACATGGCACACTTGACTCCCTTGGTGTGAGTAAGAGAGGGTACTTATCTTTTCAGCACTCTATCTCCTCCATGTTTGTGAAGAAGGGAATAAAGTCTAAACTTTGACCACCAGCACAAATGTTTGTAAAGAGAGACTTCAAATCAACCATGCATAGAGACACTTCATTGTGGATGTCCATTACATGTCGATGTTATTTATAGATCTTGAGGAAAAATTGTAACCTATGACGAATACATCAATATCTTCATGGACCTCACTTTGTTGCAAACTAGAATGGTTGAGTTCCACAATGTAGCATTTGAAGAGACTGGTGGCGTTCTGCATTTTGTTTTGAAGCTAGATGAGTGTGAGATTCTTAAAGAGAAAAAGGTAGAGCGAGTCATAATAATATTAATGAATAGAGCTCTTTCAAAATTCCCTACTCACGGTCCTTCATACTTTAATGTTCAATAATAATAAAAAAGTTTGCTTGGGTGCTTTTCAATTAATCCGTTTTTCCATCTATTCTTCAGCTCTAGTGAGCTCTCTTTTGATTCAATTTTAGATTTATTTCCACATCTCATAAGGGTTTAATTTTGCATTTAAAGAAATAAGACCATGATATTTTATATTGGGTGTTCCATCAAACCCCTATAACTAATATAGTTAATAAACTAATGAATCAAGGAGAGGTGCTAGCTGTAGATGCAAGGGGAGACTTTCAAGTCCAATGAAATCTTGTAGCAGGTGACCTCAAAACACTGAAGTATATGTATAATTGGGGAAATTGGTTCCATAGCAAAGTCTCCATGCTTCTATTGCATGGAGCTTGAAAAGATGATGGAGACAAAGTGGTGGAGAAAGGCTCTTACTCATCACAATGAAGATCCTAATTTTTTTTAGTTTTGGACATTCCACTAGTTAATGTCCACATTTTTACAATGCATGCTCTTTGCAAAATTGTGGAGAAGTTGGTGTATCTATACATTTGGTTTTCTTGGAAAATCAAGAAGTCAATTGAACGGCGGGTCGCTCTAGAGGCTATTGAATTAGTTTTTTCATGTATGGGTCTCCATGGGGGCAATGTGAAAATCCAGCAGGACGCAAAAAGGCCACCCAATGATAAAGATGTACCATTCAAACCATCCTTTGGTGGGGTCAAGGCACACCATTTTTTATGTAAACCAACAAGCGTGAAAGATAAAAATCTAACCAAGCGTGGAAGGATATATCAATCTACCTATGTCAGTAAGATTGAGTTCATCAATAAAAAACAATCTGCATATGGCAGTGAAGGACTAAGAATTAGCAAATCCCAATGCCAAGGGTGATGTGTGGCAATCACTCAATGCGCTATTTTAGATGTGTGACAAAGATGATTGGTCACAAAATGATCTCAACAAGTTTAAGGACAATCTTCAACTATTGAAGAAAGCATTTAAGACAAAATGGACTGAACTCAAATTACTCATTAGATGGTATTGTTAGAGCATCGTTTTAAATGAAAAGGATTAGGAGGATGTTGAAAATGCTTGACAACTTGTTTTATTTGCAACACATCATTCTCAGTCACTTACCATACTTCATTCAAAAGTATAGAAACCAAGGCATATGGAAAACCCAAGGCTTGGAAAAATCTTATTACATAGCCAGGAATACATATTTCAGACACACACAACATAGTGGCTCTTGAGATAAGGCAAACAATTTGAAAGAGTTGTTTCAATGGTTTAATCACAAAATCCTTCACCATCTGCAAAAAAAACATGTATTGAATAGTTCAGCAATAGCACAAGCAATTAGGCATTCGCAGCAAAACAAAAGAAAATGAGTAGCGGCATTCAACAACTCAATTGTTTATGAAGGCCAAAGAAAAAGGAGAGAGAAAACGGAATATGTTAACCATAGGTGGATGGATTCTTTCTCCACCTTCTCACCAAACGACATAAATATCATCTACACATTGAATTGGATCCTAAATATGAGCCATTATGCAAGCAAAGTAAAACAAACACAACAGTAACACCCACCAAGAGAGAAAGACTTAGAGTAGAGGGAGCAAAATACGTAGATCTATTGACAAATGGTTGATTCTATCCTTTGAATCCTATGACCAATGCCTCCCCTGCATTTGCAAATTCCATTACTTTATTGACCTTTGCATGTGGCAGAGAGCAAGGCTTGCTTGGATATTGCATAGCTCTTATTGGGAAATCAAAATTCAAAAAATCATGTTTCACCATCAAGCGAATGAGGATTCTACGACTTTCTAATTTGCAGTGTTAGGACCAAAACACCATTTTGTAATGCACACAAAAAGTACAGGTCATGAGACAAAAGGTGTAGACCTTACAAAAACGAACGATACAAGCTTAAGTGCTCGTGTGTGAAAGAAGAACCTACAAAATCTTCAAACCTTAAAGGCTGGTTATGACGGTCTTAAGAAAAGAATCCAAGCATTGAGGTGAGGATTGTGAACTTTGTAATTTATTTCACCTATACGTAGTTTTTTTATATGGTAGTTATGCTTTCTTTGTAGACATGCTATATATACAGACATAGAAAACATAGATCCAAAGGCCAATGTAGGAAAGTAGTTCAAGCCATTAATAACTAGTGGTCTAGCAAAGGATATAATCCATGAAAAAAGTTTTAAGGTTTTGAATCAGGATGTTGTTGACCATTTTTTTTCCAAGAATGCAGTGCTTGCCAATGAAATACATGGCACACTTGAATCCTTGGTATGAGTAAGAGAGGGTACTCAACTTTTTAGCAGTCTATCTTCTCCATGTTTGTGAAGAAGGGAATAAAGTATAAACCTTTACCACCATCAACAAATGTCTAGAGAGAGAGACTTCAAATCAACCATGCACAGAGAGACTTCATTGGATGTCCATTACATGTCGACATTATTTATAGATCACGAGGAAAATTTGTAACCTATGATGAATTAAAAAATACCTTCATGGACCTCACTTTGTTGCAAACTAGAATGGCTGAGTTCTACAATGTAGCATTTGAAGAGACTGGTGGCATTTTGCATTTTGTTTTGAACCTACATGAGCATGAGATTCTTAAAGACAAAAAGATAGAGCAAGTCACAATAGCATTAATGAATAGAGACCTTTCAAAATTCCCTACTCATGATCCTTCATATTTGAAAGTTCAATAATAATTTTTTTTTTGCTTGGGTGCTTTTCAATTAATCCGTTTTTCCATCTATTTTTCATCTCTAGCGAGCTCTCTTTTGATTTAATTTTAGATTTTATTTCACATGTCATAAGGATTTAATCTTGCATGTAAAGAAAGAAGACCATAATATTTTATGTTGGGTGTTCCATCAAACTCCTATGCCTAATATAATTGATAGACAAATGAGTCAAGGAGAAGTGCTGGATGTAGATGCAAGGGGAGACTTTCAAGTCCAATGACATCTTGCAACAGGTGACCTCAAAACACTGAAGTGTGTGTATAATTGTGAAATGATTGCCATGGAAAAGTCACCATGCTTGTATTGCATGGACACTAAAAAGATGATGGACACAAAGTGGTGGAGAAGGCTCCTACTCGTCACAATGAAGATCCTTATTTTTGCCTTTTCACATTCCACTGGTTAATGTCCACATTTGTATAATGCATGCTCTTTGCAAAATTGTGGAGAAGTTGGTGTATCTGTACATTTGGTTTGCTTGGAAAATTAAGAAGTCAACTGAACGGCAGGTCGCTATAGAGGTCCTTGAACCAGTTTTGTTAAATATGGGTCTCCATGGGGGCAATGCGAAAATCCAACAGGAGCAGAAAAGGTCAACCAATGATAAAGATGTACCCTGCAAACCATCCATTGGTGGGGTCAAGGCACACCATTTTTTATCTAAACCAACATGCATGAAAGATAAAACGCTAACCAAGCGTGGAAGGATATATCAATTCACCTTTGTCAGTGAAATTGAGTTCATCAATGGAAAAATCTGCATATGGCAATAAGGAGTAGGAACCAACAAATCACATTGCCAAGGGTGATGTGTGGCAATCACTTAATGCACTATTTTAGATGTGTGATAAAGATGGTTGGTCACAAAATGATCTCAACAAGTTTAAGGAGAATCTTGAGCTATTGGAAAAAGCATCCAAGACAGCATGGACTGAAACTCAGATTACTCATTACATGGCATTGTTAAAGCATTCTTTTAATTGAAAAGGACTAAGAGGATGTTTAAAATGCTTGACAACTTGTTTTATTTGCAACACATCATTCTCAACAATCACTTACCATACTTCATTCAAAAGTATGAAAACCTAAGCATATGGAAAACTCAAGGCTTGGAAAAGTCTCATTACATAGCTAGGAATGCATATTTCAGACACACACAACATAGTGGTTCTTGAGATAAGGCAAACAATTTCAAAGAGTTGTTTCAATGGTTTTATTGCAAAATGCTTCATCATCTGCAGCAAAAACATGTATCGGACAGTTCAGCAATAGCACAAACAATTAGACATTTGCAACAAAAGAAAGTCAAATGAGTAGAGGCATTCAACAACTCAAATGTTCGTGAAGGAGGCCAAAGAAAATGGAAAGAGACAATGGAATATGTTAACCATAGGTGGACCAAGAGAATTTAATTTTAGGGCACATGTACAAGAGATGCCTAATAATCTAGCAGATCTTGTACAAGTCACAAGTCTCTCAACTTAATGATGGTTTAGGGATATGTTTTGGCACATCACCTTGTATCATAGCATTAAATGCTTTGTTATAATAATCAATATCTAATTCTCCTAAATTATTTTCTCATGTTAAACTGATCATTTAATATGGGGAAGTGCCAGGGGAGAAAACGCTAGAATATTGGTTAAGCTAGCAGACCGGCCACAGTAGGGATCCAAAGGGGGGGCCATATGCAAAAGATCCATGTGCAACAATGGGCTAAAAAGACCCTAAGGTTCAGCCCATTAAGACTTCCAAAATGCTAAATTCAAAGGTTGTGTCCAAAGGTCTACCATAGGGGAATTGGATGCTTTGTGTGTGTCCAAAAAAGTCTTTGCACATCCCTACATAGGAGGGGGCGAGCCTAGCATGTAGGGGATGAGAGAGAAAGCCACACACACACACACACACACACAAGCTCCCTTTACACAAAGGGAATGAGGGACACATGTCATCTCCCTAGGCCAGATGCCCACAAGGTGTACCCAATTCCTATTGGATGGCCTTGGAGGTGGACCAAGGAGAATTAGGCTAGAGTAAATCTAGTTTAATTAATTTAAAAACAATAAAAGAACCAATGATAATTAAGTCCTCTAGAAGACTATTGGACAGTCTCCCAAGGGGTCCAATGAGAATTCAACAATCCAATGGCTTGCATGATTCCTATTCTCCAGGAGGCAAAGGGGTCCAAAGAGAGTTTAGTTGAATTATTAAATTACCTAAAGCTCTCACAAAAGGGGAAAGGGGGACACATGTCAGAAGGCTATCACTTATGCTGCTTAATAGTCATTGGCTAGCCCTAGGGAGGTCCAATGGGAGGATAGCAAGAGCAATTAGCAAGAGGGCTCTCCCAAGAGAGAGAGAGAGGGGGCTGATTTTTGCAAGGCATTATCACACACACACTCTCACACAGTCTATGTGAGAAGCAAGAAAAAGACTATCTCTTCCCAAGCTTTAATGGAGAGGTCATCACCTACTCCAAGCTTGTGAAATAGAAGCCTACATCCACACACTCTTGGCATGTGGATGCAAATCCAACCAAGAGCCAAGATTCAATGCATGCTCATCTCCTCTACCATGCTAATTACTAAGCTAAGCTATGCTAATATGAGTGATTATGTGAGGAGATGTACATCTTTCTCGTAAGATACTCCTTCTTCCTCTCAATCTACTCTCATACCCTGCTAGCTCTCACCATCTTCGAAGGTGTGTGAGGTGTTGGGTCTGAGACCGGGGATAATTGATGTTGTGTTTGCTAAGTGTTTTGCTTAGTGCATGAAGCTTTCATTAGGAGAAATATGAACCTTGCATGGGCCTTGTAAGGAATCGTAGTTTTTAGGGATTAAGGCTAATGTTGTGTGGGGTTTAGGGGGAAAGGGCATTGAAGAAGGTAGTTTTGAGTAGGTTTTTCTAGCCTTTCTTTTAGACAAATGTAGGATGTGGACCTAAAGGGTTACTTTCTCTCTCTAGCTTTTTTTAAAGTGAAGGAAGCATAGGGGTGTGTCCACATCAGCAAAAACGTGGGTCACAAAGAGACAAAATTTGATTATTTTTTTAAAAAAACATTTTTACTTGTTTCTAACTTAAAACTCCCTCCCAACATATATACATATCCAAAAATCATTTTTTGACCCATTTTTTAACCCACAAGCTTAGAAAGTCCATTTTTTCAAAACTCTTTTCCCCAAAAAAGTAATAAACATTTTGTTCTCTCCTCCTCCTCTCTCCTCCCTCCTCCCTCCTCTCTCTCTCTCTCTCTCCTCTCCCTCCCTGCCCCTACCTTCCTCCTCCTCCCCAATCTCTCCCTTCCCCCCCTCCCTCCTTCTCTCCTCCCATCTTCCTCAACCTCTCTACCCTTCCCCCTCTATCTTTTTATCATTTGCTTCCTCATGCAACAGCTTCCATGGTGCTCACGGACATCACAAATGGTTTGCTTCCACCACCACGTACTCCGCACACCAAAAGCATACATATTCGCTTACCCACGGCATTTGCACCGAAGATCACTAGTGAAGGTGATCAAAAGTCATCACAGGAACGTCGCACCACTTGTGAGACCAATGTTGACATTTGGGTAGATAGCCATTTGTACCCTTACGATCCTATAAGCCGCTTCCATCCACCATTTAATAGCCCTTCCACATTTCTTCAATTTCTTGGGAGGGGAGAAGCAGGTTTGTTAGGCTATTGCAAGCGGTTGTGTATGGGTGCAGGTGCTTCTTTGCATATGTGGATGCACGAATGTCAAGCTCTTCAGCTCAAGACGACGGCATTACAAGAGAGTGTTTCCTCTTCGGAGAGGGTAGTTAAAACTCTTGAACAAAAAATGCAAGAAAAGGAGTCCCACATCCAGAAGCTTACCAACACCATCACATACTTGAAAGAAACACCCCTTGGTGCAAGGGAACGCAAACGCACGTATTCATCCATTGAAACTCTTGCACATTCGGGAGGAGCACGCAAACGACGAGTTATAGCCACAAGGTGATTTGGTCTTTACTTGCATGATGCATTCTTACTTCACACTATTTTCTAACATTTATGTTTATTTTTTGCTAGAAACTTCATCCAGGAGGCATGCAGTGGAACAAGCCAAGATGATCGAGTCAACCTTCTTACTAGTTGTCTCAATACCCAGGATGTGATTTCTATCTTACAATCACCTGGAGGTAAGCATATTAAGGATGCAGTCACCAAGGACCTTATGCGTAAATTAAGAAATGTGGTTAGTGATGATGACGTTCAACACGCTTGTGATGAGGTTGGAATCAGCACCAAAGACTATCAGGCTATTTTCCAACTCTTAAAGGATGCCCTCAAAGAACATGGCATTGTGGAAAACCTATTTCCCGTTCCTCACAAGGTCAAGCTCGCAAATAAGGCCACAAACAAAGATGTGTTCTCCCGCATTGGGACATACCTACACATTGAGGACACAATGCCAACTTCCCTTTATGCTTCGTGCGCAACAAAGACAAGGGAAAAAGGTAAGAAACAATCCATAAGACCTTCGGAGAAGGGCTTTCCTTACACAATGTGGAACAATATTTTCGTGGATCTTAGAAGGCTTCAAGAAGCCATGCTTAGATTTTATGAGTTACCTGAAGAAGGTGACACACTTTACTTTTTTCTTTGGTATTATTCTTATTATAACTCTAAAGTTTAAGGTCTTAGCACTATTTATTTTGTAGTGCTTGGCACAAAAGTTGCTTTTGTGCTGAAACTCGATGAGTGTCAAATAGTGAAAGGCCAAAGGTTAGAGAGGCTAAGTGTCACTCTAATGAACGAGGCCCTTCTGCAAACCAAGCGAAGGGATTCAATCGAGCCATCTCCCACCCCATCTTTTAGCGTGAAATCAGAGAAAGACATTTGGTGGTTGGGTGCTATTGAGGTGCCCAAAGAGACCAATGGAGTACTTTCATGGATTTTTGAGAGAACTCCATGGATCACAGAAGTAATGCACTCCCAAATTGCAGGTCAAAAGTTGGAGATTGAGGGTTTTGATAGTTATGATGTGGAGTGGCACTTAGGTGGGGATTTGAAGAGCATAAAGTGTTTGCTTGGCTACAAACAAGGGGCTTCTTCTCTCATGCCTTGTCCATTTTTCACTCGAGGGTACAAACCTAATGAAAAAAAATCACATAAGAGCACTGCAAAGGCCGGTTCCATGCTTCCATGGCAAGGGCATGGAGAACAAGGGTTAGATTGTCGTGATGTGGGAGATGAAGGTAGAGAATGGGAAGCGTCTATTCTGAGATGTCCCATGCTCAATGCCCCAGACCGTGATCAAAAGGACCACGCTTGGAATCCAATCTTTCGATTTCCTCTATCGAATGTACATTACACGCATTCATGCGCATTTTTGATAGGCTATTGAAGCTCCACATTGACTATGCTTTCACAATGAAACCGTTGGAAAAGTCTCAGAAAGAGATCGAAAGAGTGGAGGTACTCTTGAATTCCATTGGCTGTCACGGTGGAAATGTGTCTATCGTTGCTGCAAAAAACACAGGGGAGGCCCATGAAATTGCTCAACAAGTGTCAATGAGTGGACAAAAAGCTAGACACTTTTTGAAGAAAGTTTCCCAAGGAAAGCCAAGTCGATATGATGCTCAAAACAACTTCAACCAACAGGCAGGTAACCTTTGGGAGCTTTGGAAGGAGTTATGCAAAGCTACTACCGACAATGATTCAAATGGCGAGCTTGCAAACAAGTGCAAGAAAGTTTGGGCACATTTTGATAAAATGGTCAAGCTTATGGGCCTTAACAGCACAACAGAAGAACAACGCCAATCATTTCAAGAAGCCTTGGCGGATTTTACCAAGGTCTTCACCCTTTCTTGGGGTGAAAATAACATCACACATTACATGGTAAGTCATTTTACATGGTGTATTCATTACAAGGGATTGTTTTATTTAATAATGTGGATCGTTTACTCATGTGAAAAACATATCTTGTTTGCGCATGGTGCATTTTTTATGCACAAGTATGGATCGCTTGAAATTTTTAGCACTCAAGGCATGGAGAAGTCCCATTATCGAGCAACGGGAGTGTACTTCAAAAATACTCGACATGGTGGTGGAATGGTGCAATCCAATTATTTGCAGGAGATGTTCAATTGGTTTTTTCGCACAACATTTTCTCGTAAGCTCACAATGGAGCGTGCGCGACAATCCAAGATTGCTATTGAAGTGCGAAAATGGAGTCGTCAAGAGCATAGCAACAAGTGGCAAATGTCGCAAGGTCCCACCAAGCATGATGCATGGCGGCGATGCAGAGTGCGACAAGGATCAAAGTGGATACTGCGCAAGTCACTAAACATGAACGCAAGGTCCAACTCTTAGCGACATGTTTATTTAAAAAATAATACTTTTTAAAAAAAAATTAGTGTGAACAGGGCCCTTTTTAAATAGGCCCTTATAAATATTGCATGCTCTCATAAACCACTCATTTCTTAAGAACAAGTGAGCTCTTACCAACGAAATGAAGCGCACCAAACAAACCGCGAAAGAGCATCCACCTGCCAAAAAAAACACCCTCCAAGGATGTGAGAAGCCGTCATGGCTTAAAGACACAAGAAAACGGCCACGAACGCCTGGCCGTTGCAGGAACTCATCTGGTAGTGGGCATGGTGGTAGGGCACGAGAGTCATCGAGGACTGTTGAATCTCCACCTCCTCAAGATATAACACCTAGAAGGAGAATGAAGCAACGTGCCCAGCGCTGGAGAGAAGAAGAGGGCCAGCAAACAACAGAGTCCGATAGGGAGCAGCCGTCGTGTTGTCAAGAGTTTTTTTGAGCAAGGGATTGCGCATATGTACATACACATGCATGGTGCATCGAATAAAGGATTACCCAATTTCAATAGCCAGGTGGTTACGTGGGGCCCACGTGTGTACATGTAGGACAGGGTGTACATAGTGCAACGATTTTCACTATTATCAGTACTAGTGTGTTTTTTCTACAATAAGGAGGAGTTGGTAGCGTGTAAAACTTCTCGAGGAAGCTATCCGCGGGCCGACGACATGAGGTAAGCAGGTGCGTCAGATGGCATCTAGTGGCGTCAGGAGGGCGAACGAGGTCAATATTTGCACGCGGATGAGGACGGACACAACATGGGTGTTTTCTTGTGAGAGTTATGCAGAAAGGTCATCATTAGGACCACTTTTTGGGGCCACTTCACGTGGTGGCAAGATGCATTATTAGAAAAAAGCTGAGTGCCAGGTGTGCGAATGATGCAAAAAGGTGACAATTATGCACTACGAGGTCAGTTTTTGGCATGTTCGGGGTCCGTTTGAGGTCATCTAAAAGGCCAAGGGTGCCCAACTAATAATGCTAAGTGTGGGAACTGAAAAAATAGAGAGAAGACCAGAAAAAACGTGGAGAAGAGAGGAGGAACAGCCGCAAGTGTGTTTTTGCTCATTTTGGAGCTTGTTTTGGCCGTAAACTGCTCATCCGAGGTCGGATTTGAGCACTTTGACATTGTAGACTGGGGTTTTGGGCCATTCCGGACGCGATGGCGCTATCCATTTTGCCAAATTTCTCACTCTTTTCCTGCTGTTTTTTTGTGTAAGTTTCTCTTATGAGCGAAGTTTCTGCTCTAGTTTGTGATTGTATCTGGCTTATTTTACCCATATTGTGTGAGCTATTTGCCCCATTGGTGTTGGCCCAAGATCAATTGTATCTAAACATCAGAAATTCTCCTCTTTTGAGCTGAGTTTTTTGGGTGTGTGTGTGTGTGTGTGTCTGTGTGGAGTTGGCAAGTGGATAGTCTCTCTCCTCTCACTCCAGAGGTGTGTTCCCTGTCTCGGCCAGGTGTGTTGTGTAAGCCGAGTGGTGCCCCATAGTGTGTGTGTGTGTATCTTCCCAAGAGTGTGTGTCGGGTCCTTATAGAGGCGCTGTGTGTGTTTTCATCCCGGTCACATTCTTTTGGCGCCCCCACGGAGGATCTTCTTCGAGTACCTTCTGCTTCGAGCTTCAAGCTTCGAGATTCGGGATTACAGGTTACAGGTACAGGTACAGGTGATTCACACAAGTACAGGTAGCTGGAGTACAGTGATATACTAGCAGTGATGTCACTTGCAGTTGTTGTGGGTATGCATCACTTGGCGCCTATTTGAGCGCATTGTCTGTTGGATTGTACGTTACTTGTGGAAACTGCCATTGTATGCATTTGTGGATCCATACTTGGTTGTATTTGGCAGTCCCAACCATTTCTGAGACTTGGTCTGGAAGATAGTCATTTCTAAGACTTGACTATACGCGATTTGCATTAGCCTTCGTGTGAGGGTCGATAGCGTGAGGTTTTTATTGAGCTGGGGGATTCTCAAATGTGGAGATCCTTTCGGTGATACAGGTAGCTAGAGTACCCTTTTTGTGACCTCGCCATAGGCTATGTACTAGTGAGTCCTACTTGATGCTCGGGTTCTATTGTTGACAGTTTATGCATACATAGACAGTCTATATTTTGGGTTCCTACTACTCTACTTCTGGGGAAACTCTGTCGAAATTTTCCCAAGTTATGATGGCTAGTTTTTTGGTCTTTTGAGCCATTTATGCTGTTATGCTGCTGAAATTTTGGCAAAATCAGAGGTTGAGTCAGGTGTGCCTTCTTGGGAGCTTCATGGTTGGCTTTAATGGATGATCAAAATGGCCCTCAATTCACTCCATTTCATTTAACTCAAAGAATCCAGATAAATGTTCATGTGTCCAGGAAGATTTTTTTCCAGCAGCGCATAGTCTTTATGTTCGGGCCAAGAAGATTACAAGAGATCTTGGACTATCCTTTGCCTGTTGTAATTCCGATGATCAACTATGAAAACTCATTTGATGTGCATGTGTTTGTCCTTATCTAAAGTTGAGCTCCATTGAAGTTTCTGGGGATTGGGTAGTCAAAAGTTTTGGGTTCTTGCACGTGTGTTCAAAGGGGTTCTCAAAGCATTGTAACTTGGGTAGCCATGGCTTTCTCTTATCCGGAGTTTCATGGAAGAAGTGATGAAGATGTGGAAGATTTTTTGGAAAAGATGGAGGTTGCCTGCATTAGCAACCAGATTCATGACCCTGCGCAGATGTTACGTCTTCTCCAAATTTGTTTGAAGAGTGATGCACGAGTCTGGTCCAAAACATTTGAAGAGGAGTTGCGTGCAGTGGATCCACCTGTAAGATTGAGTTGGGACAATCTAAGGCATGGGTTGGAAGTAGAGTTTGTGAAGATAGAAGATCGTGACAAAGTGTGGCAAGAAGTACAGGCTTTGGTGCAAAAGGAAGGTGAGCCAGTAGATGCGCACATACGTAAGTTCTCATTGGCATGGCAGCGGATGTGCAAGGCCTTAGCACCACAGGTACCCCCGCCTGACATGATGAAGAAGGACAGGTTCTTGGCTGGTCTTTGGGAGAATATACGTTGGAAAGTGGAGCTAAAGAAGCCTAGGACATATGAAGATGCACTAGAGGTAGCAAGGAACAAAGAGTCGAAGTTGAGGAAAATGAGCCAGTTAGGGGTGGAGTCTTTGCCAATGAGGTCTGAATTTCAGCCTATAGAGTCTTTACAAGGTCGCATGTCAGGGGTTCATCATGAACCACTGGTTCCTGTTACTACTCAGGTTATGCCAGCAGTGGTCACTACATCGGTGCAAGATGATGGGCTAAGGCAAGACATGAGGCAAGTGGTAGATTTGATGAAGAATCTCAGCCTAAACATGCTAGGTCAAGTGGGAAATAATCGAGGTCGAGGGAGGTTTGCAAATCAACCAGGAGGTGAAGAAAGGCCTAGGAATGGTGTTGGACAAAGCAATGGTAGGTACTGGAGGCAGACGCCCACATGTTATAATTGTGGAGAGTTGGGTCACATCAGCCTGCAATGTGATAAGCCACCAAGGATGGGGGGAGACATGTATCCATTGCCAAGACAGGTGCTAACTAGGTCAAATGATTATGGCATCGAAATTAAGGGAGACGAAGGAACCAACGGACCGACCCAGGAGGAAAAGGGAAAGACAAAAGTGCTAAGTGTAGTCACCTTGGAGAAGGCATCAAAGCTATAGGATACATTAGTGATGCCTATTGGGAAGAGGACCACAGAGGATAAGGAAGGAAGAAGTGCCTCAGGTCCTAGTAAGAAGAAAGGAAAGAGCCATGAAGGCGAGGATGTCAAGGCCAAGAGGAAAAGGAGAGCTCGTCGAAAGTTTCATGTTTCAGATTTTCCATTAGGGGATGGGCAATTAAGCTATAACTTGAAGGAGGATCTGACGAGCAGGAAGGCAGATGTTACTTTTGGGCAGCTTATAGAGATGGTGTCTAAGCTAAAGTGACAGTGGAAGAGGATGGTTAACCCAATGGAGAAAGAGCCAGAGAGAGGTTCAGTAAAGGTGTTGGCAATGGATGAGCTACCAGACATTTGTCCAATAGTAGATGTGTGGCATAAAAGGAAAAATTTGGGACAAGGTTATGTGGATGGCGGAGCCCAAATATGCATCATAACACACTCATGCGTTGAGAAGATGGGTCTCACAGTGGCTGGGGTGTCAGGGTTTCGGATCAGATTGGAAAACCATCAAAAAGTAAAATGCTTGGGTGTTGTAAAGAGCTTAGAAGTGGAGGCATATGATGCAAAGGCAGTGGTTGATTTTCATGTGATGCGAGCAGGGTTGGGAGCATATTCTATTATATTGGGCAGACCATGGTTACGTGCAGTGGGAGATGTTCAAGATTGGCGACATGGTACGATTAGCCTCTATGGAAAGACAAGTACCAAGAAGCTTTATAATATGAACACAAGGAAACAATTAGAGGAGCTTTATGAAGATGAGGATGAGTCTAGTGATGAAGACTCTTCCACGGTGACAGATGAGGACAGTGATAGCACTACCAGTAGTGATGAGGATGTTGATGTTGCATTTCTTTTGATGGACAAAGAAATCCAGGAGTTTGGTTTAGTTGCATTTGCGAATGAGGTTGAAGATGAAAGTGAAGGGCCTTATGAAGTGATTGCAGGGCTGATGCAAACCAAGGTTGAGTTGCAAAGAAGCAGGAATTGATGACACAAATGATCAGTGGAGACCTCTCAACTATGGAGAAGGATATATATTTGCACATGCTGGATAGTTTTCCTGATTTGTTCATTACTTCATATGAAGAGATCAGAGGGTTCAAGGGCGAAGAGATGCATATAGAGCTGAAAGAAGGTGCTAAGCCAGTGCGGCAAAGGCTAAGAAGGATGGGTCAAGAGCAAATGGAAGCCTTGCGAGAAGAGGTGGACAAGTTATTGAAGGCAGGGTTCATAGTCCCTGTGGAGACCACAGAATGGGTGAGTCCAGTTGTAGTCAGTCCAAAGAAGGATGGGAAGTGGAGAATTTGTATAGATTTTAAACCCTTAAACGTAGTCACTAAGAAGAACCCATATCCTCTTCCATTCATCGATCAGATCTTGGATTCAGTGGCAGGTTATGAGAGGTACAGTGTGTGTGATGGTTTTTCAGGCTATTTTCAATTGAAGATTGCTCTTAAAGACCGCACAAAGACCACTTTTATTACGCCATGGGGCTGCTATTGCTACACAGTGTTGCCATTTGGGTTGTCAAATGGACCTTCCTTCTATCAAGAGAGAGAAAATTGGGTGTTGGAACCATTCATTGGTAGTTGTGTTAAAGCTTTTATGGATGACCTCTGTGTTTATAGCAGTAGGGTTGAACACCATGAGAAGTTGCAGATGGTATTGGCTCGATATGATGAATGTGGAGGACAACTAAATCCAAAGAAATGTCATCTAGCACAGCCAAGGGTGAAGTTATTGGGCCACATGGTGTCAGAAAATGGCATTGAGGCTGATCCAGACAAGGTTAAGTCTATTATTCTTCTTCCATCACCTACAAGTACGAAGGAATTGGCAACCTTTATACACAAAGTGAAGTACATGGCAAGGTTTATTCCATTGTCTTCTCAGATTCTTTATCCATTACAACAAGTGGCAAAGCATGATCCATTACAATGGAATGACAAGTGTGAAGAAGTGTTTCAAGAGGTGAAAGAGGTGTTAGGGGGGTTGTCAGCCATGTAGGCTCCTAATTGGGAGAAAGTTTTTTATGTAAATCCCTCAGTAGGGGATGATTCCATTGGAGCCATGCTATTGCAAAAGGGGAAGGGCAGCCATTATATGAGGCCAATGTATTGTGCAAGCCGAGTGAAGTTGGTAGCAGAGAGAAAGTTCTCGGAAGTAGAGCTAGTGATGGCCAGTGTAATATTTGCTTGTCGACGATTTTGTCATTACTTGCTACTGAGGCGGTCTAGGGCAGGCAACAAGAACAGTGGCCTCCAAGCACTCTTCTAGGCTCCCATGTTGCTCAATTGGGTTGGGGTTGGAAAAAAACAACAAACACACACACAAACCCGCAACCTAACCCTACACAAATTTGGGGCACCACCTAGTTTTGGATGCGAACTAGGACGCGTAGAGAGAGAGAGAGAGAGAGAGAGAGAGAGAGAGAGAGATAGTGCTCGGGCTGCTTTGAAATGTATCGGAAATGATCAAGCAAATAGAACTATATATTTAAGAAAGAGAGAGAAAGGGGGAGGGGGTGCTTGATGCATTAATACCTTCTTACAAATCTGTCATGACAAATCGAAGTGAGATTAGTATTTGTTCAACATAGCTTGCGTAAATTTCACCACAACACATCACAAGAAAAGCCACCCCAATCACTGTCTTAAGGCCCGGGGAGTCCTCTACACCCTGTCGCCCTCTTACAGTATGTGGGATTTATGGCTAGATTGATGACAACACCAGAGACAAGCTATCAAGAACTTAACAAAAAACACCAAGACACTTACGCATCATTGTTGTCCATTACTTCACGTTGGAAGGGAGACAAAGTATCCAAGCTTAGTCCAAATCCACCCTCCTTGATTCAGCAAATATTGGGCTTACACTAGTAGGAGAAATGATAGATTTCCTACTCTCAATTGAATGATCACTCTCTCTCTTACAATGGCATAGAGTTCCCTTGATAATCCCCTATTACAACACATGCACATGCATAAGACAATGAGCTTCCACTCAAGAGCTCCTTCTAGAGAGGTTGAGCTTGGCTTCTCAAGCTATAGCATAGTGCTCTTGCTTATGGCTCCCCCCTTTTTGTGCTAGCTACACCCTCCTTTTATAGCAATTTTGAAGGCTAGGGTTACTCCTCTAACCATGGTTGGGTTAGATTTTCAGCAATTTATCTAATTTCTTTTGCTTGGAATTATCAAGAAGTTGGTGGGGAAAGAGAGAGGAGAGAAATGGAGGTGATAGGACTTTTCATAGTGGGTTAGTGTTAGTAGAGTTAGTATTAATTTACAAATGGAATTGGATATTTACAATGGGAGTATCCATGTAGGATACAAATAAGGAAGAAAAACTCTTAAGAGGTAAGAAAAGGTGGATTTCTTACAAGGTTGATGCTCCAAGTGTCTTGAGTAGGGCCAATTTTGACGCTTGTTGACGGTCCACTAGCTTTGACGGTACATTTTTTCTCCACTCTTGACCTTCCTTGAGAGACAAGATAATTGAAGCTGAGTAATCAACCACCATGATGCTGTCTTTTAAGAGAAGAGGCTGAATTTTGTGGTTTTTTTGATAGATATGGGTAATTTGGAGGAGGAAAAATGAGACTAGGTGGTCAATTTTGGAATGAAATTGTGTGTGGGAGGTATGAGTTCACCATGGTTTCTCTTATTCTTCAAGGTTGAGGAGAAGGTGAGTAGGGTGCAGAGAGGAGTGGTGAGAGAGGTGAGGATGATGAGTGGAGAAGTGTGTGTGAAAGAGGAAAATGATAAAGTGGAAGAGAGAGTGTGGCTGCATAGCATGGGAAAACTAGGGTCCACTAATAAAATCATATCTCATAGCTCGTAGCTCAAAAAAATATGAAAAACTTTGAGGCAAATGTTCAGCCCACGAGCTACAACTTTTGTTTGTATCACCTTTTCAAATTCGGAGAGCAAGTGAACTTTAAAAATTCAGCAAAACCGACCGTTTTTTTCCACTGCACAAGGTCCTTGTGGGGTCCTTCTTTGGATGATTCTTTTGAATACCTCCAAGAGTGAGCCTTCCATAGTGCATGTATGCATGCCACCTACCCTTGACTTTATTTGGTAGGTCTATAATTGAAGATATTGTTGAGATCATGATATAAGTGAATAGTACAACTAAGAAAATCAAATATTGAGGGGTCTAAAAAATATGTACATGTCAAATATAAATAATATAAGTGAAAAAAATATAAAGGGGTCAAAAGAAATCTCTCTCATTATGAGGCTACCATAAAAAGATAAATATTTTTGGTGTTCTAATTTTTTAGAAAAAAAACAAAATAGATGTAGGAAGGGAAAAATCACAATAGTGAAAAAATATACACATAAATAAAACTAGTTTTTTTGGATTTTTGTTGGGGTGGAGTTACACCAAATATAAGAGAAGCTTACATGAAAATATTTCTATATGGAATAAAGAGTATGAAAAATGGTAAGAAAAATTGTGGTAATGGTGAGGCAATGTACAGAGCATAAATAACACACACCTAGGTAAAAATATTTAAATGAATACCAAAATAATTATGAATTTTTTTTTATTTAGGCCCTATATACAAAGAAATATTTACATACGCATGGGCCATAATATACTTATATTTTATATATATATATATATATATATATTTGGCTCAACTAGCCCAATGACTAGCTAATTGAGGGTTTTTTATTTCAGTAAGGAGATACAGGAAAAGTCCCCTAACTCACACGCACCTATATACAGTGAAAGGGTGAGGGTAACCACAGTGTTTGAGTGATTTGATAGGGTGAGATAACTCACTTTGACAATTACAGAGAGCCGAAAAAATGGCTATCATTAGCCCTCCCCCAGGATGATGGTATATTCATGTACCATCATAAAGAATCTTTTCCAAAGAGAGTGCTTCAGAGTCCTTGACAAGATCTTCATTGTTTGGCCCCTTGGAATTTTGGTTTGTGTTACACTCATGCTTCATGGAACAATACTTACATGAGATAGTTGCCTTTTGCTCTGGTAGATCCTTTGGTAGAAGGCGACTCAAGTAAGGCTTCAAGCGATAGCCGTTTACCTTCCTGGAGTGCTCTTTCCCATTCAAGTCCATAAGTTGATAGTAACTTGAATTGAAAGCCTTCTTGACTATGTATGGCCCCTGCCATCTTGTTTCAAATTTGGCATCAAAACGATTATCGAGTCGATTGTCATACCTTAGCACAAGATCTTCTTCATTGATGCCTTTGTCCTTCAGTTTCTTGTCAAGCTTCTCCTTTGTCTGTGTGGCTTTCCTCTTATAGCACTTGTATGCTGCTTCTCTTTTCCACTCAAGCTCAGCTAAGGTAAGAAGTCGATCCATCCAAGCTTCTTGATCATCTTGTGCTGATTTGCCATGAAGTCGCATTGTTGGAATGTTTAGCTCAATTGGCTGTAAAGCCTCTTGACTATAGACCAAGTGAAATGGTGTGAACTCCGTGGCTTCCCTATATGTGGTTCGATACGCCCACAAGGCACCATCCAAGAATTCATCCCACAACTTTGTCTTGTTTTTCACCATCTTTCTAATGATGCCTGCAATGACGCCATTAGCTTTTTCTACCAAACCATTTGATTGGGGATAGTAGGGTGTACTGTGACGATGTAGAATGCGAAGTTCTTCACAGACTTCTGTGAGCAATCCCTTTCTAAACCCTGGACCATTATCAGAAACAATCTCCAAAGGTGTGCCAAATCTACAACAAATGTGAGTGTAGACGAATTTGCTCACTGTCCTCTCATTTACCTTTGCCACACTTTGTGCTTCCACCCACCTAGTCATATAGTCTACAGCCACTAGAATGTAGAGTTTACCATTTTTTGTCCTAGGCAGAGGACCCATAGCATCAATGCCCCACTTTTCAAAGGGTCCATTTGCAAGCATAATTTGCCTTGGACCATAAATCAATCTTCTATTCCCATTTACCTGACAATTGTGACAACTTTTACACCAATGTTGGACATCCACATGCAGACTTGGCCAAACATACCCCGCAAGCAAAATCTTCTTCACAGTTAATTCTTGGGAAAAATGACCACCACATGCCTCTTCATGCAAACCTTTTAGAATGGCTGGAATTTCCGTGATAGTTGGTACTCTTCTGTACACTTTATCCTTCCCTCTTTGATAGAGGGAGCCTTCTAGGAAGAGATACATGCTTGCCTTCTTCATGAGTCTCCTCTTCTAAGCTTTTGTGAAGTCTGGTGGAAACTCACCCTCCAAAATGTAGCCAATGATGGGAGCCAATGACTCCAATCCCTGGTATCTCGGTTGCTTGACAGCTGCTGCCACCATGATGACCTGCACTTCTCTCTCAACACATGTAACTACTTATTGTGCAAGTAAATCGGCATCTTCATTTTGTTTCCTCGGAATATGATATAGTTGCACTTCTTCAAACTGATTAAACATCCTACGAATGGCATGAACTTTTGTCCTTAAGCTTCCATTCTTGCATGCCCAAATGCCTAAAATCTGTTTAAAAATGAGAAGTGCATCTCCCTTTACCATGAGACGTTGTATACCATGGCCAATGCATATTTTTAAACCGTGAAGTAGTGTGTCATATTTTGCTTCATTGTTGCTAGCTGAACTTGGTAGATTGAACTTCTCTTTCATGACCACCTCTCCACTTGGGTTGAGCAACACTAGCCCTCCCCCTGCTTTTCCTGTGGCTCGACGAAAAGCTCCATCAAAGAACAAGGTAAAAGCATTAGGAATACTTTTTGGTGGTGGCAATGGTAGGGTCTTTACTTCAGGCACCTTAATCTCCTTTTCATGCACCCTATAAGTGAGAATCCCTGCCAATTGTGCACGCACACTATCTTCTACCTTGAAAGAGTATTGAAACTCTTGCAACTCCATAATCCACTTTGAGATCCTAGTACTAAGATTCATTTGAGATGACACCCAAGGGAACAAATTCTCTGCGGTGAGGATTACAAAAGGTTTTGGGAGCAAGTAGGATCTAAACTTCCTTATCGCAAACATGAGAGAAAGCATCATGAGTTCTGCCTCCGTGTAGCCTCTCTCTAAAGCATTCATGACCCTACTAGCAAAGTAGATGGGCCGCATCCTGGTACTATAGGGATGTTGTTGTAGCAAAACTGCACCAATTGTTTCTTTCCTAGCACTAGAGCTAACAAAGAATGTGTACTCTCAACAAGGAGGCATGAGTGTTGGTAGCTCTGACAAAATGGCTTTAATGTTACAAAAGTACTCTTCAAGCTCTCAGACCATGCAAATTCTACTTGTTGTGTCAACTTTTGCACAGGGTGAAGTAACTCCGAGGCTAAGTGAATGAAGCGTGACATATACTTCACCTTTTGAATGAATGAGATGACCTCCTTAAGACTCTTGGGTGATGGTAGCTCAATAAGAGCCTTTGCCTTTGAAGGATCCACTTCAATGCCTTTGTAAGAAACTTTATGACCAAGAAAGATTACTTCATCCTCACCTATATGGCACTTGTCGGGGTTGAGTTGACCTCCCATGTCGTAGAGCTTCTTTAAACCTTCTTCTACCCTTTGTAGATGCAATGATTTTGAGCTATAAATGCAGAAATCATCAATGAACACCCTAATCGACTTTCCAAAGAATGCTTGAAACACCATATTCATGAAACGTTGGAATGTTGCAGGAGCATTTGTCAGACCAAATGGCATGACTCTAAAAGCATAACAACCCCAAGGAGTGATAAAGGTTGTTTTCAATTGATCCTCCAATGCAATCCCTATTTGAAAGTAACCTGAGTAACCATCGCACACAGTGTACTTCTCATGACCAGCTACCTCATTTAGTATCTCATCCTGGAATGGGAGGGGAAAGTGATCTCTTTTTGTTGCCTCATTGAGGGGACGGTAATCCACACACACCCTCCACTTGCCATTTTTCTTAGGAGTGACAACAACAGGAGAGACCCACTCTAAATTCTCCACTGGATAAATGAAACCTGTTGCTAGAAGCTTTCTTACCTCCTTGAGTAGAGCCTGCTCCTTTATAACTCCTAGCCTTCGTAGCTTCTGAGCTTTAGGTGTGGCCTCAGGCTTTAACTCAATCTTGTGTTGAACAACATCTACCCCACGCACATCGGTGTAGTCTTTAGCAAAAAGCCTAGGAAACTTCCTTAGCACACATTTGAACTCCTCTCTTTCATCCTTTGTAAGTGTTTTTGATAGCATACCTTCCAGCATCCCTTCATCTTGAACACCTTCGTTCTCTTGAGGACCTACCTCCTCCAAGCCTTGACAAGAGGTCTCTTGGTTGCTTGGCTTAAACCTTACCCCCATGACTTCGATGGAAGACTCCTCTTCAGTAATGCTGCCACTACTTTCTTCTTCTGAAGTGCTATCGATCCAACCTTCTTCCGTCTCACTTTGAGATGATTCTTCATGGAGCTCCTCTTGGCGTTGCTCCTTCATGTCAAAGACAACCTTCTTATCATTGTCGTTCCTGCAAATTAGCTTTCCACTCTCCCAATCCTGCAAAGCTCGCATTTTCATTAGCCATGGTCTCCCTAGGATAAATGGGTAACCATTTCCTTTGGTAGACATGACATAGAAATCCACTGCCTTCTTAATGCCAAAGGCCTCCACAAAAACATTTTTACAAATGCCTACGCACCTAGCCTTGCTATTGTTTTCCATCTTGACCTTAATTTCAGGTGTCTCATGGATGTGCATGCCTAGTTTTTGCATGAGTCCCTTTGTCATGATGCAAATTTCCCCATCCACTAGACCTTTCCTAACCAATCTCCCTTTTATGTAACAATCTAGCACAGGTGTAATGTCCTCATTCATTTCAGCTTGTGCAATTTTTACAACAGGCACACTCTCTTTCACCTTTCTCCTAGTGCTAATTGCCCTTGTTAAATCCCTCCTAACTTGTGGACATAATGCAAGAAATTGAGGCCATGAGATATCAGGACCCTTACCTCTCATGTCTTCCAATAGGTTGTATGGAGCCATTCCATGTCCAAGAGGAAAGTCTTGGAGTTTGATACGATGTCGAGTCCTCTTAGCCTCCTTGGTCTCCTTTGCCTTCTTTTCTCGTCCATGGTCACTTTGTGATGTAACTCCTTCTTTCTCCTTACCTTTCCCTCGGCCACGCTTAATGCCATTTGCTTCCATGTCAACCTCTCTTGAATTTGTCACCTCTACTACATGTACGTTTGGGTCTGGCAAAGGTGGAACACCTTCCACTCCTTGTGGAGGTGGTCTTGCTCCATTTGTCCTTTGTATAAGCCGTGGTTGCTGACTAGTTCCTTCACCTGCATTCATCACTGGGTAATTCAAGTTAGGTCTCCCTGGCTCCCCACGGGTCCAAGGACAATTATACATCCCATGTCCAGACTCACCGCAATTCCAACATTGCAAGACTCTCCTAGTTCGTGGCTCTCTCTCTCTTCTGACTTCTTTGCTTGTCCCTTTGGACCTACAGCTTGTGCAAGGTGAATTGACAGGCTGCTTAAAGATTCATTTAACTTCTCAATCACTTCAGCCGTTACCTCAGGAAGCTCCCTAGATGTTGATGCTTGTGACTTACCTTTGGGTCTAAGACCTTCTATTGGAACCTCTCCCCTTAAGCACTTGAGTTTCCTATACTTCTCAGCAGCCCTAGTTTCCGCTGCATCAAAAGTAGCAGGTGCACCCGCCTCAACTTTTACCTTAAGGTCAGGAAAGAGTCTGGCTATGAACCTCTCCTTCTTTAAAAATTCTGCACCATCACCAGGGTTAGCAACATTTCGTATCCATAGAGCCCAAAGACGTAGAAACTCTTGCTTGTACAAGTAGTAGTCATCTAAGTCTTTTTGCTTATGAGAAACAATGTCTTGCCATAGTTTTTGAGTGTTTTGGGGATGAAAGAAGTATCTATTAAAACGATTCAAAACTTTTGTGTAATTCCCCTTAACTTCCTCAGGCAAAGAGTCAAACCAAGTACTAGCATCTTTCCTAAGGACCACCTCAAACATTTCTACACGTTCTTGATCGGTTACTATCCTCTTGATACGGCAAGACATCTTGAAATTTGCTAAAAATAATTCTGCATCCTCTCCAGGCTCTCCAAAGAAAAGAGGATATCCAGACATTTGGCGTTGGCTCTCCATTATTATGAAAGATTACAACACGATTTACAATAAGGGATACAATAGAGATTTAGAACCACTCGCCTGCAAATGAAGAAGTAAGAAAATACCACTCTAGGTTTTCTTCTTCAGCTATCCAAGCTTCAATGAGGTCTCGATTTGTTTGATCAAAACAAAAAGGTAGACTATTGATGAGCTCTAAGAAGGGTTGAAATTCTTTCAAAGCTAAGGCGATAAACAAAAATCTCTAGAACTTCATTTTCTGGATCCAAAAGAGCAACCACGTCCCAAGTGATAAATTGCACTTGCTCTACAATTCCCAACGCACAAGCGGTTTGTATAAAAACTAGATCTTCATGCTCGTCGAAGGCCGTGAGAAAGTAGCAATTGACTAGAAGCTCCTTTCCTTCGAGTTCCACACAGTCGGAGTGAGGCAACCTTCTCACAATTTCATAAAGAACATCCTCATCAAGTCCAATCAAGTTTGCAAGATTTAAAGACTCCACTTGTGCTACAAAATTCCTGGACAAAAACTCCTTAGGATTATGGTTAAATCATTCAAAAGCATAAAGAGATTTACAATGTCTCTATGAACAAAGTGTCATAGAAAGTAGAGAAGGATGAGAATTTATACAAATTTGCAATCTTCTCTATGCTCTCTTTATTAAGACAAGCTCTGAATAGCTCCCTATCTCCTTTGTTGAAAGCGAAAGGAAGACTATTAATAAGACGCAAATGAGGGAAAAATTCACCAAATGTGAGTCTATGAAGCATGAACTCTGGCCGCAAGTTTCCTGAAGAGTCTTTCTCAATGGTGAAATGCACTCGCCAAACGCCAAATTTCACTCTATTTACCAATCTCAGAACACACACTAGTTGGATGAATGCGCGGTCTTCCTTAGTGCCCAACAACAAGAGGAAAATGGAATCCACGCGTAGGACCTTCCGTCTTAACTTCACCACCCTCTTGTTATGAGAGAGACGCCTTACTACTTGCTCCTGCAACTCAATTGGTAATAGAGCTAGATCTCTAAGGATTGAACTTTCACTGCACACACATTCCCAGTTAGAACAAATGATCGTTTTTTTGTTTCTTGTAACAACTTGGACAAAGAAAAAACAAACATACACACTATTTTGTCGGGCTGCACTTCATTTTAAAATAAAATGAACACATGTACATCAAAAGAAGTGTGGTAGTTGATGAGAGGTAGAATGACAGGGTTTGGTGATGCAAGAATTTCTTCTACTCTTTGGGCACCAAACATGAACACCATTCGTTGTTGAAAATGGATCTTTCTACTAATTGCAAAGTTTATTCTAATGTGTGGAGTAAAATGAAAGGGAAAAACCTCTATTCCTGGGCCATTATCCATGGCCTATGCATGTCCTAATGCTTAAAATAACACAAAAATATAGACGTCCAAGCTAATATCGTACCTAATGAGAGGCAAAATAAAAGGATTTACTGAAGTGTTTATCTCGGCTAACCTAAGAGGACCTAAAATCCTACGAATTACCCGTTGAAATTGCAACTTAGTACTAACAATTATGTGTATCTTTTGCCTTGCAATGGGAATGAAAGGATCATACAAACTCTCATGATTCATGCAAACTACTTGACTAT
This sequence comes from Adiantum capillus-veneris, assembly GCF_014529385.1. Classification (NCBI taxonomy): domain Eukaryota; kingdom Viridiplantae; phylum Streptophyta; class Polypodiopsida; order Polypodiales; family Pteridaceae; genus Adiantum; species Adiantum capillus-veneris. The sequence continues at coordinate 37,561,926 of NC_140932.1, forward strand.
GCTAAAAGTTGATCCTACACAAAAACATACACGAGTTGTTTTCCTCCGTGGGGGCACCAATTTGAGGCGGTCTAGGGCAGGCAACAAGAAGAGTGGCCTCGAAGCACTCTTCTAGGCTCCCATGTTGCTCAATTGGGTTGGGGTTGGAAAAAAACAACAAACACACACACAAACCCGCAACCTAACCCTACACATATTTGGGGCACCACCTAGTTTTGGATGCGAACTAGGACGCGTAGAGAGAGAGAGAGAGAGATAGTGCTCGGGCTGCTTTGAAACGTATCGGAAATGATCAAGCAAACAGAACTATATATTTAAGAAAGAGAGAGAAAGGGGGAGGGGGTGCTTGATGCATTAATACCTTCTTACAAATCTGTCATGACAAATCAAAGTGAGATTAGTATTTCTTCAACATAGCTTGCGTAAATTTCACCACAACACATCACAAGAAAAGCCACCCCAATCACTGTCTTAAGGCCAAGGGAGTCCTCTCCACCCTGTCGCCCTCTTACAGTATGTGGGATTTATGGCTAGATTGATGGCTCCCCCCTTTTCGTGCTAGCTACACCCTCCTTTTATAGCAATTTTGAAGGCTAGGGTTACTCCTCTAACCATGGTTGGGTTAGATTTTCAGCAATTTATCTAATTTCTTTTGCTTGGAATTATCAAGAAGTTGGTGGAGAAAGAGAGAGGAGAGAAATGGAGGTGATAGGACTTTTCATAGTGGGTTAGTGTTAGTAGAGTTAGTATTAATTTACAAATGGAATTGGATATTTACAATGGGAGTATCCTACAAGGAGTATCCATGTAGGATACAAATAAGGAAGAAAAACTCTTAAGAGGTAAGAAAAGGTGGATTTCTTACAAGGTTGATGCTCCAAGTGTCTTGAGTAGGACCAATTTTGACGCTTGTTGACGGTCCACTAGCTTTGACGGTACATTTTTCCTCCACTCTTGACCTTCCTTGAGAGACAAGGTAATTGAAGCTGAGTAATCAACCACCATGATGCTGTCTTTTAAGAGAAGAGGCTGAATTTTGTGGTTTTTTTGATAGATATGGGTAATTTGGAGGAGGAAAAATGAGACTAGGTGGTCAATTTTGGAATGAAATTGTGTGTGGGAGGTATGAGTTCACCATGGTTTCTCTTATTCTTCAAGGTTGAGGAGAAGGTGAGTAGGGTGCAGAGAGGAGTGGTGAGAGAGGTGGGGATGATGAGTGGAGAAGTGTGTGTGAAAGAGGAAAATGATAAAGTGGAAGAGAGAGTGTGGCTGCATAGCATGGGAAAACTGGGGTCCACTAATAAAAACATAGCTCATAGCTCGTAGCTCAAAAAAATATGAAAAACTTTGAGGCAAAAGTTCAGCCCACGAGCTACAACTTTTGTTTGTATCACCTTTTCAAATTCGAAGAGCAAGTGAACTTTAAAAATTCAGCAAAACCGATCGTTTTTTTCCACTGCACAAGGTCCTTGTGGGGTCCTTCTTTGGATGATTCTTTTGAATACCTCCAAGAGTGAGCCTTCCATAGTGCATGTATGCATGCCACCTACCCTTGACCTTATTTGGTAGGTCTATAATTGAAGATATTGTTGAGATCATGATATAAGTGAATAGTACAACTAAGAAAATCAAATATTGAGGGGTCTAAAAAATATGTACATGTCAAATATAAATAATATAAGTGGAAAAAATATAAAGGGGTCAAAAGAAATCTCTCTCATTATGAGGCTACCATAAAAAGATAAATATTTTTGGTGTTCTAATTTTTTAGAAAAAAAACAAAATAGATGTAGGAAGGGAAAAATCACAATAGTGAAAAAATATACACATAAATAAAACTAATTTTTTTGGATTTTTGTTGGGGTGGAGTTACACCAAATATAAGAGAAGCTTACATGAAAATATTTCTATATGGAATAAAGAGTATGAAAAATGGTAAGAAAAATTGTGGTAATGGTGAGGCAATGTACAGAGCATAAATAACACACACCTAGGTAAAAATATTTAAATAAATACCAAAATAATTATGAAAAAATCTTTTATTTAGGCCCTATATACAAAGAAATATTTACATATGCATGGGCCATAATATACTTATATTATATATATATATATATATATATATATATATATATATATATATATATATATATATATATATATATATATATATATATATATATATATATATATATTTTGGCTCAACTAGCCCAATGACTAGCTAATTGAGGGTTTTTTATTTCAGTAAGGAGATACGGGAAAAGTCCCCTAACTCACACGCACCTATATACAGTGAAAGGGTGAGGGTAACCACAGTGTTTGAGTGATTTGATAGGGTGAGATAACTCACTTTGGCAATTACAGAGAGCCGAAAAAACGGCTATCACTACCACGGCCTTTTGTTTTCTTGACGAGTTATGCCTTTTTGCCACAGTTAATTAATGGTACTAACATGTCAAATGTGGTGAAGAAATGGATAATTGAGCTGCAAGAGTTTGAGTTCTCTTTTCTAGTGGAAGATAGTACAAGGGCTACCCTAGCTGATTTGTTGACCTACAAGGAGAATCCCCTTATTGTTAAGGAAGAGGTGGTGAGAAAGGTAGTTGAAGAAGTGTCACAGATCAGCAATGCACATATGTTGTTCTTTGATGGTTCATACAAAAAGAGCCATGATGCAGCTTCAGGGGGTATAGCACTTTATGATCCAGAGGGGAAGCTAGTATGCAAGAGAGGATTCAAATTGGATGCTCATAGTAACAATGAGACTGAATATGCTACTCTGGAATCCGGATTACACATTTGTTTGAAGCATGGGGTTCGAAGGTTGAGCATAAAAGGTGATGCCTTGTTAGTGGTGAAGCAAGTGCTGGGTGTGTGGAAGAGCAAGAACACCTCATTGAAGGAAATGTGCTTCAAAATTAAAGGCATGTTAAAAAAGTTTGAAGCATGGAGCATCAGACACATTGAACGTGCTCTAAATGGAGAGGCACATGAAGCAGCTCAAAGCATGATTGGGGAGCTATTTGTGTTGAGGACCACTTTACCTCTTTATCATGGCCGGGAAAGTTTGGCTCAAGAAGAGGAGTTTTTGCTAACAGGAATCATTCCAAAGGAGATTCATAAGTCTAAGAAGTATGGCTTTGTGCGTAGAGCATACAGGTACAAATTGATTGGTGATTTCTTATACATGAAAGGGGCTAATCTCGTGTTGAGACGTGTACCTTGGCGGGAGGAGCTTTACAGAGTGTTGGAAGAGAATCATGAAGGCGCATGTGGTGGCCATTTTGCTCTAAAGATCACCTTGCATAAGATTTTGCAAGAGGGGTATGTATGGCCTAGTTTGCACAAGGATGTTCACCATTGGTGTAGGTCTTGCAATAGGTGTCAAGCATTTGGGAAGAGAGTGTTGAAGCCAGAGCTACGAAAAACCATTATGGCGTTTGATGTGTTTGAAAAGTGGGGGATTGATGCAATAGGCCCGTTACCTATCACAAGCACGGGCAAAAGCTATATTTTGATGGCAGTGGACTATCTTTCTAGATGGGCAGAGGCTATAGCAGTAAAATAGATCACTGCAAAGGATGTGGAAAAATTTGTGTATGATGAAATATGTTGCAAGTTTGGGGTGCCACTGGAGCTACTTTCAGATAAGGGGCCTGGCTTTAGAGCTAAACTGCTAGATTTTTTATGTGCAAAGATGAAAATTAGGAACCAACATACCACTCCTTATTACCCACAGTGTAATGGCTTAAATGAAAGATTCAATGGTGAGTTGGTACAGATTCTTTCGAAAGTGACAGAGCACCAAGGAAAGAATTGGGATTTGGAATTTCCTAGTGCATTATGGGCTTACCGTACTTCGGTGAAGACAGGTACAGGGTTTACTCCATTTCATTTGGTGTATGGAAAAGAAGCACTATTTCCTGTGGAAGTAGAGTTGCCTGTGGTCAAGATGTTAGAGAAGTTGCTTGGGCCGCCTAGTGATGCATTCGAAGAGAGGCTCTTACAGCTACAAGAGGTTCAGTTGGATAGGATGAGTGCATTGGAACATTATGGGCAGATGCAAGATAGGGCTTTGGCAAAGATAAATGAAAAGGTCAAAAGTAAGGGTATCAAGAAGCATGACTTGGTTTTGCGCTACAACAGTAAGCTGGAAAACACCTTCCAAAAGAAGTTTCAAATTAAGTGGGAAGGCCCTTTCAAGGTAGTGGAATGTTTTCCAAATGGCACATATCAGCTGGCTAACCTGGATGGTGTTCTACATAAGTCAAGGGTAAATGGATTGCGTCTTAAATTGTATCATGCTAGATTGATGATGGTGGAGCAAGATGAGCTGTCTGTGGAGCAAACAATGTTGGTGAAGGATGAGGAGCTTGTGATGCGGCGAGTCTCATATCTCTCTTTGTTGCTGCTGATCATGAATGATCTAGCAGGCTAGGGGATGGGCAAATTATGTCAGGAGTTTTTTTGAGCAAGGGATTGCGCATATGTACATACACATGCATGGTGCATCGAATAAAGGATTACCCAATTTCCATAGCCAGGTGGTTACGTGGGGCCCACGTGTGTACAGGTAGGACAGGGTGTACATAGTGCAGCGATTTTCACTATTATCAGTACTAGTGTGTTTTTTCTACAATAAGGAGGAGTTGGTAGCGCGTAAAAATTCTCGAGGAAGCTATCCGCGGGCCGATGACATGAGGTAAGCAGGTGCGTCAAATGGCATCTAGTGGCGTCAGGAGGGCGAACGAGGTCAATATTTGCACGCGGATGAGGACGGACACAACATGGGTGTTTTCTTGTGAGAGTTATGCAGAAAGGTCATCATTAGGACCACTTTTTGGGGCCACTTCACGTGGTGGCGAGATGCATTATTAGAAAAAAGCTGAGTGCCAGGTGTGCGAATGATGCAAAAAGGTGACAATTATGCACTACGAGGTCAGTTTTTGGCATGTTCGGGGTCCGTTTGAGGTCATCTAAAAGGCCAAGGGTGCCCAACTAATAAAGCTAAGTGTGGGAACTGAAAAAATAGAGAGAAGACCAGAAAAAACGTGGATAAGAGAGGAGGAACAGCCGCAGGTGTGTTTTTGCTCATTTTGGAGCTTGTTTTGGCCGTAAACTGCTCATCCGAGGTCGGATTTGAGCACTTTGACATTGCAGACTGGGGTTTTGGACCATTCCGGACGCGATGGCGCTATCCATTTTGCCAAATTTCTCACTCTTTTCTTGCTATTTTTCTGTGTAAGTTTCTCCTATGAGCGAAGTTTCTGCTCTAGTTTGTGATTGTATCTGGCTTATTTTACCCATATTGTGTGAGCTATTTGCCCCATTGGTGTTGGCCCAAGCTCAATTGTATCTAAACATCAGAAATTCTCCTCTTTTGAGCTAAGTTTTTTGGGTGTGTGTGTGTGTGTGTCTGTGTGGAGTGGGCAAGTGGATAGTCTCTCTCCTCTCACTCCAGAGGTGTGTTCCCTGTCTCGGCCAGGTGTGTTGTGTAAGCCGAGTGGTGCCCCATAGTGTGTGTGTGTATCTTCCCAAGAGTGTGTGTTGGGTCATTATAGAGGCGATGTGTGTGTTTTCATCCCGGTCACAGTGCCACCAATCACAAGCAGGACCATCCAGGACTCAGGTGGTCCATACAGACACTGAATCAGAGAGTGAGCCACCATGGCTGTGAGAAAAAATACCGCGCACACACCGGGTGGCCGTTGGGGGGAAGACATTGCCTGGAGGCCAGGGAGCTCTCCCCACACGACAAATCGGCAGCCAAGGGAAGAGGAAGAATCAGAAGAGGCTATAGAACCAGTCCCTAAGCATGTAAACAGGCGCAAGTCTAAGCTTTTCAAGAAGCCTAAACGCCGCCCGCCAGCAAATGTGCAAGTGCCCCCAAGACAACCGCAACAGCGTCGAAAAATAGCAAGGGCATTTGCAGAAATCCGCCACTACCAGAAGACGACGGAGCTTTTGATTCGACGCACCCCCTTTGCTCGCACTATGAAGGAGGTTCTTCAAAGCTATGGAAATCAGTATAGAATGCAAGCAATAGCTCTAGAGGCTATTCAAGAAGCTGCAGAGGCCCACATCATTTCAGTGTTGGAAGATACCAACCTATACGCCATACATGCAAAGCGAGTGACAATACAGCCAAAAGATATGCAGCTTGCACGTCGATTGCGACGAGACTTCGAGCATTAGCCGAAGTTACCCCTCTTTTTGTATTGCACACCCTTATCTTTGTAATGATTTGACTTTCCAATGACAATATGATCAACAGTTGTGTCTACTGTGTCTATTATCTTTGTAATGAAATGACTTTGTAATTTCAAGTTCTGTATGTAATTACAGTCAATTTCAGTAAATTTGTGCTTTTTAAGTACGCTTGAGGGTAGATAAACCTATAAGGTGCATCTAAATGAATGATACAAAACCAATTCATTGCAATAAATTTGTGCTTTGTAGGTATCCTAGGGGGTAGATTAGCCTACTAGGGGCAAAAAAAAGCCTGGCCACAAGGGTGCGCAAATGGCCCATCCAAAAATGATGGATGGGCCATTTGCGCGCCCTTGTGGCAGGCTTTTTTTTTTCCCTTGTAGGCTTATCTACCCCCTAGCATACCTACAAAGCACAAATTTACTAAAACCTATTGGTTTTGCATAATTATTTTGCATGGATCCTTGTGGACACCCTTTTTTGGCCATTTCAAGCTTTAAATTCCCTATAGGATATAAAAATAAATAACATATTGTGAAACCAAGTGTCTATGCAACAGTAATTTGGATTTTTCAAATGTCCAATGTAATTGGACTTTTTGGTGCAGGGGTGTACTAGGTATAGCTGAAGCAGGTGATAGTGTGCTGGAAACTTCATCTCATAATTGATTTCACCTTTTCTAGTGTCCTTGAGTGTGAACATATGCTGGAATTGCCATAAAAAGGGTGCATCTAAATGAGTGATGCAAAACCAATCCATTGCAATCAAATTGTGCTTTGTAGGTATCCTAGGGGGTAGATTAGCCTAATATGGGCAAAAAAAAGCCTGGCCACAAGGGCGCGCAAATGGCCCATCCAAAAATGATGGATGGGCCATTTGCGCGCCCTTGTGGCCAGGATTTTTTTTGCCCCTTGTAGGCTTATCTACCCCCTAGCATACCTACAAAGCACAAATTTACTAAAACCTATTGGTTTTGCATAATTATTTTGCATGGATCCTTGTGGACACCCTTTTTTGGCCATTTCAAGCTTTAAATTCCCTATAGGATATAAAAATAAATAACATATTGTGAAACCAAGTGTCTATGCAACAGTAATTTGGATTTTTCAAATGTCCAATGTAATTGGACTTTTTGGTGCAGGGGTGTACTAGGTATAGCTGAAGCAGGTGATAGTGTGCTGGAAACTTCATCTCATAATTGATTTCACCTTTTCTAGTGTCCTTGAGTGTGAACATATGCTGGAATTGCCATAAAAAGGGTGCATCTAAATGAGTGATGCAAAACCAATCCATTGCAATCAAATTGTGCTTTGTAGGTATCCTAGGGGGTAGATTAGCCTAATATGGGCAAAAAAAAGCCTGGCCACAAGGGCGCGCAAATGGCCCATCCAAAAATGATGGATGGGCCATTTGCGCGCCCTTGTGGCCAGGATTTTTTTTGCCCCTTGTAGGCTTATCTACCCCCTAGCATACCTACAAAGCACAAATTTACTAAAACCTATTGGTTTTGCATCATTATTTTACATGGATCCTTGTGGACACCCTTTTTTGGCCATTTCAAGCTTTGAATTCCCTATAGGATATAAAAATAAATAACATATTGTGAAACCAAGTGTCTATGCAACAGTAATTTGGATTTTTCAAATGTCCAATGTAATTGGACTTTTTGGTTCATGGGGTGTACTAGGTATAGCTGAAGCAGGTGATAGTGTGCTGGAAACTTCATCTCATAATTGATTTCACCTTTTCTAGTGTCCTTGAGTGTGAACATATGCTGGAATTGCCATAAAAAGGGTGCATCTAAATGAGTGATGCAAAACCAATCCATTGCAATCAATTTGTGTTTTGTAGGTATCCTAGGGGGTAGATTAGCCTAATAGGGGCAAAAAAAAGCCTGGCCACAAGGGCGCGCAAATGGCCCATCCAAAACTGATGGATGGGCCATTTGCGCGCCCTTGTGGCCAGGCTTTTTTTTTGCCCTTATAGGCTTATCTACCCCCAAGGGTACTTAAAAAGCACAAATTTACTGAAATTGACTACAATTACATACAGAACTTGAAATTACAAAGTCACCAATCAAAAAAAAATTAATATCACGAATTGAAACAATTTTGAAGATTGACAAATCACATTCAAAAGAATTTGCAATATAGAGAGACAATTTCAAATATTTTTTATTCCTTCCAAAACGGTGATTTTACATCATGTATCTGAGGAGTTCATAATTTTTTTGATCATTTCTTGGCACCTATTTTGCACGTAAGGCAACTCCCCAGTCAAGAGGGACTGCGCTATGGCCTTTGGGTCAGTTGAGTCAATGGAAGCATGTATCCCTATCTGGGCAAGCACTTTACCACGAAATACAGTGCCAAACGCTGTGCTATCAAGGGATCTACGCACTAGGAACACTTGATGCGTAGTTTGAGCAATGGTGCTCAAACACAAAAACTTGCTCAAAGCTTTTAACGACTAAGTAATAAAATGGGCTTGGGGGGTAAATTCATTATGGATAATGGCCACATCGCCAGGGGGGAGTTGTCCTAGGTAATGCGCAAGGGAAGCTTGAGGTCCAAAGCCCATCCGCTTCCCACCCGTCCTTGCAGCAAAATCATCAACCTCCACAACATCCTGTCATAAACAGATGAAGGTTGAGAAAAAAGACAATGAAGGATAAAATAATAACATGAAAATTAGGATACATTTTACCTCCTGCTCCTTGTCGTCCTCCTCCCTGTTGCCCTTTGCATCCAAGTCAATGCTCCCATGCACCACAGATACGAGCTTTGGATCATCAGATGGGAGGTTTCATAATGGCATAGGCATCCTAGCAGCCTCAACCTTGGCTTGCGTGGCTTGGAAATCTTCATCGACCACGTGCAACTGCTCTGCTGCCAGGACCTCCGCACATACAACTGCAATAGTGTCAGCAACAGAGTCCCCATCTGGCAAGATCTTGCTTTCTAGGGAATCTGGCGTATTGTCTAAGGGACATTTGCTACTGTTGCATAGCACGCTCAAGCATTCATCCATGCGCAGGCCAAATGCTTTCTCCAAATCATGCACAAACACATACTCCTCCCCATCCACTAACACTGAGGAGAAGCGGCTTATTTCTATCTCTAGGATAGCCACATCCGTCAGTGGTAGTGGCACTCGAGTGTCACTAGGGCCAGCCGCAACTATGGATTTCTCAACCACTTCCTCAAGACCCCTAGGGTACTCGAGCCGGTGTGCTTTTCCTTCCGCTGCAGGGTTCATGGGTATAACCTGCTGCTCCTTGGTGTCCTTGATAAAGGACCCAACTTGAAGGTGTGGTAAGCGGAGCTCCTCCAGATCAGGTTCCTCGCTCACCAAGAAGATAAATGTTGCGAGCCGAGAAAGGTACTCCACCCCCAACTTGCGCTTCTTGAGCGCTGACACCCCAAGGGCTTGCTCGTCCAAGTAATGGCCTGCATCGGTTGCAATTTCGTGGAATTGTTGCAACCGCTTGGAGAATGGGCGATCACCTTTGTGTATAAAGCGCAAAAGATCGCAAGGCACCCAGATCCCTGCATGTGGGGGTATAGATACAGAATACTTTATGATGTGCTCCTCCATGAACGCAAAAATCTCCTCAAATGCATCCATGTGAAGGGCAACTGTGGCGTCAAGGTCAGGGAGACGAGTAAAAAAGGTGTGGAGGTCCAACTTCCCTTTGCATTTGGTGTCCTCGAGGAAGAGGATGAAGCGTGACAAAGGGGTGGATGTGGGTGCAGATGCAGAGGCTGTGGCAGCATCCATGTCTAGCCTGGGGTGTAGATAGAGAGCGGAGGAGCTCAAGAGTTGCAAAAGTGAAAATAGTGAATGAGTTAGGTGGCCCGACTTTTATAATGGACCCTTTTTTTAAGACATTAAAAAAAAAAGGCACTTTCACCAAAAAATGATTTCTCATCCCAATGCAAAAAATTATATTCAAAGGCATGATTTGCCGAAGCAAATCATGTTAATTACAGCGGGGATCAATATGAAAATTGCAAGAGTTACAAAGTTATAAGATCGATAGAATAGTTCCATCTATCCCCCAATCCTCCTCGACCTTCAATTTGTCTTCCATTCTCTTCCCAATCTGCGGACATTCATTACAATAAGCATCCAATGATCGACAAACCATGATGTATTGAAAATGTGGTGGAAGTATTCTCACCTTGTGACCTTGTAAACAAAATTGTGCTTGTTGAAGGGCCTCAAAACCCATAATAACCAAATGTTCTCGAACATTACTGAGAGTCCAATGCTTGTTCACTTAACCTGCCTCCAAAGCCTCGTTGGTCATCTTCACTGCAATGTCAAAGCTTTCAATAGCGCCGTCTACACTCTGTAAGGGATTCCACACTCCAAGCTCGCACATCCAACGATCATAGTGAAATCGTATGTACAAGGAGGTGCAGGATTTCAAATAACGCATTCCAATACCTGAAGCTCCAACCTTACAACGGTACCGGTCCCCGTTGTGCATGCCCTCCACAAAACCCCACTCCTCTTCTAAAAGCCTTCCTAATTCCTCGTAATGCGTATCTTTACATACAAGCATTGTGGTAGTCTCCACAAATCCAAACTCTTTAAAAATGTGCACAAAACAATGAATAGGCAAACACCAACTCAAGCCCACAGACCTAGAAGCTTTAGAGTATTTCAAAGAGTTTTCGACATCCATTATCATCTTTTGCTTGAAAGATGCTACCGACCACAAATCTGGGACCGGCCACTCCATACTTAATAAGGAAGTTACTTTGATGGGTTCAAGCGTTCCAAACGCTTGTGTAGAAGTAGGGACAATATAGGAGTGAGAATAGAAGAAAATCCTTCTTTGAACGAGTTTGGTTGGGCAAAGATGTGGGAACATTATTGCTCCAATATCCGCATGTATAGCATTGAATGTGTCGGAGAGACTATGTAGTGGCTGCTCCTCCACCAACGTGGATGAAAATATGACTATAAATGCATGACAAATGTTAAGTATGAATCCATAATAACATTACACTGTGATTTCACACCTAGCTTTGTATTCTCAAAACATGTACTTACAATGTGTTGGAAATCGAGGTGGTTGTTGCAAGTGCATGGTTGACATTGAGAAAACATGTTGCACAATGGCTACGGTCCCCTTGTCTTTGCGGTTCTTGAAGCCAAGGAGCTTTCCTTTCCAATGAAGATCCAAGTTTGCACAATCCCGCACACGATGAGGGCCAATAGCAGATGGTTGCATGTATACCCAAGCACCTTTGGTGAACTCTTGTGGCACCCACTCATCATCTACACCTCTAGTGTTGTGGCATGCAACTGCTATGACCTCATCCTTTGGCCGCCTTTGCGAAGTAGAGTTGGCCATGGTTGAGCAAAGAAAACTAGGAGGAGGAGAAGGACCTTGCTTGTTGCTGCAATGTAGGTGGGATAAAGTGATATGAGAAGGTGGTTAACCCTTGTGGCAATGGGAGGAGAAGGTGGATAACCCTTGCTTAGTGTGGCAATGGAAGGTGGTAGGGGAGGAGAGAGGAGCTTCCTTGCTGCAGTAATGGAGATGGTATAGAGAGAGAGTGTTGGAGTAGAGGATGAGTGCGATGGTTGCAACCAAGGAGAGGTTGGAAAAGGGGTTCTAGAGAGAGAAAATCACTTTTTGCCTAAGAACTACTTTTGGGGTAGCTCTGGATAGCAAAAACATATTTTTCAAAAGTTTTTTTTAAAAATTGAATTTTAGGGTTTTTGGATGCACGTTTTGACTTTTTGAGATCAAAAAATGCTTTTTTGACCATAAAATAGTTTCAGAGGGGTTTTCAAAAGATAAAATTTGAGTTTTGAAAATTTTGAAAAATTTCAAATTTTTGGGATTTTTTCAAAACCGGATCAAAAAGGAGGGAAGTTAGAGATTCCATATGGCCCACTCACCCCCCCCCCCCCCCCCCCCCCCCCCACCTTCTCACTAGGTAAGAACCCATTTAAGAAGTGTAAGACTACTTTGTCCCCCTACATTTTTCAGGGCATAGAGTGTGTCCACCACCCTCTTCTTATTGGCTGGCCTCTAATTAACCTTAATCCCAAAGGGCCCTTAGAGGGTTCATATTTTTCCTAATGTTCATCTTCATTACACTAGCTAGTCTTGAAGAAACACAAAGAATTGTATTGTACAATGTCTCTCTTGACGGGAGAAACCATAATACAAAGCCTTTTGGAGGGGGGACCGGCTCCATGCAAATCCGGTCCTCAACTGTTGTCAATAGCTTAATTTCTCTCTCTTTTGAAAGTATTGTTATTTCTATCTAACTAGGTGTTATGCTTTTTGTTGCTCTCTCCACCCAAGCACTCTTGTAATTCTCATTAGGAATCTATTCTAATGAAATGCCCACTATGTTCATGCTAATTTCCGCTACACACAAGTTTTTAGGCCATTAAATGTTACATTGGTATCAGAGCACTGGGTTTCTCTTTTCTTGCTCAAGAAGGGAGGTCCTCAAGCTAGCTATAAATGGTTGGTATTATTAATTGCCTGTGAGTAAGTAGAATAGGGATTTTTCAGCCTTGCAGTGCTCCTGCCTTCGTGCAGTTAACGGGGCATCACCGTCGAGCGCTATGGTCTTAATAGTGGACTCCTACGGGGCTTGCCTACGGCTTAACCACTATTGAGCTATTAGAAGCTTGACAGGAGCCGGTGTTATTTTGGTGTTGAAAGACCCTCTCTTCTATTCCTTGCAATTAATGGTATTCGAGCCACGGGTACAGTAGCTTGAGTGCTTTTTCTAAAGGGGTAAAGAGGAGTAGCAACTAGGGCTTGAAGTGCCAAAGTACACCTAAAAGTTGTTAGAATGGCTGACAATAGTAAAGAGAGTGAAATTAATGTTGAAAACTTTGATTTTGCTAATGAGCAAGCTACTAATGATGCTCCGATGCTTGTTAACTATCTTGTTTCTAGGCTTCAACAAGCCATGGGCAATCCATCTCTCCAAAGTGAAGTGCAACGGCAGCTCCGTGCTCACGGGATTCTCCAAGCTCATCACCATGACGAGAGAACACCTAGGAACAGGGATTTTAATTACGCGATGACGCATTTTGTTAAATGTTAATTATTGTTGTTATTATCACTATTTTTTTCATGTTAATAACATATCTAATGTCATGACCTACGAAAACCGGTAGAAAACGTAGAACCGGCGGGGCAACCAACAAACCCCGGCAAGCCTGGCGGGCTTATTATGAAACCCGGCGGGCCCAACGGGCAAAGCAAGAATCCCGCCGGCCCCGTCATGTACCCCCTCCATATTTGGCGGCTCTATATAACCCTGTAGTAGACATCACATCACATCACATCACCGCTTCCTCTAAATTTGGTCATCCTAGAAGAAAAACTAAAGGTAAAAAAATAAATAGTCTTTAAAAAAAATTAAAACTTAATGAAACTCTGATCATGGATCATTAGTTCTTTTTTGGACTGAACTGATTCTTGAAAGGAGGTAGAAAGGTGAATCTTTGGGTCGGTATCTCTACATTTGGGATGGACTAATCTCATGTTTGGTTCACCATTATATTTGCTAAATTGATTTCTATATTGATTAGAACTTCTATCATGGGTCATTAGTTCTTTTTTGGACTGAACTGATTCTTGAAAAGAGATAGAAAGGTGAATCTTTGGGTCGATATCTCTACTTTTGGGATGGACTGATCACATGTTTGATTCACCATTGCATTTGCTTGCTATTTCGATTAGAGCTCCAATCATGGGTCATTAGTTCTTTTTTGGACTGGAGTGATTCATGAAAGGAGGGAGGAAGGTGAATCTTTGGGTCGATATCTCTACTTTTGGGATGGACTGATCACATGTTTGATTCACCGCTGTATTTGCTTGCTATTTCGATCAGAGCTCCAATCATGGGTCATTAGTTCTTTTTTGGACTGGATTGATTCATGAAAGGAGGTAGGAAGGTGAATCTTTGGGTCGATCTCTCTACTTTTGGGATGGACTGATCACATGTTTGATTCACCGTTGTATTTGCTTGCTATTTCGATTAGAGCTCCAATCATGGGTCATTAGTTCTTTTTTGGACTGGACTGATTCATGAAAGGGGTAGGAAGGTGAATCTTTGGGTCAATATCTCTACTTTTGGGATGGACTGATCACATATTTGATTCACCGTTGTATTTGCTTGCTCATGCTTGAGTAGATTGAGGTTTATTCCCTTCAGGCTTCACTACTACGCTTGTGTGTGATATTGATTATAACACTAATGTTTGGTTTGAATAATACTTGAAAGAAGAGATAGCATACTGAGCTATGTTTATTGGTATTACAGGCATCCAATAAGTATGTCTTCCACCGGGAATGTGAGCGGTGATGTTGGTGTCTCAAGCCTGGCTTCCTTGAGGAGACCTCCTACCTCGATGCCAGGTCTTGCTTCGCAGGGCACCACTTCGCAGGGCAAGCGAAAGGCAGGTGGAAAAAGTCCAGGACCCGAGTGGAATTTTGCCACAAATTTAAATAAGTATCAAGATTGGAATGTAACTTTTGTGGCGAAGAGAAATCTGGAGGAGCACCAAGAATAAGGGATCATTTGCTAGGTAGCAATACCAGAATCCAAGGAGGAAAGTGCAAGGGCTTAGGTGCAGAAGAAGCAACTATGCGCTTAAAAGCTTTAATTGGTAAGCTAATTTCCACGAGAAAAAGATCAAAACTGTCTACTTTCGACCATCACACCCCGGTATCGATAAGATCAAACCAGTATGAGGGATCATTGGGTGTAACGCCCACCAATGGAAGCACTCAAAGCAAGGAACCAACTTCTCATATCGATGGAACTACACCTCCAAACCATGGATCTTCTGACTTTCAGGTAGGATCGTCAAAAAGTAGACAAGTTATCTTACAGACGAGCTTCAAAACACTTGCCTTAGAATAAGCACAACTTGCACTAGCTAAAGCCGTCTATTTCACTGGAGGATCATTGGCCATTGTCACCCGTGATGCATGGAAGTCAGCTTGGAAACGCATTGGGGAGTATGGTGCTGGATTTACCCCTCCAACATATCACCATATGAGAAACCAACTGTTGGATAAGTGTTACACAAGCACACAACAGGATATTCAAAGGGTAATATTAAATGCAACAGAACAATCTGGATACACCATAGTTAGTGATGGTTGGTCCAACATTCAAAGGCGGACATTGATCAACATCATGCTTGTATGTCCTCGTGGTGAATGTTTTATCAAAGCTGTGGATAGCTCTGGTCAAATAAAGTCTGGCAGTTTTATAGCTGACATCATTGGCGACACAGTTGAGGAACTTGGAAAAGAAAATGTTGTCGAAGTAATCATGGACAATGCCAAAAATTGCAGGGCTGCAGGTAGGATACTTGAAAGTCGCTTCTCTCACCTATATAGTGCTGGTTGGAGTACACACAGCTTGAACTTGGTATTGCAAGATTGGTACAAGAGGGAGGACACAGAGTGGTTCAAATGGATAGTAGACAATGCTCGCTTAATAGTCAAGTTTGTTTTGAAGCGTCAGAGGGTTCTTGATATGTACCATCAGAGGATGTCTACTATGTTAAAATTGCCGTGCGAAACTAGATTTTTCACCAACTACTATACGGTAGAATCACTAATAAAAAATAAGAATGCTGTGATGGAGACATTTGTTTGTGCCACTTTTTCAGAATGGGAGGCTGATCAAAGGGAGAAGATAAAAATCAAAATAGGGGTGATCAGAGATCTACTAGCTGATCGCCACTTCTGGGATGATGTGGTGGATGTGCACAATGTCATGATGCCAATTATGCTCGCATTACGCCAACTGGATTCTGCCTTGCCTAACATAGGTAAGGTGTGGATGGCTTGGTGGACTGTTCAAGAAAGCCTTGCAAATCCAGAGGAGCCCCAGGAGCCAATTGTGAAGCCTTGGAAGACACCATTCACTCAAAAGAGGAGAGAAATTTTGAGAAAGTATGTGCATGGTCGATGGGTTGGAGCACATAGTCCACTACACAGCGTAGCTTTCTTATTGGATCCAGAGTATTGGGCAATGGAAATAGACAAACTTGATGAGGAGGTGCTGGAAGACTTTTATGATGTGATAGGAAGATTTTATGATGATCCTGATGAGCATGCATCAGCTGTTACTGATCTTACGAAGTTTAAACTCAAAGAGGGTAAGTTTGGTATAGAATTTGTGCAGAAACTTGCCACAGAGCAACCAGCGTGGAAGTGGTGGATGATGAATGGTGGTAGTGCACCCACCCTTAAACGCCTAGCTATTAGAATCCTAGCCCAATTTGCATCCAATTCAAGTTCTGAGAGAAACTGGAGTACATATAAATATGTACATTCCACCATCAGAAACCGCCTTCTAAATTCAAGAGCTGAAAAATTGGTGTATATGTACTGCAACCATCGACTATTGGCAAGAGTGCAAGCTGAGAACTACAAAGAGGAGATGCCGCCCTGGACTTATGATGTAACCAATGATGAGGTGGACGAAGACAGTGAGCTGCAAGGGGAATCTCATGAAGTAGAAACTACATGTACTTTAGAAGAGATTGAAGAGAATTTGGAAATTGAACCAACTTTGACCCGTCGATGGTTTAATTAATAGATTATCGGATCCATTGAGTGACTTCTGTTTAAGTTCAAAAATTGTTTATCTTATAAGCTTTTTTTTATATTTAGTTTAAGGTTTAGACATTTGCTTAATAATAAACGAAGCCCTTAAAAACCTTTACAATGCCACAAATCACTATTAAAGCTTCATAATATACAAAGCCCTAACAAATCTTTGCATTATCACATATCATAATTGAAGTTGAAGTGAAGACAATTCACAATTCACTAATAAATTCTCGCAAGACAACGAGTAAATGTTTTCAAATGTTACAAAAACTATCTAAGTGATAAAGAAATATTTGTGAGAATATCTTCATTCTCCTATTCACGCTGACCTTTAAGCTTATTATAGTCTTCAGAAATTTTGAACATTGCATATAGCTTTTTGGATATCTCAAACTCACATATAGCACAATGAAAGTTATTCATCATGCTTTGCATCAAGCATGATATATGATACATATGTCCGCATGGCAAGCTGAAGTGACCACACCACTCATGAAAGAATGATCTACATATGGGGCAAGGACCACCATGCTCACCAGAAGCTGGAGGGGCCTCAATAGATGTTGGGTGCTCAATCAATGTGGCAACATTTTGTTTTTTTATAGTCGCCTCTAACTCTTTTACGTGGCAAGATAGCACCTTCACCTCCCTTTGCAAGTCTCTATTTAGGGTTTCTTCTGCATGAGAGCTTTGTGTAGCTTGTGATGCTTGCCTGCGTTGAGTTTGAAGCTCCTCCTTAACTTGGTGCACTTCCATTGATGCACCTTCTAGTGCCAATGACATCTCTTGCCGTGTGACGGTGATTGCAGTACTGTGAATGTCCTCAACCGTCATGTGAGGTGTCCTTGAGCTAAAGTCCACTACTTCACCCAAGACATAATGCATGTATAACATCTTGGCAAACCACAATGGACAATCCATATGATGCATAGGATGACCCATAACATCGAGATATATGTTCTCTCCATTGTCTCGTATGTCTGCATTAATGCATTGTGATAGCTTGAGTCGGCTTTTCTTGATGTTGTCATCTGCAACGCCTGGCCATATGGATTTGACCATTTCTCGGTCAATCCTAGTGTTCATCTCTTTCCATTGTGTACCCACTGGGTTGGCCCACTGGGAGCAACGAGCTTCAATTCGAGCGGTGTCGTTCACTCCACTGCAACGCCTGGCCATATGGATTTGACCATTTTTTGGTCAATCCTAGTGTTCACCTCTTTCCATTGTGTACCCGCTGGGTTGGCCCACTGGGAGCAACGAGCTACAATTCGAGCGGTGCCGTTCACTCCACCGCCTTGACACATGGATCTGAGACGCTCAAAAGTGCACTTAGCCCTTTGATTATCATTATCCATATCTTGATTTAACACTATACTTCAGTTACGGCATACAAACTTAATGATAATCAATTGCTATAAGAGTAACCACCATTTTACGACAATCAATTGATATTAGAAGAACCACCATCTTATGACAATCAATTGATATAAGAGTAACCAGCATTTTTTAAATCAATGAATGACAATGAGTGACTCCACATGGCTTATTCCTTGAAACTTAAGAGAAAAAACAAAACTCATAGAAAATTTGGTGTCTATTGAGATATAACAAAGTGTTTTTATTACTCATACATCATCCATGGCGCATAGTACCCAATTTTTAAAAGTGCTTTTATAAGTCAAAAGTCTCAGAAAACCCTGCTTCATAAAGTACATCATATATCCATCAAAAAAAGGCTACACTCATTTCAGAGGGAGGGCGTAAGCATCGTTCTGGCTGGGCTTCAAATATTTCTAATTCTTCGTCCAAAAGTGCCAAGGTCTTTCTGTCTGTGGATTTCTTCCTCACCCAACCTTCCACAACAATCCTAGATATGGCTTGTACCTCCACTGAAACCTTATGTTTGAACCAATCTGTGTTGTAGTAGTCAGAGAACTCTTCACAAAACTTACAAAATTTCCATATCACCCATCCTATGGCATACACATATGTGGCCTTGGTCCATGGGCATAAATTCTTGACATCTAGTAACTCAAGAGCTCGCCAAGGATGAAGCTTTTGCCAGTTTTCATCGGTATTGTTGGTCTTTTGTGTCTCTAAGCCAACACGCAGAGCCAATCCCCAATCAATTATTCCAATACGGGGAGTGATATCCTTGGTAAAGTCCAACATGATGCTCCATGGATGGATCATTGCGTATCACTCCCTTGTCATGTGCGAATCGCAATGCCTTCACCAAGGCA
This sequence comes from Adiantum capillus-veneris, assembly GCF_014529385.1. Lineage (NCBI taxonomy): Eukaryota > Viridiplantae > Streptophyta > Polypodiopsida > Polypodiales > Pteridaceae > Adiantum > Adiantum capillus-veneris. The sequence continues at coordinate 37,581,012 of NC_140932.1, forward strand.
TGGATCAACAAGGGAGCATGATTGCACAGGCTCTTGATTCGTGTTTTCTTGTCTTCAGAGGTCTGCTCCCATTCAAAGTCTTTAGGGATCTTTCCTTTCCCCTCTTGATGCGCTACAAGCGTCGTGAAAGAGCCATGTGGAAGGGGCACTGTCTCCATAAGATCACCTAAAGTTCCCCCATTGAAGTAGGGGAATATCAGAAACCATGGCAACGTTACAGAGTGGGCAATACTCCTCACAATCCCTCTATGGTTGAGATCTACCCCACTTTCTGATGCAAAGCTTTTCCACTGATGCTTGGCCTGTCCTTTGAACTCCTTGGCACAATAAGTATTCGTTGCAGGAAGGAAACTGATCCCTTTGATTTGAACTTGCCACCCTGTGCCATAAGCCCCTGACCCAAGTTTCTTGATCTTCTTAATGGACTTATTTGGAATGCCCAAAGTCTACTACATTCAGAATTGTATATACTGTTCTCCAGGTGACTGACAGAAGCAGTAGAACCCGATGTTCCCTCAATGGCAGCCTCCTCAATAAACGGTTCTCCAACTTGGCTGCTCCCCATAACTTTGGTGATAGCCATTTGCATTTTCTTGCTTAGGCCAAACTGTGTGTCTATGTGAGATGCTCGCCTTGACCTCTCCTTTTCAGCTCTCCATCTCACATTCCAATTCTCTAGCTTACCCTTGTCTACTTCTTGAGGGCATTCCTCTTTCAAATCAGAGGCCACCTTGGGCAAATTGCCCACCCAACTGCTTAGTAATGAGATTATTGATTCGGTTGTTTTGTCTGGATATAACAACAACATTTTGCGGGCAATCTCACTGTATAATGATTGCAATCTAGACTCATCTGCAACAATCTGCGCTATATCGTTGGGATCTAGTGCACTGACGATTGTAATCAACAATTGTCTAATTTTCTTTTTGAACTCTATCATTGAAGTAGCAGAAGGATCCATTTTTCCTGCAATGGTATTATTGCAAACAACACATTGTGAAATATAACTATGTGCCACTGCATTTGGATCTTTTCTACATTAAAGAAAAAGTGTAGTACAGACCATAGATATCGTACGCTTTTGCAGTGACACACCTAATCGCAATTGCAACCATGTGCCAATGCCTCACCGTACAACAACTTACAAACAGATGCTCCTGTCATTCTAGCAGCAACACACCTAGTCGCAATTGCAACCATGTGCCGAAGCATGAATGACTGGGAGCAACATAAAACATAGTCACCCTACGCTTTTGCAATGACACACCTAGCTGCAATTTCAACCATGTGCCAGTGCATCCACGCACGGTGACTTCTTTCAAACAGATGCTCCTGTGATTCTAGCAGCAACACACCTAGTCGCAATTGCAACCATGGGCCGAAGCATGAATGACTGGGAGCAACATAAAACATACTTACCCTACTCTTTTGCAATGACACACCTAGCCACAATTGCAACCATGTGCCAGTGCATCCACGCACGGTGACTTCTTTCAAACAGATGCTCCTGTCATTCTAGCAGCAACACACCTAGTTGCAATTGCAACCATGTGCCGAAGCATGAATGAATGGGAGCAACATAAAACATAGTCATCCTACGCTTTTGCAATGATACACCTAGTCGCAATTGCAACCATGTGCCAGTGCATCCACGCACAATGTCGTCTTTCAAGATTCAAGCATATGAAACATTATGAAATTATTTGAGCACACATTCATGCATTAGATGCTACCGTCAATCTAGCAGCAACACACCTAGTCGCAATTGCAACCATGTGCCGAAGCATGAATGACGGGAAGCAACATAAAACATAGTCATCTTGCGTTTTTGCAACGACACACCTAGCCGCAATTGCAACCATGTGTCAGTGCATCCACGCACGATGACTTCTTTCAAACATATGCTCCTGTCATTCTAGCAGCAACACACCTAGTCTCATTTGCAACCATGTGCCGAAGCATGAATGATTGGGAGCAACATAAAACATAGTCACCCTACGCTTTTGCAATGACACACCTAGCCGCAATTGCAACCATGTGTCAGTGCATCCATGCACGGTGACTTCTTTCAAACAGATACCCCAGTCATTCTAGCAGCAACACACCTAGTCGCAATTGCAACCATGTGCCGAAGCATAAATGACTGGGAGCAATATAAAACATAATCATCGTACGCTTTTGCAATGACACACCTGCCACAATTGCAACCATATGCCAGTGCATCCACGTACGATGATTTGATAAAAAGAAATTTTATACCTTTAAGTTTTAACGCAAAAAACTCAAAAAAACATCAATAAAATAAGGAAGGGATTAAAAAATTACTGCTACACTGCTTTGAGAATGTGGAAAGCTGCCAGAAAGTTTGGTGAAGAAGACTTTTTAATGTAGCTCTCTTGTGAAAAAGACAAGCACCGGCGTCGCCTTTATATAGCCACGGTGGGCCGGGCGGGAAAATTGCTTTACCTGACGGGCCAACTACTTAGCCCGGCGGGCCTCGAGCCGGTCTCCAAGTCTCCTTGCAGGTCAAAAAAGATGAATGTCAATTAACATAATATTTGTTATTTTGCATTTCTATTGTTATTAACCTGAAATTATAGTGTGATCACGTCATTTTGAAATCCCTGCCTAAGAAGCCTCCTTGTGAGACTCCCAAAAGAGGTCTCTCTCCGATTCGGGAAGAAGAAGAGAATCCATATGAAGGGCTCAAGAATTTACTTCTTGATGATGTATCTCCTTCCCAAAGGAGAACTCAAGAGCCTCCACCGAAGGAACGAGAAAGAAGTGAGTCTCCCGCCACCTCGACGGAGATGGATCCACGAAGACGGCGGGCTAAACGCTCTCCATCACCACCAAAGCGGAGAAGACCATCACACTCTTCTCCACACCATAATTCAAAGAGGGATTATAAAAAACAAGACAAGAAAAAGGCGATAAAGAGTACACCCTCTTCTCCATCTTCTTCATCCTCTTCCGCTTATGAAAGTGATGGTGAAGACGACGAAGATCAAGACAAGAAAACGGCGAGAAAGAGGTCACCCTCTTCTCCACCTTCTTCAAATTCTTCACCTTCTGAAGAAAGTGATGGTGCAACCTTTGAACCATCAAAAAGAAGAGGCCATAAGAAATCCTATGCCGCATGGAAGAGGTCATCCAAGCTGAAGAAGTTCAAAGAGGGAGGGAAGAGCATCTCTTTCCTTACCTATGATGGCACCTTTGGTGCTACAGACAAAGTCTTGGCCTTTATCCACCAATTTGATGCGGCATTTGGAGATGAGGGCTTCACGGAGTCCTCTAAGCTACACCATGTAGTTATGCACTTTCAAAAGTCCGCCAGACAATGGTGGTCTAGCCTACGAGCCAACGGTGAAGCTCCGCGGACATGGAAAGCTTTAAGAGCTTCCATTATGAAGCAGTTTTCGGCCACCGATGCCAAAGACAAAGTACTCACCGAATGGCGAAGCTTAAAGCTCTCTCCCTATGAATCCATCCACAAATATGTAGACAAGTTTTGGGACCTACAACTCAAAGCCACTGTCTTCAAAAAGTTGGATTTTGGAGAGCAAAAGCAACAATTTTGTGCGGGCTTAACCGAAGAAATGGCGGAGTATGTCAACTCCCAAAGGCCACGTACCATATCGGCAATAATACACCATACTATGGTGGCCTCTCAAATCAATTTCCAAACGGGGGCTAAAAGAAATAATAAGCCCATGGAAAACAAGGGTTCCAATGCGCCTAAGGGGAAGGACAATGTCCAAAAGTCTCCTAAGGGCAACTCCAACAAAGCTAAAGAGAAGGGAGTTTACAAAGGTAAGAACAAACTCTCTCCTGAAGAGCTTGAGCGTTATCGTAAGGATAACCGGTGTTTCAAGTGCGGCGAACAAGGGCATGCGTACCGCGCTTGTCCCCAAAAGAACAACCGCCAAGATCCTCCTAGAGCTTCCTTCGTTGAAATCCAAGAGGAGGAGACTCACCAAACTCACCACAAAGGATCTCCTCTATGCCATGCTTGGGGAAAGGTAAGAGAACATGATGCTTTTATTCTCTTTGACCATGGTTCTACTCACAATTTTATATCTATAGAGTTGGCCACCAAGCTAGGCATACAAGCCTACGAGATGGGAGATGTCCTACCCGCAGACAGTGCTTTCAAGGGGCAAGAAGCTTCAGTCACTCCCTTAATCGAGAAATTGAGGCTTCATGTCCAAAGCTATGTGGACAAAGAGGACTTATTTATCTCTCCTCTCAAGCATGAGGATGTAATCCTAGGGGCACCATGGTTTGATCGTCTAGCTGCCAATGTTAAATTCCCTAAAAGGAGAATCTCCTTTAAGTTTAGGGAAAAAGACATTTATATAGATGCTAAGGAAATGGGTAACACTATCCCCATTGTACATACACCAGCTTTCAACAAGTCAATAAAGAGCTCTATTTCTGTGTACATGATTTTTGTTAAAGATTCTCAAAATGAACCTAATGCTTTAGCAAAAGAAAATAAAAGCAACCAAAAGGAATTAGAGTTATCCAATTTTCTCAAGGGGTTTCAAGATGTTTTTATTGACGACATCCCTTGTGATCTACCTCCTAAACGAGGTAATGATGACCATGCAATTGAACTTCTTCCAGGAAGTTCACCGCCTAACAAACCTCCTTATAGAGTTTCTCAAGCTCAACAAGAGGAGATTATGCGTCAAGTGCATGAGTTAGTTGAGAAGGGCATGGTTAGGCCTAGCTCATCTCCATTTTGCTCACCTGTGCTATTAGTGCAAAAGAAAGACGGCACATATCGTATGTGTGTCGACTATAGAGCACTAAATAGGATCACTATCAAGAGTAGGTTTCCCGTTCCACGAGTAGAAGACCTATTTGATAAGCTACAAGGATCAATCTACTTCAGTAGGATTGACCTAAAAAGTGGCTATCATCAAATAAGGATAGTTGATCAAGACATTGTAAAGACCGCATTTCGCACCACATTTGGTCTTTATGAATACATTGTCATGCCTTTTGGCTTGACCAATGCACCAGCCACATTCAACCGCTTGATGGAGAAGCTGTTGAGGCCTCATCGAACCTTCACTGGAGTGTTCTTTGATGATATTATCATCTACTCTAATTCATTAGACGAACACAAGCAACACCTCCAGGTAATATTTCAAGTTTTAAGAGAGAATAAACTTTATGTTAATCGAAAGAAAAGTGAATTTTTCTTGCAAGAGATTCAGTATTTAGGTCACATTATCTCTCAAGATGGCATCCAAATGGATCCATCAAAGTTAGAGTTAATAAAAGGATAGCCTAAACCAAGGAATCTTCATGAACTAAGAAGCTTTATAGGTATGTGTGCATACTATAGATGCTTCATAGAAAAGTTCTCACAAATTGCGGGACCATTACATGACCTAACAAAGAAAAGCGTTAGGTATACATGGTCTGCTAAGGAGAACAATGCTTTCAAAAAGCTTAAAGAAAATCTTATCTCTCAACCTGTGCTTACACTACCAGATCTCTCAAAACCATTTGAGGTCCAATGTGATGCTTGTGGTGATTGCCTTGGAGCTGTTTTGCTCCAAGAAGGGCACGCCATAGGCTATGAGAGTCAAAGGCTCGACCCTGTTGAGCAAGCTCTAGGCATATATGAAAGGAACTCCTTGCAGTTCTACATGCCTTAGACTCATGGAAGCACTATTTATTGGGGACTCCTTTCATTCTGCGAACGGATCACCAAAGTCTTAAGTACTTCATGATGCAGACCAAGCTCTCCGACAAACAAATGAGGTGGGCAAATTTCCTTTCGCAATTTCATTTTCATATTGCTCACATTGCTGGCAAGCATAATCAAGTAGCTGATTCACTCTCAAGACGGCCGAGAGTGAATGCGGTTTCTAACAATTCTCGATCTACTAAAAGCCTATGTAACGGAAGTAGATCAAAGATCCCAATGGGATAAGTACTTACCCTTAGTGGAGTATGCTTACAATAACATTGTACATACTTCCACGGGAAAAGCACCTTCCGAGGTAATTGAGGGAAGATCAAAAAGTCCCTTGCTATTTAAGGTACATGGGAAGATCTTCACTGCAGATGAGTATAGCCGAGACCTACAAGAATCTTTTCAAAAGATTAAGGATGCTATCTCTATCTCACAGCAGAGGAAAAAGGTTGTTGCTGACAAACACAGAAGATCCCAAGCCTTTAAAGAAAATGATTGGGTCTTATTAAAGTTTCCCAAGGCTCGATTAAGGCACACGATGGGCAAGAATCCTACAGGACACCAAAAGTACTATGCTAAACTAGCAAAAAGGTACTATGGTCCCTTCCAGATTTTTAGGCCAATCAATGAGATGGCCTATCAACTCAAGTTGCCCAATCATTGGCTCATACACAATGCTTTCCATGTGAGCCTATTAAAGCCTTACAAAGGAGAGCCACCTCAAGAACCAACTATTGAAGACCCACCGGAGATCGAGGACCAAGAGGAGGTGCTGCAGCCCGAGTCCATTCTCCGACATGAAGACAAGGTATTAAGAGGCGGTAAGACTATCCGACGATATCTTATCTAGTTTAAGAATTATCATTTTGAAGATGCTAGATGGATGCAAGGCATACAATTAAAGGATAACCTAAGAGGCGGTAAGACTATTCGACGATATCTTATCTAGTTTAAGAATTTTCATTTTGAAGATGCTAGATGGATGCAAGGCATACAATTAAAGGATAACCTAAACCTTGTCAATGCTTACAATGCTTCCCAAGAGTAAGAAAATGTACAAAATGTTAAAATGAACAAAGTTTTTGTCTTATAAGACTCTCTTTTTCTTTATTGTGCACAAAAATGAAGTAGTATGCATGCTTAGATCAAGTTTGTGGAGACGACGTCTCCCAAACACCAAGTAGAGCTTGTCACTCTACTATGGAAGATTGATAGGACTAATGTGCAGACATGCTTGCGGCAGCCTCAGGCTCTCAAGCGCCAAATGGACTAGTCATCCATTGTGGAATGATGTCGTAGGGTAACATAGGGATCCTGTACCCTCTAAGAAAAGGACTCATGAATATGCTTTATCTTCTCTACACCATAGTCGAGGACGACTATGATTTCAAGAGAGAGGTAATGTCATAATAATCAATATCTAATTCTCCTAAATGATTTTCTCATGTTAAACTGATCATTTAATATGGGAAAGTGCCAGGGGAGAAAAATCTAGAATATTGGTTAAGCTAGCAGACCGGCCATAGTAGGGATCCAAAGGAGGAAAAATAGGGATCCAAAGGGGGGACCATCTGCAAAAGATCCATGTGCAACAATGGGCTAAAAATACCCTAAGGTTCAGCCCATTAAAACTTGCAAAATGCTAAGGTTCCAAAATCCAAAGGTCAACCATAGGGGAATTGGATGCTTTGTGTGTGTCCAAAAAAGTCTTTGCACATCCCTACATAGGAGGGGGCGAGCCTAGCATGTAGGGGATGAGAGAGAAAGCCACACACACACACACACAATATCCCTTTACACAAAGGGAATGAGGGACACATGTCAGCTCCCTAGGCCAGATGCCCACAAGGTGTACCCAATTCCTATTGGATGGCCTTGGAGGTGGACCAATGAGAATTAGTCTAGAGTAAATCTAGTTTAATTAATTTAAAAACAATAAAAGAACCAATGATAATTAAGTCCTCTAGAAGACTATTGGACAGTCTCCCAAGGGGTCCAATGAGCATTCAGCAGCCCAATGGCTTGTTTGATTCCTATTGGCCAAGAGGCAAAGGGGTCCAATGAGAGTTTAGTTGAATTATTAAATTACCTAAAGCTCTCACAAAAGGGGAAAGGGGGACACATGTCAGAAGGCTATCACTTATGATGCTTAATAGTCATTGGCTAGCCCTAGGGAGGTCAAATGGGAGGATAGCGAGAGCAATTAGCAAGAGGGCTCGCCCAAGAGAGAGAGGGGGCTGATTTTTGCAAGGCATTATCACACACACACTATCACACAGTCTATGTGAGAAGCAAGAAAAAGACTATCTCTTCCCAAGCTTTAATGGAGAGCTCATCACCTACTCCAAGCTTGTGGGATAGAAGCCTACATCGACACACTCTTGGCATGTGGATGCAAATCCAACCAAGAGCCAAGCTTCAATGCATGCTCATCTCCTCTACAACGCTAATTACTAAGCTAAGCTATGCTAATATGAGTGATTATGTGAGGAGATGTACATCTTTCTCGTAAGATACTCCTTCTTCCTCTCAATCTACTCTCATACCCTGCTAGCTCTCACCATCTTCGAAGGTGTGTGAGGTCTTGGGTCTGAGACCGGGGATAATTGATGTTGTGTTTGCTAAGTGTTTTGCTTAGTGCATGAAGCTTTCATCTTCATTGCACTAGCTAGTCTTGAAGGAACACAAAAAATTGTATTGTACAATGTCTCTCTTGATGGGAGAAACCATAATACAAAGCCTTTTGGAGGGGGGACCGGCTCCATGCAAATCCGGTCCTCAACTGTTGTCAATAGCCTAATTTCTCTCTCTTTTGAAAGTATTGTTATTGCTATCTAACTAGGTGTTATGCTTTTTGTTGCTCTCTCCACCCAAGCACTCTTGTAATTCTCATTAGGAATCTATTCTAATGAAATGCCCACTATGTTCATGCTAATTTCCGCTACACACAAGTTTTTAGGCCATTAAATGTTACATGTTTCCCATAATCCAAGAGTTCATCTGGGTTTTGTTCCCTAAAGAGAATGCCATTGGTGTGAACGTGTAATAATCAGCCACACCACCACCTATGTACCCTGGAAAGTATCCAAAACATTCTCTCACAAAAACAATATCGACGATGATAACTTTGTCTGTATTTTGTGGTAGCATTGGTCAGCCTATGAAGCATGAGAGCGTTGTCATGTTGTGGCACGTACCTAGTGGGAACAAATGCTAGAAGATTTTTTTTGTGAATTTTAGATACATAAGTATATTTCCCATAATATAAATATGTACATGTAAGTATAATAATAAGATTTCTATCTCATCCTCTTATTTATCTCAAGGGTAACATATTCTTACTTTATCGTTAGAAAGTACTATGTGAAAAAGCGTTAATTGATAGCTTCGCCTCTTTAACTTGGGGCAAAAGCCATTGGTTATTTCTTTCTACTATCTCATTATCATCTCACACCCTAGCTAGATCCTATATCTGGGGTAACTTCCAATATATATATATTTTTTATTAATTTTTTATATTTCATTTTAATAGCTACTAGGAAGGAATCAAATCCTAGTGGACACTAGCATGGATGATTTTCAAAGATACACCTATTTTAATGAATTATTGTAAGGATGCTTACAAAAAAAATTCAAGGAGCAATGTCATGCTTTCATATTGCATTAGGTGTTCATTGGAATAAAATGAAAGTCTAGTTTAAGGGGACCAAAAAAAGACTTATTCTGCCAAAAAGGTATCATATTTTGATGACTTTTACACAAGGTTCCAATCTCAACTGGAAAAATTTTGTAGAATGTGGATCATAGCTTTATGAGCTGAATTTTGTGCCCCTAGTTTTACTTTTTTATTTGGATCCACTCACTGTTGAGGAGATATGATCAAAACGATGGAGCCTACTCTGCCCACATCATGCAAGGACAATCCATTTCAAAGTTTATCAATTCCTATTCACATTGGCTCTTCTCTTTCTTGTGTAACTCTTGGGGGTTCCCTTCACCCATAAAAGGGGACCTCGTCTTCCTTGAAAATCATTCATTATAGAGTGAGAGGTTTAACACTAGGTTGGTAACCTAACAGGACATAAAAGTGTCCTTTCAGGGTTTTGAAAAAAAACCTCCAAAACCATAGTAGATCCACTCATTTTGTAAAATCCTTTCATGAGCTTATAGTTCAAGGCCTACTACACATGTAAAAAATAAGAAACTTGTAAAATTTCTCATCTTTTGGTCACACCAAGCCTCCAAAGTTGATGGACCAGTACATTTTCATCAAAACAGTCATTTCTTACGTTTTGTTGCATAAAAATAAGACTAGGGATTTTTGTAGGACTTGAGATAAATTCCCTAGTTAACTTCAATGGGTTGGTGATCAGAACATATAATTGCTTATCACTCACTATTTTTTGTTTTGCCAAAAGAAATAGGTAGAAAAAAGCTGAATTTTTACCATTCTGCAAACCTATCATCAAATTTCTATAGCCATGCTCAATACAAATAATATATGCATGTTTTCTTAGTCCTTTAGGTTCATAAGGAGCCATGGAGCATGTCAAAAGAATAATACATCTCTTACCAAGGGGAATCTTGGGGACAAAGATGCAGTGCTAAATACAGCAAACATGAAAAAACTGGGTTCAACATTATGAGTTGTAGAATCCCATAGAAACTATTCAATATCTAGCCAAATTTGATCCTTATGACTAGATATGGTTACTACCTACAAAATGCATGTAGTTGTCACAAGAAACTAACAATATTGAAAAAGATATACTTGATATACTAGAATGTTTCGTTTTCTTCTATAATTGAAAAAATCAACCATCGTTGTCTACTATGCAAAATAGGGTATTAAGTGCCCCAAAACTCAAGGAATATTAGTTTTATTTTCCAATGTGGGACATAGAAAATCAAAACTGCATTTGGATATCATGAAAGCCACCAAAAAAATCATAGAAGAGCTCTAAAAAACAGGATTTGACAATTTTTGTAATTTGGTCATAACTTACAACTTTAACATTTATTTCTCCCTAGAAGCATCAGAACATGTTGAGGACTACTAAATATAGTTCTCTAGCATTATAGACCTCACAAACATGAATTCTAGAGTGGTATAGTTGCAAAAAGTTGAAAAAAGCACCCGTTTTTTCACACAGTTTAGGTTGTGAAATGTTGTGCAAGGACAAGGTTAAAGATGGAATTGATATTCCAAAAAAATGTCGAGTTTTTTTCAGCTCATGAGACAAATTTCTAGACAGATAGCACCTCAAAATCCATTTTGAAACTCTTGACATAATTCAAGGAAAATGGTCACTTAACAGGATATAAAAGTGTCCCAAGACACAAAAGTGTCCCATTACCAACCTAGTGTTAATGCCTAATTGTACTTAGCCATAATCATAAGCCTAAGCCTACACTTGCTCCTTGAGGAGGACTAGCCAATTTTGTAATCAATCCTTGTAAGATAAACTCTAATGAAAGAAGAATTTGGATTTGGTGCATCATTCCAAGTTGGAAGTATTCCCTCTCCTTATCTCTCCATCAAATTGGTAAATAAATCTTGAAGGATTATCAAACAAGGTGTGTTATTTATTTGTGATTTTGTTGGTTTCTTGATGTTTTGCTTTAAATCTCTAGCCAAAACCCTTACCACTATCTCTATTTCCAAATCTATCCCCTAAACTAGCTATTATCCACTTCTAATTATACACCTATCCTTATCTCTATCTCTACATATATTCTCTATCTCTATCCTTATCTCCATCTCTCTTGTGTCCTAATTACTGAAGGCATTCAAGCTACAACACTCCGCCAAAGCTATGATCAACCTTCTTGGAGAGCTATCCTAATACACAAGGTTACTAACCATATCTTTACACTCTCACAAATGTCTCTCTTGTAGAATCTCTCTCTCTATTCAAACTCTTGGTTCTCCTTGCTACATGTACATCTCTCCCCGCAGTATCCTTATTGCCTATGGGCAAGAATAGGGATTGGGAGGGAAATAAATTTGGGAGGGAAAAATTTATTCTCTTAACTTCTTTGATATCTACATTTTGCACATAATAGAATTATCATAGACAAGTAATCCACATGATTTGAATTTCTATCACTTTCACTCTATGCCATCTAATACAATTAACGTACGAATTAGCCATAAAATACGCTTCCAGCAACGTATAGTGTTTCTCTTTGGCCTAGAAAGGCTTAGTGAAATACTTCTTTCATCGGATCCCGTCATACGACCCCTTCTAGACTATAAATTTTCTTTTGATATAAATGTAGTTATTTTGCTATGAAGCAAGAGGATTTGTACACACAATTAATCCCAATCACTAGACAAAACATATATGAGCACGACAGCCACCACCACGGACCACTCAGAAGAAAAAGAGATGGATACAGAGAATTGTGGCTCTATAGAAGATACAAAAATTCCTAAAAGCACCCCTTTCACGAATAGTCGATGAAATCATGGATGAATATAGTGACACAATGACTAGAATACAAGCATTGTATTAATGGCCTTTTAGGATGCAAGGGAGGATATTTTGGTGAAGCTATTGTATTATGGAGTGTCTTGTACGGCCCATGCCAAGAGGGAGGTCACTTTGAAGGCCATTGATTTACGTCTAGCATTAGTTTGCAAAATGATGGCTGATGGCTACCTCCATAAGCTTTAGGCTTTTCCCTTGTAACCACATTCTTTTGAGAGATGTAATTATTTCATATATCATTGAAGATTGCCGTTCTTGTATTTTTTTTCTCAGCTCTTCTTGTGCTTGCTGCTCTTCAAGAGTTATATTGGCTTTTTTTTCTCTTTGCACATTTCTTTGGACTTGTGGGATCTTTTGGGAATTGAAGCTCCCAACTTTAGATTGTTGTGTAGCTCAAGCATGATCGTCAATGGCTTTTTACTCTACCTCTACCCTTGCTTGCAAATTGGCTTGGTGGCTCTCTTGTCCTCGGCCCTCACTTTTCCCTCCTCTTCCTGCTTCTCCTCTCCTCCTCCTCTTGAATCCTCTACTTCTCTTGCTATGCTTCTTGTTTCTCCTTTGTTTTTTCTTCCACTCTTTGTAATCTCTTTACTTTCCTCTTCTTTGAAATAGGGTCACTCTCAATGACCTTCCTCACCTTTTTCTTCATGCATGGAAGAAATTTTTTGGTTTCATTTGCTAATGTTGTTTGTGTTGTAGGTTGGGTTTCTTGTGATATTGACTCTACCTTTAGAAGAGGGTCATTGTGCTCTCGTTTCCCCTCATCCCTTCTTTCCTCCTCCTCCCTCCCTCTAGATCTCCAGCTACTCTTTCATTTGAAGTACATCGCGTGTGCGGAAGGGGGGGGGGGGGTCGCATAGCAAGGGCGTTTGTGTGGTTTGCATTAAACATGGGAGATGCCAAAAATTTGTTGCATAGTTAATGATTCATTGGGATTTGGTGGAGTAAAGGGTTTTCGTAGACTCAACATGTGACAAAGGTGGTGGGTTTTCAGGTGTATGTTCTGCCATCCATAATCCACACACTGCTACAAAAGTGCAACTGAATCATCAACCTGCTACCCATCGGATAGGTAGCTCCGTCGACAATTCCAAGAAAGATGCGCATTTGCAAAAGGCACAACAAATCTGTCAATCCAGCTCCTCAAAGGAAACAGAACCATAGAAACCTCCTCCAAAAGTGAGGAAGAAGATCCTATTGTTGTCCAAACACTTCTCTTAGAAAAAGAAGTTAGAAATGAATAGCTCCCCCTCTCATAGTTGCATGGAATGGCCAATTTCAGGTCTTCATTCCTTGTTCCCATCCCAATTTCCCGTTTCGGATCCCTGCTCTGTATTTCGGACATGAGTATCTAAAACAGGGAATGGCATTTCATGCATGTTGCCATTCCACGTTCCCCGTTCTAATTTCCCGTTTCGGGTAACTGCGCCCCTCTAGATCCAACAACCGCATGAATGCCCCGACGGTAAACGTTCTATGGCTCGGTGGACTCGATTAGTCGAGTAACTTTTCAAACATTCTAGTTAGGAATACCTCACCTTAGGGGAAGGAATTCTCAGCCGTACCTCATTCCTAATGAGGAAAAAGGCGACAAGTTCTATGAACCAAGGGTGGATCTTAGGGGAAAGAGTTCACAGCTGTAACCTGCATTTGATGGGGGGAAAGGCATGAATTCCATGAATCAAGGGTCATTTGGATGGGATATTTGACTATCTTAAGACCATAAGGCTGCTTAGATCTCTACGTTTCCCCTACAAGATAGGGCCAGGGTTCTCTCATGCACTCGCTTTCCAGCCTCCAACATGGGCCTGGGAAGTATTTGTGTGGGATCGGGTCGAGCCTTGGTTGTCTATCAACAAGTTTGAGTCTTTGGGGACTTGGGTACGTTACACATATAATCCCATGAGCACTTGATTGTGATGGCCCCTTCTGGATATTCCAACATAGAGCATGTGTTCCTTCAAATAACCATGTCCATGGGTGTTGTGTTTGCTCAATATCGGACATGGGTGTTGTGTTTGCTCAATATCATTGAAAATTTCAATTGTGGTGACTGTCATCTTCATAATTTTCACCATCATGATGCAAGAGAGATCTCGGATGCCACAAAACAAGTTAATGATGCTATCCACCATATATTTTCATGTTGGTTTTCTGTTCAAAGGCGATATGGCATCACCTTTTGATTGGGAAAAATGAAGGGTCATTTTGCAACTCTTGTGGTGCTGAGACATAAAAGATTTTATCTTTAGGTCATTTCTCTAGCCACCTTTTGTGACATGTAGGCTAATTCTCCATGATTTGTATTGCTTGCTAGTCCTCAATAGGCACATTGGCATAGCTTCCAAGCTCATTGGTTGTACACTCTGGCAAAAAGTCATTTTTCATCAACGTTATCTCTCTCTTGAGGAGGGGGTATGGCAAAGTTGACATGTGATAGTTAGATGTCGGCTTAGTGTGTGGGAGTGAGGTAAATGATGCATACCGAGTGTAAAATCCTCTTCTCCCACTCCATGCACTCCTTGACCGTCCCATTTACTTCAGCTTGTATCCTATGGATAAGCTCTTTTTCTTCATCTCTAACTACCTTGGATCTATCAGTGTGTGTCCCATGACTGAGAAGATTACATATTTGGAGGCTGTAGACCTAGCTGCACTTGTGCCTGCCATCTGTGTCTTGAGGTAGTGGATCAAAATCAAATGGCTTGTTGAGAGGTAGATCCATTGGAGTAGGAAGTGGCCTTTCTTGCAGCATCAAGTCTTTTTTCTTCCGACTCCTTCTTTAGCCTTGCCACTTCTGCTATGAGCTCTTCAATTTGTTTGTCCTTGGTCTTTTTGCATGAAGTACTAGAGGAGTGTGAGTCTTTGAAAATTATCCATATCCAGTTGTTGCTTAAGATCTTTGACTGAATTGATAAATGGAAGGGTAATACAAGAATATGATAGCATACTATATAAGCGACCTTATGAAATTTTGAATGTAAGAATGACATTTATGTAAGGACTAAAGTATGCATTTACCATGGTTTTTGCCCATGGTTTTGAGTTAGATTCCACCTTTGTTTACAATGATATTTACTCATGGTTTTAGCATATGGTATTTAAAATTTTCAAGATTCCATCTCTTTTTAAGAAATTCTTTATTCCAAGAAATATTATTATATATGTGTATTTACAATTCTATAAATGACTTGTCATCTTATAAACAGAGTTATTATTTTTTTCTTCTCCTATCAAATGTCCTCTTTGATAGTCTACATTGTTAACATGTCAATCATCTCTGATTTTGATCTTGCTAAATACTTGATGAATCTAGAGGTCTCCACCATTTTTGAAGAGGAGGATGCTTCCATGTCACATAATGAAAGGACATATAGACAAAATATATGCTCTCATCATGTAAGGTTTTAAAAAAATCTTAGCCAATGCATTGACCATACAACTATGGTGAGATTTGTTTTTGTTGGAAGAAAGAACAACATTACACACATTTTCTCTCTTAATGGTATTTTGTACTTCTTTGTAGTGGTGTGGTGCCAATAGAGCTCAATTTTCTTTGCATGTCCTTGGAAGACGTCGAGGTGATCCCACAATTCTCCCTAAAGATCATGCAATGGCCATGAGTTTTGCAAAGAACATTGAAAACCATCGTGCAAAGATAGTTGGAAGTGTTTTGAAGTCTCCCTTGCTGGATAACAACATTAAGACCGCTATTGCTATTTAAACATGTTTACTATGTAATGCCAAGTAAAAAAATTATATGTAATGCCAAGAAACTATGTTATTTTGCTATGATGTAAGCCTTTCTTGTCAAGTAATGTAAACCCTTGGTTTAGTTATGATTTTGTACGTGATTGCTTTTCAAGCAATCATATTAAATTTCTTGATATTTGAAATAGTGATTAATGAGAGTATAAGTTTTATAATTTTAAAGCATGGTTTGTGCTTGCTAATTATGTGTACAACCAAGTGATGAGGTCAGATACCCCCTACATGTTGATGCTGAAGGATTGCAATCCTTCAAGGTCTTCATACATGTATATTTTGACTTTCAACTATGTTCCCCACCTCATGGCCATGCTTTGGCTGAGTTTTTGGCTTCTTTGAAGCCAAATTGAGCAAGTTAATTTCTTTTTTAATGCTTTGTAGACTCGAAATCATGCAAATGAGCCTTTTGATAACAATTTTCTTGTTTACCTTGGTTGATACTTGCCCTTAGCATGTCTACCATATGTTTGATACGTGGATGAGGTTAGATACCCCCACTTAGAGGCAGTTGAAGGGTTGCGATCCTTCAAGGTCTTAACACTTGCAAATTTACAACTTCACAAATGTTGTATCTGCTATCTAGAGTCCCTTGAGTTGGTTTTCCTTCTTGTTTGTGCTCTTTTTCTTTTGGTTTTTTGCATGTTATTCATGTGTTTGTGTTTAGGGTTTTCCCGCCCCATGCGCATGTGATACAGCTAACGTAACATGAATTACATGAATACCACATGAAAAAAACTATTCTTTATATATAGTGTAGAAATACTGATCGCTCTAGGTCATGTTAAGTATGGAGCTTGATTTACCCCTTGTAATTTTTTGTGTTAAAAACGCACATTTGTAAGGCCCCCATTATGATGAGAAGCCATCGTGCTTAAGAAAAATAACTCACCGAAAAATAAAATCACTCGCCGGAAACCAAAATTTTTCATGCCCAAGCTCGAGATTGGCTTCGCCGGAATATTATGGCCAGACGACAGCCGGAAAGTGGTCGGAAAACAACCAGTCAGTTGGTCAGTTGGCCGGTGGTTGGAAGTCAATGGCCGGTGAGACCGGTGGTCGAATTCAATGGCTGGTGGCCGAATTCAAAAACGGATTTGTCTTCTCAAGGGCGACCACATATGGACGGATTGGAGGGTCCGATTTGGATTTATCTACACAAGGGTGGCTACACATGGCTGCCTCTCATGAGAGAGGGTAGCCCTTTTGGCCTATAAAAGAAGGCCTCTTCTACACACAAAAATGGAGTGTGAAGCATTGTGGTGCATTGTGAAGTTGGTGTGAGGTGGTGAGAGTGAAGCAAGACGGGAGCTCTATTAAGGGTAAAATCCCTTTGTAATCTACTTCTTGTTTGAAGTACTAAAGCCATTGAGCGGCTGCTTTCCCGTGGATGTAGCCCACATTGGGTGAACCACATATATCGTGTGTGCTCTCTCTCTCTCTATACTCTATAAACTTTCGTGTGTGAAAATTTCTCTCTTCCCATTAAGTAAGATACTCAAATGTCTATTTAGCTACGTCATATTTCCTAACAACTGGTATCAGAGCAAGGTTTCCTCGTAGCTAAATTATCTCAAGGAAAGGATTCCTTGAATTGAGTGGGAGTAATGGCGAAGGAAGGGAAGCTCAAGATCGAGAAGTTCAATGGAAAAAACTATCAACATTGGAAGATGCAGATTGAAAACTATCTCTACCAGAAGGACCTCTATTTGCCACTAAGCGGTCTTGCAAAGAAGCCCGCAACGATGGCAGATGAAGCATGGATTATGCTTGATTGAAAGGCACTGGAACAATCCTGTTAATCTTGGTGTCAACGGTGGCCTTCAACGTTTCGGAGATGAATACCACGGAGGACTTGATGAAGTCACTTGACGACTTCTACGAGAAACCATCGGCATCCAATAAGGTATTTCTCATAAAGCGCTTGTTCAATCTAAAGATGGCAGAGAATGGTTCAGTTGCAAAACACCTAAATGACTTTAACACAAACATAAGTCAGCTTCGATCAGTGAAAATCAATTTAGATGACGAATTGCAAGCTCTCCTTATACTATCATCTCTATCTCTGACACAAATACTCTTAAGTTTGATAATGTTGTGGGTGTTCTCCTAAGCAAGGAAATGCGAAGGAGAAGCACAAGAGAATCATCAAGTGTTGCACTGTCAGTGGAAACAAGAGGAAGGCCTAAGGAGAGGTTCAAAAATCAAAAGGGTCGTGATCGCTCAAGACGGAGCAAGTCACGCACAAAGTCGGTTATTGAATGTTGGAATTGCAGCAAGAAGGGCCACGTCAAGAAGGATTGTTGGTCCAAGAAGAAGAAGGAGTCGGACTCTCAAAATAACAAGCCAACATTAGAGACCAATGTGGCAGGTAAAGTAGAGCAAGATGCTCTAATTCTCTCATTAGGAAATGTGTCTAATTCCTGGATAGTAGATTCCGGGGCTTCATTCCATGCGACACCACACAATCAACATTTCCAAGATTACACCAAAGGTAATTTTGAGTATGTATACTTGGGAGATGATGAAGCTTATGAAATTGTCGGCAAAGGTACAGTTTGTATCAAAATTGCTAATGAAAATGAATGGAAGCTTAAAGATGTTAGGCATGTTCCTTCTTTTTTGCAAAAATTTGATCTCTACGGAACAATTGGACGATGAAGGTCACAACATTGCATTCGGAAGCAAACGATGGAAGATCTCAAAGGGATCTTTGGTGGTTGCCAAGGGAAAAAAGGTTGGTACACTTTACTTTTGTACTGTTATCTCGCAACCTTCAACTTGTGCAACAACTACAGAAGTCGACAGTGTGGTGTGGCACTATCGGCTTGGGCATATGAGTGCCAAAGGAATGCAAATTCTTCAAACAAAGAAGCTTCTACCAGGTTTGAAAGAAGTGGACTTAAAGTTTTGTGAAGATTGTGTTTATGGTAAACAAAAGAGGGTAAAATTTTAAAAATCTAGAAATGAAAGAAAAAATAAAAAACTTGAGTTGATTCATTCTGACGTTTGGAGTCCTACAAGTACACCATCACTTGGTGGCTCATTGTACTATGTAACATTCTAGACGATGCGACAAGGAAAACATGGGTTTATGTAATGAAGAATAAATCCGATGTGTTTTCCATATTTCAAAGGTGGAAAGCCTTTGTGGAGAACGAAATAGGTGCTAAGGTTAAATGCCTCAGATCCGACAATGGAGGTGAATATTGTAGCCAAGCTTTTGAAAACTTTTGTGTTAACAATGGCATTCGGAGGCAAAGAACAACCCCAAGGACACCTCAACAAAATGGCATTTTTGAAAGGATGAACAGAACAATCATGGAGCGAGCACGAAGCATGCGGCTACATGCAGGCCTACCGCTTGAGCTTTGGGCGGAAGCTGTAAGTACGTCTGTGAACTTAATCAACCGGTCACCCTCAACGGCATTGGATGGGGGAGTTCCAAGAGAGGCATGGACAGGTAAACCGGTGAATTTTGCATTTTTCAAAGTATTTGGGTGTGAGGCTTTCATGCACATAGATAGAATCTTAAGATCAAAGCTAGATGCAAAGTCCAAAAAGTGTTTCTTCATTGGCTATGGAGAAGGTGACTTTGGGTATCGCCTATAGAATCCTGAAGATGGTAAAATCTTAAGGAGTAGAGATGTAATTTTTAACGAACAAAATATGTACAAAGATTACTTGGAAAGGAAACAAACAAAAGAAACAAGTGATGAGTACATGGAGCTGAGGACAGTGAAGACTCAAGGACTGCAAAATGGTGACAATGTGCAACAACGTCAACCAAATGAGGAGCCTCAACCTATTCCCTAAAGATCTACAAGAGCAAGTAGACCTCCAGAAAGGTTCGTTCCTTCCTTCAACCATCTCTTGATCTCAGATTCTAGAGAGCCGGAATCATACGAAGAAGCTATGCAACATGAATCCAAAGAAGAATGGACGAAGAGCATGCAACTGGAGATGGACTCATTACATCGCAACCAAACATGGGAGTTGGTTGAGTTGCCTAAAGGTAAGCGGGCACTTCAGAACAAATGGGTGTATAAGTTGAAAAAAGAAGAATGTGAGAAGAAAAGGTACAAGTTTACGCTTGTGGTAAAAGGGTTTTCTCAAAAGAAAGGTATTGACTTCAATGAAATATTTTCTCCTGTTGTAAAAATGAACTCAATTACGCTTGTCTTAAGC
Source organism: Adiantum capillus-veneris (assembly GCF_014529385.1). Lineage (NCBI taxonomy): Eukaryota > Viridiplantae > Streptophyta > Polypodiopsida > Polypodiales > Pteridaceae > Adiantum > Adiantum capillus-veneris. The sequence continues at coordinate 37,601,175 of NC_140932.1, forward strand.
CTTATAGTTGCTCATGATCTAAATCTTGAGCAAATGGATGTATATATGGCATTCCCTCACGGTGACTTAGAGGAGGAAATTTACATGCTTCAACCAAAGGGGTATGAAGTAAAAGGTAAGGAGAAAATGGTTTGCAGATTAAAGAAGACCTTGTATGGTTTAAAGCAAGCATCAAGACAATGGTACTTGAAGTTCGATCGATGGATGTTAGATCATGGATTCAAAAGATGCAACTCAGACCATTGCGTCTACACAAAGAATTTGCGAGATGGAAAGTTTATCATCCTAATGTTCTATGTTGATGACATGCTGATTGCAAGTGCTAACATGCAGAACATCAAAGACCTAAAAGAAGAGCTGTCTAAATATTTTTCAATGAAAGATTTAGGTGCTGCAAAGAGGATACTTGGTATGAAGATATCAAGGGAAAGGATGAAGAAGACAATCAAGCTATCTCAAGAGGATTACATCAAGAAGGTACTAGAAAGATTTGCAATGCAAAATGCAAAAATGGTCTCTATACCTTTGGCTGGTCACTTTAAACTAACCAAGGATATGTGTCCAAAGACACAAGAGGAGATAGCCTATATGTCTAAAGTTCCATATGCTGCAGCGGTAGGTTCTCTTATGTATGCTATGGTCTGGACAAGACCAGACATTGCACATACAGTAAGAGTTGTAAGTAGGTTCATGGACAACCCAGGTAAAGAGCACTGGCAAGCTCTGAAGTGGATACTTAGGTATCTAAAAGAGACAACAACAAATGCTTTGTATTTTAGAGGAACTGATATTTTTCTAGAAGGGTATGCTGATGCAAATATGGCAGGTGACAAAGATACTCGAAAGAGCACTACTGGCTATGTCTTCACGGTTGGAGGCACATCAATAATCTGGGTTTCAAAGCTGCAGAAAGTGGTCTCACTTTCTACCACGGAAGCAGAGTATGTAGCAATGACGGAGGCAACCAAAAAAATTCTATCTTGTACAGTGATAGCCAAAGCGTTATCCATCTTGCAAAGAACTCAGCCTTTCATTCAAGGACAAAGCACATTGAGATGAGATATCACTTCATACGTACTCTTTTGGAAGAGGGACAGCTAAAGCTAGGAAACGTGCATACAAGTGAAAATCTTGCAGCTATGTTTACAAAGGTGGTCAACAAGGAGAAGTTGAGTTTTTGCTCATCTTCAATCGGCATTCGAAGATAAGAAGCCACGAAGGAAAGCAGTCACAAGTTTGGTTTGGAGATCAGTCTTCAAGTGGGAGATTGTTAGTATGGAGCCTGATTTACCCCTTGTAATTTTTTGTGTTAAAATCGCCCATTTGGAAGGCTCTCATTATAAGGAGAAGCCATCGTGCGTGAAGAAAAATAACTCGTCGGAAAATAAAATCACTCGACGAAAACCAAAATTTTCACGCCCAGTTTCGAACCCAAGCTCGATACTGGCTTCGTCGGAATATTATGGCCGGACGATAGCCGAAAAGTGATCGAAAAACGACCGGTCGGTTGGCGGGTTCGCCGGTGGTCGGAAGTCAATGGCCGGTGATTTGGCCGGTGGCCGAATTCAAAAGCGGACTTGTCTTCTCAAGGGCGGCCACACATGGGCAAATTGGAGGGTCTGATTTAGATTTATCTACACAAGGACGGCTTCACATGGCTGCCTCTCATGAAAGAGGACAGCCCTTTTGACTTATAAAAGGAGGCTTCTTCTACACACAAAAATGGAGTGTGAAGCATTGTGGTGCATTGTGAAGTTGGTGTGAAGTGGTGAGAGTGAAGCAAGGCGGGAGCTCTATTAAGGGTATAACCCCTTTGTAATCTACTTTTTGTTTGAAGTACTAACGCCATTGAGTGACCGCTTTTCCGTGGATGTAGCTTACATTGGGTGAACCACGTATATCATGTGCTCTCTCTCTCTCTCTCTCTCTCTCTCTCTCTCTCTCTCTCTCTCTCTCTCTCTAATCTCGCGTGTGTGAAAATTTCTCTCTCCCCATTAAGTAAGCTACTCAAATATCTATTTAGCTACGTCATATTTCCAAACAGATCACACAAGCTCTCTCTCTCTCTCTCTCTCTCTCTATATATATATATATATATATATAGAGATATATATATATATATATATATATATATATATATATATATGCAAAAATCACACAATGAGCTAACCTAAATCACACAAGCCCTAGGATTCAAACATAGTCTATGCATGTCAGAATTTATGATATGCAAGAAAAGGGTCTTGGAGCAAATATGGTCCAAGGGATTCTACTATTGAGGCTCGGATATGGCCTATATTTTCTTTTGGGTTTTGTGCTTGCCAAATGTTTTCTCCATTGCTCTTCCAACTTCTTTCTATTAAGAAACATGAGTGTACAAGCAAGTTGGCAAAAGCACTATTTGAGATATCTATACTCGTAACATGATTGCGTGTCTTCTTTTGTTCCATTTTACCTATTTTAGTGGTTCTCATGGAAGTTAAAGCTCATGTGGTGAGTTGATTAGCTTTGGGTACCTGTGATTGGGACATAATTATTGGGGTTGCTTTGGGTTTGCTTGGTTTGTGTTCATGTCATTGCTTGTGCCAAACTTTGTGTATTGTTTCTAGCTTTCTAGTTCAAGTTGGAGATGGGATATGAAGTGATCATTTGTTGCTTTTGGGGATCCAAATTGATGTATGTTCTTTGTAGTAGCCCTGTTCTTGGAGTATCGCTCCTAACCCATCTACATCTGTGGGATTATTTAGCCTTAGACGAGCTCGGTTGGCCATCTGCTTCCTATTTCCTCCTTTAGATGTGGGTTGATCCACAGGTCTTGTTCTCTTTTCCCGTGGAGTATGTTGGGGTAAAGGCCAAAGTGGCCAACCGCCCATCTAACTCACTAACCCTAATAGATGTGTACACTGTATACTCATTCTTTAAGTGATAAGGCAATAAGTAGTGACTCATACATTGTGAGCTAGGGTACCACTAAACATCGCGTCTCCATCTCCTTCTTTGCACATACGCCAGGCACCGCACAACTCTCACAGCTGGTATCAGAGCAAGTGGGAGAATCTACACAGCGCTGTAGGGCCGCATAGGTGATTTTCCTTTACTTGCCCTGAAATTTGGTGTGCGCAAGGTGCAGCATAAGGTGTGCAGATTAGCCCAGAGGACTTTCCTACTGTCAAAATTGTGGTTTGAGCTCATGTCGGCCTCCGTTTGGGCCTGCGAAACTCAAAACATGTCATTTCGACACCTCGCTAACGGGTCAACTATCCGTAATTTCTGTATATTTGGGCGTTTTTATTGTTTAGAGCAGTATTTGGTGGCTGAA